>NC_041037.1:8291250-8962500 GCF_900634625.1 Parambassis ranga | reverse complement strand
CACAACAGCTTCTCTATATCGCAACTTATTATATACGACATCACCCAACAAATGTTAGGACCATCTGCAGACACTTCTGTTCAAGTCAAAGTCAAAAAGTCTGAAAATAAGCAAAGGATGAACTTTACTTAACATTGTGCTAATGCTCATAACTGGCAGCCATGTCTTTAGGGTGTACATATTAGCATATGTTGTCCTTGTGGGTAACTCTCACACATCTCAGCATCCACCTTGGCTGCAGCCCTGGGCAGTTATTCAGGGCGAACATGACCAAGCCCCAATATAAATGAATCAGCGGGGAGTCATAACTGTAATTTTAATGTTCACAAGGACATGCAGCTCTGGCTCATCCTGTCATGACAGTTGAACAAATGCCATGCTAATTCATGATACTGTAGCCCTGCCCGGCAAATCTGGTCACAGTTCCTCCTACTTTTTAGTCTATTTTTACTCCACCATGTCCTGGGACTGTTACCTGCTTTGTATCTAAATGCTCCACAGTGTTTTGGGCTGGTCTCTAACTGCTGTTTGGTGATGATCGAGCTGGAAATGTGGCTTAGGAGAGCAAGGAGATGGTACTAAACTAAAACAATGAGCTAAAAGAAGCTAAAAAGCCCCTATGGTCAGTTAACAACTCCTTGTTGTTAGTTTCCTTATAGTTTATACATTGTTAAAGTAGGACTGTTTATTTGGACAACTTTTAAAACTAAGTAGAAGTTATTGTGGAGCCACTCAGGGACCCACTTTGCTTTTGTATCCGATATAATTCATTAAAATGAAAAATGAGATTTGACCACATGGAATCTAATGAAATGCAGTGAACTCCTATGGGTGTGAGGGGAATAAATGACAATGGACACTTTATAATTTCTCCTGTTATTTCAGCAGCTTTGGGGCCTCTGGAGAATTTCTGACCTTTCCAGTGAAAATTTTGAATCATCATAACCTTTTAATTAGGAATAAAACCATTATAATTATAGAGTGTGGCAGTGTATCATAGAGAGGGGCAGAATAATTGTGATTTCCTCCGTCTCCTTTTGCACATAATATATAAAAGAGCAGTAGTGTATGTCCTCATCCTCAGCATTTTTAATTCATCACTGAATCCTCCACACAATAACCCAGAAATAAAAAATACATAATAGTGGGCTGCACTGCGGTCCTCACTTCTTATTTCCATGAGGACGTGTCCAGCCAGCAATAAGACAGAAGTCCCTGTATGATAACAGAGGGCTGTCCCTGCTTATTTACCCAACAACAAATCACCAGCGTAACATATCATCGCCAACTGCTGTGTTGATGTTGCCCTGATCAGCAGGTATCGACTGCGCCGTGACGCACTAATAATTGAATTGACCGCCGTAGCCCAGCCTTTCACTTTATGTGGGAGCTCCTCAGTGTCAGAGCGGCCAGAAAGTCATTACAGCAAATTAGTTATTCTGGCCCCACGCCAACTCTGTCACCCCCCCCCCCCCCCTCGCTCTTTGTGTTCTCTGCCAAGCCCTCATAAAGCAGAAAAAAAAAACAGAGTGCAGCGGATATGATTGAGGACTGTAAGGTTATGAATTAGACATACATAGTGTGGTGTGTTTGTGTTTGGGAGTGCACGGTTGACTGCAGCATCTAATCAAGCTTTGATGAGCTTCCTGTTTCCCAGGTGCCATTGAAATGAAGGGATGATCATCTTTTATTAAGAACACATGGCCAAGTGCATTTAGATACAAATGTTCATGAAGGCGATAATAAACACAAGAGCGCTCAAGGATAGCATGGCTGATCTACTTTAAAATACTGATGTTCTTCACACAGAAGTATACACATGTAGCTTATTTGTAGCTGGAGTCAGAGCTGTAGCTAGCTAGTTAATGACGCTAACATTAGCACCTTGAGTCTCAAATTGCACACATGATGGACATCTCTTTAGGAGAAAAGAAGGGACCATAAACCAGCTTATGAAAGCTAGCAACATTTAAAAGTAGCATCTCCTGTAGGCCCCTTTCTGACAGTTCCTCGTTCAGCAGTAAGAAAACACCTCATATTGTCAGAACTAGTTATTGAACAACAAATTTCATACTTTCTGTAGTCACGACTGACAAGGTAGCATGTTAGCATTACCCAGGACCAATAAAATGTCAAACATCAGGTAATCTTATCACGGAATATATCAAGTAGGAGCTATAATACAGCATTAAAAATGAGCATGCAGTACAACGCCAGCTGTGTCCAAAATCACTTTATAGTGCACTACATAGGATGTTTTCTTGTGGTGCGGTCGCAATATATATTAAGAATTATTAGACAATATATACATGTAGTGTACAGCTGATGGTCACTACACAGCATATTTATTCACTTCCTGTTTCTTTAAATGTGACATTTTTTAGCAAATAAGATATTTATGGTTATGTTAATTACATTAAATCGAACAGCACTGTTGTCAGCATCCTTTCAAACTGTGATTTTTGATGACCTTTTTATTATTATTATTATAACAATAGAGTACTCCTCTGTATGCTGCTTTGGCAAATACAGAAATCTGAAGCTTGACACACTGCAGTATCATTGCTGCTTATGTCTAAGCTAAAGTACCCTTGCTATTTTTGGAGGTCAGATATTTTTTTAACACATACACAGACACACGGGAATCCATTCACACACATTTTAACTCAATCTCCATTAAGTGAGATAAGGTGAAATCTCTGTGCGTCTCCTGTGGTCTCCCTTTCCCCTGCAATGACTGACCGGCCAAATTATAGGATGAGGGGCCCCACCTCCATCTATCTGCAGGAGGCTGATAAGTCCTGTCACACACACACACAGAACTTGTGCACAGAACAAGCGCACGTTACATTCAGATACACACGTACTCACGCTCTAGTGACAGTATTTCAGGCAGAGCACTGACTGGACCTTAATCCATCTCCATGGCAACAACAATCCAGGTATGTTTTAAGTATGTGTGTGTGCAAAAGGAGAAAGTTGTAGTACGTGTTGGGTCTTCATCGAACACACACGCCCGCACTCTCACACAGAGACCACAGCAATGGATTTATCTGGTGATACCCAGATATGGTTGATAGGGTTAATTGGTTTTCAGAGGGCATGTAGAGAGACAGAGACTGACACTGACCAGATTTCTGCAGAGACACCAGGGAAGGCCTGCCAGAGACAAGACAGTGCAAAGAGCATGAGAGGAGTAAGTGATGACCTGAGAGCAGGAAGTGCACGGAGGAGGCAAGATTTACCTTTTACCTCCCGGACACGAGAAATCAGAGAGTAGGCAGCATGAAGAGAGAAAGAGGGCAAAGAGAAGATCATTTAGATATGATTCATTTCCTTTATTTCTTTGTTATTGCATTGCTGTTTTAACGTCATGATGTGTTAGCAAAAGTGCTCGAAGGCAATTTACAATTAATTCTCCCGCCGCTTAATCTGACACCATAATTTCACTTCCTGGTGTACAAAAAACAGCTCACAAAAAATTCACAATCTTAAAGGGAAAATTCACCAACTTTATTTACTGACCTTCAGTCCAGGGGCATGAAAACGTTTCCTTTTGCTTCATTATCAGTTTAGTTTTGGCATCATAAAAACTTTGTTTGGTCATGAAAGATTAAAACACACAATGTTATTTTGACATTCCACATTAATAATCCAAAAATTCTCTCGCCTTCTTGTGCCTGTTTGACTTGCACTTATTCACATGGCCACTGGAGGGCACATATAGCTGCGTAGCTACATTACATTACTGTATATTGAAGGCAGCAGTACAGCTCTGTATGTACTCTGAGGTTGACCTTTTGTTCATGTCACATGATCCTCATCAGCAGATGGAGCTCGCTCTGTTATCTGCTCCATCAACTGCTTCTCCCAGAGGTGGCTTTGCTGCCATGTGTCGACCACGAACCACAACATCTCTGGTTGTGCTGGGCTGTTTGTTACATGTCATTTTTCTTCCCTCTCTCCCTTCATTTCCTGTCATCATCCTACATTTGCCATAGTGACTGTGTCACTATGAGGCAGCACCATCTAACTTATCAAAACTTAAAACTATCCACATTGTAAGTATATTTTCATATTTCTAACAGCAGACAGGTGTCCATCACATCCACAGGCATGTACACATGCACTCCAATTGCTCAACAAAGCCCCTTTGAAGAAGTTTCAGGAGCACAGTGAGATTTTAGAACACCTGATTTATGATGACATGAACATTTCATTGTGAAAGTGATCCCACTTGTTTTTACAGTACCTCTTTTTCAGTCTTGGTGAGTTAATTATCAAGCTGCAGGTGCTCTCATCAAGAAGTGCTATG
The DNA here is from genome assembly GCF_900634625.1 of Parambassis ranga. NCBI lineage: Eukaryota > Metazoa > Chordata > Actinopteri > Ambassidae > Parambassis > Parambassis ranga. The sequence continues at coordinate 8,958,185 of NC_041037.1, read as the reverse complement.
AAACGAAGCAGCTTTTAGAGGCAGCTGATAGTTGTTGCTTGAAATCCTCAAACACACATACACACACACAAACTTTTTTCACTGGTCCCTTGCCAAAAGCACCCTGTTGCACACATTACAAGAAGCTGCCAACAACCACAACAGGGACCACAGCTTCCCGCTGCCAGTCACTGAGCTGCTGCAGTGAAGCTACTGGACACCTTGATGGCAGATGATGAGTGTTTTCCATTCAATTACCCCTCCTACATTTTCCCCGGGAGCCTGTGATTCACCCCAGTGGTTTTTCAGTCAGAGGTCTCCTCTCTCCCAGCTGCTGCCTGCATTTTATTCAAGTTATTAACCACGCTGTGTTCTCTCATCTGTTTCTGGGTCTGGACATCCTTCTTTTGCCTTTTTTTATGTCAGCAAGAGGTCAAAAGCACAGATTGTGTGTAAAAATGGAAAAACCCTTGATGAGCCATAGATTTTAAAAGAATGGTTTTGAAGGTCATCTAATGACATTTTAGCAGGGCCTGACTCCACCTAAGTTCCACCTAGACCCCATTCACAAATCAATCCTGCTAGAGCGGGACTCGGGCAGTATCCGGATATATCCGAGTCTGAACAATGGGAATCCCGATATGTCCGGGTTGATCTCAATTAACCTCTCAAAGGTGGATCTAGCCGGACTGGCTTAAACGTGGCTTAGGTCTGAACGCAAATGCAACTAGTGAATCCTGCTAGCAACGTCATACTTCCGGGTTCACAGGGACAGTTTCCGGGTCACATAAAAAAAGCTGTGTGCAAACATCCATCGAATTGCAACAGCTTTGCCCAGAGTTTATTTACAACATGGCTACAAAGGAATAAACTGCGTTTCGAACGGGAAAAATTAAATGATCGAATGACACAAAAAAAAACTCACGAAGCATAAATGCATGCCGTCGTACCGCAGCCCGAGCAGACTTTGATTTTCACGATGTGCCACCTAGTGGTTTAGAGGAAAACAAAGAAGCTGGGTTAAGATGGATGTGGAAATAGGTCTGAACGTATCCAGCTTAAAAGCTATCCAGATTCAATCCCACTCTAGCTGGATTTATTTTCTCCAGTGTGAACGAGGCCCCAATGCTTAAAGAACAAAAAGATGGTGTGTGAGCAGAGCCTAGGAGGGCATTCAAGCCTCCAACATCACATGCAGGCAGTAGATACATACACGGCTGTTGTTTCCTTGGATCAGAAATATCCAACTCATATTAGATTTTCCAACATATACAGGATGTATTCGGCCTCTCATTCCTTGCTAACTGAGATAGGCCCATTTTCCAAGGACAGGCTGGGTAAAAAAATAAATGTCTGATTTTTATTTGGCATTTTTGATAAATAAGAAATAATCTTTAAAAAAAATATGTTTTTATAGTGAAAGACTTTCTTTTCTGTGAAAGTTGAGTGCACTTACTGCAGGCTGTAATTTATAAAAGCGTCTGCCAAATGAATGTAATAAAATAAAAATGTCAGCACACAAGTTTTTTTTTTGTAAATAAATGCCAATTACCTGCAAATGAACTAAAAGGCTTTATTCACTATGTCTGCATTAAAATAGTCCTAAACATTTAAAGGACCCCCGCATTAAAATAGTCCTAAACATAGAGGACCCCCGAGGCACCTTACAGAACTAAATCTGTCATGGTGATGGCTACCTGTTTTTTTTTTTTTTTGTTTTTTTTTTTTTAAATTAATTATTTTACACGGAAGTTGCAGAAATGAAGTAGGAACACGTGCATCACACTAAACCGAGGGCGGACTTGCTGGATGTTTCCAAAAATGCAGCTATGTGCACGTCTGTTGAGGAAGCAGAGGTTTCAGCAAACGAGAGAGAAAATCATGGTACATGCGTGCTTGTCACACTTGTCAGTAAACTCATTTACTCAGGGCTGAGGTTGCATGCCCACATGCATATGCACACACTGCATTATGTAGAGCTTGATCAAAAATTAATGGAGCAGAAATGTCCTTGAAAGTTAAAAGATGCCTGTGAAATTGCAAACGAGGAGCCAAAAATCGCTCTGCGCTAAATTGGAGTACCCTTCCTGCATTTCACTCTGTAATTTGTTGATTTGTCAAATATTCATGCATGAATGGTTTCACTGTCCCCCGTGGGCCACCGTAGGCGAATAGTAGCTGAGCAGCAGTGCATTCTGGGTGAATCAAAAAAAATAAATGAACTGGTTTTGGTCAGGAAACAACAGCCTGGAGGAGGAGAGACCAAAAAAAACAAATACTGCAGCCGGCAGCAGAGGGAAATGCAAAGTCCACAGAAAATACTGCATCAACAATACATGACAACTATATATATATATATATATATATATATATATATATATATATATGTGTGTGTGTGTGTGTGTGTATGAAAGCAGAATATATCAATGATCAGTGTGAATGCCTGCAAACCTCTGTATCTATCAATCCTATTGGTGCTGTGTTCCCACACTGCTGAAATGCCCTTTCCAATATAATGGGTGTCACTTCCATCCTGCAACTAATTTGAACTGGCATGAAGCGATTAGGGAAGATGTAGAGCACCATAAAGCGGAGTTGCAGGGAGGATCACACACACACGTCGTATAAAAATAATACACAATGACCACAGTAATGCCTAATGAGGTTAAGAGCAGAAAAAGGTGTCTTGTTTTTTGTTTTTGTTTTTTTACAACTACCTCCAGTTATTTTATCTCCTGTTCTGTCTCAATCTCAAATCCTGGAATTCATGGTTGTTGTAGCCTGCAGCACTACATACAGCTTTGATGGATGTTTGTATAATATTTAGTTTTGCATCATCCGTCCATCTTCGACCGCTTATCCAGGGCCGGGTTGCAGGGGCAGCAGTTTAAGCTGATGGTATGATTCCTCAGCAGTCTCAGACTTTCCTCTCACCAGACACCTCCTCCAGCTCTTCCTGGGAAATCCTGAGGCGTTCCCAGGCCAGCCCAGAGACATGGTCTCTCTACCACATCCTGGGTCTACCCCGAGGTCTCCTCCCAGTGGGACATGCCCAGAACACCTCCCCAGGGAAGCGTCCAGGGGCATCCGAAACAGATGCCCGAGCCACCTCAGCTGGCTCCTCTCAGTGTGAAGGAGCAGTGGCTCTACTCCGAGCTCCTCTCGGGTGACCCAGCTCCTCACCCTTTCTCTAGCGCCCAGCCACCCTTCGAAGCAAACTCATTTCGTCCACTTGTATTCACAAGCTCATTCTTTCGGTCACTACCCAAAGCTCATGACCATAGGTGAGGGTGGGAATGTAGATTCACCACGATGGACCGGTACAGCAATCGCATTACTGCGGAGGCTGCACCGATTCGCCTGTCAATCTCCCACTCCATTTTCCCCTCACTCGTGAACGAGACCCAGAGATACACAAACTCCTCCACTTGGGGCAGGAGCTCTCCTCCCACCCAGAGAGGACAAACCCTGTTTTTCCGGTCGAGAACCATGGCCTCGGACTTGGAGGTGCTGATTCTCATCCTTGCCGCTTCACACTCGGCTGCAAACCGTCCCAGTGCACACTGGAGGTCCTGGCTCGATGAAGCCAACAGGACAACACCAGCAGAGATGGTGTTAAGTCAAAAAGTAATAAATTCCATCTTATATTTGGTGTTTCTTACTTCTTAATATATTCCTGTTTTTGATTTCACCTAATATCAGCTTCTGATCTCACTGCCTCTACTCTGTGTCTCTACCTTGGACAATATTGTTCCAATCTGCTGTTCAAAAACAAGGCGAAGGCCACTTCAGAGAGCCTCAGTGGATTTGTGACAATAGATTTTTGTTTTTTTGTTTCTTTTTTTTTGTTACCTGCACAGAGGGATTATGCTCTCAAATCTCAGGTATTAGTGGGCTTACCAAGGGGATTACTCATTGTACTTGATTCACGGCCGGTCCGGACAGATAATGCACCAGTATGGAGAAGAGCTTCCAAAAAAACAAAAAGAAAAACCTTATCCTGAACAGAAGTAAGGACAAGCAGCAGATGCATTAATCATTCCAGTGATTCTCACTGCTGTCAAAAGTGGGTGGTTTTCCCTAATGGGCGAGAAATACGTGACTGCAGCAAATTTGCAACACTGGCTCATTGTTCTGCTATAGATACTGGGACATTTATCCAACCGGGAGGTCCCTCACTGTGGTATGAGACATGAAGATTCGCACTCGGGCCCAGTCTTATTAACATAAACCTGTAATCTTGTCATGTGGGGACTCACATCTTGGAGACTTTGCAAGGGCTTACAGTGATATATAAAAAAACTCATTCTACAAATTTCATTTGGTATTACACAATACTGCTTTAGAGCTACAGTAACATACATATATGCTGTATTAGAATCTGATTCTATTTGCCTGAAAATAAAAAAAAAAACTGAAAAAGCTGAATTTGATATTAGGATAATTTCTGTTTGCTTAATGAGTCGGTGGACTAATCCCTGATTTAACCGTTTCCATCCTGAGCTGTTTGTCTTCAGGTAGCTGGACCATAGTTGTAAGTCTAAGAGTCTCCTGGGGGGAACTCGGGCTGTTACACTGACAACAAATGCTTTGAGTGTCACTCTTGTCTCTGATCTTCACTGTACTTTAAAGTAGAATATATTCAAAGCATGTGGAGGAGGATGGACTCTCACGGTGCAGCATACACACAGTAGCTTCTCTTCTTGCCTGCTGACCTTTATACTCTTTGACAAGGACTTGGACCTTACCAAGCCAATGCTGTAGCACAAGGGCTCTGCGGAGAGAGATACACACAGTATCTTGTACATTATTGAATTCATAACTGTCATATGTATTACCCTCGACTATCTTACATTGCTGTACTCTCGGCTAGAATGCATTTATCTTAGCCGAAGTGTTGAACCTGGGCCACGTGGAGACACGTGGAGAAAAACAGAAGCATTTTACTGCAGCGGAAAGCTCTCATAGGGTCAATGAACACATCAGTTCATGCTGCATGTAGAGATAAATACAGAGCAGAACTGCAGACATTAAAAATGATGGTCAGTGATGCTGACTGTGCGTACAGTAAATGGTATATGATTAGCAAGAACTGCTAGGAGCTCCTAAACACCCGGTATGTTTAACTGATCAGAGTTTGGATGTTTACCATTAAAACAGTGATTAGCCATTAGTAGTGCATAGTGCAAGTAGACAAAACATTAAAAACATGTTGATTTATTACTATGAGCCAAGTAGATTCTACAGAGTTCCTGCAGTGGAAAAATACTACACTGGGCATTCTTTCCTACAATGACCTATAATGACCACAAGAGGCAGTGCTGCGGTCGTTGCTTTGATGCATGTCAGTGTTTCAGGTCACTGATCATGTCAACAAACTCTCAATTTATACTGGATAAACAGAACAGCTTTGATTGGAGTGTTTTAGTCTGACTCACCCTGTGCATGGTTAAAGTGCCTGTAGCTCTTAATCACCTGATGTCATGTAACATGTGTCAGCTCTGATTTATAGCCGCAGTGTGTTTGATTGCTCCTAATTGTTTTGTAGTAAAAGGAAAACAGCGTGGTTTCTTTATTCTGTATTTACCACTTAATCCTTTAAGTGGACTATGTTATTCTTAGAAGTGGTGGACTCAGACTTTTGGATCATATGTCACTGAAACAAATCTGTGACAGTCGTGACACTAACTACGTCCTATTTTTGGGTGTGTGTCTTGCAGTTGGGTGAGGACACTTTCAATCGTGCCAAGTTGTTGAACGTCGGCTACACGGAGGCTCTGAAGGACGCAGAGTACGACTGCTTCATCTTCAGTGATGTCGACCTTATTCCTATGGACGACCGCAACCTCTACCACTGCTATGACCAGCCGAGACACTTCGCCATCGCCATGGACAAGTTTGGCTTCAGGTGACACAAGGATGTCTGATTACATTCATAAGCACAGCGATGAAGCCTGAACAAAAAAATGATGTCCCGAAGGGCTGAACGATGTTTTAGTAGGTGGGCTGCATACCTGCCTGTCTGTTCAGATTATCATTGTGCATCGTTGTTACGGTTTGTTACACTTAGCTCCTCAAATGTAAATAGGTTGTTCTGTCTGCATCACAAAGAATTTCACAAACGGCCCACAGCCTTTGTTCCGACAGATAACTGACAGACCAGTGTTTAATTTGAGTAAATCTCATTATACTTTGTCTGAAGTCTAAATTAGCATGAAAATGTGCCACAGTTCACTGCTGCCAATTTTGATTTGGTCATACTTCCGTAGTCCTAACGAGAGCGCATGTTTCAAAGTGTAACTAACAAGCCCCGTCTACAGCAAGTGAAAAGACCTTCATCAAAGAGAGTACAAACTGAGACCTGTTAGACCAAATGGTCAGCTGTGGTTAGAAGGGAGGATGTTAACTTATGGTTTTAGTGTCAGCGAGGCACTAGAGGAGCACACTTAGCCATTTATCCAATTAAACTGAAAAATAATTAGGCGCACTGCTGCTTTTTCCTGTGTGATAGCAAAACCTTCACCTTTAGGGTTTCAGCCTGTTACTTTTACATAAATGACGAACCAGGGTTTCATCCAAAACCGCTATTTCTTATATTCCTTAAAATGGGATTTACATCCTGACAGCAAAAAATGACACAGGCTTTAAGATGGCAATGATAAGGATGTGTCATCTGTAGCTGCTATATTCCTGTAAATCTGCTATCCAACACTGTCTAGCAATTCACAAGGCTGTGATTGGTTTGTCTTAATGACCAATAGAAACAGTCCAATGGAAAATTGTGGTTACCAACAGCAGTTATGTTAAGAGAGGGGGTGGACTTTGAAATCTTGCTTGCTTTAAATGTCAGAACTTCTAATCTGCACTCTAACTATTCACCCACAAAATAATGAATTCCCATAATTATTACTTAAGTATTAAAAACTGACAATTGGAAAACTAAAAAGGGATACATCCATATAGTAGACTGTCTGTACTCACTTGGATGGTTGCTACAGTTTGAAATGTTAAGGTTGGTTCAAATCATACACAGCATGTTGTGCTTATCATTTTACACTTGGTGTTTTGACCCGTATGAGTGTGCTCTCCAGTGCTTAAAGTCAGCCCCTGTTGCCAAATGCCACTGCACTCAAAATATCAAATCCAAGTTTGGGAGGATGTGTGATGTAAGACATAGTGATAGGGTGACAAAAATATCAACGCAGTGGTCAGAAAGAGGTGAAAGGTCACTGATATTGAGTTCTCAGCAGCCATTTATGTTAAAGTGCTTTGTAGAGATAAAAAGGTGAGACTAAAAAAAACAGTCCACAGGGTCAAGGTAAACGGGGACGTTTAAGTTCTGAACCCAGCGCTGTTGAGCCTGAACCTTCTTTAAGATAGGAGAAACCACAACCTGAGTCATAAACACTGCCTGTGGGAATATAAGATTTTCATATGCTTTAAGTTTATAGTAAATATAAAATTCAGTGTACCCAGAGGACTTCTAAAGCACTAAATGGTCAAGTCCTGTTTTAGTGTCTTTTTGCATATTGACACCACACCTGCCCTCAATTATCTAAAAGCATCGGAAGTATTGATTAATGGTCTAAACATGGCCAATGTGTATGTGACCTCCCCATCAGAGCTGTCAGTCAACAAGAGTTATCCAACTGAAAACCCGCCTGCACATTCCTGATATAGTCCTCAATAAACTAATGCTATTTGGCAACAAAAAAAAAAACAATGCCAGGTGGCACATAGGCACCACTGTGGCTAACATTTCTTATTAGCACTGAATCAGTAAAACTGTAAGGGGTTTTATCAGACTCTCTGGATGCTTGAGAAAAATCAGTGAGAGAACTTAAGAGTGAGTGGAAGGTCGCAGAATTGATTGAAGCTAATTACTTGCGTAAAAATTAGAGCATGGAGAAAACTGGTTCCCAAGGTCAAAGTGGTGTTCTTCTAGTTTTACCATTTGGGAAGCTTTCAAATTAAAGACAGCAGCCATGTTGATAAATGGAGAGGAGATATTTGCAGCATATAGCAGTCAGTGAATTTCAGCATGTTTGACCTTTTTTTTTTTTTAGGAAGAGACTTCGAATGTAAAAGCACTCTACTTTTCTGATAAACGGGGAAAACACATTGACAGTGAAAGTCAGGTCACATTAAGTGCTCCTCCATTACCTTTGCACCTCACAGCACCTAACAGCTCTCTGAGCACGAAGGGTCACCTTCAAGTCCATTTCAACACAGCCTTTTCAAAAGCAACAGATTACAGCCTCTCACAGGGGCCCCATATAAATTGTGAAATTCTGTTACCATTACATTAAGCATAATTTCCTGGATGTTTTAGGTACTTATTCCCCGAGTAGGAACAGTGTGAGTGTGAACAGAGAGCATGTTTATGCTAGGTCATGACCCGATCCTATCAGTGTTATAGAAGTCTGCAGTGTGCCTTCACAAAGGGAAGCTTCACATGTTAAGGTACCTGAAACTTATTTCATTTAACAATCACTCAATAAAAAAAACAGTCAATGTTGATGTAAAAAAAGAGAAAAAAAAAGTTCGGCCTTATTAAGAGCCAAAAACTCAGACGTGACTCAAATGTGTTTCATTAAAGCTGCCATCAGAATTTGATTCAAAAGCTTTCCCAGCTTTGGCAGAAAATTGTGTTACATTAGGACTCCATAAGTCAGCAAGCAAGAAGCTCATTAAAATGAGCTGTCAGACTTTAATGTCGGTCTAATTTACAGTTTTGTTTTGACCTTTAAAATGTGACCACAACCTAAATTTCTGCTTTTAGTCCCAGCATGCTGAAACAGTGGGTGACTGTGACGGTTTAGAAGCCTTATTGTGGCCTTATTCACACAAAAAACAGGTTTAGTTTTGCGGTGTGTCCTGCTCACACATGCAGCTCATAGCAGGTGGCTTTCTGAGCCAAACAGCTGCCAACCACTGAACCATAGGAGTGTTAGTGCCACACACACATATAGCCCAACAATATTGCCAGTTTGTTGTTGCATACTGTTCCTCATACTCCTTTATCACACTTCTAAATACACAAATATGAAGTTTACTATAATGCACATATAAGCATTTTGTGCAGCTCATCAAGTTCAATTTCTGCAGTATTTCACTTCTTCTTATAGCGTGTATCCCACACACACGCTGTTTTGACCATCCTGTTGCTAGGAGAACTTGTGCAGAAACATACGGTCTCATTAGTTTCTGCTTGTCATCTTTCAACAGGGAGCTGTCATACGTTTGACAACAGATGCTGTACAGAAGATGCACACACGTGCACGCACACAGACACACACTTGTATCGCCCTCCAGTTAGACCCCAGGCGCCTGTCATGACATTCCCAGCTGATGTCCGTCCCACTCCACTAGTCTCAGGACTTTTGAGGAAAAATAAGAAAAAAGGGCTTGTCTGCCTTTTTATGCATTGTCTTCACACACACACACACACACAGTCACACACAAACAGTATAAATGGCTGGTTTCTCCATCAATTACAGAATTAAATGTAGCATTATCAGCTGTTTATTTTGTAATTTGTCAACATAAAAGTTCATCAATTTGGTCTCTCTGGTCGCTCAGGGGAAACAGGGAACTTACATAAATGGCTGGTTGTTTGTCTTTGTGTTAGCCCAGTGATTGACTGGCGACCTGTCCAGGGTGTAACCGGACAGGACAAAACGGGTTAAGAAATGGATGGAAACCTAATTGGCTCCAAATTAACACATAGTGGTTCCTGTCAAATTATTCTTGATAAATATTATAAACAAACAAGCCTGTAAATACAGGATGTTCCTCTGAAGTCAGATTGGTGTTTTTGCTCTCTCCACTCAAAGCTTTAGTTCTGTCACATGTTTTCTTGTCATGCCATGAAGTCGTACAGTAAATGTAAACCCTTTGACACGGGAAGCAACAGCCAAGCAGAGAGATGAGGCTGCAGGTCCCCATCAATGTGCTTGTTTACACAATTTAAGTTATGTTGATTTGATATATGCACCAGGATCATTAGAAATGTAATGTCTCTTTGTCACCTGTCCCTCACTCTCCTTCTTCTACCTTCCTTCTCCTGCAGGCTGCCGTACGCAGGCTACTTTGGAGGAGTTTCAGGCCTCAGTAAAAAACAGTTTCTGAAGATCAACGGCTTTCCCAACGAGTACTGGGGCTGGGGAGGAGAGGACGACGACATTTACAACAGGTAAGCGTGACACAGATGTAACACAAACCTCTGTCTGTAAATTTCTTTCCTCCAGTAAAATGATACATTTTCCAACATAACGAAAGAGTCACTCTGTGAAGAAAGTTCATTTAAAAACCAAAAAATCGACTAAATGACTTTCAGTGATGAGTGGAGCTCACCGTTCGCCATCTGTCAGGGTTATGTTCAGTCATTTCTTTGCAATAAAATTCCTGTCAGACCACCAACGGCAACACACACTCACATCTGCATACAGATATGCACCTTTATATGTTATATATGGGCATTATTTCTAGCAGCACAGTCCAGTATCTCGACTGAAAGTGACACAAGGTGATTTATGATAACTGCTCATAGAAGGAGAATAATTAGGAGATAAATTAACCTTTTGAAGCACTTGAGTCAGCTTTTGATTGACTTGCTGAAGTTCACTAACGACATTACTGTGGATGTTGGCTGGAATCAAATGTGGGAGAAGAATATTTGTTTGACAGGATGACAGAGAGACCAGTTAATACCTCAGACCACTTACAGAGCTATTAGTGTAATTTATTGTCTGCTCAAACGGTTGTTGTGACTGAACTTTGTTTAATTACCTGTTGAACTGATGATCTGACTATTAACACATGATTACCCCCAAAACAATGCATGTCATCCATCAGTGCTCAGACCCATAGAATAATTGCAGCTAAGTACAAATAATGATGTGCACTAAACATAACTTCCACTTAATCTCCCACAGATTCTCTCATGTCTGCTCCGGTAACACAGATTTAGTTCCATCAGTCACAGGAACAAACTGAAACGGTCAGATTCAAACTCAAATAAACATATGAAGTGGTGTAAATATTTTCAAATTGTCATGTTGAATTAGCTTCAAAGGAAAAATGTATTTCTGTCACATAAACAGAAACATTAGCATTCAGAGATTCACGTATGCTAATTACAAACACACACAGCTACACACACACAGCGGGGTGCTCCTCCGCCTCCTCCGTCTTCATTGTATCTCCATTCTTCACTATCTGTTTTCCTCTCCTCTCTCTCTGTTGCGCTCACAGTGTGAAGCTTATCTCTCCCCTCGCAGAGTAATAGCATTATAAGAAAACAGAAAATAGAGCATTTGAGAAATGCACTTTTTGAGAATGGACCGCCACAGCCAACATAGCGTTCAGCAGATTACAGCTGTTTGTCAGCATCCGGCTATGATGTGATCACAAAGAGAACTACGTGGGCTCGGCTGAACGGTTGTGTTTTGTACGAGCGTGTGCGTCTGTAATTATGTGCCAAAGGATGACAGATAAAGTTAAACCCCTTACTTTTTTTTATTGGATGATAGCTGCACTTGGCCATTAGATGCTGTAGAGTTCTCCCAAAGATATTTTCAGCGGCTCTGAAATGTGAAGTGACATCTGAGACTCATTAAACTTCAGATTCACCTCAGTGCAGATCTGCACATACATAGAGGAGGTTGGAGTTCAAAACTGGACATCAATGCATCACTCTGAACCCTAAAATAAACCTAAAATAAAGGTTCCATCATGCTTCTCCAGATGAGGTGTGAATTTCATTACTTGAACCAGATAAGATGTTCAAAGGCCTGCTCAGTGTACACCTTTCTTGTACATTAACAGCAACACCTTGTTGCTCTGTGTAGGTTTGTCATTATGAAGAACCTCTTGGGTGTATTTTCACACAAACCAAGACTTTTCTGTATTAAAAAATAGCAATCAGCAACAGAAAATGAAACGAAACTGAACTTCTAAACCTACTAATACACAGAGCTGATCATATGATAATGAGCAAGTGTAACGAGGGCTGATAGCAGCTGTAAAGCTAAGCTGCTGCAGTGATAGAGACTGGACCAGTCCATTTACAGTCTTTTCTGTCTTCTCTCTTTGTGACTGAAAGATTGTAAAGTTCTCAACTCATTATAAACCAAACAAAAAAAACCAACACCGGCAGAAACAAGCAAATAAAGCTGAGCATGAAGGTTGTGTCGTAGCTTGCTGTAAGGCTCCCCCCTCCCATCGCCCCCACCTTCACTTTTCAGGGCTGGCTTTTTTTTAAAGCCTTTCAGGAAGCAATCTGAAAGGAAACGACCTTGAAAATACACTTGGACAAGCTGTTGGAGGAGGAGGGTGTGTGGTTATGGCCATGTGTGGGTGTAGTGGAAGCAAACAGAGGAGCAAAATAGGCTCCCGCTCAGCTTTGTCGGGGTAAACATTTGTAAATCATGACCTGCCGCGCAAACATCTCAATGACTGTGTGATGGATTTTTGAGGAAATTTAGTAGAGATGTCTTCGGTTCTCGGTGGAATGTTCTGACTTTTTTAAGTAGGTTTGTGGTTTTAGAGAAAAATGTCTCTTGGCACCTAAAGCCGAAACCCCCTCAAGATGAATTGTAATAAGAAAAGTGTAAAGCGTACACAGTATTTACAGAATTATTAACATCACTTCGCTGTCAGGCAAGCTGTTCTATTGCTCTCCTCAGAGTCACCAGTGTCCACTGACCCCTTACACAATATGGGAGCTGCTGGTCTGCTGCTGTGTGAATTGGTCATTTGGATCCAAAAAAGCTTCTTTTGTCTCAAAATAATAAAAGCTTTTGAGTAAAGGCAGCTGTCAAAAACAGCTCCATGTTCTACAAGGTTAAATGACTCAGAGAGACCAGTATAATGGTCAGGTTAGGTGGTGCGTGTCAGTACTCCGGTCACTTTCTTCCAACTTTCTTCCAACAGGGTGGAGACGCACCCTTATACAACCACCTACATACACTCAGAGCTGTATTAACTGGAGTCTAAGACCTCCTCACCAGCAAAGAGTCTGATTATGAATCTGAGAAAATATACACTATATTGCTAATATTAAAAATGATTGTTTGCTATTATAGTTATTGTTTTTACCAAAGCTTTCTTAATTGTAAGCTACAGCATGATTATCTATGAAGCAATAATGCAAGGTGGATGGAAAAAGTGGAGGAAAGGAGCAGTTCAAGACAAAGGTTTAAGGTTTATTTGGAAATTCAACATTTGAAATTCAAAACTAAAAGTCTAATAATGCATCCTGTAGCAGCTGAATGAGGCTAGCTAGGAGAATACCATCAGCCTCCATTTCTTTGAAGGAGCATCAACTAAAAGACTAGATTGCTGTTTTACACCTCTTCTTCACTCTTGTTTTTCCCCCTCCAGCTTTTCACTTCTTTTGTTCTTTTCTCCTTTGCTTGCTTCCCTCCAGCAGTTTCCTTTTTTATGCTGGTTTTGACACCACAGGCCATGGCCACCACCTGAAATGGGGCCTTGCTGTAGCTTAATGCCAGCCCGGGGGGAACTGGCCGTCGCTGCTGCTCAGTGGCGGCCCGTGGCGGGAGGGACACATGCCACTTACACAACTGCCAGTGCTGCTTGCCCCCATCCCACCCCTGTCTAAAAGTTGGTGGATATTACAAAGAGAGAAGAAGAGAGAGAGATGGGAGGGCTCGCTTTTCTCGCCATCCTCTCTCTCCCTCTCTGAACACACGGCAGTAGCCTTGGGCAAAGACTGTTCCTGTCCCAAGGGCTTTTAAAGCCAGACCAGCCTTCACCCCCCATACACTCAAGTCTTCCCATACTCCCTCTCTATTTTCCTTGCCCTTTCCCACTTCCTCTCCGTAAACCTCCCAGCAGTGGCTTTCAACTGAGCCTGAGCCAGCATCGTGCACAGGGACCACACGTGTTTCTGTGAAGCCTTGACAATGCTGTTAGGAGATATTTTTAGCTCAACACTTTAAGAAGCCTTTGACAAGTTCAGGCACATCTCTAAGTTATAGGCACGTCTCAACCTGCAGGTCAGGGCAGCTAATGTAGTAAAGTATTTAAAATGATCATCTGTAAACCTTTTATCCATCCCCCTGATTTATTTATTCATTAAAACATATGCAACACTGGGAAGCAGGAGTGTGGTATTACTCACTGTATATAACTGTGGGAAAAGCATCTTCAGCGTCATCCATAGGTTTCTAATGAGCGCTTTGAGTCTCTGTTGCCCCCAGAGGCCACAGGCTGAACTGCAGTTTTTAACACTTGTAGGCCTACACAGGCTTTATTGCTCAAACCTGGAGACTGCTGTTCGATAGCTACCTAAAGGAACTATAGTATATTTAGTATTAATACCCATAGTACAAAAAAGAATGGTAATATAAACAGTGTGGCATTAACATACATAATGTGTTATTTTGTGATATCTTTTAAGCTAGTTAGCTGTAATATAGCTACACTGCAGGCAATGAAATGTAAAATCTTATATGAAAAGGGTCAGTCTGTAAAGTCAATGAAAATCAGGTGCCATTAAACACTTTTTTATATTTATATTATATAAAACAATTGCTTTATTTATATAGCTAGCAAGCTAACACTAGGTTGTCCTTTAAGCATGGTCATATTGCTTATGATAAGTAATCTGTTTTAAGCACCATGGGAGAGTCAGAGTGTTTGTAATTCACAGATCCGTCATCCCTCAGTGGCTTTCCACACGTCTGTGATGTCTCTTCAAAAGCTGTTTTGATCTGTTTCTAATCTGATGGGAAAGAGTTAAAGTTACTTTTTTCTTGGTTTTTAAAAGCTGTTTTCTTTCTTTCGGTTACATGCTTTTTCTAGCTCTGGATCATATTCACAATTCTTTTAACTCAACCATGTCATAGTACTAAGTGGTAATTCAGTCATGTTCAAATAAAGGAAAAGCACATTTAAAAGAAACTTTGCCCTTATTCAGGGATGTTTGCAGTTGGCACTGAACTTCAAGGTATAATAAGCATCCATTAATAATACACACTAGGTGTCATTTTTTCTCTCTGGTTTGATCATTCTGTTTTATTTGCTTCTTGTGAATATGAATAAAAGCAAGTGTGCACATGGCCCGGCACAACAAACAAGTCCCTTTGGGTATACAAAGAGCAAGCAGGCACATTTTCCTTATGGTACTCTGAGTACAGCAGCTAACACGACACAGTAGAGCGCACCTGCTAGATCCATGAGCTGAATCGATGCAGGGTGAAGATGAGGTGAGGAAGGGGAAACCGCCCTGAGTGTGAATGAATGTGCAGCATAAATGGCCAAGAAGAGGTGAGGTCAGCTGGTCGGTGGATGGATATTTCAATGAAGAGCGTCCTGTGCAGTCTCGCGCTGTCAGACGTGTCATTTAAAATGCTGATGAAGCATGAAGGTGGTGCTCCTTACAGCATCAGCATTGTTGTTGAATTCTTAGTGTTGATGCAAACACTCAGAAGTCCCATTCCCCAGGACCACAAGTATAAAAAAACATGGGAGTTATATCATTAATGCCGACCTGAATATTATACACACATCAGCAGCATAACTGAGGTAGACCTCAGAGCCTCGCGGGAGTAGTATCAGCATAGAGCGCTCATTTCTTTCTGTACAAAGCATTCAGAGTGTGATTTGATTCAAAAAGCAGCACCAGTATTATAGTATAGTAGTAAAATATGACCATGTGAGCAGCTGTATAGGCGAAGATACATCAGTTTCAGGAGAATTAGCAGCAGATTAGGTCTTGTGAAGAGAATTGTTAGGTGGGAAATTGTAGTAAATCAAATTCACTCTTTCTATTTATAAAGTGAAGTTGGACCTTTATGGTTTAGAAAATGCTTGAAGACGTCAGTTTTACAAGGCCAATGAAATAATGGCGTTTACATATCTGCCCCGCTCCTGTGGTCATGAGTAAAGTGCAGCCTCTTCTTGCTGGTTTTACTTTTTTTGCCAGCCCTCTGGACAGATTACATTAACCATCACATGGCGTCCTTCTGGTCATGTGGTGTTGTTTTTGAAGTAGGTGGAATCCCCCCATCCCTGTGACATTTATTTATCTGTTGATCTTGACTTGTTACAGTGTTAAAGAAAACTGCACCAAACACACATGAGGGTTATTTTTTATGCACCACAGTCCAGACAGACTTCTCTTCTACCAAGTCTCTTTTTCCATCAATGCCATTGATTTCTCAGGACCAATACTTAATTAAAACTGGTGGGTGTAACATGAACCTTTTTGATTGTGACATTAAACAGCCAAGTAACACTACAATAACTGGGAAAACTCCTTTGGAGCCTGCACTTTCTACAAACGCAGGCACTGATGTGCTGCATGAATAGACTTGTATACAGTGTAGGTCTATGTTCTCTCACCTGTGACACAAGCAGCTTGTCTGTTTACACATTTTTGATGGCATCTTTGTGTCTTCTAGAGAAATGTATATTTGTCTTACTTACTAAAACCAACAAAAACAAACTAAGGCTCCTATACAGCTCTTTTGCTGCTGTGCAACATAACCCCTGATCCAAGATGCGTACCACGACCTTATACCAGCCAAGTCTAGTTATTTTTTGGGGGGCTTTAAAAAAAAAAAAGACACAGACGACTCTTATTTCTTCAGCACCGAGTTGAAATGCATGAGGAAAAACATGAGGGATGTGCCAACAGAACCTGCAGGTATACAGAGGGATGGAAAAAAGAAAGGAAATAAGAAGCAACTGTAAGGAGGGAGGGAGAGAAATGAAGCACCGGGCGGACAGAATAACCACAGTCAGCAGCTGCCGGTACAAGAAATACACATGCAAAGAAGCATCAGAGCAGAAACGCACCAAAATGCAGCTTATGCACCTTTTTATTATATATAAGATTAGACCTGTATGCAGAAATAATGTGAAAGTGAGGATGGATTATTTAAAGAAGAGAAAGGAAACTCTGTTTCTGCAGACACAGGGGTAAATACTCCACGATTAGACGATGCTATGGATGCAAGTAAATGATTATTTTGATTTAACTGCAACACATAAAAAGTATACATTAATCATTATGTTGCATGTATTTGTTAATGAAACTCTCTCTGAGATGTGTTGCTGCTGAGAGAAAAATCTCTCTTTCTCCCGTTCACACCCACACTCCTCACTTTTCTATTACTTCTCTCTCTCTCTCTCTCTCTGCTGTGCATCTCCCAACCATCATCAACACCACCCACTCCGCCTCTTCCTCTCCCATCTCATTTCTGCAGGGAGAAGGGAACTGAGGCAGGACATCAGACTTAGCTCCCAATTCTCCTCCACTCCATTGCTCTAATGCAATTAAATCTACTGGTGGGAATAGAAGAGGAGAGAGCTGCAGAAAATTCCTGATTAATCCAACCCAATAGGCCTGTGTGTGTGTGTGTCCTGTCCATAGTCCAGATTTCGTCAGGCTACAAATGAAACCTTTCATGATAGATCACATTAGTGGGCAGATATCTTTCCTCTTAAGGCGAGAGAAATGCTGGACAGTCCAGAAAATTCAGAGCTTTTCAAGTGGCACCTCGCTTAGTTAAGAGAACTGTACTGTTTAATGGATTCGCTGCAGGAGTCCCACTGTAGCTCAGCTTATATGGAGCCATTTATAACACTTAGAATCTTTTCAGCGCTGCTTCAGAGTCACACCATGTTAACGCAGGTAAATGCGTGTAGCAGGACTTGCAGTAAAGTCTTACTCTCTGGTGTGACTTTTTGGTAGATCCAGCATTATCATACCACACTGTAAATAATGTAAATGCTCATGGTTGGAAACAATACCCTCCTTCTCTTTTGGGCTGTCGCAGACGAAAGACTAGCATCATAGGAGAGTCGTGGAGATATCTTTGGTCATGGCTCTAAATCGGTGGTCTTACGTCGCACTGTGAGACAGATTCCACGACGGCCGTTGTCAGCGCCTTGCGACCAAAGACAAGCTGAGATAAAATTCTAGCGGTGTCAGAAATTTAGAATGACTGTCTCACAGTGTGACAGCTACTATGACCTGTCACTCTGCGTCCACATCCTCCTCCTCCTCACATGTTGATGTATGTCGTAACCTGTGAATGCCTGCAATTCAGTAA
The DNA here is from genome assembly GCF_900634625.1 of Parambassis ranga. Taxonomy (NCBI): domain Eukaryota; kingdom Metazoa; phylum Chordata; class Actinopteri; family Ambassidae; genus Parambassis; species Parambassis ranga. The sequence goes on along the minus strand of NC_041037.1, from coordinate 8,940,120 downwards.
ATGGTCATCGTACAATGTGCACGCATCAAACTTGACGTTGTACCAAAGTTTATTAGATTCACGTCGCACAGTGTGTCATGCAATAGTCTAATAAGAAAAAAATCGCACAGTGTAAACCGGGCACCTGCAGTCCTGTCATGGCCTTCTGCTGTTCTATGCTAGATTTATACATGATATCAGATCCATGTAGAGCCTATCAGGAGGATGTATATTTGATGTCTGCCTCCCTCTGTGGTGATAGAGGTGGGGTGTCTGTGTTGGTGCGTCTTTCAGTTTACTGTGCATATTTGTGACAATGGCTGCTGAAGCCAGGGGCGCCTCGTTGGAGTTACTTATACAGAAATTACTGCAACACAGAGAAGATGGTGTGTTTGACCGGCAAAAGGAGCATAAATTTATGTGCTCAGATGAGGGGAATCTATTTTTCAGACTGCTGTGAGCAACAATAGGCCCAGGACTTGATTGTTGGCTTTGATATGTTGGAGTTTTATGAATCCATCATAAAGTTGTCAACTTTAAAAAAAAAAACAGCCTTTGAAAAACACTGTGGTCTACTTTGGTCTCCTTTTTTATCTGACTGCTCTTAGTCGTTATCACTTGACTCTCCAAAAAAAGTCTTTTAGGTCCCCCACAGTGGGGAATTTCACAGCAGTCTCCCACCTACTGTTTTCAGTGGAGGAGGCTGTCGAACGTGTCGTCTCTGGATTATATACATCACACAGGGGACGCTGAAGCCTTTCATCCCACAGCTCCGCTGTATCCTCACCGTCCTGTTCCTTCTTACATAATATTCACACCGTAATGTCACACTGTGTGTCCGCCTGCCTGTCACAGCCATGCAGATAGTTGTGTGGTGTGTGTGTGTGTGCGCACCAGCTGAAGTTTTGTTTCGGTCAAGGACACAACTCGAAGCTGAATAAAAAGAAGCTAGTTGATTAGTACAGGGCTCATTACTGCACACACACACACACACATGCATACACACAAGGTCACCACCGAAGAGGAGGTTTCCTTTAGCTCCATCTTCTTTCAGACTGGAATTGACTAAGGATCGTGTGGAACAATAACTTCTCTTGTTATTGCCGCCATTTCATCATCATGCAAAGTTTCATATTGACAGATGAGGGCATGGAGAGCCATCCTCTACTCTCAGGGTGTGTTTTATGATGCGTTTTTGATGCCGACAGGGACGTTACCAGTCAGACTTACAGTGGTGTAGCAGAAAAGCACTGATGGCATTTTACACAGACAAACACACTGTGATCTCATGTCTGAGAACGCTGGAGATGTGAAATGATGCTTTGAGTCCGGCTGATCAAGTTGTCATTTCATTAGGAGTTAGGGGCTGGATGTCACATCCAGCAAATTCAGATCAGTCATGTGTTTTTGTCACTTTTTGTCCAATGTTCACTCTTCTTGCTAATTTTTGGTCTCTGCCAAAGAAATGATTCACTCTTAAGCTGCTAAAATCCTGAGCACAGCTAGCGGCTAGCTGTTGTTGCCAAACTATAAGTATAGAGTGTATTTATCTGAAGTTATGTCGCAGGAACGGCTGCCTGCTGAAGGCAACGTGATTGCGACAGAAGAACAGCAATGACGTGAAGGATGGTAAAGTAGTTATGATGGGACATACAAGTTTTCACAGCACACAGTCATTATGTGTATAACTGTTGTTTAAATTAATTTGAACATAAGCTCACTGATAGGAGAAGAGCTGCTCTGCTCACATTATACACTCCACATTATTTGTATAATAATAAATCTCTATCTTATAATGCTGCTTGCCCACATGTGCACATACATAGACACAAGAGCAGTCATCGATGCATGTGTGCCAAGTCAGCAAAGTTGCTGAGAGAGAGAAAGAAAGAAAAAGCAGCAACAAAAATCAGTTATTTACCTTTTCAATGAATTTATTTGCGGGGTTGTTTTGATGGAGTTTGGGTTTTGGCTCTTTCACCGGCTGATGCAAAGGGGCCGCATTCTGGGTTATTTCGCTGGTCTGTAAAGAAGATGAGAGGGGAAGGAGAAAAATGGAAGGTGAAGGGGGAGAAGATGAGAAAGTAGAGACAAGAGGCGAGATAAGAGAAGGAGAGAAGAAAAGGTGAAACTAAGCAACAAAAAGCAGCGAGGGAAGTGAAGGTGAGGAGAACTGGTGAGAGGAGAGATGGAGGGGTATTATAAAGAGATGGGCTCAGGGAAGAGCTGAAGGAGAAGAGCAGATTAAAAGGTGCAGTGCAGAGGTAGAGTCAGGCTAATAAACCAGTACAGCCTAGCTTAGCATGGGAGCAGTTTTCTTGAAGATGTTTCGCTGCTCCTCTAAGCAGCTTCATCAGTTCTAACTGTTTGATGGGGAAACAGGTTTATATGTGGTGGTGTGGTGTGTCTAATGACTGGTTAATGACTATGAGACTACAGGAGGGGGAATGGTAGATAGCCCATGTTTCCCCACCAAACAGAACTGATGCTTGGATGAGCAGGGAAACATCTTCAAGAAAACTCTACAAGTCCAGATGCCTCGCTTCAACCTTGTGAATAAAAATGACCTTAATGACTGAGAATCTTCATCAACATCCTGTGAAGTACAAACATTTATTACTTCACTAAAATTTGACTGTCTGGGAATATATGTGAAATAGCAAATAGCGGCAGAAACAAGTATGAGTCTCTTCAAAGTTCCAATATCCATCTATCAAATCAAACTCTAAAGCTGACTTTATAGGGAAAGAAATGAACTGTTGTTAATGGGCTGGTATGAAACCTTGGCATCTTTTATCACCACAGACTTTTGAGTTCAACCTATTTGATTACTCATTTAGGCGAGAGCAATGCATGAAAACCAGAATTCAGGATGCTAACAAAAGAGAGAGAAAACTTCACATTGAACATGTCAAGCAGAACAACATTTTCTGTGGAGCAATATCAGGCATGGGTGCTTTTGAAGACAAAGAGGAGGCACGAATCAGACCGCTGTAATTGCTCATTCAGCACGCACATACACAATCCTTCATGCCGTTGCAGGTATGAATATCAATGCTTCTGTCAACCTCCGAGTTTAAGTCAGGCTTTATGTAGAACAGATGTGTTGTTTGTGTTGCCTACCCTCCATTTGTTGTTGCATTAGTTATAAATCTCTGTGCAGATTTGCCCTTGTATTGAATCTTAGTGGTAATACAACATCACCACTCTGTCTCAGAGTTCTGATCCCATGCTTTGTATAAAACGGAATGCGTTGTAAATCTTTGTCTGTTTTTTTTCCCCAGCTGGTGTCCTTAAAGTTCACAGCTCCCACAGTGGAACACTTTGTTGCTCTTGATGGTATCAGTGCCCTGTGGCGGTGTCCTTTGCTTTTAGTGTATTTTTCTTCAGCCAGAGGAGATGTGTTTGTTTTGCAGTGTGACGTGTTAATGGGGGAGTTATGCTGCTTCAGAGTCCTGACTGTGAGGAACTACACTGATGAGACCCCGTTTACACTGGAGAAAGTCAATCCGGCTAGATTGACTGTGGATAGCCTTTAAACTGGATAGGCTATCACACACACGTGTCTGCGCTCAATCCAGCTTAATCCGGCTTGTTTGTTGTCCTCCAAACCACTAGGTGGCACCTCGTAATACACAGAGTCAGTTCAGGCTGCGGTAGGACTGTGTGTGCACAGGCGTGTGTTTTTTTTGTCCTGTGTCACTCGTTCTTTCATGTGTTTTTCCTTTTCAAAAAGCAGTTTATTCCTTTGTAGCCCTGTCGAAAATAAACTCAGGGCAAAGCTGTCGAAATTCGACGGTTGTTTACACGCAGCTTTTGTAAACTCACATATGATAACATGGCCACATGACACTATGTGGAAGCCCTGAGGAACATTTGTAATAAAAAGACTATTATATTTAATATCAATATATTATAGTGATCAACCAATAATGTGTTTATTTTGATTGAAGAAAACCTGTGACATCATTTCCTGTGTGTGTGTCCTCGAGGCTTTTCAATATTTCTAAAAAGCATTTTCTTCTCTTTTATGACATTTTTTTTCAAATAATTAACCAGTTAATTGCAAAGATAATTCCTCTCACCTTAGGCTATACATCCTATTATTTCCTGGTCTCATATGTACAAATAATCAGTTAATTCAATAATGAAACCTGACAGATTGGATCATAAACGCTCCTCCTGCTCCTTCCTCTCCTCCTCTGTCTTTGTCTGGTATTTGGCTGTGTGATTGTTTCCTTTTCTCTCTCTAATAGATATTTGTATGTGTATATGTTGCAGGATCACTCTGAATGGGATGAAGGTGTCCAGGCCAGACGTTCGCATCGGCCGCTACAGAATGATTAAGCACGAGAGAGACAAACACAATGAGCCCAACCCGCAGAGGTACTGCATCACTGTCTGAGGTCCTTCCCCGGCTTCACATTTGAATCGATCGTGCCGCTTTTGTTTCACAGCTGCACAGTTCTTTTTGGTGTTTTTTCTGAATTTTTCATCTTCGTTTAAACAGACATGAGGACAGCAGCATAAGGAAATAATCCTCTCTCACTGTCGTCCATGTTATCCACCGGCAATGAGTCCAGTTCTGCAGGTTTTAGAGATGTTTTACCTTTTATCACTGCTGGCACAATGCAGCTTCTTGTACCACATTCATATTGCACTATATTCTTGAGCTGCTTCATAACAAACTGCAAGTGCAAGGAAAAAAATCCTCTCTTTTAAACACCTTAAAAGTTTATTATTGGAGGCTTACTTTACAGACTGCTTCACTGGATTTATGAGCCCAGTTTCTGCTGAAGGCAGGATGTTGACAGACCTAGACCAGAGTTAAATGTGCAAAGGATTTGCTGGTGTAATATCACAGATTGTTGTCGTCTTCCTGGGAAATGAGGCCAGTCTCTCAGTTGTTACACTTGTTGAGGAATTTCACTCAACAATATATTCCAAGTTTGCTGTAGTGGGTTGGTTTAATGGCATACCAGTATACGGTGGACTTACAATCACAGAGTGTGGGTCTGAGAAAATAAGCCGACCCAAAGCAGTGTGAAGATACAGCTTTTATACAGGTGGGGTAAGGGGGTAGTGGGTTTGTTCACAGGTAGAGGACAGGAAGACAAAGCTTACAAAGACAGGATGAGGGGAACAAAAAGAGTACGTGTCACAAGGTCTGGAAGAAAGGTAAGAATAGACAGGAGAAGCAACACCTCCACCACTACGGGGTAGGGGATAGTTTTCCAGACGCTTTGTGATGCTCTAACAAAGGCCCCGTTCACACTGGAGAAAGTCAATCCAGCTAGAGTAGGATTGAATCCAGATAGCTTTTTAGCTGGATACATTCAGGCCTATTTTCAAATCTGATAGCCAGATTTGAAAATAGGCCTGAATGTATCCAGCTAAAAAGCTATCTGGATTCACTCTACCCTACTCTAATCTGGCAATCACACAGTCGTGTCCGTGCTCAATCTGGCTTAATCCGGCTTGTTTGTTGTCCTCCAAACTGCTAGGTGGCGCCTTGTAATATACAGAGTTCATTCAGGCCGTGGTAGCACCGCGTGTACGCATGCGTCATGTGTTTTTTTTTTGTCCCATGTCGCTCGTTCTTTTGTTTTTTTTGGTTCAAAAAGCAGTTTATTCCTTTATAGCTCTGTGGAAAATAAACTCAGGGCAAAGCTGTCATAGTTCGACGGTTGTTTACATACGGGTTTTGTACGCGATGCGGACACTGTTCCCATAAACCGGAAGTATCACGTCGCTAGCCGGATTTGCGTTCAAACCTGAGCCAGATTTCAGCCAATATGGCCAGAGATCTATCCGGATATATCTGGATTCGTGTTGTTCAGACTCAGAAAAATAAATATCCAGATAGACGTTAAGCTCTCATTTCTGTAGTTTAGCTATAGTGGTCTTAATCAGGTGTTTGTAAGCTGGAGAAGATGCATTTCTTTAATGTGATTCATGCATTAGGAGCATAATTTTAATTTGATGTCAGCACAGTGATGAGTTGGTGACTTCATATGTAAAAGTTTCAGATGAATGAGCAAAAGCAGAAATAAAAAAACAATCTTCTGAAGACCACAGCTCGCCTTCTCCGGTCACAGGAAGATTGGAAGATTTTAAAATGCCAAGGACAAAACATTTTCAATAAATTGCTGCTCAGAGATACAGCCCAGGGGCTCAAATGTTGCTCTTTTTTTGGCTACACATATTTAAATTGCTTTTTCAAACAAATGCAGGAAAAAATGCTTCCCTTATAAATGTGTTATTTTATGTTTTGATGAATGAGAGCCAATATGCAGAGATGAGCCCTTCTAGACACATTAATCACCAGGAGTATAGCACCTCACATTAAGCTGCTTAAATGTGGATTATCACTGTTTATTCTCCTCTAAGAGCCCTCGTTTTCATGCGTGGATAGGCCGGGCAATGATGCCGCTCACAACGCAAAAATCAATAGCTGCTGTGGCTGGGGCAGAATGGAGATATAAGTGAATACTGTTCAGGCTTCCAATATATATATATTATTTTGATCTCTTGTGACATCATTTGTGTTGCAGTGGTTTGACAGGACTGTGGTGACCTGTGGTTCAGAGCGAGTTCTGCTTTAGTTGCGGCTCTAAATTGGTTTATAAGAAGATTTAAGAAAAAGAGAGAGAGAAAGTCGTGAGTGAAAAAATGTCGACCGTGTTTGCTGTAGCCAAACAAATTGAGACCTAAACGTCACACCAAATAAACAAATATGATTTAATTTAGTCAGGTAGTCTGAATAAGAAAGTACCTCTGCCAAAATAACTTGCAAACAGCAAAGACAACTAATAAAACAACCAGATTTATATATAAACAAGCATCACAAACAATCATAGACCCCTGAATAGGCACAAAATGTATCCTGTTCACAGACTTTTCCTTTTCTCTACCTTTTTGTGCCACTTACAAACATCATGCTGACTGAACTACTGTTCAAGGGCGTAGTTTTAGCATGGACAGAGGTGACGTGTCCCTACCAATGTCCAGCGATTACCAAATTGCCCCCACCAATAATTTGACCCCCCCCCCCCCCCCCCCAAAAAGAAAAAAAAACAATTCTCATCAGGTGCAGGAAGGGTTAAACTCCATTCTTTTCTGGCAACATACCAATAGATATCCTCCTGTCACTGGTCCTACCCAAAGCCCTTGATATTCTGATTCTGATTGGTTAAGGGCTCTGGTCCTACCGTAACACATATGGCCATGTGATTGGCTGTGCCTTTCCCTGCTGTCATGTGTGTAGCTACGTTGGTTGGCAGCGCCAAAACACATGCGAGACAAGGAGTGCAAGACCGTTGTTGGAATCTTAGGTCCCCACCAATGTCAAAAGCAAATCTATGCCATTGCTGTTGTTCCCCCTAAAGAAATGGTTTTGATGTATTCTTTATAGATTTTTGTGTAGAACCATACTCATTCTGTTTTTTTTTAACTCACCTCTTGATGATGTTATTGTTTTGTTTTATTATTCTCATGATCTAATGAATGAATATAGGACAAAACATCCTGATCCTGCACTCACATTATCTTTTATTGACTCATGCAGGTCTGTGAGGACAAATTAGATTTCAGCTTGTGCATACTAAGATTCACAGAGACTGACAAATTAGCCAAAAAGGTGTCAACTAAAACAAATTCTGCTGCGACCGCCATGCTGAAACAACGGAGCTGTCTGACAGCTTATAGCATCTCTCGGTGTTTAACTTTAACAATCTCTACAGTGAAATGGCAGCAAATAACTTAAATATGAAGGTGTCTAAAATAACCAGGCTTGTGTAACATGTCATCCATCATTGTTTTGTGTGTGTGTGTGTGTGTGAGAAAGACTCAACGATCCCTCAGTAATTGCCTGCTGAAATGACACCAATAGAGATGGGAGCCGGCTAGGTCAGTCTAGTCTAGTTGGCTTCATCAAAATCAATAAATCAGCCACTAGACTGAAAGAAACTGTGCACAGTGTGTGCGTGTGCGTGTGTGTCTGATTGATACCCAATTCTCGTTTTCCTCCTCGTCTTGCTGGTTTCTCTCTCTCTCTCTCCCTCTTTCCATCTCTCTCTAGTCCGTAGACCAAACTTCCTCGATAAGAGGTGACACCAACAGGGACGCTATTTATTTGGGGTCGATACATTATTCATAACTGTGGTGAGGAGCAGAAAATAGCGGCCTATTAGACGGCACAAACTTCATTTTCGCAGCCCTTCTGGACACTCATTATAATGTCTCGGAAATTTCGGCTTAAAGGATCCTTTGAATAGAAGTGGGGGGTTTGGACTCAAATAAAGCGTGGCAGCTCAGAATAATCAGGAGACTCAGTGAAAGGAGGAACGGCCACCTCATGGCAGTGTGGGTGAAAGGGAAAGTTTTCTCCTTCCTCTCTTTTTCTCTCTGTATCTCTCTCTTTAGACACGAAGTTTTTCAGCTGAATGTTAACATGCTCTTATAATATTTCGGGCAAGTAATTTAGCAGCTGAGGAGAAGTTATGATGGATGCTACAACATCTATCACCACAGACCCACCACAGAGTTCCAATGATGTAGAACAGGTCTTGCCGAGTCCTCTGACTTCATGGAGGAGCTGCTGTCTTTACATTCACTCTGTGAGCGGTCTAATTAGTCTTAAATGTTATTGGATTTCAATTGACTACAGGTTCTTTGTATGGTGTGTCATAAGTGTGTATTTTCAAATAGGAGTATTGACCTCACTTTTGTTACTAGACTCTAGAGCCTGCACTGGTTTGAAAAGGGGGGTTTGTTTAAAATCAGTGTTTTCTTATATTCATGTTACTATGCTGCCAGCTTACATTAGGATCAGCAGGTGACACAAAGATATTGGATGTTTTTGAGCTTTAAATATATTTTGGTGGGTGGATTTATTAGGTTATTGTCATCAGGTTTGTATACAAACTCTTGTAGCATTGTCCTTAAAGTGAACCTTGACTTCACACCAGCCTATAAAATATATTTGTGTTTTAGAAATACCTTTAAAAGTGTAGCTACCCACAGAGGCCTGCCACTCAATTACACAGATAAACTGAGCCTGTGTTTCTGCTTTCTGTCCTCAGGTGCACGGCTGCCTTTATGTTTAGATTCAGATTAATGATTGAGCCTTTTGGGAGAGTTTATCTGAAGTACCTGCGTAATGTCCAGCTTTTACCAAGGGAAGAGTCTCGACTGTCTGATGAATGTTTACTATCTCCTCTGCACACACACACACACACACACATTTATGCATAAACACACACTCAAACGTGCACGCTCACATAGGAGTTCATTCTCTGAGACGCTGGTTAGGCATAGCAATGAGATATTGGGCCAGTGGAAGTAAGAAAGAGGCACATTCATCACTAGCCACGAGTCTCAGTTAGCACACACACACACACACACACACACACACACACACACACACACACACACACACAAATTTCTGTCTGGCAAATAGTGCCTCCTGCATTGTAATTCAGTGAGTTGCTCTGTAACATTGTTCAATATTCCATTCATTTGTTATCATTCAGGGACAGTGTAGACGGTGTGTGTGTGTAGGAGTTTGTGTATTTGATTGTTATTGTGCGTAGGATTTACATCTGTTACCATGACGTCCATCTTAATTTACCTTGCCTTCTTTGAAATCCTTTGAGGAAGTGGAACATATATCAACATTCACGTTTTTGCTGAGTTTGATAATAAAAGGATCCTTTGTCCCCATCGTCCTATATTCATGGTTATGTTCTCACGATCCTGGGTTCCACAGGTGTTATGGTTCAGGGGCTTACGCCTCTTGGTTCGTATGTTCTTGGTTTATCTATCTGTTCCACAGTCCTGTACTTGACCGCTTCAGTCACATGTTTGTAGTCAAGGTTGGCAGATTTTTGTCTTTTGACACAGCTAGATCTGCTGTTTTCCTCCCATTTCCTGCCCTCATGCTATGCTAAGCTAACTGGCTGCTCATGAATGTATTTTTCCAGCTTATTACCCCTTTAAGATTTATTTCTCTTACAAGGCTAAGTATGTCCAACGTGACATTAGATCAAATACCCCCACTTAGTAGCTTGAGAAGCTGTTGTTGGGATCCTAAAGAAGAAATGTTTTCCTGTGAGACCCTCAGTGGAATTAGCCCAGTTAGGATGTCAGGAAATCAGGCTAATGAATATGTAAGGAGGACTGACTTTGTCTCGTCCCCTAACTCACTAAAACATAAGATAAGATAAGTGAGGCGGGCTTGTACAGTATGTTACAGTGTGTGTGGGTGTGCACGCATCTGATATGCTCTATATGTACGTAGGGATTAATTTATTGTGTTTAATCTCCCCCGTTTGATAGATTCATCCAAAGAGTTTAGCCCCCACCCCCCAGTTCTCATTTGCTTCATTTTTAATATCAGTATATCTCCCATCCATCTGTCACCCTCAGATATATGTTTATCTCTCTGCCTATCTATCCTTCATTTTCCTTCCCTGTCGTGCAGCCCTCATTCCTCCTCCTTTCCTTCTTTTCTTCGCTCCCTTTCTAATTCCCCTTCCAATCCTTCATAGGAGTCAGAGAACACGTAATTCTATTTATATGTTATCATTGTATTAAATTCTTCATTGGAAAGATGCTTGACAACAGTTTTCCAGCTTCCATTCATGCCAGTGAAGCTCTTTTTGATGTGATTTGAGGGAGACAGAGGGCGAATGCAGAATGAAGGGAGAGATCTTCAGCAGTCAGCTCTGACAAGGATGTGTAGGCTCGCTGGTCCATGTCGGACCGAAGTGTCAACTCCACTTGTACGTTCAAGCATATCATTAAGAAGGCATCTTTTGTTGCAGTCCGTCACTGCTCTTTTTGAAGAGTGAGTGTGCATGCCTGGGTGTTTACACACACACACTCTCTCTTTCTGTTTGTACACCAAAAGAAAACAAAAGACATTTTTAAACAAGTGTTCTACACATATTGTTACACTCACACACTGTTGCCTTATTTCCATTCTGAAAAAAGTTACTACTACCAGGGTGATGGGAGGGTTTGTGTTATGAATCCCACTTTATGCCAAAGGTTGCATCACGCGCTGAACTGAAGCTCAGCCGCAGCAGCAGACTGACACACTGTGTGAAATATATTTCCATCTTTAATACTAAAATCACAGCAGATTCTGATGTAACAGCTGAATCACAGCCAATGAGGATGGATATTACAGTATAACTCAGACAAACCTAGGCCGATATTATAGAAAATGCTGTTCACTGATGCTCAGTCTAATGCCACAGCTCCACCTGTTGGTCAACATCAGCATGGTGAAGTAAACTTTTATTTTTTTTATTTTATTTTTTACGAATCAGGATGATTTCTTCTTCTCTTTGCTTACAGGTAACGGTAATCAATACCACCATCAGGCTCTTTGCATCATTGAAGGACATTGGGAATGTGTCTGCATTTCTGCCGTCTGTGCATTTTTCTCATTTTCTTCTCGCCCACTACTTCTGATAGCTGTTTCTGTGATTGATTGTTCTGTGTCCAGCATGTTTTTATATGCGCAGTGTCCTAATATTCAAACAATGAATTCCAAATTGCATCTGCTCCACAAAGCAGATGGGAGCAAAGGAGATAAAAACATATTTGTGCTGCAAAATGTTATGTGTTTTTATTATTATTTTTGTTGTTTTAACCTATAAAAGAAAACAAAATAGGAAAAAAAAAATGAAAAAAAAACAATAAACTTTAGAAACACAAAATAATAAAATAAATATTTCATGTTGGAGTAAGCCGACCTCTAAGTTTAGAAATCACTGTCAAGGCCAGAAAACAATGATTTTTACCATCAGGCACTGACCTACATTTCCTTTGTGAGTAAAACTGCCCTTTGATCTGCTGCACTTTCTGTAATTTTCATACACAACAACACAAACATATGTTTAACAGACAATAAATACACACAGTTGTGCCTAATGTTTGCAGCAGTATCTTGGCTTTACAGTAGAGCATGGTTTGAAAATTGACAGGTTTCATACAATATAAATTCACTCCATTATTGACATGCTGACTGACATGCATGTGTGATAAACAAAATGTACCTTGTATTTCATCTTTTTGATGTAATCTTCTCTTTTGTCTCCCTCATTTCCCCTTTCTCTCTCTCCCTCCTTGCTCTCCTCCTCTCCCCTGTCAGATTTAATAAAATTCAGAACACGAAGAACACAATGAAGAAGGACGGCATCAGCTCTCTGACCTACAGACTGGTTCAGGTCAAGCGGTATCCTCTGTACACAAACATTTCTGTGGAAATCGGCAAGCCGCCGCCTCGGCCCTTCAAGGGCTAGAAGAGGACGGTGATGATGACATGAAGATGAGAACTGTAAAGAAAGGATGCCCGACATTTGGAAGGCTATGAGAGAGGTTAAAACAAGCACATCGTTGTGTCTCTCTCACCCTCTTTTGCCATCTACTTGTTTTGTTTTTTTAAGATTTCAGCTTGATACAGTATTTCTCTTTTTGAGGACTTTATTCAGTCAACCAGTGGCAGGTGTCACACCTACATTTACTGTACCAATCAGTGAATAACATGTGGACCAAAGCTGGAATATCAGATTGGCATCTGTCCACTAACAATCCTTCATAATCTGGAGGGCATCCAATGGCATATCCGCACTGACAGGAACTATTGTTTGGAGAGTAAATGGTTAGAGTAATATCATGTAACACTTTGGCCTTTTCTGTAAATGTTGGACAGTGTTCAGGAGGTTTTTCTGACACATCTTCACACTGTAACAATGTGAGGGGGGAGAAAATCAGATGTTTACAAGGATACTGAGACGGATGGATGAAAGTTCTCCACATAATATCACATTTGGTGACACAGGAGGATGGCCCTTCTGAGCAACTACAGTGACAGCCAGTAGAACGGAAAAGCTGTAATATTAACACAGAGCGATGGAGCACGGACCACCATCAGACGCTTTGCATATCAGAGACATCGTGTTGATGCGATTTGATAATGACGTTTTCATCAGGGAGTCACCTGTTTGAATCTAATTACTCAATCAAACCCTCTGCTATCAGTTAATGAATGTGTATTGTGCCTGCATCTACAGCAGAAGACTCCAAACAGCGCTGGGGAAACAACAACACCCAAGAACTCTCTTTTGGTTCTTTCTCTTTTTATATATATACATATATATGAACTAAAATTTTGGAAACGTGTACGTTTTGCAAGAGAAGTGAACATGTTAAAGGTATGAGAGGTTTCCTCCTGTACACACAGTGTGATGGAAATACATACAGTGGACAGCATTAGGAAAGAAATCAAGGAAAAGATGAGAGCAGGCCTGACGTATGCTGACAGCTCAGTTATGATGCTTTAACCCCCGGTGGCACATAAATAAAGGAGATTATGTTTCTGGAAATTTTTTTCTTTTTAAACTCTAAGGTAAAATTGATATCAGCTGACTGTGCCTGGCACAGACAGACCTGTGTATGTCTACTCCCTTAAACACTGTCTATGTTGCCCAGCAGACCTCATGCAGGTTGTCTGATGATTGATTTCTGGGCTGTAGCAGTGTCAGATGATGGTATTTTATTATTTTTTACCAAATTGGACCTGTAAAGAGGAATTATAGTTCAGGTTTATGGTCTTATTGTTTTATTATTTGATGACGTTTATTGTTCATTATTGCAAAAATACATTTTGCAATTACAAAACCTTGACCTTGAAATTATCAAAATGTATTTTTGTGAACATACAGAGGGCACAATCATCAGAACTGTCAGCTGTCAGTATATATTTACCAAGAAAAAAGAGCAATGTGGCTACATATGGTTCTAACTTTCACAGAAACTCAATCTCAATGTTATTTTTTAAGGCTGCTTTATAAGATATATCACAATTCATTAAAACTATATTAATTCCATTAATATGCCATTTTCTCTCTCTGCTATGGTTTCCCTTTAATCCTCCAGAAAAATACATCCGCTCATATCCAGAAAGAGGAAATTATAAGGTGACAGTGGAAATTGTGAATTTTAAGGCAGTAATGAGAAGTTATCATTTGACTGACGTCTCTACTGCAGTTCAGATTTTATCATCATCAGCTGTCATGCCTGCATTGTTCTATCATGAGCTAAATGAATCAGGCAGTTCTATTAGATTTTAACTTTGAAACTCTTTGTAAAGTTTCTGACTTTAAAGAGAAGCAGTCTGAACATGGTGTCAGGATTTCTTCCATCAGGAGACTGAAGCCGCTTCCTGCTCTGTGCGTGAACACATCACTCTTATCCTTTGTTTTATGTTTCCTTATCTGTCATGTTGACGATGTAACTGTTTACACCTAAATGCCAAACTGATGCCTTCAGAAGTTATCAGTACTAAGGTTAGATTTAATTGTGAGGTCTTTCCTTTGGGGTAAAATTAATTGGTGAAAATGTGCATATTAAGATGAGAAACACTGAAATGAACATGTACACTTGTTTCAATGCATAAAGAGGAATCCTGAACCAAATAGGAGGTTTGTGTAAAACCCTGTTTGAACAATTTGGGGTGAAAACTGTGCTTTGTCGATCTCCGCTTTAGTCAGCCTTCAGGCAAAAAAATGTTCCCATCTGTTTGGCTCTCTGTTATCTTTGCCTTGAGCCTGTTGGAAGGTACGATTGCTCCTACACACACACACACACACACAGTCCACGTTGTTGCATTATCTCCCCTTTCATTGCCTTTCTCCTTCTGCCAGTCTGGCTGTATTTGTCAATAGCACACTGTTGTGCTTTGTGGTGGACCCACTTCAGGCACAGCTGTGCCTCACAAGAGTGCTTCGTCCATCAATAGATATCGACAGGACCTCCCTTTGTGTCTCTGATTCTCTGCCACTTGCTGTATCTTTATTTTCTCTTCTCTTTTCCCACACTTAAATCTTTTCTTCTTCATTTCCTTATCACATGCTCCTTCACGTCTCTCTCTCTTTTTTCTGTATTTTAATCCTTTCAGTTCTCTTCTGATGTCCACACTAGGCAGCTTTCATGAAGAGGTCAATACAGTCACTCCTCATAAGTGTTTACAGCTGACATCCTGCACAGTGTAGGATAGATCCACGTGCAGCACATGCAGATGGAAAGTAGGGATGTGAGGTGAGGGGTTTGGTTTTATTTCAGTCTGTGAGTTTTTTTTAAGATTAGAAATGATTCTAATAAGAATATTAACATTGACTTCTGAGATTTTTAGACTTATAACCATAATATTAAAGGGGCACTCCAACCATTAACGGTTTATGATTCTGACTGAGACAGACAAACGTACTTTAAAAAAACCCTAGAACATCTGACATCTGGAAAGAGAACTGCCATTCACTCATTCACTTGCAGGTTAAATTACCTTGTCACAGGTGTTCATAGGTTGCAGCAGCAACAGCAGAGATGTAGAACTTGACATCTAATTTAACCACAGTTCCATCTTTCTTTGTTAAAGCAGTGCTTACACATTGCTTATCCAGCTCCCTGATGCTTTTTACAGTTTACTGTATGTACTAAACAGTGGAGCAGCCATGAGTTTTCTTGTTACAGGACTTCAAATGTGACACATAATACATCCTATCATCAAGTGCAATGAAATATTTAGCTTAGCTTTAGCTTATGTGTCTTTCTTTGATGAAAAGTTAAAGGTAAAAAAACATCCTATCTTCGGGCAGAAGTTGAAGATTCTGGTACCATCTGCAAACTTTCACCCCAGTTCACATTGTTTTGAATTGGCTGCCACTTTGATTGGCAGCTTTCACCACGTCTCCGTGGCGATGACAGTGAGGGCTCATGCACTGCGGTATTTAGAGCTGTGCATCATGCCAAGGTGATGGACACGACCCACACTGTTTCTGATGAGTAAACTGTGCTGTAAAGATGGTGGACTGTCCCTTTAACGGTAACATTACCCCCTTAATGACATTTGGTTACTAAACGAAGTGAAGCAGGAGAGAAACGGCCGCAGTGTGTATAAACAGTGATGCTATGGGATGAAAAATGGTGGAAAAACAGCGACAGAACCTTCAGCAAAAAAATGCTATTTGAAATGTTTCCTGTACTTCAGAATAACACCGTCATGAGTAGTGTTTGATGTTTCTTATTGGACTTTTGACTTTTGAAGCTGTTCCAGCTGTCAAGCACACCTCAGCTGGTGAAAGTACTTGAAGCACTTTTTTCGGATACATTTTTTTGCTCCTCTGCTGCTGACAGCAGGTCTGTGGGTGTTTTTAAAAATTTACTGTACCTCTAGCTATGTTTTCTTTTTTGTACATTGAATGTTGAAAATGTTATATCTTATATAGAATGCATTATGTCATATCAAACCTACTTTTTCTATACAATCAATAAATCTGATGTTAAAGATTGTATGATGGTGTTTTTATGTGTGTATTGTTTTTTTTTTTGCCATGTGACTGAAGACTCCAGCAGTACAGTTGATATTATCACCTGCAGACTGAGGTAATCCAGAACTTCTTAGTGTAATATCAACAGCAGAGCTGGCAACCCTGTTTCCTGCCTCCCGTTGCCATGACAACCCACAAACCTGCTGATTATGTGGTCCTGCTGGAATCTGCTGTGCTTCTACAGCTTTTATTTCTTCTTTTCTCCTCCATCTGTAAGTTTTTTTTCTTCTACACAGCTCTCTGGTATTTTCTGTTTCTTGCTCTGTTTTTTGGAAGCCCTGGTCCCAAACTGTCTGCAGAAAAGCTCTGCAGGGAAATCTCTGAAAGATTCTTGAAAACTGGACAGTCAAAGTGACACGGCACAACTCCAGACAAAACCAGATACAGCCGCAAGCTGTAATGAAAATGTGATTTAATTTGGAATATTCTTACACTGTGTTTATTACTGTGTTTCTCGATTATACGAGAATGTCATTTATATCAGTTCCCTTTTATTTCAGTTCAATTGAACCTGAACTCGCAGGAATAGTCTGACATTTTGACAACTGTGCTTTGTATTGTAGCAAAATCTGACAACTAATGAATATCAGAACTTACTAATTATACATAATTTGGTTGATCCTCAATGTGATGAGGTTATATTCTGGATAATTTCATAGCTACAACCAACTGTCGCTTGGCAACCAGCTGTAGCACCACTCTAAGCTGTTTCTGTCTTTCTGCTAATCTAAGGTTCTTGTTTCATATTCATACTGAACACAGGAGTGGTATTGGATCTTGTTGTTTAACTGTTGTTTAAATGATTCAACTGCAGCTCAGTGATTTAAAGAGACAGTCCACCCCAAAATAATTCATATTCATATTTAACTTTTGGCCTAGTGTGATGTTTGACCCTCTTGTCTTGTGAGTGTCGATGTAGGAACTTTTCCCTCCCTAAAAATAATATCACTCAGGTATTGCACATTGTAACAGAAAATACTATTTCTAAATGTGATGATTAGATTTTTTGGGGGGTGAACTTTCCCTTTAACTCAACAAGTTTCATGATTCAGAACTCGTCTGTTGACCCATCACTTCATTCAGAGGCAGCCTTATATGTAAACACATAGTATAACAAGCTGCTAGTGTTTTTAAAAGGAGAAATGACTGAAACCTGCTGCATATAAAGTAGAGAATAACACTTCATGCTTGACTTTGACAGTGGAAATGACAGGGACGGTTGTTCCTGTGGAAGGCTACACATACAAAATATTGAAACAGTTACAGACTGTTTTACGGTGTACATGCACAAACAACGCTAATGAAACCCTGTTTTCAAATACTGCCCGTGTCTACAGCTACTGTACAGTCATGTTAGACTGTACCCTCATACATAACATTTCAATTAGCACGCAAACTGAACAACAGGACTTATAGAACAGCTACAAAACAGTTTATTGCTCTGCTCAGCTAGTCTAAATTGCATCCCAGCTGCGCACTGCATCAACTGGTGACAGGTCAATTATAATCTCTTATCATCCAATAATCTCATTGGCTTTGTTATGCTGCTTAAAATAAATCCTGGGTAACTAAGGATATAGAGCCCACTACTCCCTCTACACACTGATCTGATCAACCTTTAAAAAAAAACACTACTGAAAATGAGATTAAATAAAATAAAGTCAAATATATGAAGTCAGGTTACTTTTTATCTTTTTTCTCTCGTTCCTCTGAGTTTCTTTGATTATGGATTCTGCTGATATTCTAAGCAACAGATGAGTGCACTTGTAGTCCAAGTAAAGCATACATCTTAAATCAAGGGAGTTTAATCTTACTTTTCTTGACCTACTTTTAGTATTTGCTTTGTTTTCAGGCACTGAAACTAAAATTCTTTACTGTAAAATGTTGGCTGAATCATAGCAGCTCATCACAGATTTCTTAATCTCTTACTTGATCTTTACATTTGGTTGTCTGTCATTATTATAGGTACCAAGCAGGACGGTACAGCATGTTCTTAGAAACTGGAGGCGCACAGCTGATCAGCCGTCAAAGGATATGCAGTATTTTAAAGGTGACAGCCGGTCCTCTGAATCAGTTTTGCTGGGCAGACGGCTGCTCAGGTTTACAGTTTTTGAGGCGGGAACAGGTGGCGAGACGGTTTCCCTCCCAGTAGCCAGCGTCCTGGCCATCATGACAGCGGCACTTAGTGCACGAGTCAACCCAGATGGGCTCTCCTGCAGGAATCACTTGACCCCGTGATGCATCAACATAGCAGTTAGGACCTGGGAGGAGGAAAGAGCCGTAAGTGTAAGAGAGAAGCAGTCACTGTACAAGCATGCATCCATGCAAAGGATCATCAGCAGAACAATTATCTGCATTACATTTAAAAAAATCTCTCTTGCACACACTTTATTTTTTCTACATACCCTCCTTGCATTCAGGGCAGCATTTCCCCGGCTGGTAGACAGGGTTGACACATGGTGGAGGGGCACAATCTGCAACTAGACAGCGGGCGATACCATCACTGTCACAGGTGCACTGCTCACATTCTGACGGCTGGAAAACACACACAAACATTCAGACTCTGTATGGCTCATCATAAACCATGACATTCTGACCAACATCATGCTGATCCCTCCTAATGCCATCATCAACAGGGGGCGCCCTTTACCTCAATTTAGCCGCTACCAACATACCATGGTGCGGTTCAGGGTTTTGGATTGAAACGCAGTCTTGAACATATAACAGAACTTGTCCTGATTTACTGGTAGCACACAGGGGGAGTTCAATCTTAAAAAGAATATTCTCCCGAGTATTTGCAATTCTAATTTTAAAGAATAAAGCTGCAGATGGAGGTGGAACCTGCATGAAACTGAACAAAAGTCCCAAGGTTTACACACAGAATGTGCTGAGAGGGTGCTCAGTTTTGTTTGAGAATCCTGCCATGCACATGTGGGTCTGCTGCAAGTTATTCATGCTGGAGAGTATTCTATATGCTGTAGTTATGCTTTTTTAAAATGTTCTTGTCTAATATTGACCTGTTGGATATCATCCAGGTACTGACTTGACAGTGAGATTGGAAATATACTAGTAAGAGCCAACATTGCGCAAAAAATGGAGACAATCCTATAAGTGTACATTCTTGTCTTATAAAAACATTCTGTAGGATACATTTATAAATTGTCAATTTAAGCTTGAATGCCCTTATAAGAGCATCCTGTTCATGCACTACCCGTGAGAGTAACAGCGAAGTTCACCTGTCCGAGACTTACCTGGAAGTTCTGCCCCAGCTCGTACACCACCCCTCGGTACTCACACCCGATCTTCTCGCACCTGGGGCAGCAGTCGGTGGGGTAGTGGCTGACATGAATGCACGCCGCTGGGAGAGAGGTGCACTCAGTGCGGGCGCACGCTGAGCCCTCAACGGTGCACTCGCACTGGGTGCAGTGATCAGAGTCCAGAAAATACCATTCCCCCACGTAGTATAAGCTGCCGTTGGCCTCGCAGGTGCTCTCCTGCTGCCCGGCGACGGAAAAGCCAAAACCGGCCTGTGCGCAAAGCAATAGTGCCAAAACGGCCGTGCGTACTCTGGAAACCTTTGCCATGATTTCTCTTACAGGTCAGCTAGTCCAGAAAAAAGTTCACAAGCAAGTGACGTGTTCCCTGTAGTCCAGCTGGGTTTGGCAGGCTGCTCGCCAAAGTGTAGAAAGTTAAAGTTTGTTACATTGTTACAGGAGACAACATTCCATGGCGTTCCCTTTGCGCTTTTCTCGAGGTCTGCAAAGGCTGCGCACACTTCTGAGCAGAGCCCGGGTGGGAGTGGAGGTTGGGGCATTACTGTGGGCTGTATTAATGCTTTCCTGAGAGTTCACATCTGAAGTCTGTCCCTCCCCCGACATTAAACCAGATCAAAATTCATTATGTTTCTTTAAAGATAACAAACTGGACTGGACTTCGCTAAATTGTGTTAAACTGTATTATAATATACTCATAACCTATTTAATTTTGATACATCTCTCCAAATCAGGGGAGAAAAATGCCCCACTATGAAAAAACACCGCTGACAGTCCAGGCAACTCTCGCGATATCGCACCTCACCGTAGCAACTACAATGTTTCCCCTGGATACCATAGCCTGGCTAGATGCTAGCACACCTAAACAGTTAAGGTGAGTTTCTCTTTAGAAACAAACTAAGCATTTCATTACGTGGTTTCTTGTTTTACACTTGTAGTTGTACTGCCAGTGTTTGACGCTCCATGAACTCTTCGCTTTGTTTGAAACATTGGACTGAAGTTCTACAGGTGGTTAGCTAGCTAGCTAGCCGTTAGCCTCGTTACAGTTAACTTTTAGCTGCTAAAAGTATTTTTATTTTACTGTTTTACCCCCAGTGTGGATGGAGCAGTTCTGAGTAGAGCTCCAAGAGAGCTCCGATGTTTTTTCTACCAACATTTCAAAGAAATTGGATAGCTATTTTAGAAATATAGCTATTTTATTCAAATAGTGAATATTATGTATGGATATTAACCCGTTTAATCCCACCGGCAACATTTGTTGCCGATCATTTGTTTCAACTTCTGCAAGCTCTAAAAATGTTGTTTTGGCTTTGAGCAGCTAATGCAAGCTTTAAAATGAGAGATAAGATAAGAGACTCTCTCCAGTAAACTGTATCAATTTCATGTAACTAGCCTTAATGGTCACATGACCAAGCCTCTTTGTTTCTTGCCTGCACCTCCTGAGGGGGAGATGTCTGTCTCAAACAAAAAAGGAAGTAATTAAAGTACCTTAATTAACAAATATAAGTGAAATATTTGGTACATATATTTTGTAAAGGGTTGAGTACTGATACATAATGAGAAGTATATGCCTGCATATTTTAATAATTACAAGAGTAAATGTAAGGGCATAAAACATAGTCATAATGTCAAAGGTAGGTGTCAAAGGTCTATCATCTACACGGCTTAAACCTATCACATGTTTTGCATCTTGATGGCTTAAAAGAAGGTGATGTTTCCTACACCTATCTCCTCCATGCTCTGGACACTGTGCTGACACAGCAAACCTTCTTGCCACTTTTTACACTGATGTGCCATCCTGGATGAGCTGCACTACCTGAGCAACTTGTGTGGGTTGTAGACACCACCTCATGCTACCTCTAGGGGTGAGAGCACTGACAAAATGCAAAAGTGATCAAACATCAGACAGAAAGGATGAGAACAGTGTAATGGTCTGTGGTCAGCACCTGCAGAACCTCTCCTTTATAGGGCTTGTCTTGATCATTGCCTCTCATTTCCACCTGTTGTCTGTTCCATTTGCACAACAGCAACTGAAACTGATTCACAATCAGTGTTGCTTCCTAACTGGACAAGCTGATTTCACAGAAGAGTAACTGACGACATTGTGTTCTTTAAGTGCTCCCTTTATTTTTTTGAGCAGTGTATTATACATTATTTTAATGTATATATGTGGAAATTGGTCAAATACTATCATTTGTGAAAGTTTAGACTATGCAGTTTCCCAACTTCAATTTTCACTAACATAACCAACATGAAATCAAAAAAATGTACATATTATGTGTTAGGAATGTCTAAGCAATGAGATTTATGCAGTTATTTTGCTGGGAAAAATTTTGGATTAAACGGGTTAAGGCAAAATAAGTCATCATACACTAAATACTTCATGTATATATACTGAAACAAACAGTAATACTGATTAATAAGAGAGAAATCTTGCAGTGAGAAAGATTAAGATAAAACCTTTATTTGTCCCCCAATGGGGAAATTTCATTATTGTAAGAATCTGTTCCTGATGGTGTGTTGTCATGCTGTTGTATGTTTTCGCAGTTAAATGTCATCTTTTGCCTTAGATTGCTGTTCCTATGGAGTCACCTAATGGAAACCAGCCTTGGTGCCCTGGCCAGTCCCTCTGGAGCTTGATCACTGAGCATGTGTCTTGGTCAGAGCTGTCAAAGATCCGTGCTGCACTGGGCCCTTCCCTGGTTGACATGTATACAGAAGTGCACAACATGGTGAGAGGGTTTTTATAAAGTCTGTTTGATGTCTTCTACAGAACATTCCAGCAAAGGAAGCTTGTCGAGTCATTCATTTTGTTTCACACTCCTTCAAACTGGGTCTATTTCGAGTAGGATTCAAAAATAATATCACCACAGCATCTACAAGAATTTCCTTTTGGCCAGTGTGAAAACAAATTCAGCTTAGTTCAGCATTCCTGGCTGAACAATTTAAGATCCCTGGTTTAAGGTTGTGCGAGGATGTTAGTTGGACTTACATATGTTCATTAATTACTATTCCCAGACTCCATAATAAAAGTGAAATGTGAGTTAACTGGCCCAGCGTCTCAATGAAGTCCAAATGTGAACCAGACAGTCATCATGTTTACTCAAGGCCAGCTCAACTCTGGTCCTGAAGCCCTTTGCATGAAAAGCACTCAGTGGGCAAAATTACCTCACGCAAGACAGACTTGCAGGGTTGATAAGTGGAAAAAATGAAACGGCTCACAGCTCACTAAATAAGCCATTTTAAGGTCAAGGCCCAAAGGAAACATTGAATTTGAAAAAGAAATCATTTAATGAAGCAAAAGTGAAGTGAATCATTGACTCAGTCGATTGTATTCCACTATTTTTCACTATTTAGAATTCAATACAGGTATTTGGTGTGATTTTTTCGAATCAGGGCTTTTTTTTTTTTTACAGCATTTTCAAATACAACTATGTGGGACATGCTGGAACTGGTTGAGAAACTTTATTAGGGGTTTTTACTACAGTTTGGGATTCACAACCTGTTTATGTTTAACTATTGTAAACCCCACAGGCCTGCCAACCAGTCACAAGGTTGGCTAAGACATGCATACCCACAACATAAACCCACCCATATCATGGCCATGCTTACTTTAATGTACTAGTCAAAACTCATAAATCAAAATTGTAATTATATGTTTTATTATTATTATATAGGAAGATATGAAAAATATTTTTTTGTTTAATAAAAAAAGACACTGCAGTACACAGAAAATGCTTCAGCGGTTGACCTTAAGCCAAATGTGAATACACCCGGGCTGCTGATGGAACATTCCTCTGAAGCTGACTTACATAAGAGAGGTCATGCTCGTGTGCATCAGATCAAATCTGTAGTTGTAGATTGTACACACACACAAAGAGTCTCCGTTTCTCACAGGATGCGTATTCTACAACATGAAGTCTCCTTTTTTTCACCATCCACCTCTCCTCCATCTATCGCTTTATCTTTCTGCTTTGCTTTTCTGCTCTCCTACTTGTTTTTTTGTTCCTGTACTGGAATGTCTCCATCTGTAGATCAGCTCTCTCCCCTCGCTGCAGTGCTCCAACACCTGGACATAGTTTGTCTCAGCTCTCAAGCCATGTCATGAAGATGCTGGCTACATATTTACCTTTGTGGCAGATTGCGTGTTCAAAAAACATATGTGATAACTACAACACATCTTTTAATTCTTTCTTTAAGGACTCACATCATTCATGTTACTTTTGGAGTAAAACACAGAAATCCAGCTTCGTTGTTGCAGAATTCTGCAACTCATACTACATGCAGAGTCAGACACACTCCTGTCTGCACACATGCACACACACACTCCACACACACTGAAAGAGGCCTGGTAAGCTTAGTGAGTCAGGGGGTCGGTATAACAGGGTTAAAGAGGCTAATCCTCAACTGTTGATAAGACTGTTAGCAACACATATTCTTTGACTTGACTGTGTGTGCATGTTGGCATTGCATGCCTGTGTGTGTGCACAAGTGTGTATGTGACTTTCCCTGATATTTGTTCACCTACAGTTGAGTGTGTGTGGAGGTTTTAAAGCCTCCAGACGGAAAGAAAGACTTAGGGCTCATAGCTTTAAAAGGTTCCAGGGAAAAAAGTGCCTTATTCAACCCTCAATGCAGGTTTTTCCTCAGTTATTATGTTTACTGTTGGATGGATCACTTCCTTTTCTCCTTTTTTTTCTTTATCTGCCCATCTCTACGGCTTTTTCTTTTCTGCCCATGTCTGTTTCTTTTGCAGCCATGTAATGAATTCCATCCCTCAGCGAGCCACTGTGAAAAGTAATAGTAGAAGTGCAGGACTCCCTCATTCCTCTGTACTGCCATTCCTCTCTCCATCAAGGTCCTTATTGTCTAAGGCGGTTAGATCAGAGGAAATATTACACTCTCTTTTCAAGTCTCCCTGTAAGGCCAGTGTTCTCTGTAGTTCCCTCTTAACTCTCTGTCTCTTTCTCACTAAGCTGGGTGAAAATTAGCTTGTTCAGATCACTGCATTCTAAAACCCAATTTAAATTATTCAGCTTAATAGTTGCTGGTAGTTTTTTAGCTGACATGTTTCAACGGTGCTCCCTGAAATAAATATTGGATTAGATCAACAGCACAAAAAGGAATCCAGCAACTTATAGACTCACAGAAGAAGCTAGTGTGAGTCAAAATGCCCTATGTGTGTGTGTATGATGTGGGAATGCTGGTGTGTAAGTAAAGGCGCACACATGCGAAGAAGAAAGGGTGTGTTAAGTATCCTCCAGTGTGTTCCTTTGAAGTAAAGTCTTTGACAGAAATGATTGGCAGGCAACAGGTGTGGAGGTGTTAATGATATCCAGACTTCATTGAGACACATTACAAAGCTGCCCGGTCCCACAGCACACTGGGATGTCTTATGGCCAGCCTATAAGATCTATAAGAAGTTTTAAATTTGGTGCCCAGTATAAATTGTTCACTTTTTTGTCACTTTGTAACATTGGAAGCCACACTCGATATTTGTCAGGTGTAAGATTGGAAGTTGTTTTGCATTCCATGGCATCCCTTGCCATCTGTGTGGATTGCTCCAGCCTCTCAAATTCCCATTCCTCTCTGCAACCCCTGTCCTGATACTCCCTCTGCTCCTGAGAATCTTTTGTCTCTCTTTGATGCTTGAATGTTCCTAAAGTTCATTTCTTTGAGACTCTTATCGGCCATACACGATGCAGACATGTTCAGGGACCTTCATATTAAAAGAAAGGGAGTCCTTCCTTTATATTTTTGGGCTTATGATTTGATGCTTTGATATTCTAAATAATGATGTCAAAACCTGTCTGCAACCATATATTCATACTCACTGTGGTAATTTTTGCAGGCGGTGATGTGGCACAAGACCTGGCAAGCAGCCCAGCGAGGTGGGCACCACAGCAGCAGGGCAGGGACCCCATTCCCACGTCAGCAGGGCTACCCTTTAGCTGACCCCCCTGCTCTGAAAGAGCTGGTGAGAGCCGAGGTCAAGATGTTACTGCATACTCTCAGAGACAGAGCAAGCAGGGGGGGAAGGTAGGTGCAACTCCTCACATCCCAGTTTGCTGTACATTATTAATCAGTGTGTAAAAACTAGTTGTAAAGCTGCATGTAAAGCAGTGGTTCTAAGGTAAGGATTACTAATAGGATTTTGATGTTACAGTGAATTGTTTACGGATGTATGAAGTCTATTCATTTTTCCCCCATGATCATTGGTCCAAACCAGCAAGCACAACACAACTTTTCGAACTGGGATAGTCAGTTGAGATCATGCGTCATTTTCCCCCTAACAAAGAACACCATAAAATGCTGTATTGTGTTCCCATGTCAGTTACAAATGGGATGGGAAAGCAGAGGAACAAAGGTTTTTGGAGAAGGGATGTTGCAAACTGGTTTGGGAATCGTGCAACAATGGGACAATTATAGGAGGGAGGCATACATTCCTATCTGAATAGCAGAAACACAGATGTTTGTCAAAGCCATATTGGATTAAACATTTGAGCAGCCACACATATTTAATATAAATCTTAAATAAAAACATGTCATAAAACTGTTGCCACTATAATATTGGTTAGTAGCACTGTTATACATACTTACATGACACGTGAGTATGTGTGTATAAGCTAGTACCTCCTAGCAACTAGCTCGCTGCTGCCAGGAATGTTGGCCTGCGACGTCTCTCTGGTTTAACTGAGGCCTTTAAAAAAAAGAACAGCATAACATGCATTGTTCTCTGTTTTTTTGACTAAACATTTATTGCCTGTCAATTTGTGAACTGGCTTTTCATTGTGATTTTCTTTGTGTGTCAATTTGCGGGCAGCAGGCAGCTCGTTTTTCGCTCTGGGTTTTATCCTCAGGCTTCTGTTTTGTACCAATGGTCTAACACATTTAAAAACAAAGAGGAGAGAAGTTTAACCATAGAGTGGTTCTCAAAGATAAGGAGGGCCGCCTCTATAGGAGGCTGCATCATCGAATCCCTCTGAAGGAGAATTCTCAAGGATGCCTGGTTCTGTTCTATGCAATCCTATCGTGATGAGCTCATTCAATTGATTGTTCCATTATGTGAGTCTTGCCTCTCCCATATGAAAGGAGAATGTATCCTTGACTTTGTTATATACCTTAGAATGTACTTGCTAGCTGTGTCTGAGGGACAGAAGCCCTTTGAGATAAATAACACCATCAGCGGGCTGGCTCTCACTGTTACAGCAGTAACTTAGCAGGTTTAGTGATTTTGACCGTTGACATGTTTTACCATGTAGCATGTTGTCATGCTAAAGTTTTCTTACTTTTAAAGTCGGCCTTGTATACCCATCAGAGGGGGTTGCAGGCTGCAATTTATCCTCTAATTGTTGCAGCATTGTTGTTTTTAGTTAAAGTTCCCATATGCTTGCATAGAGTCTACTTCACACATCAAAGGACATAGAAAATGTAACATCAGTGCTGGGTATGACAGCTCGGTTGACAGCTGTTTATTTTGAAATAATCTTACAAGGAGTTTTATCCTGGATGGCAGTAAATTCTGATGTTTAGGCTGACAATCCAGTATCCACAGGCCTGCAGGTCTGATGGTTGTAACAGCACAGTGTCTTATCAAAGTGTCACCGAGTGAGACGCAAACTTACTCTCACACGCATAACCAGCCACTCTTGTAAAGTGCTCCGGCTCGGATGTAAATGGATTATAAAAAGTCCCACTCAGACTAAGAAATGTAGCCCATTGTTACTGGCTGTGTGGAACAGAGCCAAAAGAAAGTATTGGTGCCACACAGACTGTGCCAGCACAAATCGCCTTTTCTCTTTGAAGTCGGCTTCAGTATAGTTGTTGACCTTTTTGCATGGTGCTATGTGTATGTGTGTGTTTCAGGCCTTTGATCATTCAATTAGGCCGAGTCCCAAGTGCATATCAGTTGAATGGCTTTCAGAAGTAAACCCAACACACTTTAAGACTTCCACATTACTGAGTTTGTCACTGTAGTTCCTTTTAATATGTTAAAGATCCAGAATGGGAAACGGGAGCTAAAACATCAAGCAAGATGGAGATCATATTGTTTCTACATCTCATTCTTCCCCAAAGATTATTGGGTGTGGGTTTTGATTTGAAGCTGATTTAGCAGACATAGTATCAAACAGTGTGACATAAGAGTTTTCAGCATGAGTTGCAGACACAGTTGTTCCACCTCTCCTGTGGAACAACTCCTCCTGTGATTTTACTCATATTTTATATCAGGGTGTGGATCAGTGTGTAGCTTGTAAAAGTCAGCTGATTTATCTTATTGGCCTCCTCCTGTGTGGTCCTGATGCTCCTATTCCCCCCCCCCCCCCCCCCCCCCCCCGACACGCTGGCACACACAAACACACACACACAGCTTTTTGTCATTTTCTTAGTGGCTTGAAACAACACATTTCCTCACATGCAAAGACTACACCATTAAGAAGGACAGACCAGTCTCTCGACTAACCTGCTGCAGCATCATAGAAGATCACTCAGACAATATTGTTGCTGTTTATCTTTTCTGTCTTCAAACTAAATTTTTATTTTACTGCAAACAGTATTAATACTTTTCTGTATGGCAAACTTAAGAATACTTCTTAATTTACATTTGGTGATTCTAGTACCGGTACACATTACATTCATAAGGCTCAGGACAAGCATAAAGATCAAGATACAGTTTTAAAAACTGCACACCCAGACCCCAGGAGAGCCTGAACATAATTCCACATCAGGCAAAATGTAACATCAGTGATGCGGTTAAAATAAGAAACACTGAGCTGAAAAATGTTTCAGCACTGCAGAAGACTACATACAGTAAACGGATATACTTGTTGTAACACTCGGCCTTTGTGTCTTGTCATAGTGAGGTAGAGGAGCTCCTTTCGCAGTACAAAGTTGAAACCGTAAACTACGCCCTTAGTCACCGTGACAACCATTACAAAAACTCCACCAACCCTGAAGATATTGATGATGGAAGCAGGTTAGTAACACTGGCAAAACAGAACCTGCAGCACTTGTGATAGTTCAGACTTCATGCGTTAATCCTCTGCTCTTTTCATCTCTGCTCCTTCAGGCCAGGCTCTCGTTGCTCAGCCCAGCGCAGCGCTGAAGGTGAGATCGAAGCAGTGAGAGACAAGCTGAATGTCATGGAGATAGATGATGTGGTCGAACGCCTAAGGTAGGTTGTAAAGAGATTTGGGACCTTTTTTTAACAACAGCTTGTTTTGTGACCCCTTCCAAATCTTTTTTTTATGTAGCTCCATGTAAAAGATTTTAGAGGCCTTAAGGGGCTGTCACAATCAGGCAGCTGGATTCAGCAGCAAAGCCTGCTCTGCACTCAGCTACAAACTGCAGACTGTGAGCGGCTTCCTGGTAAACGTTTAGCAGGTAGAGAGTCTGATGTCTCTGTCAGAAGTTGAAGACAGTTTAATATAAGATAAGTACAGTAAGCAAATGTTTCATAACAATACTATGATACTGCATCAATATTGTGTTCACAACTTGTTTTGGCTGCCCCAAGAGGCAAAAAATAATAAGAATTTTACTGGTTTACTGTTTTGATGCCTTCATATATTCAGGTTTAAATGAGCAGTTTAAATGAGTTTTTATATACAACTTTCACAGTTGTGCAGTTGTGTGACAATGTTTTGCTCTTATGTGTGTTTTAATGCTGTTTCCTGTGTATTGTGTTAAAACAGCTGTAAACTAGCTGTGTATGAAGTCACAACCAGTGTGGCCAACTGTTTCAGCTTAGAGTGCCTGAAGAATGTTTATTTACACGTTGTTTCTTTCCTGTTTGTTTGATGTCACTCCAACCAAACCAAGTTTAAAACATCTGGCAATTATTCTGTTTGTCCTCTACAAATGTAAAAGTCCTAGCTCCTAAACTAAACTAAAGGGAGACTTAATTTCCCCCTTACCCTCCTCTGCGGCTTCTGTCGCTGCGCTGCTTCCTTCACCCTCCATCCTTCCTTTCCTTCCTACATCCCTCACTTTGAGGCCCACAGGGCGGCACAGTCTTTGGACCTACCTTGGAAGAGAGGCTCTCTCCCTCTCTCCCTCTCTCTCACTCTTTTTCTCTCTCCTTCCCCGTCTTTCCCTCTCTCTCCTATTTCCTGACTAGACCAGAACAAAAGGCACCATTGTCAGAAAATGGATCCCAGACCGGTCCAGAGCTGGCAGACGATTCTTTTGCATCTGAAAGAAGTGAATAAAGTCTACCATGGTCATTTAAGCAGCAAAGGAGAAAGTGTAAAGGGAGAGAGGGAGGGAAAAGAAAAATAACTCACTGTTTCCGCTGAACTTTATGAGAAGTGCTGAGGATAAAGTGTTAACCCTTAGCTTATCTATCTTTTAATCTGTTTAGGTCTGTCCTAATGGCAGAATGGGAGGCATTGACAAGTCTGATAAATCAAATAAAGGTAAGCAGCTGAATACAGCTATTACATATCTGTGTACACTATACAATGTGACCTTGCTTGCATATATATATATATATATGTATTATTTTTTCCAAAGTTTGAGTTTTGTAAAGTTTGCCCTAACTCTTCTTTTGACACTGCAACTCTGCCAAGGAATACACTTGCACAAACACACACACACATGCACAGGAAGCCTGCAGAGCTTCAGTCTAAACCAGTGTTCTTTTTTTCCATCTGCCTGGCCAAGAGCTGCTGCAGTGCTGACTAAGATCGATCTCCTCCCAATCACTCAAAGGACATACAGAGTAATTTAAAAACAGACAAAAGGCAAAAAGCCCCACATGAACTGGGTCTACAGTCTGCACTGTTTGACATGATGTGAGAGACTGAGAATGAGTTTAACCAGATGTAAGACTCTTCTGCAGACCAGATGTGGAATTATCTCTCTGTGCCCTCTGTGTCTACGGCTGTTGTAACATGATTGACCATCATTTTACTTAAAGGGTGAAAAAATAGGAAATCTGAGCAGACAACAGCCTCTTAGAGTCAGCAGTGCATGTACTATTAGACCACACAGTTGATATTATTGGTATCATCATAGTCCCATTGGAAATATAATAAAAGCAGCACAAGTAGTATCTGTGGAAAACCTCCATCAGGCAATTTACTGTCAGCAAATTAGAACTGTGTGTAGGAAAATGTAGAGGGGGCATTTTACAGAAAGTCTCCAGGCCCAAAGGTGTGTTTAAGACAGTGTGTTAAGCTAATAGCAGAGACTTCTCTTTGCCTTGAAAGCCACTTAATGTAAAGGTTGTTCACAGTATGGTTCTGCATGTAAGTGTCATCAATTCCTTTAAGGCTCCTGAGTCTCCTGAAGCAAGTGGTTGCTGTCTGCTGAGCATTAGTGTGCACTTTAATTACCATAATGCTAAATGCAGCCTTGTTGTACAGTGCAAGTGCCTTGCTTTGTAGAAAGAGGTACTCTAATCATCCGTCAAGACTTTGTGTTCATTAAAGCCATGAGACACTGTCTTAACACAAGGCACAGAAGAGGTGACGGAAGTATCCACACTCAAGATGCAGTTTAAGTGTCCTCTTATTCAACACCAATACATGTGACACGTCTGATTTACTATTCAGTGCAGTTAAGCTAAATAGTCTTAAGCAGTTATTAAACAGGGTTTATGCAGCATGATTTAATTGTCTTTTAAAAGCTACATGCAGCTGCTAATCATAAATTGTTTTTAAACACAGCTATAATGACTCATTTTCTCTTAGCAGGAGGGAGACTTTTATAGTGACCAAAAAAAACAACTCTTAACGACAGTGGTTACAAGCAGCTCACACACACCTCTACGGACTTTTGTCTGAGTGTGTGTTGACTGTAAAGTCAGTGGAGCAAGAAAATTGTAGCGTGCCATCACCCTGAAGCTGTGGAAAGTCCAAGTAGGAAATATTCTGCAGTCTAAACGAAGGACTGCAGCTTTACACATTAATGGGAGCAATATTCTCTGAACCAGAGGAAAGGACACTCTGCTGTGGTTAGCATCACCATGACCCTCTTCTCTGCTTACTTGAGGTTAAAACCACACAGAGTAGTATATAGTTTCTGTGTGCCTGGCTGCAGTTTCCCACTGGTTCATTTAAGCTGTCGTTCATCATATCAGGTCCCTCTCAGTGCAGCCTCTGACACACGGCCATGAGCAGTGCGTCAGTCATCTCTAACTAATCACTGTAGTTCAGGAGGTGTCTGTTAAACAGGCAGGCAGCCTTTAGATTTTTGTGTAAACCATGTAAAATGGATGGCCACTACTTAAATTTGCTGGAATAATACTTACAGCTTTTTTTATATAGACACATAATTCTCCTTTGATATTTTAAATTGCTAATTTATTTCAAACTCCACTGGCCTGTGCACACACTCCATGAATCAGGTTGTAGCAACTGCTGGGTAAAAATGCATAGTGCGTAGACAGCGTTTCAATGAGGATTTAGCCACCTGTGTGCCATCAGACAAACATGTTAATTTTGAAGATTAGAGCTACAATTTGCTTAAATTTGTTTAAATTAACAAGTTGATTATTGTGAGTCAGTGAGCCAGTGGGAGATGGTGAAACTGGGAGTGTTGGCAGGTGTGGACCATAGACTCTAAATCAAGATGGATGCAGATTTCATAATGTTACCTATAGATTTTGAAGCTCTTTAAGGGCACCCAACCATTAATTTTGCAGTAAAGAGCATTTGAGATGCGTAAATATTGACTTGCCATTTGTAATATATATGGCCTGTCATAATCATTTATTTTAATTATCTTTTTGATCATTCATACTGGACATAGATAGACTAATATTGATCGGGTCATGAGTGAGACCACCCTTGAATACTGTGAGTGGTGGTCACAGCAGCTGCTGCTCGAATTGGCATCAGCAGGACTAGACTCATGCAGCGATTCACCTCCCACCCACCAGCCTGTACAGCACATCAAAACATTGAACTCACAGTAGAAAAAAAGGCAGTTACAGCATTGTGATGCATTTCCATCATTCATTATGCAAACACTGACAGGTCATACTGTTATGGATGTTTCAGTGTAAACTTGAAGATGTTGGCTTCTACATTGTGGCGCTCATGCTGCTAAATAAAACATCTAAACGATCCATAAAAGCAGCTTAGAGAAGGTTTACACTGGCTGACCAGGTAGATCAAACCTGACAGAACCAGCACAAACAGATGATGAAAGAT
Organism: Parambassis ranga; assembly: GCF_900634625.1. Taxonomy (NCBI): domain Eukaryota; kingdom Metazoa; phylum Chordata; class Actinopteri; family Ambassidae; genus Parambassis; species Parambassis ranga. The sequence continues at coordinate 8,907,312 of NC_041037.1, read as the reverse complement.
GGCAGCCATACTGGCTTCTGTTGGATTTTGTGGCAGGATTAGTGATCCTTCTGAGGGAGATGCTGCAGAGGTGGATCTGGATTCTCATGCATCAGAATAATCCCCACAACATACACTTTCCCTAAAATATCATGAAGCCTGCACCATGGTAATGGGTTCAAACCCCACATGGACCACAAAGCCTATTTTCAGTGTGTGTGTGTGCAGCAAAGTTGCTTTAGATCTCAGTCACTTCTCTGTCTGCAGCTCTGAAAGACAACACTAGGAGGTTAGAAACCCACTGGGAGAACAGACCCAAGTATGTGTTTTAGCTGTCAGTCTCCAGCCTTGTGGGTATGTTTGGGTATGTGTGTGCGTACATGTGTGTAATGGACTGTGTAGTCTGTGGTCACTTATAAAGACTCTCATTAGCATTAGTACTGGTGTAAAATGAGGAGAGCAGTCTGCCAGTCACTCATAGCAAACACATGACGACTCACTTTGCAATCAGGTCTTTTTGGTTTTGCAACCACACACACACACACATACATAGTGCTATAGTTTTCATAGCCAAATTATTATGGAACACTGCTGCTCAGTCGTTTAGTGGTCTCTTTTACACACACACTCACACATTCCTTTCTACTTTCTCCCTATGTTATTTTTATCCCTTTTCCTTGTTCCTTTGCTATTTCCATGTTTAATACTTTCACCTCCTGTTTTCCATTATGTCCCAGTTAGTAGTATTTACACAAAGGGAAATAACTGCATGGTTAACCCAGGTCTCTTTTTCTGTGGTTTGTAATTCTTGCAGGGGAACATTAAGGGAAAGCATCAGCGTGTGGGTGAGTCTGATAAACCCGAACCTTCACTCACAGGTGAGTCCAACTTTTGGCATTTGCTGCCATCTGGTGGCACAAGCATGCAGTGTGTGTGTGTGTGTGTGTGTGTGTGTGTGTGTGTGTGTGTGTGTGACAAAAATCCTCTACTCATTTAAAATTTAACTGAAACGTTTTTATTTAAAATGTGTGCAGAGCTCAGAGAGCTCAGAGAAGCTGTACAAATGGACTTGGAGCTCTACCCAGCCTCACTTGATGCCTCGTCTCTTCTGCCTGAGAAGGCATTGAAACACAGGTTAGTATGATGTTTTATATTAATTCTATTTGAGATGTTCTGGTACAAGTTATGCCTTTGTGACAGGGACAGGTGTGGCTTGAGTCATTGTATTATCTGATGGATCTGTCCTCTTTTTGATAATGCAATATTTAAGGAACTCAACATGACTCCAATATAAACAAAATTTGTTTAACAACATTGTCAAACATGGATGTGACTCTCCTTGTGATTCCTTTTCCTGCAGATCGTCAAGAGAGATTCAGAGTCTACTAGCTTCCCCCCTTTCTCCAAAATTAAGACCACATCCACCTACTCCTCTGTGCCATCCCAAACCCAGACCTCCATCTGGATCTCCTCTCACCAAGACCTCACTATCCAGGACTTCTAGTCTGCGTAGAATCAAATCACCACTCAATAATTCAAGCGAAACACGAGCCTGCAACACCACTAACACCTCTGAGCATTCAAACAGCCAGAATGCGGTTATAAACCACAACAGTCCTTCTCCAAAGCAAGATGGCGTCCACCACAGGAACTCAACTTCTGGCTTACCCATTGTTAAAACCCATCTATTACCACAGCACAGTCTGAGCAGAGAGGACAGTTTGTTACCAAAGATGAGAGAAAAAAGGAAAAAAGGAGAGAAAAAGCAGCCCTGCCTGCTCCTCAAGACAAATTTACACCCCCCTCTCACCTGCACAGTCATCTCTCAGAAGCAGGTAGCAGCACTACCTGCTCTGTCCCTGCAACAAACAGATCAGGGACACAAAATAGGCAACAGAATAGCAGCTGTGGAAGGAGTTTAGAGTCAGTTAAGGTGAATAATGAGGGAAAGACAAATACTTCTGGTTAAGTTAAGTCATATTTGAAACTGGGAGTCCTCATGCACAACATGTCAGTACAAAGAGTAACAGTGGGGATGATAGACCTGTAAAGTCCTGCTCCTTGCATACTCAGGTACCATCTGCATGGATCAATGGTCAACTTCTTACTTCTCCTAAAAATCCACATGGGGGAGCCACCAGTCTGCACAAAGGTGTCCAAGACTCCCAAACGGAGCCTCGAATTCTCAGTAGGTTTTATCAGCCAGTCCCCCCTGCAAGCAGTGTTGGGAAGAATACTTTTAAAAAGTATTCAGTTACTGAACACAGATTACATGCCCTAAAGCTTTCTGTCCAGTTTGCCGACATGAACCAAAAACTTTAGCTTTGATCAAAGATGTTGTATTGACAGTAAGAGCTCTCACTCCTGACTATTCACCGTCATACACACGTATATGACCACACAACAAGACCAGCGATAAGGAGTCAGACATCTGCTATGAACAAGATCTTTGTTGTAAGAAGACGATGATTTTTTACGTCCAGCACAGTGAATAAACATGTGAAAGTACCGTTGCGTAATCCACTGATTTCAACAATATTACTTGCTCATATCTGTAACCACTTATATTTAAAACCTTTATGTGTATTTCAATTTTTAAAAAACGTTGTGCTGCATATATACTTAATTTTATTATATATTATATTTGATTATTGTTTTTTACATATCCAGTTTAACATGTTTATTACAGATTTGAAGTAATTGCACTGTACTTCTTACAGTAAACCTGAGGTCAGTCATCACCACACGCCTTATCGAAGCCAATATGGAATGACTGAACAACCAATCATCGCTGCCCACTCTCCCCTACGTCATTTAAGGAAGACAGGAAGCGAATCACCGTTGCCGTCAAATTAAATGCCCCTCCGTGTAAAAAAAATATATAAAAAACGTGTTATGGCACCGAGGTTCTTCTTTGAAAATTGGAATGTCTTTATATGCGTGTTGTATAATTTTTGAGGGTTTACACTTGCTTAATGGTTGCACAGTAGACGCGCCGCCTTCTGCGTGCTTTTATTTTGAAAGCCGGAACAGGAAGTACTTTACAGATAGCGTAAAACTTTCTGCTGTCGACTCTGCAAATTTTGAGTAGAAACGGGAGGACGCCGACAGTAGGTGGGTCTAATCTGCATGTGTAAAGTAGTTATTTGTAACCTATCTGTTTTAATGTTGTATTTTAAGTTTGCTGGTACCACGAGAACCTAAAGCTACGGTTGTAGCTACAGGTGTTTTTATATCAGACCTAGAAACATTAATGGTAACGTTAGCTTAAATTTAAAATCTCTTGGCTAAAAACTCTCTTATATACCACTACCCTCATTATATAGAAGTATTCAGATTAAATGCTGTGATTTATTGTCTTCTTATGTTTGCTGTCATGGCATTTATTATTTATTTTTAGATCTGCTTATTCAGCAGTATTCCGTCTTAATATCAATAACCACACAGCGTCTACAACAACTGTACAAGTCTACATGCAAACAAACCGTGTAAATGTGTTGACAACGCGTGAGTATGTGCAGAGGTTGCCTGTCTTTCTTGCAAAACCCGTTTTCACAGGTGAAATCACTGACACTCACTTTGACAGAGCAGAGTGACAATGGATCTGATGTCTGCAGATATATTTAATATATGGGAGAATGTAAAGTGGGCGCACTGTAATAATCTTAAACTGGCATTATCTTTCAGGCTCTTAAGCAGATTCAGATTTATTCTAATACACCAATCACAACATTCCTTAGTAAGTATAATACAATTTATTCAGACACCCATCAGCCACAGCATTAAAGTAAAACTATGTTGTTAATCTGACGTGGGATATATTGGGGAGAAAGTGAACAAAACAACTGGATCTCCAACATAACAGGTTTTCTAGGCTGGTCTGGTATTCAGTGGTTGGTGCCTACAAAAACTGGTTCAGTAACAGACAGCCTGAACCAGCTACAGGGTCAGTGAGGCAGGTGTGTCCCATTCCAAAAGGAGGTCTGAAAAACCTTAATGTTGAGTATGATAGAAAGAGATGGCATCATTGTGGGTAGAAGATAAAGAAACTGATGCACCTAAAACATGCAGGAGTACAAACACCCTGGATAATTCACTGTAGGTCTGAACCCACTGTTTTCTAAATCTTAAAAAAGGTTTACAAGTATGAATTCAGTTTGATTTTACTTATGTTTTCATGGCCACAAACCAAATAATCCCAATGTCCTGTCTGTAGAGAGAGATGTGGTGGTTGTTGTGGGTGCTCGTCATCTTGCTGGCTCTCTTCTCCTGTCTGGATGTGTGGTACTTCCTGCGGGTGGTGGCGGTGGTCCTGCGGGCCTGGTTCCAGCCTCCTGTGTGGGATGTCACAGCAGAGCAGATCACAACAGGTCGTGTCACCCCACGTGACATCGACATGTGCCACATGAACAATGCTCGTTACCTGCGGGAGTGTGACTTTGCCCGCTTTTCTCTATACACACGTAATGGTGTATTCAAAGCAACGCGAGCCCTCGGAGCTTCGATGGTGGTTGGTGCCACTACCATTCGTTACCGCAGGGCTCTCTACATAGGAGAAGGTTATGAGCTGCGGAGTCGTATTGTCACTTGGGATGAGAAAGCCTTTTTCCTGGAGCAGAGATTTGTGTCAACAAAGGATGGATTGGTGTGTGCTGTCATGTACTGCAAGCAGAGTGTCATACGCAGCAGCCCAGACAAGATCATGCAGCACCTGTGTAAAAGGAAGGTAAGTATGCTTTAGGTTGTCTCAACACAGATATATATATTGCATATGATGACTGAAGCATACTAAGATTCTGGTTTTCTCCTTGCAGGTCGAGTGCCCTGAGTTTCCAGAGGATCTTCAGCACTGGGTAAACTTTATTTCTGCCAGCAGTCAGGCCCTCAGAGCTGAGAGTGGTCTGGAGGAGAAGAACAAATAAAGCACTGCCTGGGAAGCTTTTTTTGTAAACCTGCCAGATTATCAGCCCAGGAACCAAGTATTCTGAGAGAGATATTTTTTTTCTCTTAATGACTACTTGACATAAACACACTAGTGCCTACACTTTGTTAAACAAGCTTTACTTTATCCTAGAATGTACAGCTGTGGAACACTGGATTAACAGCACACTTCTTTGTTATAAGGGATTGTGTAAATTATATCATCTTGTATTGTGGCAGCAATAAAACAAACTGAGGAGTTTTGAGGAGTTTTTGTGTATGTAAGTGAACATGAAACTGGGAAAACAGTGCACTCTGCTGGATAAACTGTGTGATGACAACACTCTTTAAAAAATATGTTGATGAAGATTCTCAGTCATCCAGGTCATCATACGTAGAGAAGATTGAAGCAAGGCGTCTGAACTTTAAAAAATAGTTTCACACTAACACCAATGAATTAATGATAAGTCAATATTTTACATCACTATACCATATATCAGCTGCTCAGTGAACTCCTTGGTTGAGGTTATTAGATGCACATAAACCAAAAATGTACCTTAGTGCTTTCTTATGTAATTTCATTGTTGCTGTTTCTTTTTTTTCTGATGTAAGGTGACCTCAAGTGCCACCAAATAAAATTACATTATTATCATTATTATAAATGCTCACAAATTCTTTACAGAAATATGAGTGGTAGTTTTATTCTTTTCGTTCTTATTGTGTTATTTCCTGCAAACACATAAGTCATTTATTCTACATTAGTACATTACATTGTACAAAAAAAACAAGTCATATATTACTTCACAGATACAGATACATGGGAAGCTTCAGTTTAGAGTGAATCTAGTTAATTTTTAATGGCACTAGTATAGATGACACAGTAACAGTCCAATCAGAATATTATTTGTCTTTTTAGTTTAGATTCTGGTTGGAAAAGTAACAATCAGATACATAAAGTCACAATTGCTTATTAATATCACATTAGTTAAAATACATTTTGAAATATATATTAAAATCCACTAAAAGGAATAATACACAATGCAGGAAACAGTATAGAAACAGTGGATTAACCAGAAGGTTAGCTGAAATACCTGCTGATAACCACTGAAACCATGAAAACATATCTCTGTAACCATGCCGACAAGTCAACCAATGAAATGTCTTGTCGTCACACACCCGGAAGAAATGTCCTTTCATTCTACCGGTTTTCTTCAAGTTGCACGGCATCCTATGGTAGCACTTTCCCTAAGGCACACGGTGAGTTTTACAGACGTAAAATACTCTTATATTATCTTTACTCTTATTGCTTACATTTTGATATCTAATATCTTGTGAAATGGGACTTTGCGCGTATGAGTCTTCTTTCTAGGCCGCCGGATCCTGGCAGCTAGCAGCTAAGCTAACAGATTTGGCTGTGACAGCAGGTTGCAGACCAGCAGCGTTAGCTTCCCAGTCCTCTCAAGGTTGAGGTGGCTCAGTGTGAAAATATGCTGCTTCCGTGTGTTTAGCTATAGAATAGTAACACAGAGAGTGGAAATGTGCTGACTGCTTGTTTTCCTGCACATCTGCATTGACATTGATGAGGTCAAATGTGGATTTAGTTTAATATTGAGAATTTAAAGAACAGTAGTACTCTAATGTCAGCTCTTTTATAAGCAGGAAATAACGGTTAGATCACAACACAAACAACTTTTAACATGTTGTTGTGTATTTAATGGTTGGATCATTTTACTAATATTTGCTGTGTTGTTCCAGAGAGATGTTGCTGCTGGTGCTTGGTGCCCTCCTCCTGCTCTTCTGTAGCCTGGATGTATGGTACTTCCTTCGGGGGGCCCATGTATTCATTGAGGCATGGTTCCAGCCCAGAATATCGGACATCCTGGCTGAGCAAAGCATTGATGGCATGGTCCTCCCCCATGATTTGGACTACATGGGCCACATGAACAACTCCCGGTATCTGAGGGAGTGTGACTTTGCTCGCTTCCACCATTACATGAGAAATGGCCTGTTCATGGCCTCACGCAAACTGGGGGCCAAAATGGTAGTGGGTGCTTCCACTATCCGATACAGGCGCTCCTTGGCTTTCCGAGAGGCTTTTGAGATTCGGACCAAAGTAGTAGGCTGGGATGAGAAGGCCTTTTACTTGGAGCAGCGCTTTGTGTCCAAGAAAGATGGCTTTGTATCTGCGATCATGCTCTGTAGGCAGAGTGTGGTGCACTGTAGCCCCGAGAGCATTATTGAATTTGTCTGCAAAAAGAAGGTGAGTGAATTATTGAGTAGGACCATAATGGGCTATATGTAATGATTATTTTATTTGTTGAACCATCAGCTGTTTAAAGTCTTGATCATTTGTTATGTTCGGTTTATTACACATATTTACTTTACGAATTATTATGGATTTACAGCAATACATGCATACAACTTTAAGGCTTTAGTACAGAGGTATGAGTGTTGACAGCCATTGTAAGTAGGCTACAAGTGAACTAGTTTACAGAGGCAATTCAACAGAAGAGTCCAAACTGCAGATAGTCTCAGATGATTTTTTTTGTTTTTATTTTAATTATTTTGTTTTTAGATTGTCAGAAAATACAAAAAATGACAAGTCAGTTGTATTTTGTTTTAATCTGAGCCTGAAAATCTCTTTCTCTTGTTTAAAACCCCTGAAATCTAAGTCAGGTGACTGTTATTTCTCTATTCTTCATTAGCTTTCTCCTAACATTCATTTGCATTTATGTGCAGATCGAGTGCCCGGAGTTTCCTGAGGACCTCAAACACTGGATCAGCTTTATTTCAGCCAGCAGCCAGGCACTGAGGGCAGAAAGTGGCCTGGATGAGAAGAACAAGTGAAGCCACACTCTGACACCCATGTATCATGAATTTGGATACATATCATAGCATTGCACGCACACATACAGTAAACATACATGCACAAAAACATTGTAGAGAGTTTTAGTTGACCACCAAGGATTCCACTTTTCTCTGTTTTGGGTCAATCCTACTTGCTGTGTATTTTTATATGATGTGAAATTAGGACATGAAAACTTGAACTGTGCCGTTTCCTTAAAACTTAAGTGAAACAAGACGGTAGCTTTATCCTTGCAGCTTTATTCAGTAGTTGACTGTGAGTAGTAGACTGGCTTTAGACATCATTCTCTGACTTCAGATAAGCATGTAGAGCATAACTTAATCTTCCACTGACATCAATGCATGTTTTAAAACAACCAGAATATATTTTGTGCCTGTTTCTTGTGGTTACAGAGAGTTATAACTTTTCACATAATAAGACAAACTTAGGTGTGATGAAATACTTGAATGGACATCATAAACAGATACTGGAAATTGTATTAATCTTCCCTTTAGTATTTTTGAACAGCCCTAACTAGTCAACAAACTAAATTCCAATTAAAAATCTAAAATGGATGAGAAAGGGATTTTATTTTGAAGGGTTCAGTGTTGTTCTTATATCAGACCTCAAATACATATTAGTAGAGAGCTTCTTGATTGCATGTGAATGCTTAAGTTTGGATTGAAAGGCATAATAATCTGCAAATGTCAAAGAGGTTGCTGGCAACTTTTTAAAACCTGCAGTGCACAGTAGGCAGTGAATGTTTGAGGGGTGTGTGGTTTTATTGGGAGAACCATCTGAAAATCTGCACCCTCCTCGTTCATGCATCAGAGCGTTTTTTTTTGTTTTGTTTTGTTTTTTTTGTTGTTGTTTATGACCAAAGTAATGTATTGTTCTGTATGAAGGAAACTTTTAACGATGTCTAATCTGTTATATTTATGTTGTTAATCTATTGACCAGAAAACCCTGTTTGATTTGCTGATGTCTAAAGATATGCATTATCTGTTTATTTTCTACATATTATGTGTGATTTATTTAAATGGATCATGTACCAAACATTATTTATTGTGTTTGTTAATTATTTAAATGCATTTTAAATTAAAAATGCACTGGAGACTACAAGTGTGTATATGTCTTTTTTTTTTTAGTCTAAATAATTTTACTCCATCAAAAATGTTTCCAAAGTTCCAGACAGTTATATTCTATAAATACACGCTTATTTTGAAACGTATTTTATTTTATTTTAAATCCCCTGCAGCTTCCGGTGACGCTTCCATTTGCCCCGCCTCCTATCAGTTCCACTTCCTGTAAACAAACAACAGCTGAGTGTGTGACATTCCCGTGTTTTCGGACATTTTCTACCTTCTCGGGGTTTAGAACTATGGCTCAGGCCGGAGTGGTTCTGGATAAGGACCAGTTTAACTGCTCTATCTGTCTGGACGTGCTGAAGGAGCCGGTGACCATACCGTGCGGACACAGTTACTGCTCGGACTGCATCCAGAACTACTGGGACCAGGATGACTATATTGGGGTCTTCGTCTGCCCGCAATGTCGCCAGAACTTCAGCCCGAGGCCGTTACTGTCCAGAAACACCATGCTGGCCGACGTGGTGGAAAGATTCAAGAAGACGGGACTCCAGGAGGCCTGCGTGCCTGATAACGAACGTTTTGCCCAATTCGACGACGTGGAGTGCGACGTCTGCAGCGGGAGGAAGAACAAAGCTGTCAAGTCGTGTCTGGTGTGTCTGGCCTCCTACTGCGACGTCCACGTCCAACCTCATTATGAGTCCGCTGCCTTCAAGAAGCACAGGCTGGTGTCGGCGACCAAGAGACTCCAGGACACCATTTGTCCGCGACACGACAAGCTGTTGGAGGTGTACTGCCGCACCGACAAACGCTGCATCTGTTACCTGTGTCTGACAGACGAACACAAAGGCCACGACACGGTGCTGGCCCAGGAGGAAATACAGCAGAAGCAGGTAAACACACACTGTTCTCTCTTATCACCGATACTGCAAGCATGTGAGGGCCAAACTAGCATTTTCTCAGTGATAATATTCTAAAATCAATCATTTGTAAGAAAACCTGGGTGGTGTTTGCCTATTTTCTGACTCAGGTTTCATTAATCTTTGTTTTATACGTAGTCTGTGTTTGATGAGTCTGCATTCTCCAATTTAAATCGTGTCTTGATGAAGAAATTACTGTTTTTCTTACAAATATCTTACATTTTTCCCATTTTTGACCAAAAAGACATGGACTGAACTTTTGTCTTTACATTCTGGCAGCGAGAGCAACAACACAAACCCTGTACATATCATTGTGGCTAATATAAAATAATATTTTATATTATACTTTAAGTTAAGTGGCTTAATATGTGTTGTCTAACTTTTTTCCTCAGAGGCAGCTCGGTGACATAAAGCAAAGCTCCCAGATGAGGATTCAGCAAAGAGAAAAACAAGCTCACGAGCTGAGACAAGCCATTTTCTCTCTTGCTGTAAGTGTTGACAACTGATATCTCAGTTACTTTAATCATGCTATTGATCGTCACTCTTTTCTTCACTGCTGTTCTTTGCTTCGTGTCTCCCTCTAGCGCTCAGCTCGGGCAACAGCTGAGGAGAGCGATGCCGTCTTTACCGAACTGATTCGGTCAATCGAGCTTAAGCGCTTCGAGGTGAGAGAGCTGATCAAAGCCCAAGAAAAGACGGTCATCAGTGGAGCTGAGCAGCTGCTGGAGAAGATCCAGAAGGAGATTGCTGAGTTGAAGAAGAATGAGGCTGAACTGGACAAGCTGTCCCACACAGAGGACCCCGTCCTCTTCCTCCAGGTGAGGCTTCTCAGACTCGTCTCTCAGGACTCAGTGACATAGGCTCCAATTTCACCCCCCTCCCCCTCTGTATTTAGAGCTGTCAGTCTCTCCATGCTCCACCTGTGCTGTCAGCTTCACCTTCAGTCAATGTTGAACCCAACCTCACCTTTGGCCCGGTGATAACAGCAGTGTCAGATTTTAAAGGACTACTGCAGGAAGTTTGTCAGGGAGGATTTGTCAGCATTTATGAGAGAGGTAGGAAAGAAATATATCTCATTTTTTATGACTATGACTAGTATCCTGTCAACTCGTTTCACCTTTCTGTCCTTTATAGTGAGAGAGGTTAATATTGTGGGTGGTCAGCATCATGCAGCCCAGCCTGAAACGACACAGTCCACTGAAAGCGCATCCGCAGAACACATGGAAGAAATAGTTGGTGAGTCTGTTCGTGCTTGTCTTTAAAATATGTTTTGAAAAACATGGTCACACATTTACACAGCCTGCAGGTTGGGGCTATGAAACTGACTTGATAGTAGAACTGTCAGCATTGTTGTCTCTGGACACCTGGATGCTCGGTTCTGCTGGACTTTCCACGCACATGAATAATATTGTTAGCTTTAGACATCTATGTCCATGTTTCTCTCAGTTATAGACTCCTGGTCCCTTATCCCTGCCATGCTATGTACCCCTGCATGCTAATAGCATTGTTAGCTGTGGACACAGGGGTGCCTACCTCTGCCATACTGTTTACACCTGGGTGTAAAAGGTGTTAAATAGACAGTACGTGTGTACTTTGAAATGTAAATGACACATTTGTGTTTTTCTCTCTGTGTATAAAGCATTCCTCTTTTTGTGCAGCATCTTCATGCACTTATAAAAACATGGACCCCATCCTGAGCCTGTTGCCCTGCAGTAGAAACCCCTCCTCAGCATGTTTGTTTACAGTGCATTTTGAGTCACACTCTGCAGTGACTGCGTTTGTTTTCTCTTTTCTCACAGTGATCCCTTCAAGTGGTCTGGACCAAAGTCCTATAAACCCACTCAACCCATTTCTCACTGCAGGACCCACTGTGCCCACCTTTGCCTTCTCACCGTTTGGTAAATAGAGCAATTTCTATCTATACAGACTAGAGGCCATTTTACAGTAGCAAACCAAATTTAAATCATCAATGTTATGGTTTTATTGACTAATGGGGCCACAAACAGTATGCAAAAGATATATCAGAGTCCATTAATATAGAATTGTATTGACATCATGTCTGTGAAGACTTTGACATATTAAGAAACTGTTTATGACAAACTGAACATTTTATCAAATATTTAAAACAGACAGGCAGACATTAGTTAACCTAGTCTGAGATTTTTCCAAAGTAATTATAATTTAGCTGGATTGAGTTAAATATTATTTTACATATTACAACCTGATTATAACCTGAAGCACAGTTGTATAAATTATAATCTGCATTGACCAACCTTTGTTAGGTGATCATAAATGGCTTTGTGACTTCTGTAGTTCAGTGGTTGAGTCTTAAGTTTTGCAGAGATTCCAACTTTATCTTTAGGACTTGAAACATAATGTCTTCAGTATTATTCCAGCAGACCTTAAGTGACCAAAGTATATGAAATTTACGTAAACATTGATAGCATTGATTTTACCCAGTCCAGATTATACACATGAATGCAACTGTGCATTCTCGTTTTGCATAAGCCCCTTGTTTCTGCTGCCTCGGGGTGCTAAAGGCTAATAATTCCCCCTCTGTATGCTCAGGCTCCAGACTCTCCACAGGGTCCAGACAAAGGCACCTTCAGCGACGCAGGAAGAAGTAGATTTCCAGTGGACCTCGAACTTTGCATTTCACATGCATAAGCTGAATGCCTCACAGCTGAACTCCCCCTTGTGAACTGAACATTTTTAAAGAATTCAAACTATAGCATTATTTTATTTTAAGCTATACATGAATTTTGTGTTGTGTTGTGAGTGCAGGTGGGCCTAAAAATGAGTTCAACACTACATGGACATTATATACTTACTTTATTAACTATCAAACAGCAACAACTAGAAAAACTGACTGACTATATGTATTCACAAGGACATCATCCTGAGAGTTTTAGTTTTTATGCTTTTATAAGTATTTTTCATTTTGAACAAAACTGTACATCATAAATGTCCTTTGAATGCACACTGTATATTAGTGACATGCTGATATTAAAAAAAAACATACTGACAAGACTTTCTTACTTTTATTTGGTTTGATGCAGACTCTGTACCCTTTCTACAGGTTTGAAACTTGTTTTACTTTAAGAAGCTCTTTGCTGGCAGAGCATATCCGATCATAATATCACCACGGTGATGCCCATGCAGAAGTGTCAAAACTTGTAGTTCACGTCGCAACCGCTGTGGGCTGGGTCCAGAAGCGAGTCATTTCCCATAGGCTCCCATGTTAAAATGGCCAACTTCACGGCAGCCTGGTACAAAAACCCATTCTGCTCTCAAATGAATGATTGATGATTTATTCTTCCGTACGTTTTTTGGCGCAGTGTATCTTCAGCATACATTGACCAATTTCAGCCATTCAACTATCAGAATGTTCATCTTACAGAGGACATTCTGGGTCGACTTCAAGGTTTTCAAAAAAATTATAATTTTTCAAATATTAAGCATTTTCTGCATCATTTTTAACATGGGAGTCTATAGAGGAGCCTTCAAAACCACCTTCAACTTTGACATGTAACTAGTTCCATATGCATTCAAGCGTCATTCTGTTCAGCTCTTCAAGGGCTATTAAACTTGTATTCGGATTTGTTAAAAAATGTTTCGTTTTCAAAATATTAATAAAAATTCAAAAACCATTTAACATTGAAGTCTAGGAGAGAGCCCTTCAGCGAGGGTCATCTGCCAAATGTATCTCCTCCTACAAATTTCAAGCTACAGACTCCATTTTTGTCTTAAAACGCTCACAAGATGCTGCTCCATCAAACTTGTATTCAGAATTTTCTAATTCCAAATCGCTTCCACATGCCAGGCTCTCAAAGTTGGAGTGGTTTTCAGCCCAGTTCTGAGTTTAACATTGGCGTGTATTGCATGGCTCAGAGCGGATAATGTCACACTCAAGTGCGGGAGAGAACAAATTTAAACCACTTTCTGTGTCTCTATCCTGCTGCCATGTCTGCACCTTCTGTCTGGCTGAGATCATTTTCGAAGGAAAAGTGGTTTGGGTTCTGACAGTGCGACTCATAAAACTGAACACCAATCCGTTTTGCCTGTAGAGCCAGCTGTTCGGGGAGAGTGCCGGTATTCTCCTCATTAAGAGCCCATATAAACGGTGAAGTGATTCTTTGCCGTTATTTTTGCTGGACAAAATAAATCATTTTTGTTAATATTACTGTGGTGTTATTCAGCAGAATGTTGTGTGTTGGAGCCTCAAGTGAGACATTTCTGTATTGGTCTCAGTGAGCCGAATGTAATAAACTTTGAACCACAACTCTGTGACCTTCCCAACTCTAACCCTAAACCTAGTTTTGACCCTAACCCTAGCTGTAACCCTAACCCTAATGCAGAGCTAGGGTTAGGGTTTCACGGTTAGGAAGGTCACAGAGTCGTGGTTCAAAGTTTAATGCATTCGGCTCACTGAGACCATTGCAGAAATGTCTCACTCACGGCCAAGATGCTCCTTTGTATTTCTTTTAGCTGGGCTAAATTTGGAGGGAAAAAAATCAGTTGCCACCCCCCCCTGAAACATTTGCATTTTATCCATTTTACATAAACCGTATGCGTGCAATGAAGAAGACGTCTTGGAAACGTGACGTGATTCGTTTCTGAGTTTTTTTCCACATAAATTTGCTACTTTAATTAATATCAGAAAAATTTTACAATGGCCCTAATATGTCTTCATATTATTTGTGATGTTATTGTTTGGGATTGCTGGATTTTTTTCCCGTGAGTGGCTGTGACTCGTTATAATCCTTTTTAAGAATGAATTCATGCACTGCTGCTGACATGCTTGCTAGTTACCTTCTTCTATAAAACACCATGACTTCTTTTATAACCTGCGGCTCTCTGCTCAGGTGTCCTTTGCACAGACTGGCTGGTTGTCCTTTGCACAGCCTCCCTGCGTGCGCTGCCTGTGATTGGAGGCCTCAGGCAGGTGCCGCAGGTGAAACCTGAGAGGCTGATATCTGCCCAGCACCGCCCATCTTTGTCCGTTCCAGTTTCAGGTTAGAGTGCAGGAAATGGCTGCCGCTACAATTTCAATTGAGCAGGACCAGTTCTGTTGTTCTGTGTGCTTGGAGGTTTTGAGAGACCCGGTGACCATCCCATGCGGACACAGCTACTGCCTGGACTGCATCGAAGACTACTGGAACAGACCCAAGCAGAAAGGCCAGTACAGCTGCCCTCAGTGCAGGCAGGTGTTTAATCCCCGGCCTCTGCTCAGCAGGAACACGGTTCTGGGTGAAGTGGTGGAAAAGTTTCAGCAGAAAGGATTAGAAGCTACAGCTCAACACTCAGTGAAACCAGAAGAGGTGAAATGCAGTGTTTGCACAGGGAGCAAGAGCAGAGCTGTTAAATCCTGCCTGGTGTGCTTGGACTCATACTGCGTGTCTCATTTAAAAGTCCACGAAGAGCGCTTTTATAGAAAGGCTCATACTTTGATCCCGGCTTCAGATCAGCTGAGAGAGAAGCTGTGCCCGCAGCACGAGAAAATATTGCGGCTGTACTGTCAGACGGACCAGCAGTGTGTGTGTTCACAGTGCGTCAAAGAGAGGCACAGGGGCCATGATGCGGTGTCAGTGGCGGACGAGAGAGCAGCGCAACAGGTGGGTCATTCCTGCTTTCACTTATTTGTATTTTACAGATAACAACTTACATAATTTACCATATTCTGTCTTATTTGAGTAATTGTGCATAATTCTACGGAGCCCCTGAAGGGACATATAAAAAGATTGTCATGAGCACCAGACAGGTGCGCATAACATAATTTGTCCCTTTAGGGGCTCCGTAGAGGGCGCATCACGGATTTGTTGTGGTGATTGACTGGAAATAGTTCTATGATTGTAAACTTGGCAGTGTGTGTGTCAAAAAAAGACAATTAGCTTACAACAATTGCTGATAAAAAAAAGGGGGAACAGTAACTTCCTACTTTCTGCTGTTTGCTTGGCAACTGCTCCCCTGCTAGAAGAATGTTTAAAAAAGAACAAGGATTACAGTTTAAACAAAAGTTGATTGACAGCAAGGACACGAAAAACTGTCACAGCTGTCACAATCGTTCTCCTGGACAGCAGGAGACAAATCGTCTACATTTTATCAGAATTTAAACCTCTACAGCACACTAAAAGATAAATTTATTCTGTCGTATAGATTCATAAAATCCCCAATATGGTCTTAACTCTCTGCAATTGGCCTTTAAGAAACACTGTACATAGAAATATTTGGGGGACTCATTCTGTTTTGGTCTGAAATCTGAGCTGTGACACCACATGTGCTGTCAGAGATACAGGATACATCTTTAATGTGAAAATATAGAACACAGAGAGAGTAAACTGTGTCACAGTCCGGCAGCCATAAACTGTGGCCTATGGACCAAAGGCCTTTCCATGATGCAGTCTTTTTGATAGTGAAATCAAGACTTTGCATCCGGGGGGAAAAAAAAAAACTTTCCGACTGTTGGATAAGAAGCTCCGTCTGATGTTCCTCTCTTGTATTCTCTCAGAAAAAATTTCAAGAAACCTGTTTGAAGTCTGAGCAGAAATTGAAGGAGGCAGAGAAGGAACTCAGATATGTCATCAAATACATCAGGGTGAGTGTGTTTCTTCTATAGGGGCTGTGACTGTTGACATAAGCCGTATGTCCTTAGGTTGTGTCACAAGGTGAGGTGTACATAAAACTTTGTCCTCTTCAGCATACCACAGAGGCTGTAGTGGAGGAGAGCGAGAGGGTTTTCTCAAGGCTGATCCGATCCATCGAGAAACAGAGCTCCGAGGTGAAGGAGCTGCTCCGAGTCCAGGAGCGAGCGGCCGTCAGCCAGGCTGAGGAGGTGCTGGAGAGGATACAGAGGGAGGCAGCAGAGCTCAGGAGGACCAACGCCGAGCTGGAGAAGCTCTCTCGAACTGAGGATCATATCCAGTTCCTACAGGTATGAAACTCATCCTGCCAATAAAGTGCCAATAAAAATCCAGATTTACTGAGTCCGACAAAAAAAGGCTCATTTTAATTTTCCTTTATTTTAATTTTTGTAAAATAACAAAAATTTGTAAAGCGAAGGTGTTGTCAGTTTAAATTACACAGTCCATACCTTCTGTATGTTCAGCGAATGTATTCCTTTAGCTACAGGCCCTGAGATTAGAAAACATCATTTTTGTTTTATTCACACTTGCCTACTACTTTTAGTTTTACATTAGTCGCATCGTGACACCATTGCTGTTCAAATAATTGATGATCATAAAAGTTGTTGTATTTGTTGTCCTCTAATGTCACTGCAGAAGTCCAAGTCTCTTCACTTCCCTACAAAGACTGTGGTCCCTGAGATGCCCAGCACAGACGCACTGATGTATCTAATGTTTAAAACCACAAGAGGAGCTCTGGTTGATCTGAAGGAGAGTCTGAATGAAACCATTCAAAGAGAATTCAACAAAATATCTGATAAGGGTATGTCCCATTTATAGCTGCTCATCACGATTGTTTTTCAAATACCAACTGTTTTTATTTGCTTATTTTAGTGACTTCACTAAAGGAAAACGGCAATCTGAACACCAATGACAAGACAAAAGGTGTGTGTTTTGTGACTTTTGTTAAACTCCTGTGCAATCATCCAGTTACAAGTTTAAAAACATCTATGAGATATGCATAAATGACACTCCAGCAAACACTTAGAACTGTTATTATTAATTTTGTCATTCCTTGCTTCTTAACAGCTAAAGATGTTGAAATACCATACAATGCAGAACCAAAGACCAGAAATGATTTTCTACAATGTGAGTACCATTATTTTAAACCTTCAGACATCCATTATTTTATAGTCTAATCTTTAGTTGCCATCTTGACTGTATTTTCAGATTCCAGTGATCTAACCCTGGACCTGAACACAGCCAACTCCTATCTATCCTTCTCTGATGGCCGAAGAGGAGTGACCACTCGCTCGGAGCCGCAGCCCTACCCGGACCACCCGGATCGCTTCACCAGCTGGGCCCAGGTGCTGTGCAGAGCTGGGATGGCAGGACGCTGTTACTGGGAGGTGGACTGGGCTGGAAATGGAGGGGTTTCCATTGGCGTCTGCTACAAAAACATAAGCAGGAGTGGAGGAGGGAGCGACAGCAAGCTGGGACACAACTCAAGGTCCTGGAGTCTGGACTGCTCTCATACTGTCTGCTCATTTCAGCACAATAAGGAAAGTGTGAGCATTGCTGTGCCCTGCTGCAGCAGAATAGGAGTGTATCTGGATTTCAGAGGTGGGACTTTGTCCTTCTACAATGTCTCTGAAACAATGGTACTGCTACATAAAGTCAAAACAACATTCACACAGCCCGTTTACCCCGGATTCTGGGTAGGGCTGGGCTCTACCTTGAGGCTCTGCTCACTTTCACAAGTGTGAAATTAACTGCACTACATCAGAAGCAAATGTTATATTAAATTGTAAATATGTGGTTGACAATGTTCACATTTCAGTAGGAAAAACAAAGAGACCGAGACGGTTGTCTGTGCTCAAAGCTTAGCTTTAATAACCGTATAAGCTGGGAGCAGCAGCAACACTTTGGTGGAGCAGGTAGGGGGCCGGCGGAGTTTAGATCTTATTGAAGGCAGCAACATCTACACTCTGGACCTGCAGATGAAGAAGAAATAAATATTTATCTGAACTTATTTATGGAGTTAGCAGACATTTGATGAATGTAAAAAGCCATTTTAATTTAAAAGCTAATAAAGCTGTAACACATCTGATGTGTTTGGAATTTCAAGAATGACTCTTGCTCTGACATCTGACTGCATTAATGTAAGAGCAGTCATGATGAAACAAAAAGAGACCGATTTTGACTTTACATTATACTGACATCCTAAATCTACTGTCAGCATACCTCTGAAATATGTTCCACGTGCATATAAATAGCATGAAATAAAACCTAAATCTAGTTTCTCCTTTTGTCTCATTGTCATGCACGTTATCTGACGTTAACACAAGGCTACATATAATATCTAGTATCAACTAAAAAAAAATCCCAATTAGGGAGGAGTGACTCTTAAATAACACCAAATGTTTTTTACTTACAAAGTCCTCAAACTTGGTGATCTCTTCCTCCAGGATGTCAGTGCCGACTTTGTCGTCCTCAACGACGCAGTTGATCTGCAGTTTCTTGATGCCGTATCCGACTGGGACCAGCTTGGAGGCTCCCCACAGAAGCCCGTCCATCTGCACTGAGCGCACACACTCCTCCAGCTTGGCCATATCCGTCTCATCATCCCACTACACGCACAAGACAAAGGATACCCATAAGCATATGCATTTAGATTCAAGGCTGCTTCATTTATTTGTCATGATGTTGAAAAATAATAATATATATTTTTTTGTCATTACATTCACTGATTACGTACCGGCTTAACGTCCAACAGGATGGATGACTTGGCAATGAGGGTGGGTTTCTTGGCTTTCTTGGCTGTGTAGGCCTCCACACGCTCCTGCTTGATGCGTGCAGCCTCCTCATCCTCCTCATCACTGCCAAACAAGTCTAGGTCATCGTCATCATCACCACCATTTTCTACCTTTACCTGTTTGACTGCCTGGACGGGAGCAGCCTGAAGAAACAAATGCAAATCACTGAAATTGTTTGTACACGCTGTTCTGCACGCTTTGTTTACATAGCATTATTAATAGAGCATCAAAGCCCTTCCCAATACAAATCTGCTCAAACAGAGGCATACTAACACCACTACAAAAAATATATATATAAACGATTAAACATTTACTCTATCACAGAATGAAAGACTGGTCACGGAGAACAATTACTTTTTATTTTGAAAATTATCTACCTTAGCACACGGGACAGCTGCTGATGCAGGGGACTTTTCCAGCATAGCCACTCTGGATTCCAGCTTCTGCAGTGCTGCCCTCATGTTTTCCACCACTAACAAAGCAAACAAAACGGTAAAGTTCAACTTCCAGTTGCCAATGTTTTTCCACTTGGGGGCAGAAGAATCAAGCTGACATTAATGACACACTGCCTTTTAAACAGTTTATTTACACTTCTGGCAGGCAAAAATAATTTAGTGGTTCTGCGTCTCATCAGCTGCCAAAACTGGTAAAATGCAGAAAACACACACCTTTGTGCAGAGTCTGGTTCTCCAGCTCAAGGGACTTCATGCGTGAAACCAGTTCCTGGTCTCCTCCATGTGAAGATGACTGTGTGAAGATGAGCACAAATTAGCAAAAAGCAATACACAACTTGAAATAGTAATACATCAAGAGCAACAATATTCAGGTTGATATCCAATACAAGCTAAAGTGAATCAAGCAAATAAAAACAGATGTGTTTAAACAAAAAACAGCCATGCAAGGATAAAACAAATCCCTCACATAACCTTGATTTGAATCCACTTCACACACAATATTGACAGTACAATGAACCACATCCATACCACACAAAGACAGGCTTAATGTTTAAAATGACAACATGCAGCACGCCACACTAGCTCCCACCCATTTAAAGGAAACTTACATCACCCCCACCCTCCCATAGATCACATCACAACACCATCGCATTGATACATGTGTGTTACGGGGTTTAGAAGAGGCATCAGCAAGCAAGCTTAAAAAACAGTTACAAGAAATATACAACATTCTAATATGATCTGGTGTGTTTTCCTTTTGCCCCCCTGCTTCCAGTCTTTATGCCAACTGATAAGTGTGATCAAAATAATCGAAATAATTACAATCAATTGATAACACCAAATAAATAATCTGAGTAATGCGGTGTGAAAAAGGAAGCAGGGTGATCAGGTGGTGATGCGGGATGAGACGACACAGTACTGTGAGGACAGTAACACTCTCCACTTCAGGCAGCAGTTGCCAGCACATCCAGGATGCCGGTCTCAGCCATGCAGCACTCCCAGGCTGGACAAACAGAACTTACATTTCTGTGCTGACGTTTCTGCTGACGCCCTTTGGCCTGCTGCAGGGCTGTTTTCACCTGCACCCGGTGATGAAAATTAGGTAAGGAGTGAAAACACGAGAACAGGAAAGGCAGAGGTTGTAGGCACAGTCAGATATTATACAGTCTAAAGTTTGTATAGTTTAGATGGAAGTCAAACGTGCATATTGTAATGAAAAATGAAAAGTTGAAATGGCACCAGCATAGCTTTTTGTCCTGCTTTCTGCATTCATTTTATTTCATTGTTCAGTCCTGAACACTGTTGCTGTGACATTTGAATTTGGCAAATCCGGGTTTTCACACAGACAGAGAAATTTTAACGATAAGATGATTGTTTCTTGATCAAACAATGTTATTCCTTTGCCTGACCACTGGTATGCTTCTTAATGCTCAGTCTGAGCGATCAGAAGAAATCTGGCATGAATGTCACATAATCCCCTTACACAGCAAGATTAAATGTCTCTCCCCTTTACTAAGCTATTTTTCTTTGAGTTAATTTTATACTACACAGACTGAAACTGAAGAGGAAATGTACTTTAACTTCTGTACAAAACAAGGAGAGGATTTAGAAGCTTTTATAATCAATTCACATTGTATACGTTTTTCCATTTATGAGAAAAATGATTTTTAGGAACTGCATAATAAAACCCCCACAGAGGTAGAGACAAACGTAAGAAAATCTGTGAGAGTGGGATAAAGATAGTGGCAGTAAGCAAGCAGCGGTGAACAGGAATAAATAAAATGATAATAAAAAGGTGAAAATTGTTCTTTAATCATAATTCTGGGACTCAAAGGCTAAACGTCTTCATGATCTTTAAACAAATATTCCCCCATTATAGAGCTGGTACAGTGACATTAGTGAGTACAGTCCTGGCACTATGGAGGGGGCATGTCTGTGGCTTATTCATAATATAGTACTCACTCCGTTAAGGGATTGCTGGATATTCTTTCGGGATTTAGCAATGTCCTGCAGGATGGCATTAGTTTCAGTCTCCTGCAGGCATTTATGGGTAAAGCAGTGATGAAGTGATGGAGGGCTAGAGCAGTGAGAAATACAGAAAGTAGCATGCAAAAAAGAGGGAAGGGAATCGAAATGGACGGTGAACTAATGGGGAAAAAAACCTCTTTTAGTCTTTGTGAAATAAAACATGTAGGAGACAGAATGTCACTCAATAGACATGTCATGTCTGGGCAAAGGCTAGACACATTCAGAAGACCTGAGGGCATGTTGACTTGACCTGCCAGTCTTATGGTGCAGCTGTCTTTTTCCTCACTACAGTACAGTGTCCTGAATTAAAGTTTAAATGTATGTAGCCCTTATTTTTTTATTTGTTTATAAGTTCTTCCAATGCAAAGGTACAGGTATGTTTGAAGCATACCCTATAGAGACTTCCAGGGTATTTGGACATCAGCATGTAAAACCAAATGTATCCACGTTGCTTAAAATCAAAAAGGATTAAATGTGACTTTTTGAGATTTGGAGAAATAACTATTTAAAGCGTGAAGGCGAACACACCCATTGTGTCCCAGGCCTGTAGAGAAAGCAAAGAGCTGTTATTGCTGGCCTGGACAGCCTGAAAGGCACAGACAGCTGCCAAAACACCTGACCCCTCTCACTAGGGTGAGTTCTAAATTGAGTGGCTTAACACACACAGCTGCTCTGCGCTGCCAAACACTGTGACACACGATGATGCAACTGTTGCCTTCACCAACTGGACAGTGACTAAAGGGGAGGCTAGTAAGAAGACAGCATGAGCTGAAGAGGCAGGGGAGCTGATCCAACAAGAGAAGACGGATCCTGTTTACACACATTAAAACCGATCTATCAAGAGCAAGTTGCAATAACTCATCCTACCTGCTGCTGTGGCGTGGAGGGGCCATTTACTCCCTCATAAAAACGTCTCTCCGCCTCATCGTAGCGCTGTTTGTCGAACCAGATGTTCTCTGCGGCGAGGCACTGCAGTCCACTCATGTTGGTACTAAGGGAGGAAGTTCAGGGGAGATTAGATGACACAGTCAAGGACAGATCTGTTTTGGACAGCTTTATATGATAACTGTCATGACCAAACAGGTGTTTAGTTGTTACATCAGCACAATCGGCAACAGGAAATGAGTGACATGACACAGCTTAATTAGATGCTTGACTGTGACACTGTTATATTACAGATTACAGCAGCATGCACAGCCACAGGTGGATTTAAGGGTGGAATGGGGAAAGATTATCAAAGCATAAAATCATTTATTATATAAACTCGGCAAGCTGACATGAAAATAACATGGGAACCATGTAAACTAAAGGAAGAGGTTATGACAAGATATTGCATAGGTTTCACCTTGCTTTCTCTAACTGTGCTGATGGGTTACAGCAGCAGACTACACATTCCTCACTCAAACAGAGTTGCCCGGTCTGCAAAGTCTGGATTACAGAACAAAAGGCGGTGGGGTCACTGGCTGAAACAACAAACCCCCTAATGATAGCAAAGACTGATTTTACAGCAAAAGACAAACCTATTTTACTAGACACAAAGCTGCACAATGCACATTTCAGACTGATCTTTCCCACTGCTTTAATTTTAACCTACACTTCTACTTGTCCCAAAAACACAATACACAAGTTAGCATAACTGAAAAAGGCCAAACAAAAATGCAGACAGACAAATAAATCACCATGGTTACAGAAACTGAAAACACACATCAAGTCTCTCCCATTTCCTGTGTGAGAGGTGCCATACTTGTCCCATCTGGGCCTGATTTCCGTCTCAGAGAGGCCTCTCTTCCTTGGCTGTGCCCCCCTGCTGCCTTTGCCACCCTGCTCGGTCTCAGAGGAGGTTCGATTGCGGCCCCTACTGATCTTACGGTGGGGGGTACCAGAGGCCTTCACAGTGCTGACGGGATGCTCCTGATTCTGCTGTTTACCCTGGGTACGCCGGGAGTGAAAAGTCATGGATCCTCTGGTGTTTGGGCTTCGTGGTGAGGATGACAATGGCCCATTGCCATTAGAGGCAACCCGGCGATGGAAGTTGCCCTCTGCCTGCTCGTAGGAGCTGCGGTTGTACCAGATTGCCTCTGCCTGCATTCCTTGGAGGACAGGGCTTTGACCATAAGAGCCACTTGCCTCTAGGGAGGAGCTCAACCATTCCTCTTCAGCACCAGAGCTGTGGCTCTCCGAGTGGGACAAACGTGTGCGACGCCGCAGACGCCCAAACTGGAGGTTATCGCCACTGATGATGCCTCTCTCCACAGCCGGAACATTACCCTGCCTGAAGGCACCCACGGGTACAGCGTTTTGAGGCGCTGCCCTTTGCTGGCGATTTGGCCAATGCTGATCCATTTCTCTTTTAAAGGGGTATCTTCTCTACTGACTTGTGTGTTGTAGGGCAAGGAGAGAAAATAAGCAACAGGTGGAAGCTATAGCCATTAGTTCAGTGTGAAGTTAGCATTACAGTAGAACTAGCTGGTTAGAGTAAGCTCATAAAATAGCTGATGTGGTGCCAATGTTGTCTTGAAAACAAAGATGGCAGATTGATCATTTTCAGAAAAATGTCTCACAATGATCTAAATGTACATCAGAGTAGATTGTTTACAAAAATATGAGCTTTAAAATGATGCCTAATACAGATTAAAAAATGAATGATCAATCTCACATTGGACTTTCAAGGAGCAAAGCCAAAACAAACCAGGCAAAATGTAAATTGGACATCACAACTAAAAAGTGTTTATATGGCCAACATGTACATTAGGCTGTGTTTGCAGTGTTTCCTCTGTGTCGATTTGAAGTTTAAAAGTTTTGATTAAAGGTTTTCACCCTGGAACAAGCTCAATCACGCACAGATAATGGAAGCTGTGCTGCAAAACTAGAGCAAGGCAATTTCTTTTCAGAGGCAGCTGTGTCCAATTAACGAGGAAACACTGTTTATGCATTAAAGATGACAAGATGTTGCTTCTGCAACAACCAGTAACTCAACTTGTATAGCAGTCTATGGCTCACCTTTGTTTCGGCATGACGGGAGATAATATACTCTGCCTACTGTGGGAATATTTAAATAATTCAAAAAACTTTACTGTACAGATTAAAACACAAATCACGTGTTGATAATATACAGAAACAATAAAAGTGAAACAGTATAATGTAAATGTCTGACAGCAGCCTTTAAAAACATTCAACACACCATAATCCAAAGACACCAACAAGTTTTCATGCATGAAATGAAATACAACTTACAAAAAATAAATACATTACACAAGCAAATTTTCAAACATGAGTGATGCATTGCTTAAAGCACTGTTAGTGCAAATATATGCCATCATTTGTTGGTTCATTGGTTACACCAAGCTAAAACAAATGCAGACCAAGTTTCATAAGAAACCATTTTAGACAAGGGCCAGGTCTAATGTTAGGATTATTTTAGAATGAAAGCAATTTCCCCCTGGGATCAATAAAGTATTTCTGATTCTGATTCTGATTTTAGTGCCTGTAAGCTATTTAACTATAATTAACTCTGGTTCAATATTTGTCAGTCATTATGATAACAATCGTAAAGTGTGTCAAATATTAGATTTAAATTGATTTTCAATCTTTTCTTCTATATTTTTCTCTTATTTAACAAACAAAATTATTTATTATTCCTAAAAAATAAAGCAGACAGATACTGAAATTTAATGGTAACCTGTTGAACAGTACATTTTAATCATTTAAGTCCAGAATTAATTTCTGCTGTAATAGACTGCATTTGTTTCAGCTGTTTGAATTCAATAAACTGACAAATGTAAGTATGATTTTTCAACTACATGACGCTGCAATAAACCAGGACATGTGTAAAGAACAGCAGCTAAAAAGCCACATCACACTCACCTGTTGTAACTGGAACAGAAGGCCAGAGCCCAACAAAAAAATAAGAGGTGATAAAAAAATAAATGTATAAACTGAACATATGTTGACCCGTTATAGGAAGAAAACAACCACAATTTTGTAGTACAAGGCAGAGAAATATATCACGTAAGACATGTTTAAATACGTGGTGAATTTTTTTAAAAAGGGTCACAAATCAGACAGACAGCACAGACAGCACAGAGCACAGCAGTAGTCAGTGTAGTAGTGTCACTGCTGCTGGAACACACTGATACTGGGTAAAGTTAGCTTAAACAAGTTTTTGACAGCCCCACCAACTTGGGGAGTTCAGTTGGCCACGTGGCGTATAAAAGCTACAAATTCAGAATAATTTGGAGATTTTCTAAACAGCACAGCGTTCATCGTGTTTCTGGTAGTAAATATAAAACTTTACTGGACTTACTCTTTATATTATTCGACGTTTTATGGCTCGGTAACTGTCCCCTTGCGTGCTGCCTCAGCCGTAATCCGGTGGTAGAAGAGGACTCGTATTAACGGACGGCTCGTATTCTGCACTGGCAAAGGGGGGTGAGGAAGTTGGCTTTTTAACGACACTATCATTTATTTCCAAATTCATTTAATGTTTTTAAAAAATATATAATGTCACAAAACTACAAAGCAGATAAGCATTAGTTTATGAACTGACGACAAAGGTAATGTGCGATTGAGCTAAAATCTTATTTAAAAAATGGTATGATCCATTTTAGTCAAAGACAACATTTCCCATGATTCTCTGCGAGCGACCCCGACACGCCAGTTAACGGTAGCCGTCATTGTTGAATGTTTTGACAGAGTACGCGGCCTCTCTCTATAGAGAACTGTACATTTTAAATCTTTAATTTAAAAACACTTAGAACGGAATTTACTGACATAGGATTTAACGTAGTATTAATATATACACTACAGACTAATAATATTTAGTGAGTAGGGAGTGCAAATAATCATTTTATTTTTATTTTAGATACTTTAATAATCCCAGAGGGAAATTGTTTAAATCAGTTATCTTCAGCAGCATAACACGACTATACAGAATATTATGCTTCAAGGTTTGCTGTCAAACTCTCGCTGTCCTCAGTGCCTCACCAGACTTCACCTGCCTCTCTCACCTACCTAGAACTGTTCAGTTCTAGGTAGAACTGTTCAGTTCTAGGTAGGTGCTCAGTTTATTCTGGTGTAATATTATACTACAACATGAACAACTTTACCTTACATGCTATTTCATCACAGTTTTCTATGATGTAACTTTAAATAATAGCGTAATGTGTGGATATATGGATCATATGGATAAAATAAGCAGGCAAAGTTGTAAATCCTTAATCTTTAATTTAAGATTAATTTGAGAGGGTGGAGTCTTATTATCAGTGTAAGTCAAGAGGCTGATATACTTTAAAACCCGTCATCTTAATGACAATCAGCCTCTTTGACTGACCAATAAATGAACACTTTAATGCACATAAACACTGAAAAATTAAAACTTTAAACAGACATTTGAGGATCTACAGAGAAAATGAACTCTCCCCTGCCATCAGTGAAAACTGACATTACGTTTCACTGAGACTGAAACTGGTTACTGAATTTACATGAACACCAGCCTCAGTGGCTGAGAGGAAAGGATTGTTGAACGTCTGTAGTTCCTGAAGAGGTCACTGTAAAAGTGATGTAATGTTGAAACTCTGCAGTGCAAATACTGAACTTATTGCTTCAAGATATGCATAATGAAGGGAGTGACAACGAGCATGTGTTGCAAGCTGTTTGGTATTTGGAGTGAGTAACATGGCAACAAGTAGAATCTCCTACACTGCTGTACAAGAAAATGTTGCTTTCTTTATGTTTAATACTTTTATCTGTATTAAAAATGCTGAGCCAGCAACAAATATGGAATGAATTGTGTGCATACAGGAAATCTAAAAAAAACAGACCGATCTGCTTCAGATCTTCTGCCTCACTCCCTCTTTGCTCTGTTTTTCATCATGTACTGCATGGTGGGTAAACAGAGTTTAGTAATGCCATGTTGATTTTTCAGAATAAGATTGCAGCTTTAGATTAAACACATCTCAAAAAAGAACAGGGGGCGCTAAGAGAGTTTAGTATCGTTGTCGTCGTTTTTAATGCTATTCTGTGAGGAGATCTCACTTTTCCTTTGTTGTTTGGTATTTTCTATGTTTTAGAGTTGGTAGAACATCTCTGTGAGGCACACATGACCCACACTTTCCCCACTTGCAGTAGTGATATTTTCATTTTATGCCTACATTTTATGCAAAGCACAGAGTACAATCAGTTCCAGCATTTTGTGAAAGGACACAGTTGAGTAGCAAATGCCTGTGGGGTTCAAGGACTGTTTTACAGCTGACGAATGGGCCTCCATGCTCTTCAGGATTGAACCAGAGATCAAACACAGCAAAGCAAAACCTTGTTTAAATGCAAACAAACAATATGTTTGAAAAAAGGGAGACGGCAGCCATAAGTGTCAGTGCTATCACACAAAGGTCTGTGTGAAAACAGCCTTAGAATTACATTTCTGGGAAACCCCTGTGGACATAATGACCTGATAACATGCTACCCATTACACTGAGGTTTGTTTTTAATTATTATAGAGGCAACAGAGACACAGGCTCACACCTGGAGAGTGACAAGGACAGTCGTATTCCCTTATTGTTTGAGAGGAGCTCTCGCTGAACACCTGCAGTGAAATGTTCCTGTGAATTAATCACTGAGCATCTCTAGGAAGAGCGCTTGAAAGTTAAACCTGATATACTCTCCTATAGCTACTCTTGTTCTTGAAAACGTATTCTGCAGGGAGGTGCTTGGCTTTTTTAGCACCGTGCTGTTCCACATTTCCTCACACCTGGAAATCCTGTGCTGTGACCTCATTTGTAAATTACTCAAACCACCTCCAGTAGAGCTGCACAGTTATAAGATATGGTTATATTACAGGATTTCAACCCTGGAGCACTCTGGAAAACCATGTGAAAATCAGATTAGTAAACGTGTGAACTTTTGGACATTTGGACCCACAGCAAGGAAAAACAGAAATCAAAATAATGAAAATGCTTTATATTGTGGCTGTTTTAAAGCTTGAACAACAAAATATTTAACATTCATGGCTTCAAATGGACACCTCAGTGAATGCTAAAAAACAAAGTGTAATAATCTCCATGCTATTGGCCGATGGCTAATAATTTAAGGCTGTGTGAGCCTCCCACCGAGCCTCGAAACAGCGCTTCAAAAACAATAGTTTTTACTGTCAAAGGCAGACATTTTTACTTTATTGATCCCTGAGGGGAAAATGTTCTTTACAGTAAAAGGTAGTTTCTGTGATTTAACTTTAAATAATGTACACATAATGGTCTTTATCAAGGTGAGTTCAAAGGGCTGAAGTCAAAGAAGTTTTCAGACAGTTACTAATTCTATTTAAAGATGTACTTGTTACAACTACCAGGAGTGGGGTTCGAACCCACGAGGACTATTGTCCATTGGATCTTAAGTCCAACGCCTTAACCTCTCGGCCATCCTGGTTGCTTTTTGAATTTATCTGTCTGGCACCCAGCCTTTTCTTCCATTTCGTGTTGCTCCCAGGACTTCTTGACTTTTGCTTTATGCATTTTTAATATCTGTCTGATCCAGTATATCTTCCAAGCTTACATGCTGTACAAAGGCTGACTTGTGTTACCTGTGTCTATGCCAAAGACTACAGCTAACAGCTAATTAGCACGTGGGTAGAGAAGACTCTCCATACCAGCAGGTGGCAATAGTCTGCATTCATCATGCAGAAGTGACCAGATCATCATCATACTTTAAATCTCATCATCTTAATGGCATTCAACCAATAAATTAACACTTCAATATAAAAATAAAATGTTTTAGTAGATTTCGAATTTTACTTCCTACCTCTTCCACTTCACTAATCCACCCTACAGACACCCTGTAATAATTTAAATATGTAGCCTATTTTAAAATATCCTTTGTTAATAATTTAATGATTTGTCTGTGAGCCAGTTTATAAATAGGCTGCAGGGTTTTGTTTAAGTAATACAATAGCCTAGGCTATACTGCTGGCGTCTGACAGTCATTAACATTTGCAAAATACGTTGTTTGAGTTGAAATTAGGCCATTGGCTGTTTGTTTTATCACGCGTCCCCATTGCCATGCCTCTGAATGGAGATGTTCATTCATTTGCTCAGAGAGAGAGAGAGAGAGAGAGAGCAGATGTGCGACAGCAGCTCTCCTCAAGTTTGCAGCTCGCAGTGAGACGCGGGGATTCGTCTATTTTAGGTTGACAGTGTATTTTCACAAGGAGGCTATAAAAGAGGAAGTCAGCGTTTAAGAGGCACAGATGATCATATAAAGCTGGATTTTGTCACAGCATCATCCGACCAGGGATATAAAGAGGACAGATAAGAGCATGGAAATGTGTTGTAAAGGACTGAGAGGACGGCAAGAGAATTTCATACTGCTTATTTGTTACCTCCAGCTGTGGCCTGTGGTGAGTGTTGTCTTTCCAAAAATCTATCAACTATTGTTAAAAAGTGCATCAAAGTTCGCCTGCCGCATTTAACACGTTAAACTCTTTCTAATTAGGAAACGATCAACTTAATGACACCCCGATGGCATCTTTATTAGGCTGTAATGCCCTTGTTGTCCTCTCCTGTGTCTTTGAGGCACACTTGCAGTGTCCTCATTAAGCTGCTGGCACTAATTATCAAGTCTCGCGACCTGCATCCGTCACGCGTATCAATCAAAGACAAAATCATCAGGGGGTCAGATGAAAGAAGATCTGACACGCGTCCCTCACAGGGAGAAGATATCAACTCCAGTTTATCGTGAAATTTAAATCTTTCTTCTTTCCTTTCTTACTTTTTTTTATTATTATAAAAGTATGTTCGCATTATTTCCCACCCTCATCCTGCACCCGTGCCACACGCTCTGAAAGCACTCTGCTGGTGTCTGCTTTATTGTAGATCGCTCATCTGTCTTGTTTTTTTTTTCCCAGGCTGAAGCAATTCATCCGGACTGCGCCATCATCTCTCAGCACCTGAGGGCTCGGGAGATGTGTAGCCAGACGAGGAGGAGCGAGGCGCAAAACCAGACCGACCACACCGGTGGGTACGCGATTTGTGGATGCTGCTGCTGCTTTGGTGTCTCTGCACGCAGACACTGAGAAGCCTTGATGCTCTCTCTCTCTCTCTCTCTCTCTCTCTCTGAGGGCATTTTAAACAGACAGAACTCTTCACTAAACTTAAAACAACAACAACAAACACAATTTTTGGTGGGATGGGGGAGGATCAAACATCAAACAGAAGGAACACTTGGTGCGCTAAACTTTGTAGACAGATGTCTCTTTCTTCATCTGTGGTATTTTCAGCTCATGTCATGACCTTCTGATGACCCAGGAGAAACATTAAGCCACCACATGTCCATAAAGACTCTCATGTGACTTCATGACATAATCAACCAACAGAGGCAAGTAACTAAACTACTACTACTACTAAATAAAAGGCATTCCTATTGTGGATTAAAATAAATGTTCCCCAAAATACCATTAACCCATGTTCTCAAAAAGCTTTTGTACTGGTGGCCTCCATTTTCTGGCTCCCTGTCCAGACTATTAGGAATCTGTGAAGTCTGAAGGAGGTGATGAGGTCAAGCATAGAGTGGATTTAGGAATATCACTTCACTAAATATCACTAGTTTGTAGATGAAATAATCTATAATAATAACCATCAGTTGCAGATCTAACAAACCACTTCATTAAGATTTCACACAATGTGACCTGAAAAGAGACTAGAAGTATAATAAAATCGACATTTTCAAGAATATTTATACAGCTCTAATTAGTTTTTTGTATATGACTGTTTAGATTTGAGGCTTGATGCTCACCATCTTGGGTGTAGTACAAACCTCTGGCTGAGTTTCTAATTTAAAAATGTGCAATGACGTGCAGCAGAGGCAGGATGCATTAACACATAAACATGATTGTTTCTGCTTTAAATTTGTACATTTTTGTGGGGATGGACTCACCTTTGAAGCAAGCCTCAAGTGGCCAGACGAGGGACTGCAGCTTTTTGCACTTATTTATTCTGGGCCATTGAAGCTACAATGTGAGCTTTAAAGCAGTCATCTGATAACTTGGTCTCAAAAAGCTAGCCACACTAAGGGATGCAACACCTGAAAGATGACCCTAGTACTGTCACCACACAGGAGACTCAAAGGAATTCTCATGCAGTTATCCACAACACAGCCCAGATGAACAAAAGGGACCAGCTCACTGGATGAGAAACAGCTTCAGCACATCATGTCACTTTTTGAGGTGGATCCTGACAGTTTTCGACAGCTAATTGTCATCAAAGATGGGTGGGCTTGGATCCACCACTGTCAAACGTAGACAAAAGAACAGTAAAAATCTGTGGCTCTAAAGTCTGCAGACAAAATGATGGCCTCTGTTTTCTGGGATGTGCTGCTGGTGGACTACCTGTGTGGTCTTACACTCTCACAGGAGTGCTGCTCATTTGAGACAGCTACAAGAGAACCACAGCATGGCGTGCTGGCAAAAGAAATGCACTTCAACCAGGACAGTTTTACACATTTTAACTTATTTTGATTTTGCGTCTTATCTCCATCAAACTGATCTGACCCTCACATCTGCTTGTCCTTTCAGTCTGACTCACTGACTGTATTACAGCATAATGGACCTGGCGTCTCCTGGTGTGCTGTGATATCTACATATCGTGCTATTCATCAGTAACGTGCCCCAAAACAACAACAGCCGAGCAGCTCACCCCAGTGAGAGGGATGAACTTTAACATTTTCAGGAGTCATCTGATGTTAATTAATGCTGAGGTGACAAAACACATTGGTTTAAAGTTTTCATCCTCTGCTCATTACGAAGATAAATGTGCATTGATGCATCTCACTGTCAAAGGAGGTGTGTTAGTGTGTCCATCAGTGTGACGCCAACAGGTGCAGAGAGAAAATGTCACCTCTGAGAAATAATATCGGTCATCAGTGACTGACTTCCTGTTAGACGCGGACCATCACAGACGTCAAATGATACTTATTTGGCTTAGAGTTTACCATTGGAACAAGAATGTTATTACAATTATTTTAATTTTTATTAAGCC
Source organism: Parambassis ranga (assembly GCF_900634625.1). NCBI lineage: Eukaryota > Metazoa > Chordata > Actinopteri > Ambassidae > Parambassis > Parambassis ranga. Next base: position 8,874,626 of record NC_041037.1, on the reverse strand, counting down.
AATAATTAGTATTTTAAAACGATAAAAGGGCAAGAAATTTAACCTGAAACTGCAACAATAGAGTGCTTTGGGTACCAGAGGTAGGAAAGTAATGCACAGTGCAGACTATAAAAACACCAGATCTAAATTTATACTGCAGTAAAACTGAGGAAAGCTGAAAACCCTCATGCATTTGTGAAGCTACAATTCCTAAAAGTTAAATATTCTAAACTACCTGACTGACATTTCCTACTTCTTTCTCTGTCAGGATGAATATTTTTTTAGTGCCATCATCAGAAAATTTGCCCAAATACTTGCCAAAAACATGTTGTCAGCCTCTTCCTCCCTCAGTAGTGCTCTGGAAGCTCTCACTTGTGTCTAAAGTCTTTTCAAATGTCACTGTTAATCCTAAATGAGGTGACATGTAAATGCCTGAGTGTATGGCTTCCTCTGAAGCTATCCGTTTTAAACCAAAAACCTAAGAATAGAGCACAGTTCAGCGGGGATCTGAAAGAAGATGTTTGAATGGAACCATCAACCTCTTGTCATGTCTGTAGTCACACCAGGGAACAAAATATTGTAATCTTCCTCACACAATTGTTCAAAATTCCCCCATGTGATTCAACACAAATATGTCTGTCCCAGTGAAACAGTATACGTTTCTATAATACGTGTAACGTTTTTTACTGCACTCCAGTCACTCTAGTCTAGATGGTATGCATGGATGAATGAAGACAAATCTCTTAGCATACCTCATATAAATGTGCCTCTTTCTCTGGTTGCTCTAATCTCAGGCTAAAAATGAAACCTTTTCATAATCAACACATCACAGTTGCTGCATCACTCTCAGTGTCTCTATGACTCAAATCCAGCGATCTGACTTAAAGCATCCAGAAGTTGGAATTCCCTAATGGGAATATTACTCTGCCACTTGGCAGACGGTGAGAGTTTGAATTCAGAAGAAATCTAATCTGAAACAGCTCGAGGTAAACAACCTGCCCTGATGCAAACCCTGCTTCAGATACACTGCAAAGGACTCGACCTGGCCACTTGACCAAAGGTCTTTAGGGTTCACCCTCTGGAGAGCAAGATCTTAGATTCCAAGAGTGAAAGTAAAATCATTACCCAGGAAGAATAACTACAACTCAAAATTGTGTTCATGTATCCTCATGTATAATCCGGAAAATGTTTTTTTTTATTAAGTATTAATATATATATATTTATAGAATTTACCATGCTTTAAAATCATTTTAAATAAATTAAGATAATAACAAAAGGGGGGGGGGGAGGAGCTAACACCATACACATTTTTTACATTTAAATAATTGGCCACTACATTGGTGTGGGATGTGGTGTAACAGAAGTATGACAAACATAGAAGCTAATCTCAAACTAATCCACCCAATAGCTGTTGAGGCCTGTGGAACCAAATGCTCAAAAAGGTGGACAAAAATAACAAGACACTGCTAAAATAATTCTAATTATAGTAATCCAAACTAACTAGACTTGCCTTTGTAAACATATGTACAGGCAACACTGGATGCACTTCAAAACACCCACATTTATTGTGTTTTGGTATAAGCCCACATGCTGTCAGTGTGTCAGGCTGCCACTGCCCTAAATCCTCCTGTCAGCTTTCCAGGAGAGCAGCAGTTTGAACACATTTGATCTGGCATCACTGCGTCACTGTGGAACATCTGTTATGTGCTGCAGGTACAACTGATGGCAAACAATGCACCTTAAAATTAAACCTTACTGACACACTAATGAAATCATCGGCTATAGCAGGTGACTTTAATGCAACCTTACAAGCTGTCAGATACTTTCTGTAAAGCAACACCTGAATTCTGTAATTAAATCAGCCTTGCCTCCAGGTCTCCTGCTCTTCATAGCCATTAGCACTGCGACTCTGTTGCTGCTTGTTTTTTTTTGTTCCACCCACCAAAGTGCTCGTAAACATGCCACCGTCTCTGCCATCAAACTGTAATACTATTTGGAAGCTGTTGCCTCTGTGTTCTATTAGGATTTTATTAGGATTAGACCTAAAACCCGAACATGAATCCTCCCACATACAGCATGCTTCAAAATGACGCTCCACCTCCCACCAAATTTAAAATTTAGGGATTCAATTCTTCCGCAGTGAAACATTGGAGAGTGAAATCTGTTTAATCCCTGATACCAATTTAGCTTTTTAAAGATACTCTCTTCTCCAGCTAAGCCCCAACAGATAGTTAACTGCAAGCTTGTTAGCACGTCTTTTGTTTTCCACACAGCACTTCACTGCCAGCTTTAATCACCTTATCCACAATGGATTTCCTCCCCTCACATCAAGATATAGTCGACAAGAAGCAGGTTGAAAAGCATTGTTTTCTAATGGTGTGATTAATTGGCAGAGAGCAGATGGAAACCTACAAAGAGCTGAGAGTCTACTGTATTTTCTTAATTAGCTGCAGGCATGAGAAGAATACACTTTTTACAGTAGTTGGTAGAAGTATATCATTCTCTATTAAGCCAGTAGGCATCATTGTGGAACTAATCGACCTTACCCGGCCATTATTTAACAGCAATATACCTTTGTTTTTCTTGCCACCCCTCAATACCCTCACAATATTTCAGTTGTTATTAAACTTTTCAGGGTCTCAGATTTGTCTTGTGGTAAACAAATATTAAATATTTGATACTTCAATTCCACACTGCCGTGGGTCACATCACTGATTAGCATCACAGCACCTGCATTGTTTGCTGTGATCAGAAAAAAAAATCTGGAAAGCTATGTCCTGTAAGCTGACCTGCTTCCCTTGGCCATAATAGTTTTGTTGAAAACATCTGGCCTCAGGCTACATAGCAGAAATGTTTACCCTGTATGAGCCTTAGATCCTCAGGTGGGACCCTTCTGGCTGCTCCAAAGTTGAGGTTTGCATCCGAGGGCAACACAGCTTCTGCCATCAGGGTCCCTCAGCATATAACAACCTGCCTGAGGTGATAAGGGTCAGTTACATCTTTAGAATCACGCTTTTACTTGTAATTTTTACTTTAGTTTACAGAATTTTATTATGTTTGATTTATTAATGCCATGCATACCCAAAAATGTAACTTTCTGTTAGTATTGTGTTTTTTTCCTCTGATACCTGATCCCGTGTATTTCCTTAAGTGGCCACTTAAGGCCGACTCCAACAGTGAGTCAATCACCTTGTGTAAAAATGTCAGGCTTTACAGCAACACATTACACATGTAGACATACTCTATGTATTCTTCATATCATTTAAAACTATATTAATGATTAAAGGTTTGCATAATAAGGGGATCAGATAATCGGCTTTGGACAAAGCTGGACTAACTGAGAGCTAGGCAGATAAATGAAAAATGTATTTAAATTCATCTAATAAATGTTGAAATTATTTCCTCACAAAAAACAAGAACAAAGATTTGTCTTCTGAGCACCACAACTGTCTGTGCAAAAAAAATCATGACAATCCATCTGGTAGTTCTTGAGTTATTTCAGCCCTAAGAAAAAATGTCAGACTGACGCTGTCATTTATAATAAAGCCTGTAGATAAGGTCGTGAATAATAAAACAGGAGGTGGTGTGGTATGTTTGGTCATCAAATGCTACGCAACAACCCCACAATTCATAGTGTCCCCCCTGGGACAACAGCAGGGAGCAGTGAGATGACAGACGACATGAAAGTGCATTACCACACGGCCCGTCTGCCCCCTCTGGATCCTCAACTTCTGGAGTATCAGTCTGAGTCAGCCTGACAGCAGCAGAGGAGACGAGGAGGTGAATCATCCAGGGCTTCTGTGAATAATCACCCCCACCCCTCCCCAGCCACACTATGGTTTCCCTGGGTTATGTTAGTGACATCACTTTTGTCAGACCGCCTGATTGGATCCAGGGTTTTGTGAGATAGAGAAGCATGAGAGAAAGAGTGAATAATGGATTGGATACGCTGGCTTTGTTCAAATGAAATAAGGCAAAGGGAGAAAATACACATTTCACCCAGACAAATTACAGCCTGTAAGTCACGAGTCTGTCTCAGATTAATGTCAGCAGTCATGACAATGGTTCCAATTACCCAGAGGGCACAGACTCTTTATTTTTGTTATCTACATATATTCTTAGGATCCTTAGTCAAAGAACAAGAACAATGTCACATTGCAGCCAATTTACAATAAACATTAAGTCATAATACCTTTACCATTTATAGACATTTGTAGTGACACCACTCCATGGATGTCAGTGTCGGCCATTTGGTCCAACACTTTGGCACAGAATGGCTAAAATAAGATTAATTTTACACATTTCCTCCTCAGAGAAAGACGTCCACACTGACATTAGTAATTCCATTTTTTGTTTAAATGCCTATAAACATCTGGGAAGTAAGGAAAGCAGTTGGAGCTTTAGGAGAGGAATGTTGTCCTATTCCTGTCTGATGCCAGATTATAGCTACTAAACAGTCCTGGGCCTTTGTTGCTGGGTTTTTCGCTTCATGATACGCCAAATGTTTTCTATTGGTGAAAGGTCTGGACTGCAGCCAGGTCAGTTCAGCACCTGGACTCTTCTCCCTTGAAGCCATGCTGTTGTGATGGATGCAGTATGTGGTTTAGCATTGTCCTGCTGAAATATGAAAGGCCTTCCCTGGATGAGACGTTGTCTGGATGGGAGCATATGTTTCTCTAAAACTATGTACTCTTCAGCATTGATGGTGCCTTTCTAGATGTGTCAGCTGCCCACGCCAAAGGCACTAATGCAACTCTATACCATCAGAGATGCAGGCCTTTGAACTTTCTGTTGATAACGGATAAAGCTGGAAGGTCCATCTCTTCTGTAGTCCTCTGTAGACACGACGTCCATGGTTTCTGAAAAGTACCATGTGACCAGAAAGCAGTTTTCCATTTTGCCTCAGACCATCTTTGATGAGCTTTGGCCCAGACAAGATGGCAGGGTTTCTGAATCATGTTCACATATGGCTTCTTCTTTTCATGATGCAGCTTTAACCTGCATTTGAGGATTGCACAGTGAACTGTGTTCACAGACAGTGACTTCTTGGGCCCATGCAGTGATATCCAGCAGAGAATCATGCCTGTTTTCAATGCCATGCTGCCTGAGGGCCGAAGATTATCAAGAAGATCCTCAGGTTTGACCTTTGGACTCGTCCCTTGCACACAGACATTCCTCCTAAATCTCTGAAACTTTTTGATGATATTATGGACTGTAGATGGTGGGATCTTCAATGCCTTTGAAATTTTATGCTGAGGATCACTTTTCTGATTGGTTAACCGGAGTGGTGAACCGATGCACATCTTTTATATATTCATCATAGTTCATCTTTTGGCGACTGTGAATGTCTTAAAGATTTCATGACAATCAACCCAGTAGTAGTTTATATAGTTTTATATTTAACACCACAAATCCGCATGGTACAGGAGAGGTTAGGGGATCAATAAAATATTTAGGTTCATCCTCTAGGGACCATGAATATCTGTCCCAGATGCTAGTTGTTGAGGTATAGAGTAAAACCATTATAGTGACTTCCAAAGAAGGCAACAGTGATATTTCAAACACCAATTAAATTAATTTAAATTAATCCTGCAGAAGACATGCAATATACTGTACTATATTCATTGCAACGTGTTGAAAGGTAGAGTTCACAGAACACCAGAAATGTCTGACACAAGGTGCGCTTTAATAAGCCACAAAACATCCAACCACTGACCTTAATACAACTAAAGAGTCCAAAGGGAAGAACAGAAACAAACCAGACGACAGACACAGGCTGCTCCACAGGGAACGAAGAGTGACATTCAGGTACAACACAGAGTAACAGCGGTAGCCTCACAGGTAGGAACAACACTTAACAACAGACGAACTGACAAAGACAAGGACAGAGTTAAATACACAAGGGTAACAAGACATAGGTGAACAGAATCAGGGCGGGGCAGGTAATCACAAAGGAGGGAAACAAGAGGAAGCAAAACACACAGAGGTACACAGGCAAACACAGTTTTTCAAAATAAAACAGGAAACAATCAAAACCAACCATGAAAATACAAATATACCAAAATAACCAGGAAACTCAGGATTACATGGAAAACACGAACCAGAGCACACTGGATCATAACAGAAACGTCCTCAATAGTTAATAATCTTCCTACTTTTGATGCACACACACTAATAGAACTTTGCCATGTATTGTTTAAGGCACATGGGTCAAACTCAAGGCAAACTCTATGGATCAATAAAGACAAAGAAGCCGAGCACACAGTGTGGTTCACCGACATCCTGCAGAGTAGAATCATAATTTCACTTGTAGAGAGGATGTGTGGCAGAAATCACTCCTGACCCTCTGAAACAGGTTTGATGTCGGAGCCTGAGGAGATCAAACTTTTTCCACTTAAGAGATTTCCTGATGAAAATGTATTTGACACTTATTTTGGTCTTCAGCCTCTGGGGATAAATGGAGGGGGAAAAGTCCTTGCATCGCTTGCTTCATCAATGCCGTTGGAGATGTCTGCAGCAGTGTACTGTTTTTCACCATGAATATTATGTGCCTTACTCCATACATCTTTCTATTTTGTCTAATCTGTCACCTCACTGGTATGTGAATAAGTCCATCATATACCAGTAAGTTCCTTCTGGTTTATCTAAAATCTGGAAAATGTGTGACAGGAGATGGAAAAACTGGCATGTGTGATATTAAGCAAACGCTTTTACTGTAACCAAACTGAAACATAAAAAGATAAGGCTGGAGTGTGGATAAAACCTGTCAGCTGCTATTGATTTATTAGGTCAGGATTAATGAAAAAATGCTTTTTTAACTACACAAGAAGAAGTATGTGAGTAGGTAATCAGGCCAGCTGTATGTACTGTATTCAATGTGTATTGAGCAGACAAAGGCCTGAGGTTACCCTGCTCTCCATAACTATAACAACAGGAAGCATGTGTTGCTGCAAGAAACTCATCATTCTGGGCTTGATTGTTGTGGCCTTTTAAAACTTACTGAGTGTGTAAGAAGTCAGGTCTTTCACTGATTAATTTATAGATATTCTTTCCCTTTGTGGTAAAAAGTGACGATGCTACTTTTTGTGATACCAATCTATTGTCTGAATGAGCCTTCTCCAGTTGAATGCATAAGCAGACTGATAAACATTTGAAACATAAAATATTCTTTTGATCACTCAGGAATGGAGCACACACACACACACACACACACTAAAAAGGTCTAAGCAGCCATGCTGTGTGAGATTAAAATTAGTGTGCTAATATTGGCAATGCGGGTATGCTAGCATAGTTATGTTTGCTTTATGGCTTTATGTTCACCACAGTTTGACTAGTATGGTTTTCATTGTGAACCTATACAAGAAAATCAGAAGGTCATGGTTTGTAGGATTTATCTTTTGGGACCTTTTCCAAGAGATTAAATCGAGGCAACTAGACTTTTTTAGGATTTTGTTTTGAAGACGTTTTGCCACCCGAGTAGCTTCTTCAGTTCTGCTGCTGTTCTGGTGGGGAATTTGTGTTATTATGTGTTCAGAACCTCTGTGAGTGGAACGACTAGAAACTGTGTCAGGGCCATGTGCAGGACTAGTTAACGGTCCATTGTTAGGGTTTGAATGGGGGTGAAACCTGCTAGAAAAAGATGAAAGGACAGAGTTGTAAACAGGTGAGAGCTCATGCCCCAGCGCTCCTCCTCGGTTCAGAGAGGTTTTTCTAATTTCACATAGATGGCTTCTTTGACTCCTCTTTCAAACCAGCTGTCCTCTCTATCTAGAATGTGGACATTCTTATCCTTAAAGGAGTGAATTCTGTCTTCAAGGTGCAGGTGAAGTGCAGAGTCCTGACCTGAGGAGGTGGTTCTCCTGTGCTGTGACATCCTTCTGTGTAGTGGTTGTTTAGTTTCACTAATATAAAGATCATAGCATTCCTCACTGCACTGAACTGCATGGACTGCATTGCTCTGTCTGTCCCTGGGAGTCTTGTCCTTGGGATGAACCAGTTTTTGTCTTTGGGACCATGAATGTACAAAATTTCATGGATAGTTGAGATGTTTCAAAAACAAACATGAACTTCATGGTGGTGCTACAGGAAAGATCATAGGATCACCGAAGTAGGCTTCAACATCTGGGAACCATGAATCTACACAATAACAACATGGATTTAACAACACACCTTATATACATATACAACCTCAGAAGGAATACATATATATATATGTATTCCTTCTGAGGTTACACAAGTTTCATTTGTTTCACAGTTTGAGAGCACTGGATGTCTCATTGCTATTTTTCTATATTTGTGTGACAGAATCAGTCTAGCAGAGAGATCCCATTATTAAGTGATGACACAAGGCTGACACAAAGCTTGGTCTCTTCAGGAATTAAATAAAGAAAGAAGCCAGACACTAGTAATCATGCAAACACTAAATAAAGAGTCTAAGATAATGTAATTCTTATGTGACAGCATCACACTTCAAAGCTATGGCTGCTAGGACAGAGACATTGCTTGGGTATTGATGACACTGCTCATCTAACACTGTCTCCACATTGGATTTTATTATAATGCTGTTAAGATTTTTCTTGCTTGCGGTATTCAAGTTACATTACATATGACTACTATTATTTTGACTTGAGTTTTTACAGTTATGCATAATTGATTGTAATATATTGTAATATTTCTGAATGTGATTCTTTCCTCTGTGGTTGTAGGATGTAAAACAGAGTGGGATGAGATTGGATGCTGGCAGAGAGCTGAGGTCGGGCAGGTGGTCAATGTGTCGTGTTCTGAAGTCTTCCAGCATTTCTCCAGCAATCAAGGTCAGTTCTCGTGCCAATCTCAGCCCACAACTCCTCCTAATCTAATGAATAGAATTGTTCAAATACTGGAAAATCACGTCAGCATCCCATTTTTTATTTTTTATTTCTAATTATCTGTCATCTATAATCAGCAGTGCTAATATTGGCTGGAGTCAATGACGGAATATGAATTATTCATGCACATTTGTTGGCAAAGACATATATATATATATATGTGTGTGTGTGTGTGTGTGTGTGCTCCAGGACATTACTGGCAGAAGAAGAGACTTTAAATCTTAGCTGGAGGGTTTTTATGTCACAATCTGACATCCTCTTAGGCTGTTGTTGTCTCTGGAAAAAAGCGCCGCGGACACCAAGAGAAACAAAATTTGAACTTGTATAATATGGTCATGAGGGTTATAGTATTGTTCTGAGTCCTTCTGGAGCAAACATGTATTTTAGTGTTCATTTTGTTAATAAAATGCAAATGTTATGCAACTTCACATCTGTGCTTTAGTGTTTATGGGACAGTTATTGAATATTGAAAACATGGCGACTAGTCCTAGTGCACACTGACACTGCAAATGGACAAGCTTGTGCTGTGTTGTGTTGCAATTATGACCAGATCATTAGGAGAGTTAAGGTCAGGATCATTATAGAGTAATGTTCTTTCCTCCTTTACCTTGATGGAATCATGGGTCATTGTGATTTGAATTGCAGATCACCCAAACAAACTCTCTGCTTTCAGCAAAGCCGTTAGCAGCCTTTGGTCTGTTCCTGTTCTCTGTTTGCTCAGAGGGAATCAGGAGAAGAAGAAAAAAAACACCTTCTAGCCATGGATTTCTGTGCTTCTTTGTTCAAACAGACACACAACCATCCAGCTTACGCCTGCGCTAAGCTATCTGTGGCACACACATTTACAGTAGATATAGGCTACACAATCACACATACACTGCTTTAGCAGGATGAGATCCAGCTGACGACCTTCTCCTGACACCTGATGTTTCCAAATGGATGTTATTCAGAAGTAAATGTCAGTGGACTTGGACATGAAAGCATCAAATGCTTTCTGACTGAAGGCACTAATGGAGTGAAATGGTCCAGGAGAGGAAATGTCAGAGCAGCAGTCCAGATGGGCTGCTCCTCAAGTGCACAGGAATGCTGACTTCCTGCAGGCACAACGATAAATTAAATCTGATTTAGATATAAGTTTCCTGATAGTGTGACAAAAAATGAAAATTAAAAAAAAGAGAAATTACAGCTGTGGTCTGTAGAATCAGTGCAGATGATGTTAAAAGGATGGCCTGTACAGACTGATGATCACAGGTCATCATGGTTGACCTGTGATCACCAGGTCATAGCGAGTCTGTGAGGGGACTCACTGCAAAGATACTACAAGTGTGTACATAAGAAAACTAAAAAAATACATGGTGGCGTACACTGCTGCATCCTCTGTGCATGTGTGGTTTTACATTGTATAGGATCTATGTCTCCGAAGCCATCTTGTGTCACAATTAGGAGACCAGTTGGGGTGGTGTATGCTAACAAAAACCCAAGGACCTTGACCTAGGACACTGCGTCAAATTCCACTTTCACAAAACCCTTGAGGCAAAGTTCTCCATTTTTTGGGTTATGAGGGTGATGAGTCCCACATGACGTTCCCAGCACACTTCTGAATGACATTATTGGCCACATAACTATAGTTTACTCAAAAAGGTAATGCAGAGGGGTCAGTGTATTCAGACCATGTTGAACTGAACTGTAATAAAATAAATATTTGCATTGTTCAGATTAAAGCTGACTTACTCCTTGCCTCCTTTTTTGTCTGCTCCCACATCAGGGTATGTTTACCGGAACTGCACTGTGGACGGCTGGTCTGAAATGTATCCACCCTACGAGGAGGCCTGCGCTTTCAGCGATGACAGCGAGCCTGAATCTGAGGTATACAGTGGCTGTGATCATGCCAGGCTTTTGTTTTTGCTACCTCTTCCTCTCTGCTTCCTTTTCAGGTCAGACCTCCTTGTAGGTTGGACAATGCATTTGTTCCAAGTATAAACAGTTTGTGGGAGGATACATTTAAAATGATTTGTGTCATTTTGTTTTTGAATCGTTGATAATCTGCCTCTGTTTTCTGTGTCTCCAGACGAGTTACCTCTCCATGTTCAGGCAGGTTTACACAGTGGGCTACGCCACCTCGCTCATCTCCCTTATCACAGCCATAGTGGTGTTCACAGCCTTCAGGTAAGACCAGAACCGCACACACACTATTCTAGGGCAATAAAAAGGTGCTCATTTACAGCTCAACACAAATATCCACACATTCAGGTGATAAACCTTGTACAGTCTTTGTAGCAGAGAAGCTCATGAACCATCTTACACATGCAAATTTATGACCTTGTTTACCTTCTTCCTCTCTCTATCTGTCTTACTTCTTATTTGTATACACATGCACAAGAACTGTGTGTTTTACTGTTACACAGGAAGTTCCACTGCACCAGAAACTACATCCACATCAACTTATTCTCCTCCTTTGTCCTGAGAGCCAGCGCTGTTTTCATCAAAGACACGGTGCTGTTTGCCGACGAGAACTTGGACCACTGCTTAGTCTCCACGGTGAGGCTGCTGATTCCATCATGAAGCCACTGTGTTACTAAGTTATGAATGTTACACTGCTGGTCACATGCACTAATCTTAACCCTGATGGATTGACTGGTTTGCAGAAAAGGGATTAACAGTTTAAAGCTAGTTTTCATCACATGATCTTAAGCAAATACTTTCAATAACATAACAAATGACTTCTTGTCACAGCGTTCAGACTGCTTGCCTAAAATAAAGTAAAAATATCCATGCTTAAAACTGCGCCACCAGGATGTCTACAAGAATAATGTCATTGTATGAAAAACAGACAGCCTTTCCTTTGTAAGATGTCTTTCACAGTATGTGAATGGAAATCAGAACAACTGCAGAGATGATTAAAACTTCCTGAAAGCACCAGAGATACTGGTGAAAACATGCCCATCATCTAAGAACATCCAAGAGCACAAACGAATTTCACTTGAAGCTTTTGAAATATGTTTTTGGTTGACACCTTTTCAAATCCTTAATACAGTCTCTTAAACATCTCCTCACCTGCATGTTAAAGCCGATGGTGTGTGTTTTCATGGTGGTTAACATTTTGTGGGTTCAGCGTTTACATACCTACCTCCTTCTTTTGGGTCTATAAATAAGTGCATGTAAAAAGACTTGGCTCTTTTAACGCATGAATAGTTCACATTTCGGAAATTTTTAAACTGATTGCAACATCTAGTCCCAACTCTACAGAGGGAAATGGTTGACAACACTAAAACTAAAAGCTGGTTTCCTCACTTCTTCTCATGAGGCCAAAACGGCACACTTTTCTTCTTTTATTGCAGGCGGCTTGCAAGTCTGCTGTGGCTTTCTTCCAGTTCAGCATCCTGGCCAATTACTTCTGGTTGCTGGTGGAGGGCATGTATCTGCAGACCCTGTTGGCCCTCACCTTCGTCTCTCAGAGGAAATACTTCTGGTGGTACATCCTGACTGGATGGGGTGAGTCAGGGTCACTGAAAGGGGTTGCAGATGACACGCTGAGTGTCCGCTGAGTTTTCAGTTCAGACCTCAATGCTCAGACATAAAGATGATCATAAGATCATGTGATTGTAGTGTCCAACAATCTATGGCAGGCTGGCGACACTTTAATTTACATTGTTGGTGTCATTTGTCTTTTTCTTGTTGTAGCACAAAGGTGTATGATCATATTTGGGTTGGAATCTGCTTCCAGAGAATAAGTCATTCCCCCAAAACCTGGTTACTTGTTTATTTAAACAATAGCAGTGCCGCAGCAGTGACTGCAGCTACACTTGTCCTCAGACTTTCTTTGTATTTTCCTTTGTCTTTTGTTTCCCCGAGCTTTAAGTACTCTCTCTTTGTGCCGCCCTGCGTTCCACAGTCAAGCGGTTTGCATCGTTTCCATATTCCGATCCATTGTCATTTTGTCTTCTGTGTGTTTTCTTGGCTAAGCTAGAGTTCTCAAGTGTTTTTGTGTTGGTCTGATTTTTGAATGTAACACAGCAACATGAATGAAACCATACCAGTCCAGGCTGACGCCACCATTCTGTTCAACACAACAGTGAAGGTGAAACACAGCCACATAATGCATCTATTATGTTTTGGAAAAGACCAGAGTGGTTATTATAAGACAAATAAAGCTCTTTCCTGGCGTCTTGTACTCCTGTCTGCATATTTTAAAATGTAATAACTCGAGGTAATGCATTCAAACACAACAAAGGAATAATACTGATGAGGAGATGAGTGGAAATCGTGGGAGAATGTGCTGAAGAGTAGCAGGAGGATGGACACTTAAACCCACAACCATCCCCCTTGAGCTTTAGTTTGTCAGGCTCATTAACGAGTGACTTTATAAGTGAGGAGGGTTTATAATGGTTTGCTGCAGTGGAGAAGCCACACTGTGCATTGGCATTCTACAACAGTAAGTCATGCTGCAGAGCACGGTGGAAGTGGAAACTGCAGAACTTGAAGTGATGACGTTGTGACAGCCACTCAGCTGTGGTGTGACAGAGAGGGAAGCTAGGTGCTCTGCTTCTGTCCATCAATTCCTGCTGGAGAGGAATCAACACTATTTCAACCAAGTCTGTGGAAAAATGGTGAAACTTCTCAATCTTTTTGTCATAACTTCTTTGTTCCAAGATGAAAGATTACAGTGATGGACTGTCATACAGTTTATGATCCCCAGAGGATGAACCATTCTGCATCCTAATACATGTAGAAGATACAAATAGATAATCCTAAAAAAACATCTGTAATCTCTAATGTTTTACAATTTAAGAGTAATTTCTCAAGAACATTAACATTTTAAAACCATATATATATATTCAAATATGATAATGCCTCCTTTGCTACACAGTGTTTTGTGCTAATTAGATGATGTAACACAATCATCAGAGCCCAGAGGTAAACATGCCACTATACAGTGTTTGCCAAATTGTCAAAATGTTGGTAAGGATGAGTACTGCATTCATGATTGTTGAAATTATTGAAAAAAAATCATAGTTGATTGATCTGATTTTCAAACCATTGCCTGACCAGCCCTACCCATACCACTTCATGGAAATTCTCAGCCAGATTCCCTTGGTGGGAACTCTTCACTTCACAAACTATCTAAAATGGGACAAGCTTTATGCAATGAATTATTGTGTGCCATGTTCAAAACTACCCCTCAGAAATCCAACTTCACCCCACAGAGACCAAATGGATTCTTTGTATAAGCTATTATACACTGAACCATCAGCGATCATGTTTTTTTTTATTTGTGTATGTACTGCATTATCTATATATATATATATATAGAGAGAGAGAGAGTATTTCATCAGCCTTGTTTGCACGCAGGGTAACACAGTGACTCTTTTCGCTGTTGAGGAAAGGGATGTTTATCTCCTAAAATCAGACATGACACATTTTCTTCCTAGTTTGTTAGTTAGATAGAGGGTTAAGTAATTGCCACTGGCTTTTTCCAAATGACATTATACACTTGTTGCTATGCAACATGTGGAAATAAATATTTCTGTTGTGACAATCTGTGGTTTTTATGACCCGACAAGCTACCTAGGGTGTGTTTGTATGTGTATATATGAGTAGTGCTCAGTCTGTGTATGTGATGTGTCTTATCAGCTTCTTCCCGGCTGTTTGTCTCGCTGTCTTGTGTCGCCTGCTTTTATCCCTGTGTCAGTTATATCTCTTGGCACAGAGATGCAAGTAGGACTTGATACACAGAGTGTACACAATGTTTTATATTCCTAACATTTAAAAAAACAAAAAAGCACGTGGGTTAGGGTTCTAGAGCGTTGTTATGATTAATTTTACTTGACAGATGAACAGAGCGTGCGTTAATCTCTGCTCCTATTATAGGGCTCCCGTCAGCAGTTCTCATACTCTGGGTTTTAACCAGACTTTTCTATGATGACAGAGGGTAAGTATATATATATATATATATATATATATTATATTGTTGTATTTGATGTGAGTGTAATGTATTTTAAATAGTGGCAATTATATGGCTTTATTTACAGTTGCTGGGATGACACAGATGATGTTGGTATTTGGTGGATTATAAAAGGACCGATAACAGCCTCACTGCTGGTGAGTGGAGAGCTACCATGTACCTGTATATGTTGTTGTTATATGGTGGCAATTTAACCATGGAATTAAAAAAAATTGGCTTACGACTTTTTGTTACATATCAGCCATCATTATGCCCTTTTGTTTGTCACCAAAATTAAGAACAATCACAGTATATTTTCCTGATTATGTGTTAGCTGTATAAACTCTAATCTGATTTGGAAACACAGTATAGGCCAGACATATAAAAATCTATTTTTCTCTCAGAATTCTCCATGAGTTTAAAAACAAACAAACAAAAAAAAAACATTGGAGCCCAAAACATAGCCTACCATTTCCACATGTGGGAAAATAAAGAGAATGAGAAAGAGAATAAAAATGATTAGCAGGCTTTTAATGGCACCTATTGTGTACCATTCAATGTAACAAACTGAAGCTGACCAGCATTAAGAACAGATTCCACTATATATTCACACTATTTTTTACTAATTGTGTATTTGTGTTGGTATGTCTCTATCAGATCAACATAGTCATCTTCATCAACGTCATCCGGATTCTAGTTCAAAAGCTCAAATCTTCAGCCATGGCCAGGAACAGCGACACAGGACACTTCATGTGAGTCACAACAACAAATGAAGTGTAACATTAAAATAAGGTCACATCTACAACAGAGAACATGAATAAAGCATCATCACATGGTTACACTTGGTAAGAAATGATTTGCTCTTTTAGCCACCATTTAAAGCAACTAATACTCCACATGCACATCAATACTAAAAGCCTTAGCACAACAGGATGATGGGTGGAGGAACAGCAGAATCAAAATGTGTCTGTCTGTACGTCAGTGTCAGCAGGATAAACACGAACAAAGCGGCTGTGTTTCTTCCTGAAAATGTGATTGGATGATACCTCACAGCAGGTAACCAGACAGCTGATGAATGGACCACTGATTGTGAGGGAAGAAAGCAGCTGATACCAATCAGCTAATGCACACCCTCAGGGCTCACCCCGACCATACACAAATCTATAATTCATCTGTGATGTCCATCTGAACCATTTCTGACATTAAGTATTTCTGATGTTAATTCTTATAGTCAAAATATTTCTCTGGAAGGAAAAGGCTGAAGAAAGCTGTGCTTCAACCCTCTGATGAAATCTTTAAGATTGCATCCAAGTTATGTGTGTGCAGCTTTCACCTTCTTTCTTTTGATGTCTGCCTGCGAGCCAACACCTCACTAGATAGAGTGTGTAGATTGAAACCAACTTCACTCACAAACATTCATAAATAACTGCATTCATAGATAAAATTGGTTTGGTGAAAAAAAGAAATACATGAATAAATTAGATTTTGATATCACAGCACTGTGAAAACAGCATGATACACCTTGTTTGGTCTGGAGTGAAGAGTGCTTTGTGCCCAGAGGAGGATTCTCATTGATGCCGCTGACATCTGATCCAACACCACCGTGAGGTTAAATTTGTATTTTAGTCAAATGTTTTGTGGCAGACCTAAAATTTTGTAAAGATATTCACCAATCTCAGAAAACAGATTGTATATTCATCATTTTAGCCAACACACTGGAGGCTAAACATGGATGACATGTTATCACTTCCTCTCATGTGGAAGACAAAATATTGTGAAATGAGCCCATGCATTTGTACTGGTGACATAATTTGTGTGCATTTTCTGACTGGATGCGTCTTGGTTTAATTATAAACCTAATGCCAACTGATTGAGTTAGCCTCCAAATTCCCTTTATAAACAGTGTAAATGGCTTATGTCCAAAAAGCAACTAAGTCTGAGAAATGATGCAAAACTGGCACAAACTGCAGTTCCATAAATGGCCATTTTCACTCATGTTAAACACAGCACACGTTATATCAGTTCCACTTGTGCTTCACAGGAAGCTCTGAGGCTGGACTTATTTAAACTAACCTGGAGTTAGGTGGACTTACTACTACTACTACAACAGTTTTGCCATTATTTATGGTCTACACTTCCATTCATCAGGGTGATAAAGATTTACTGTTTCCTAAAGCACCCTCTCGCTTGCTGCTGCCTATCTGCAATATGTATGTATGAATTTTTGGGGCAAAAGCGCGCTGCATCACTGATTACTAAAAAATTAACATATAAAAGTGCAATGCATGACATTAGCCTACATGATGCTAACATAGTGACCATGAGCGTTACACTACTTTTTGTTAGCATTAAGTAAATCAACTATACAGCACTACAAACACCATATCACTATAGTAACTGTATCAGTCCCATATTTGGATGGCATCAAGCATCAGGCAATGTGATCATATGTTTGGTTAGCATAAACTAAGGACTATGTGTTGACTATACAGTGGGCAGGGGATGATCCCTAAACAGCTTTTGTAGCTTTTGTAGCTTCAGTGAGTAAAAGCCGTCATGTCATCCATCTTTATATATAGTCTCTTAGCTTCTTTAGTTTAGCAAGACTTGGACTCAGTTAAAAAGTAATAATTGTGATAACTGAAATAAGTATATTAATAAAATGGTAAAGAAAAAAGGGACTGCAGTGATGAAGCCAACATTTAGGGAACTGACACCTTCATCACTTGTATTATATGTAAAGTGAAACATTTTATAAAGATCTAGTCCTGCACTTGTTTCTGGAGGCATACACACACATGACTATAGTGGAAGGCCTGAAATCCTTCTATACACCTGAATGAACCGTTCCTTCTGATGACATTTGGCTGGTGGTGCAGATTCATGCTCAGATGATTTAATTTAGAATGAGCGCACATAAAAATAGCACCTGGCACCAGAAATAGATGTCTCCTCCATCGCCATGTGACGGGATTGTTCCACTAGTGTTCCACGCGATGAGAAACCCCACCTCTGTCCTACAAACTTCAATCTGATTTTGGCGGATCTGCGGTGATAACACAAAGGCACAAATCTCAGGTGTGACAAAAGGCAACCACAATCCTATTATAGCCTTGAAATGAGCTGATGTGCAGTTAAGGCTGCGAGGTTATTTCTATCAGTGGGAATATTTTTGGTTAGTCTGCATGTCCGGGTTCAGACACAGTACTGTGCTCTACTAGAGAAAACCTAGAGAACATGACCCATCCCTGTTAGATGTTCGACTAACCGCTGTCTATTGATCATTGATTGATCGGTGTCCAGCAATCTCAATGACACAAAAGGAAGATTAAGAGAATAAACAAGGGTATTTATCTCTTATTGAGCCACGTCACATGCCTTCCAGCAACAGAACACACAGACACACAACAAAATGAAATGGCAACATTTACATGATATTCAGACATCAGGGATCTGACTTGAGCTTTGAGCACAATGCATCTGGGTTTTGTATTTTGACATTTTAGTCTCTTCCACTGATTGGCCTGATGACGGTGCTGCATTAAAGGTCATTGTAATGAAGATTTGAAGCCACAGATGAATTTTTGAATCATGCATTTTGCTTTTGTGGCTGGCATTTCAAACTTAACATGTATCTCTGGTAGGACTATATGACCTTATATTTCAAACTTTGAACAGCTGTTACATCATTATCTCTTCCTCATTTCTTTGTTTTTTTTTTGCTTCTCCCCTCAGGAGGTTGGCCAAATCCACTCTGTTTCTCATCCCTCTGTTTGGGATGCACTACACTGTATTTGCCTTTCTGCCTGAGAACACTGGAGTAGCAGCAAGACTTTACATCGAGCTGGGGCTGGGATCCTTTCAGGTATTAAACAATAAAGAGAGCATGCAAAAACGTTACTAAAAAATTAAGGGGCAACAGATTTTATGTGAAAGAGGCAGGTTTTACTGATCCCACTGATGTGACTGCTGTGAAAAAGGTCTGTAGTAGAAACTAAGAAAGGAAATGATGAAGGATGACCAACCTAACCAAGGCAGTCCTTGAGGATAATCTCTATGTATTTGAGCAGCCCAAGAACTGCTGTGGCGTTAGACCAAGCTGCCTTCTTCAGACCTTAGAGGACAGAGAGAGAACACGCTGCAGGAGACCACTGACACGAGGCACGGCTCCGAGCAATGGCGGCATGCCCTTTGAAAGCATGCACTGAGGCGGCATTCTTTCTGGCTTTGTTTGATGTTTGTGAATGAGCAGAGATGAGCAAAAAGGGGGGGAAAGAGAAGGAATCCTCCCAGCAACATTAAAGTAGAAATTATTTTGCTGCTAGAATTTTAATTTTAATTAACAAACTGAGCCTATATGTGACTAAAACAAGCAATAGCACTGTGGGTAAATGCTCTGCTGCTGTTTTGGTGTTCTCATTTAATCCCTGTAATTGTTTCCATTCAGTCTTAAAGCTGAGGAGTGTCAACACTTTGTTGTTTTGTTCTGATTATAAACTACTCTGTGTTGCAGGGGTTTGTGGTGGCACTCCTTTACTGCTTCATGAATGCAGAGGTAGGAGATTCTTACAAACATTGTGAAGCTTCAAGCAGACTTTCAGTAACTCCAAAACATGATTATTCCACATACGTTTGTATCTGCAGGTCCAAACAGAGCTGCGGAGGTGGCTGCTGAAGTGTCACAATCAAAATCATCTCACACCGGCCAAGAGAAGCATTACTCAGATCACAATCCGGACCCGTGGGCTGCCTGCTTCTAGTGGCAACATCTCTTCCGTGTGATTTCATGTGAGACAGACAAATGTGTGAGAATATCAAGAAAAAAGAATCAAAAAAGACAGAGGAGGTCTGTTTAGCCAGAGGTGAACCTGCTGATGACATTAATTCAACAACCACTCGCACGCTGGTGATTGACTGAGGAAATGTGTCAGGATCCCTAGTATCGGTGTCAGTGAGTCTGAGGGTGGCACAGCGCAATTTTCACACAGTGCACTCTCTCATCATCACATTGATTTGTGTGGACGTCATGGTGCCTGACTGGAAAGAGGAAGCTTCAGTCAGAGGCAGAGCTGGCCCTGAGCTAAGTACAGTGGAACAATGTCACACGGTGTGTTTGCAGTTTGGACTACACGAACTCGAGCAAATGTTGAGAGGTCGAACAGCTGAGGAAACAATGATGTTGGACGTTGGCTGAAATATGTGAAGTTGTTCTGTGTTGTACTAAACAGAGGCTTTTACACCACTGCAGTTCAAAACATCTGGAATATCTTAACATACTCAGCGTTTCACTAGCTGATAGAGATAAGTAAGATTCAAAAGGATCTACATATGTGTTCATTGACTGGTACGTTGTCTTAAAACACAGCTGCTATGAGACATCTCAGTAGTTTTTAATTACATTTCTCTTTTTAGGTTGTAAGTAGTGATACTGTTCGATACATTTGCACCTATATTGACAGGTATTTACATGATAAGAGGATTAACATGGTACTGGTTCTACAAGTGGCACAATGTTGACCTACATCTGCACAGCACACGGTCATGTTTTTATCCATAGTCAATACTGGCTAATGTAAAAGTTATAGTCGAGAGGATCAATACCACTCTCATGTAAATATGAAGCTATAGGCAACATTTGAATAACCTTGGATTAGCATAGCAACAGCTAACAATTCTGAATTTGCATCTGGTTTGCTCATATGTGTACAAAAGCCTAAACATGAAAACATCATGTGTTGCCTTATTTATGCTGGACCTCAAGGTGCTTTGTTGTCATGTTTTTGATTAGCGACATGCACACATTCTGCTTGTCATGTCAATGCATTTAAAGATTTTTGTGTGTGTGTGTGGCTCAGGACAGGGGCAGTCAGCCTTTTACTGGTGTTAAAAAACACAATAAAGTGTATTCTAACACGCATCATGACAGTCAGACAAGCTGAAACATACATGTATTCAATTCTGGCTGTGTATGTATGTAGCCCAAACCTGATGCTGATATGTGGACTATGTATCAGCCATGGTGATGTGCTTCACTCATCGGCAGCAGAATTAAATAAGATTTACTAATGTTTTTAGACATAAATTAAAATTTAGCGGTGGTTCACAGAATAGTTCACGAATCAAAGGTTTACAGTTGGCCTAGCTGTGTGTGAGGAAAGGAATGGTCCTAAATAAACTGTTTCTTAAAAGCCAAGTTAAACAGCTGTGTGTGATCGTATTGTTTCATTATTAATCTATAATCGATATATTGATCTAATCAACCAAAATCTATTCAAAACTAGTACAACAGCTCACCACAGATAGATTTAATTTGCAGTCAATTTTACACAACATGACTGTTGGACACCAGAACGCTTGTTACACATGACACACCGTCACAGGTATAGAACATATTAGATGAAGGTTTATACATTTTTCTTTTTCCAACATTTAAGTTACTTATACTCTTTGAATGTTTGTCATTACATACACATGCGTACAGAATTTCCTTCCTCTCAAATACACACACACACTCACTCTGAAAACTGGTACATAAACATGAATGTACAAAAACACGGCCACAAACATTACAGGTCTTTTTCAAGAGGTCCACCTGTGTGCCAAAAATATACATATTATATGATACAAAGAAAAGACATCATTTGTACACTATGGCAAAGTGAGAGCAGGCAACATTTAAGAGCAGCTGAGCAACAACGCTACATTCAAAAATTCATTGGCAATCCATAGAACTCACTCACTCACTCTCTCTCTCTCTCTCACACACACACACACACACACACACACACACACACACACACACACTTGAAACCGCCAAAGAAACAGCATCTAATCACAGAAAATGATCACATTTAAACAAGAGGTCAACTGTTCTGGAAACACATTCATTTATTTGATTTTTTTTTCTTTTTTTTGCTGAGAGAAGATTGATATCACATAAAGCGGTGATGTGTGAATAGCTAGCTGCGTGGTAGTGGTAGGGAGAAACTATTGGCAAGTATAGCTGCATGTAAATTTAGAAAATTACCAGCTTGAGAGATACAGCAAGCTAGGTATCGGCAGAGGTAGCTAGTAGATCTAGCTTATCAATAAAGTATCAGTGGTTTATTCAATCTGTTCTCCCTGTGATCGCTCTCACACAAAGCTAGCTCACTGTCATACAAACTCAGTGATATGAATCTTTTCCCCTGACTCTCAGCAAAAAAGTTAATATCATGATAATATATGAAAATGCCGCTGGGGATTTAAAAAATGAATACAATGCTTAAGTGCAAGATGATTTTTTTAAAAGAAGCTTTGCCAAAATGTGGCTAAAGTTACTTGATTGTGTAGTGATTCAAAAAAAGTGCAACAATTTACCCAAATGTTTAAACAAAAATAAAAAATCAAGACAGCAAACCTCACTGTTAGGTCACAGCGAGATGTAAACAATGATTAAAAGGAAACGGTGTACTCCACCCTACATCTATTGACTTCATATCCCATAATACAATGCTTTAAATAAACATCAATGCATGTCAAAAGTCCTTCTGTCGAACTATCAAACTTTGCTGCCACCTTGTGGTAGACAAATATACCGGTACAAGCACAGACATGGTCTGAGTTCTCTTGTTCCTGCACACAGTAACAGCTTTGAGACATGGTCGTTTCCATCTGAGCTGATTCAGACTCAGACTGACGGCTGGTGATAGAAGCACGTAAGCAGCAGCACAGCGATTTATATCACACCCTCAGAAACACTTATTGTGTTTAATCCGTTGTAGTCGTTCCTCCTTCTTAGTTAAGTAAAAAAACGTCTTCTCTGGCTCTTGTTTAGTTGTTGTCAGAAAGGAGCCAAGAAGATGCGATAAATATCATGTATTATTTTGCTTTTTGATGTTGTTGTTGTGCCAATGAGATACATCCACCACTTGTGACAACATTACATTTATGGCACTGATGAAATCACACATCATAATTCAGTTACACAGTAAAACCGCAGGTATACTGTACGTTTCACATGGCACAGCTTCATAAAAAATGAAATATACATCCATGTCTGTTTAGAAGTATCTTCAAATACTTACATTCTTATGATCAACACAGGTGATAGTACAAAAAATAAATATCTGGAGTATGTTATGTGATTGGAAAAAAATCAGCCTGTACACAGATTGTTTACTTATTAAATAAATTTCCCATCTGGACTGTTTTTTGTTTGTTAATTTGCAAACAAACAATCAATAAAACAAACAATCAAACAAAAAGAGAGCAAAAGAAGCAACGCTGCGATTGTCAAGAGCTGTTACATTAAAGCATTTTGTGTTGACTCATAATATTTATGGTTTCTGTTTTTAAGCTGTTTGCTAAAAGAGATGAGAAAAATACTACTCAATGGCAATAATAATAATAATAATAATAATAATAATGATTAAAGAAGTCTCTTCACATGTGTAAAATGATGAAAGCAGAATGTCACTGAGAGTCACACAATGAAAATTCCTTATTTCGACATCCACAATAAAACACACCACTCTGTACATTCTTTGAGGGAAATGTTGCACGGCACCTCTAAATTTAATGTAAATAAACGTGATAGCTATTTGTGACTGACTAGGCACTTTGGAATATGAATGTATGAGATGATTAATTTATATATTAAAAAAGTAAGATCTGATATGGCACAACAGGATCAAGCTCAGAGGAAAGAGAACAGGTCAACAGTGTGATTTTCCACACCGTATCCATTTATATGGCACTACATGAGGAGCAATGGCTCGATGTTCACAGTCTGCAGAAACATGCCTGACCACTCACACAGAGGGGAAACCAGCGGCAGCTTAAATGCTCAGGATGATTTTTATCCTTTTTTTTTAGATGGTTTTATTTGAAGCCTAATGATGTTAATCAAACATAACTGACATGTTTTCTGTTCTACGGTGCTCATTCATTTCAGTTTGTATAACGATTATGTCATTAAAAAATAAATAAAGAAATAGTCCAGAATAAAGTGGGCAGGATTTTCTGGGTCCTCTCAGGTTATGTGATGAAGTCTACAGATTTGGGCTCCAGTTCCTTTTGTTTGAAAAGGTCATTACAATACTGCATTATGCTAGAGAAAGAAAATCTGACCTACACACCGACAGTAACTATTTACACAACCCATGAGCTGCTTTTCTTTCTTTCTTTTAAAATATATATATTTATAGGTATTTTGACATACTCTGTACTTGCGGCTGATTGTAGAAAAAAAAGTTGAAATTCAAGATGAAACGTTTAAACAATGAGCATTTATACAAGCAAGGCGAACGTTTGGTTGATATTCAACTGTGGACCGGAATGAGACCCAGTCAGGGAACCTGGCACTTTGAAGCACATTTACTTTACACCAACAGCCAAATATGACCCCTCCATTTGTTGTTTGATGTTTTTTTTGGCACTTAAAATGATGTGAAAACCTTTTTAGAGAGATCATTTAATTAATTTTTAAAATAAAGGGTTAAAAGTTACAGCCTACAGAGTCTAATGGATTAATTAACCTAATGAGTCATTTGTGGAACCAAATTAAATGATTAAATATAAATGGCATCTTCAGTAAATGCTTTCAGAAGTATTTTTTCTACAACTACAGAATATAAAGAGGTGTTGGGGCCACTTTGGTCTGCTCTTGGTTGGTCTGTTGTATGTGAGAGGAACGGCACCTTGAAGTTGACTCGGGCTGGTCAGGCGCTCAGGTCGGCAGGCTGATGTTGGCGTTCTCCGCCAGCGGGCTGGACATGCGTATCTGGGAGCTGCTCTTGCTGAGGATGGACAGCTGAGTCCCGCCGTTCACTCCACTGCTTGCCAACGAAGGGTGCCTCTGCTGTTTCAGGTCCACAGCAAAGTACCGGTTCACCGTCCAGCTGCGCCATTTCCTCTTGATCTCCGACTGCACCTTCAGGGAGAAACTTCACAAGGTCATTTTTTTAATGTACTTTAGGCTGTACCAGCCCCACGAAAAGGTACAGTTCACCTAATGGCTGTGGGAAAATCTCTACTCTATACACAGTCAAAGAAGCAGGGTGGAAGCAGATTATATTGATACTGATATTGAATGAGGTATTATGGTTCAACTAAACAAATTGATAAGATAAGCCTTCACTTTATTTCTTTATTTCAGATCTGTGAAAAATGTTTTTATATACAAGGACATCTGATAGAGTGTGGTTGTCTTAAATACTTGATTCTGATTGTTCAGGTCTCAGTGGTTTATTTTTTTAAAAAACAGACATGATTTACACTGGAAGGAAGGAAAGGAAGGATGGAAGAAAGGAAAGAAGGAAGGAAGGAAAGAAAGAAAGAAAAAAGGAAGAAAGGAAGAAAGGAAAGAAAAAAGGAAGGAAGGAAGAAAAAAGGAAGAAAAGAAGAAAAAAGGAAGAAAGGAAGGAAGGAAAGAAGGACGGACGGACGGAAGGAAGGAAGGAAGAAATCTCTGTACATAAAGGGAAAAAATAGGAAGCTCTTACCTCTCCGTTGAGGAAACAGTAGAGCACAGCGACCACAAAGCCCTGAGGAAGAGGATGGACAATAAGACAAAAATCAGCATGTGATGGAAACGTGCTGTCAACTGCATCTTCATCAGCAAAGGTCAAAACACATATCAAAGAGTCTGACTGCAGGCATGGAGCTGAAAGCTGCTCTGCTGTGTATGATCAATATAATTGTTTATATTTTCCCATTTCCATGATATCAAACTAACTGGATGTTTATGGCTGCACATTATCATTCATTTCTATGCAGATACAGGGTACACTAAGAGGTTATTTATTTAAAACAAGCTAATGTTGTGATTTTCTTAAAGCCCTGTATGGTCAGATGATTTATCACTCCATTATGTTGGCATCCCTTTTTATCTGAAGCCCAATGCTGGAGGATGTTGTACCTGGAAGGATCCGAGCCCCAGCTCAAAGACCAGCCTCTCCCTCTTACTGACATCTTCGGGTGAGAAGGCAAACACAGTGTAGTGAATACCAAACAGGGGGATGAGCAGGAGGGTGGAGCGTGCCAGGCGCCTGCACACACACACACAGAACAAACAGTGAGGCACAAATCATTTCAATAAGAATGTACTCCTGCTTGACAGCCTGAGTTGATGTAAGAATTACACTGCTGATGCACAGTAATGAAACATTTTCTTTTCTCTTGTTTACAAGACAAACATTGAAGTTGTCTGTCTTAATCCTTAAATTTAAAGCTTCAGTGCTCAACTTTTTCAAATGACTTAAAAAAAGTTCTTATGCTACAGATGGAGGAGCCTCACTGTACAGAGGAAGGAATACAGCCCAATAAAACCAATCAACAAGGACAAATGCTAATAAATATATAAGAAATATAGAGAAACATTCACCTTTCAATACAATAATCCATTATTTACATAGAATAAGCATGTTTTTATTTACTATACTGCCCAATGAAGGAGTAATGCACTACAGCTTTAATCTTAAAGAGGTTTCTGCCTTTGTACAGTTTAAAGAATGACGTTGGTGATACTCCATATTTTTCTCATTGTCAACAATTGAAAAGACCAACAAAGGAACGGCTGTATTAGCACATGTATTGTCATCATTTAAAAGCAGAGCATGCAGGAAGGCCTGTGTGGTGCACTGACTTTGTATTTGTTGACAATTAAAAACATAGAACAACACCAGACTTTCTTATTTTCTGTATCATCGTCTGTTAAAACTGAGATCTGGGACAGATTCACAGTGACACTGGTGGAAAACACAACACTGCTACTGTATACAATACTTCATGGTAATACATTAATAACACATTCTTGTCTGTGTCATGCAACCAACAACTGTGGGTGACAGATGAAAACACAACAAGGTGCAGGGCAGTGCAGTCAGGGGTCCTTATGAGACAGTTTTATCATTGATTCACTTTCTTACAGAGAGTTTAGAGGAGAACACAGCTGGCTTCGCTTAGCTTAGTTAAGCACAAAGAGTGGACACAGAGGAACCTTTCCTACTGATAGCATCTCTACAGTTCATGATATATTTTGTTTAATTAATGTATTAAAAAATACATAAACATGGATAAATGTATGTGAACACCAAGGAATACAAAAGCAAATAGTTGTGATCTGGTGTTCACAGTACAGATCTATGATGAATAATCTGCAATATGTGCTGATTATAGAACATACATGTACCATAATTATGTCGCACTGATGTCTATTTACAGTGGAGATTATACTGTGCTGTCATATTAAAGTGCCTTAATGTAACTCTGAGCAAGAAAGCAGCTTATTTTCCAGAATATGAGATCATATGCTGATAATGCAATAATATAAAATATTGTATTTTTAATAATAATTAAAACATTTAAAAAAAAATTTAAAAAATTAAAAACGTTTTGAAGCCCAGACCACTAAACAAAAAAAACACAAACACACACATACACACATGCATGTAAACACACGACAAACAAACATGTGTGTCTGCGCACACATACACACACACACACACTTACAGTGTGATGGTGGATAACTCTGACATCCTGCACGAATGCTGAACAGCCTGTGTGGGCTCACTGAAGCATTTCTGAGCACAGCTGCTACACAGCACAAAGACAACACACAATACAACAAAGACAATGTCTTTAGGGACACGGACGCACACATCTTCACACTCGGTCACACATGCACGGGCCTAAGCAGCAGATGAGAATGGCATTATCCAGCAGAGCCTCTAAAGGCACCGTCCTGTGGGAGCGGGGCAGGAGTGATGCCTGGCTACAGTACAACTCCATAATGAGGCTGCAGCTTCCTGCCAACAGGTACTACAAATGAATCTGAAAATATACTCTAGGTGGACACAGCAGATGTAATTACACAGTGTCATATAGCACTTTGTATTAGCTTTTAAATGCACAGCTTCTTTAACACTCTTGATAGTGTGGATGTATAAGGAACAACATGAAGGATTCAGGTAGATCCACTGATGTTAAATTATATAATATAATATAAAATACTGTTTTCATTAAAAGTCCTTCTTGTCTATAAATTGAGCTGATCTTTACCAAGTAAGATTCATCCCATACAAACAAGGCTTCTATCTGTTTGAGTAGAATCACTCTTACAAGGTAAAAACACAAGAAAAGAGCCCCAGATGACTTGCTTTGGATTAAAGTGCTGACAGGACGCCTTTGTTGAATAAGTGGTAGGTCAATTTTACTTGATAAAAGACATACATGTCAAATTAATGGACTCACGAGTGTGAACAGGATGATTGGATGCAATCTGAATCCTTACCACCAGATGGTGGTGCTAAAGTTCACTGCCCATCAACGAAATATCACAACTGTGGGTGCAATAGTTTTAAGTTTAGTTTTTGGAAATCTACAGTACCACGAATACTGAATCCTGTCTATCATATTTCTTAATAAACATCATTAATTAAACACACTCGTAATGTTTCTGAACACATGTTTGTTGGTGTCACTAAGGGTAACTTACAGGTAAATGCTTGATTCGTTCCCTCCAATATCAGGGGACTGCAGCTTCTGGACCAGGATGATGATAATTCCAATGAACAGGACAAAATTGATCTGACCAACACATAAAGAAATCATAAATCAGGAAGTCAAATAAAATATTTCATTTTTAACTAAAAAACATTAAAACACATTTGTGTTTCTGTTTTTTATATATATATATATATATATATATATATATATATATATTTGTACGAGTGAGTTTAAAACACTGTCACACTGTACCATTATGGAGGCCACAACTGGTCCTTTGATCACCCACCAGAGGGCAGTGTTCTCATTTGTATCCCAGCAGCTGAAGGAGAACAGTGCATTTTAATGATGGTTTGTACCTTTCCTTCAATGATACAACACCATCAAAACATGTACAAAAGCTGTAGATGGCCAACACTAGATGGCACTATATATATGACATATAACATGTAACATTGCATTACAATCTATTTGCCAGTTTTATGTGTTGTTTATGTTTTTTTTAATTAGTAATCAAAATCTGATAAGGTATAATTCACAGAAAATGAAAATATGTACCCAGTGTCATGGAAATGGAGCCTAAGAACCGCCCAGACTGTCACACAAATGGTAGGCGTTCCTGTTAATGTAAATAAAAACAGCAGTAAAAACATTTGTCAGAAATATAACCAATTAATATATATATATATATATATATATATATATATATATATATATATATATACATATATATAAGGGTCAATGACATGACATGCATATTTTTGAGTCCGAGTCCACTATTTTCTTTCAAAATAATGTAATCTTTTCATAACATTGGTCACTTTTATCTATAAAACTTATTTATTTTGATACATTTTTCAGTACATTCAAATAATTATATTCTTTTCTGTTTTGGCTTCTCAAACCCCTAAAATGTCAGGTGGAGCACCTGTCCGAGCAAATGCTCAGACTAAAAAACCTATTAAAAATGCTCTTTTAATAACAATACATTCAAAATTAAATGCTCTGGCATACTTTTATGTTTATAGTCTTTTGTATAATCTATTTTTTTCTCATATCAACAGTTTTAAAGCTGTTGAGATAACTGAAAAACATTTGTCCCGCAATTTACATTTACTTAATGTCAGGGTGGTGCAACCATAAACAATGGGCTTTTATTTTAAAGTGAATAGACAATAGCCATAAACAGGATGTTGTATCAGCCAGAGGACCCCAAGGGACCCTTGGGATTAAGCTAAAAGATTTGTAGCTCTCTCTTAAATATTGATAAAAACAACTACTTTCAATTCATATACAGACTGGTACACTTTCTATGTCAGGTGGTACAACCAATGGAAAACTAGAAAAAATAAATTTTATCATAAAACACTTTATTTATAAAAATTGATCTATATGAATATGATGACATGGGTAGACGCTAATACTAGCATCCAAACATAAGCCTATTTATTTTAAGATAAGTTGGAAAAGTCAGGTGGTGCAACCAGTTAGTCAGGTGGCACAACTGCAAGGAATATCACTATATAATGTTATTAAAAGCTCTAAATATATCTGTGACATGTTTAAAATGTTTACTAGTTTTAATCAAAGATATTACACATTTTTACATAATAATATGTACATTTTAGATGCCGCTTTGTAGGGCAAGTTCTTCAAGTAGTTGGTGAAGAGATTCAGGTGAGCTGCATAAAGTAACTGGGAGGAAAAAATGCTTTCACTTGGCCCCACCGTGCTGACGTCATTTTTTTCTACTCAGCTGAAGTTCTCAGAGTGATATCAGAACCAGAGCCTCTCAATTCATGGCACACATGGCTAATGCATTCACACTGGGAATTCTTTATTACACAGACCTGAGAAGGTCTGTACGGAGCCCCTCTGATGACATGGTAAAAAAAAAAATAATTTGTAGGCCACGAAATATGTATAATGCGCGCACGAAATACTAATTCGCGGCCACGAAATACTAATTAGTTCCTACGAAATACTAAGTGGCCATGAATTAGTATTTCGTGCGCGCATTATACATATTTCGTGGCCTACAAATTTTTTTTTTTTTACCATGTCATCAGTGGGGCTCCGTAGGTCTGTACAAATATTACTCCATATTTGAAAATGGTTTAATTTTGTTAAAACTTCCCTTTAGTGTTAGTTTGATTGCTGCTAGGCAATCAAACTCGTGTTCTTCACCCTCTTTCTTTCTTTCTTTCTTATTCTTCCGTACATTATTTGGTGCAGCGTATCTTCAGCATACATTGACCGATTTCAGCCATTCAACTATAAAAATGTTCATCTCACAGAGGACATTCCGGGTCAACTTTAAGTTTTTCTCAAAAAAAATGATAATTTTTTAAATATTAAGCAATTTCGATGTCATTTTTAACATGGGAGTCTATGAGAGAGCCCTTCAACGAGGGTCATCTGCCAAATGCTTCTCCTCCTACAAATTTCAAGCTACAGACTCCATTTTAGTCTTAAAACGCTCATTAGATGCTGCTCTATCAAACTTGTATTCAGCATTTTCTAATTCTGAATTGTTTCTGCACACCAGGCTCTCAAAGTTGGAGTACTCTGCTGTTACCATGGTGACAGGCTGACACACAGAGGCATACAAAGCTCTGAATTGCTCTGATTCTCCAGCAATTCAGAGCAATCCTTCACATCAGCCTTCAAAGCAATGCTTCAGCTGCAGCAATCAAACTTGCATTTTCTTCATGAAATGCCCTTTTTTTAATTATCATTTAGTCTAGGGTTGTATCAAATGTAATGTTGTATTAAGTGGTTTTGATGAGATGTTTACTACTCGCATTCTTGAAAAAAAAGATTTATTTTACTTAAAAAAATTTAAATACAGACTATTTACTAAAACACATGTAAATATTTGAAATGAAATGCATTTTTTGAGCATATTTCATGTCATTACTAATGTTGTCAGGTGGTACAACTAATAACCGTCAGGTGGTGCAACCAATTTAAACTAATAAATAATAGCTTAAAGTGACCAAATGGTTTCTAAATGTAATCTGTGTACTTATTTTACTGAATATATGAATTTGTGTATTTTTTTAAATATTTTTTCTGTCTTTAAATACAAAATTGGATGCTAACGATAGTTAAAACCTGACCTACAAAAGGGAAAAATCTTAAATTATTGCATAAACAAAACAAAACTACCAAATAATAATGTGTTACCTAGTGTACACACCCTAATGGATACTTGCCAAAGATTTATCTTGAAATAAATATTAGGAATATATATATATATTTATAAATATTTGGTTGCGCCACCTGACATTTCTTGCTTGTGACGTTGAAAAAAACTGTTAAAATATGAGTTAAAACAGATAGAAATGTTATTTAATAAATGAGATTTGTTTAAACACATTATTCTGGACTCAAAAATATGCATTACGTTATTTAAAAAAATACTTTTTAAAAATAGCCTTTTAGAAGCTTGATTTGTCAATGACCCATATATATATATACATACACATATATACATACATATATATATATATATATACATATATATATATATATATATATATATATATACATACATATATATACATATATATATATACATACACATATATACATACATATATATATATATATACATATACATATACACATATGTATATACATACATATATATATATAGACATATACATATACACATATGTATATACATACACATATATACATATATATATATATATATATATATATATATACATATACATATACACATATGTATATACATACACATATATACATATATATATATATATATATATATATATATATATATTACAGCAGGGGTCTTTTAATGCATTGATGTCCACTAAATTGTCTTTCTTTTTACATTTAACATTATTTTTTAAATATGAATTGTATCAAGTGTCCATCTAAAAGAATGCCATAAAATTCCCAATATGAAGAGTAATCAGTTGCTAATTTTTTTTTATTGATATCAGTGAAAATGTCTACTAACCCCATCCTACGATGGTGTACCAGTAGAAGTAGCGTCTTTCAGGAAAGAAAGTCTCCACCAGCAGAGTGAAGAGATACAGCCCTTCAATGAACAGCCAGAAATAGTTGGACATGACGCAGTAATGGAAGAAAACCATCACTGCTTTACACGCCACCTGCATGTGGAAACACAGCAGGAGATGCATCAGTGTGGCAAGAAGAAGCCACAGACTTGTTCTTGAAATGTTAAATATGATTTTCCTTCAAAATAAAAGCATATTGTTTCAGGTTGTTCAGCTTGTTAGTGTCAGAGTGAGAAATGCCCCTTTCCTCTGTAAATCACAGTGTAAACAGACATCATGGTCACAGGGCAGAAACACAGTGCTACATTTATCCTGTAATTAACCCGAAAACTGAACATGAGATGATGAGCGAATGTGCAAACGATCTCCTCACAGAGAGAAACAAGCCAACGTCATGTCAGGTGAAGTGTGTTCTGATGACACCATGTTAATGACTAGAGTCCATATTCAGAGTGGGGTCAACCAATTACAGCACTGATCTGATCTCCCTGTACTGCCATCATGATGGTGATGGTGATGGTGATGGTGATGATGACCTCTGTTGCCATGGCAACAGCAGTAAAGCCATGGATTTTGAAAAACAAAAAAAGAACCATTGATATGTTAATGGTCTTTTACTACAAGATATCCACTGGCCTTGCTAAAGCCATTAGCGTACCTAATTAGGTTTATTTATCATGGCTGCTTAACAACAATGAGCAATGTGTTGTTACCAGACAAAGGCTAAGAGCTTGTTTTGCATTTGTAATCAGGTAGCATTAGTCATCTAATAGCATGTTTGCTTTTTGCAAAATCTGCATTCGATTGAAGTTCCCTGAAAGGTGAATATCAAACAGGAGAGGCTGGAGGAGCTGTGTTTGTCTTCAAGCTCACTTTATATCTGAACCACAACAGACCTTAATAAATTTTACAGTATATCCAATCTGTTTTTTGTCTGTCTTTAACAGGCTGATAATTAAAGTTAAAGTTAATAAACCGATAATCTACAGCCAAACTTCTTACTCCTGTGAGCAATTATTTCATCAGAGATCGTTTGGAATAAGCAGCAATTAACCGCCTCAAATGGATATTAATGAAATGATTAACCTCATGAATTCATAATGACCAATGTTTCACTAGTAACCATTGTTGTTTTCCTTTCCGGAGATGAAAATCCATCAGACAGAGCAAGTTTTATGGTGTCTAAATGTTCACACTGTGTGTGTAATCATTAGTTACTGACTGTGTGTACGAAGCAGTGCTCGCTGTCTTCCTGAGCGTACAGCACCCCATCCTTGATGAAGACAGAGATGGCTCTCAGGATGAAGGACACAAACAGGTTCATGTGAATGAAGTTCCTGGTGCAGTGGAGCTTCCTGAGGAGACCAGAGCAGACATATATCACATGTTGTTTTCACACACAGAAGAAACTTCTCATCTCCAAATCAGCCATGCTGTCTCTCTGATGTAAAAACTGACCTGAATCTGCAGAGAATGACCATGGCTGTGGTCAAAGACACCAACGACGTGCTGTACCCGACCGTGTACAGAGCTTTGACTGATGCGTAGAACGTGTCCTAACACACAGACACATAATGAGTGTGTGTTGGTCATACATGTGAACACTTAGTTAAGAAAATAAAAGCAGCCGTACAGGTTTAGTGGTGTTGTCATAGAAGAAGCAGACTTCCCCATAGTGAGGATAAGGGTCGGACCAGCCGTCCTCGGTGCAGTTACGACTGACCTTCCCTATTTCTAAAAGTGAAGAACAAGGGGTTAATAAAAAATGATGATGATATCAGTTCAGATGGATACACACTGTGGTGTAGAGGTGCCGCTCACCATCTTCAGGGCCCATTAAGTCATTGAAGAACTCCGGACAGCTGACCACCACAACCTCGTACAATCTGGCCGCCTGCCAGCAGGTCAGGTTGTCCCACATCCACTCACATGCTGAGACAAAGACAGAAACACACACGATCAGGGCGGAGAATGACGGTAATTCAAACTAATATGAATTTAAGTGAAGTCAGTGTGTCGATGGTTCACATTCATAATTACTTCTGTCTTGTATGTCACTACGATGTGAATGTCTCTCTCCTATATGCACATCAGTCATTTACACCACCATCAGCAAAAAACAGCAACCAAACGTTGTGACACTCGGTGCATTCGTATAGACCAAGAAGCTGCACAAGTTTTGGCATGGCTGTTCTCATAAGCTACAGAACAATCAGACTGCCAGGCTAAAGTGACTTGAAGCAGATTATTTTGGTGATTTTGGTGAATAAATTAGGATCCCATCAGTTTTTAGCATAAATTTATCCACAGCATAAACTTAAACTGCAATTATGAGACTTTTTGACTCTTCTATTTTCTATTAGCCTACATACCACCAAATATATATAACCACCAGGTTATATTTTTTGCTGCAAAGTAGCAGCTTTCAGATTTATCTGTGACATTTGGTTCATCATCACTATTCCTGACTGAGCAGCATCATCCACGCAGTGCATCACTGACACTTTAACACATCATATCCCAGAGGGACAAAAACAAAACTCACATTTATAGACATAATCTGACTGACATTGAGCAGAATAATATAATAACATAAAAACATGCACAACAAAACAGGATATGTATTCTGCCGTGCCTCTGGAAATGGTTTTCATGCACTGAACTGAAAAACAGTGACAGACCAATGGAAAAGCAAATGTCTCGTCATATACAGCGTGACAGCCTCACTGTTCTGCTCGCCTTCCTTGCTGTTTTCTCTCTGCAGGGGCGGAAGCTGACGGGCAGTATGATCGATAGCATGGGATCGTCACACACATGATGGAGCAGCAGCAGCAGCGGCCCCCACACACTCGCAGCTCTGTGGCAGATTTTTAACTTCTTTTCATTCGTTATATTTAACCATTTGTCTTCTTTGATACTCTCTTTCTATGTTTACCTCATCACACCACAGTGTGTGTGTGCGCGTGTGTGTGTTTGCAGACCTTTGGCTCTCTAATCTGTTTTGGTTCTGTCTGGTGAGCCGGACACGAAGCCAATTACCTTTTAAAGGGCAGTCGGAGCCAAATGAGCCGCACTGAGCTACAGAGGTAACCGGCTTAATAAAGCACTCTGTCTGCATCACTGGCCGTCTCACACAGGATCCCACAGTCTGCTGAATCTTATCTTCAGCATAGACACACAGGTATCGACTATACACAAATACAGGCTTAAGATTATTTTCTTTCTTTCACGCTGAGATCTGAGATTTGTTTTTATTCTGAATCATAGCTGTGATGACTTGCAAATGCCCTCAAGACCTTCTAATATTTAGAAATAGATAGAATAGAATAATAATAACTAAATGTTTTAATTTATGATTTAGGACCCTGACAAAGTTGATTAAACACAATTGCCTGTGGTATGACATTCACGGTCAGGTGTCCACAAACTACAGCCATAATTTCAGCTTCATTTATTTTATGATGGCTTTGAAGTGAGTGTTTAGATGAAGATGATTTAGTTCTGAAACAATAAACATTTCTTAGGTCATTTTATGTAAACGGTTCATTTTGCAGGCGGTAAATTCAGCACGACACCAGACAGCAAATCATTACGGGGCGATTTCACACAGCCAGCAGGCTCATCTAAGGCCAGAGTCCCTTAATTAAAAATATAATAACAAACACATCATCAGATATGATTGTAGAATTAAATTTTGACAAATCAGGAATAAAAACAACAGGCCACCACCAGTCTCTTTATCTTATTGTTTCCTTTTTACTCATTTCTCCCTTTTCAACCCCCCCCCCCCTTTTTTTCTCGTTTTTTTTTCTCAGGCCTCCAAGTCGGATTTCTGCAAACCAGGCACTTTTATTTCCCCAGCAACGATTTGCTGTCAGCAGAATGGAGCAGAATGGCTTCCTTTAAAGGGACAGGAGGAGACAGGGATCAGTAAAATTAAAGGGTCGAGGCTGCTCACAGGGTGTGAGCTTGTTTAAACTTTGCCTCAAGGCACAAAATAAAAAAAACACACTAAAAACACACACACAAACATAAAAATCTCAAAGAACCCTGACCTTTAAATCCAACTTCTGAAAAACGAGCTGAACTCACAGCTTCTCTCATATTTAAACTTGTTATCTTACGCTCTGAATCTTTTACGTTTTGTGCTCTGCTGGCTGTCACCAAAGCTGTGAGTCACAGTGCAGTCTGGGAGTTGCAGTCTGTTGCACATTTTGAGCAGCAGGAGACCAGCAGCAGTTGCTAATGAAAACCACAATCCATAGCCAAGAAAATAATTACTTCCAGGAACCACATAACAAGTTTCCTGTGTTTTCCGCAAAGTGACGTGGGAAAATTGTGAAAGCAGCTCAGCGTGACATTACAGGCAGACATTTGGTTCAAGAACTGAAAAGCGGCCCTTTGAGCGTGATTGCATGTGTGAACATACTATAAAACTACAAGCCATCATGGTGTTTGCGTGTCCCTCTGTAAAACCTGAACATGCCAGATGATGGAGTGTAAAAACACGCTCAGCTTTCATCTGTAGTTCCAGAGTTATAGACCATTTCATCACAGCACCAGAGTCAATGAAAAACAGCGACCACTTGCCAAATTATGCAAAGATACAAAGGAACCCACATGCACGCACACATCCTCACTTACCAAATTCAGCATCATCTGGGTTGTGCATCGCGATCCGCTCCATGCATTTCTCATGTTCACGCTTTATTATGCAGTGTCCAGACTCTGAGGCCACCTGGAGAAGACAAACAAGCGCATAACGCTGATACACACAGCACCATAGTATGAAAGACATTTAGAGTGTGTTTTCATAGCCAGCAGGGGTTATGACAGTATCACATTAAAATGACACTGGTTCATGTATGTGTTAATGTCTTTGCTCTTCACATCAATTTAAAGCAAAAAAACACAATAGGAATATATGTCAAGTACTTCAAAATAAAAAGAACAGAAGCACATGGTGGTTGTTAAAAAAGCTGCCTCACATACAATCAACTAAAAACTGAAGAAAATGTTCCAACTGCTACCCAGACCTTAAAAAAAGTAGCTGAAACAAAATAAATACATTTATGTTGTTTTATGTGTGAGGATGTGGTTAAGCTAACATCCATGTTTAATATGTAGCCTCCATGTACAGTTTTAATTGGATGGAATCTCCTCCTCATATTTTGTAAATCTCTTACTGGCCTTTTAGGGAGAAGGACAACAAGCTGTGGATCTACCGGGTTGGCGGTTCGATTACCAGCCTTTCCACATGTGTACTCGGTGTGAGTGTGATTGTGTGCAAATGGGTGCACATACAGGTAGAGAAGTTGCATATTTGTGATGTTTAATATTATTAATTTGTGTGTTTTAAGATGATCTTTACCCTTTACTCAGTTCATTTACAGTATCAGTAAAATATTACCTTAACCAGTACTTTTTAATGGAAAAAACATATGCAATTAAAAATGGAAGTTAACCGCAGGCAAAAACACAACAGCTGTTGGTGTTAGGGGACTTAAACCTTGGATTCCTGACTGCCCATCCACTGCTCCACACCCACGTCTGTAGGCAGACTCTTGTGGCCTTAATTGTCCTACTTTAAAGGTGACGTCAGCCAATAAGATCACATGTTCTGTTAATGCAAACGTAACATAGTGTATGTCGGGAAATATGTCAATATGTTCCATTAGCAGATAAAAAGATGGATGGATGTGGGATCCCACCAAGTTTAAAAAAAAAAAAGATTAAACAAGCAGTAAAGCAACAGAAGTGTCATCTGCTCCCACAGTGCACAGAGTTACAGTCTGTTTCCCTCTCTCTCTTAAGGCCAATCTCTATTTTGCACCCTTAGCTTTCCTGCAATCCCTTCTCTGCCCTCACCATGAAATGATAGGTATAATACATCCCGGGCCTCTGAGCCACGGCTGACTCATCACTCTCTCTCTCTACCCTACGATATGAATTCACTTCAGGCCTCGCTGCCTAGATAAGATAGGGCATCAACTGACTGTGAAGATGTCCTAGGATTTACTTCCTGTCTTTATCTGGCTGCATGTGGGCAGAATTTTAAAACACTGCATGAATGTATGTGAAGCATCATTAAAGAGAAGCTGTCTGCTTCCTGGTGTTTAATTCATTGAACTAAAGCAACAGGTATCTCCTCCTCTACATAATAAACACAACAAAAACACACTGATCTTTAACATCTAACTTTTTAACATTGTCAGAGGGGTTTGATAGTTCAGTAAAACCAGCGCTGGCTCTGTTTGAAAGAAAAAAGCTCTTTGTTGCCGTAGAAGGCAGCCATGTTGCTAAGCAGCAGGTAACCAGTGAGGAGCCAATGTGCATCATGAGCAAAGCTTCCCAGAAATGAGAAATAATTGGATGCAGATGACTAATATCTGTTTGGCACAAAGGCAGACAGGCGTGTAAACCGACAGAAAGAAATGTGTGTGTGATTCATTAATGTACAAAAAAGCCTGGACGGTGACTTGTGCTTGTAATTGATCAGGACTTTAAATTAGGCTACAATTACAGCTGTTATTACAGCTGTTATTAACCATTGTAAAACTCAAAATCAGACATTCATATACAGTATGAGTATCTACAACTTGGAAGGATACTATTAATGTTTACTTCCAGTCAAGTTGTCTGAAGTCAGACATCACTACTCGATACTTCCAAGTGTATATTTTCGGCACCACAAGCCATCCATTATATTAAAGAGGAGTCAGAAATCTCTATGGATGATGTCACCTAAACTGCAAATCACATCAACTGACATTTAGCTGGATAATCAGCCTCAGAAAATGTGTGAATATTTGAAATTGGAGTGAACCAGTGCACCAGTTTTATGACACTCTGCGGACTTCCTGTTTACACAGTTGACGGCTTTTTAAAACTGCAAAGGTTTTTACGTGAAAAATGTGATTTGCGGCAGTGGGGTTAAACTGACTTCTAATGAGCTGTTTTTAAATTCACTCTGTTTTGGTTCCTGTCAGCTCCCATGGGAAACATCTGCCACCTTCACTGCTAAATGCTTCACCAGCTAGTTGCTAACTATAGCTCAGCCTACACAGTTTTCAGACCTTTTTTTATACTGCTTGCTGTGAACATTATTCAGCAGCATCCTTTAAGGGGTAAAAATACACTCAGGTCTGCTGCTGCTGTTTCCTGGGTTTATATTTTGCACCTTTTCTTTTGGTGACATCAGTACTTTGAAACCAGTCAAACAACACTGATTACCTGAGGAGTTCTGAGAGTTCAAAAGCATAAAATAGAAACCATGGCAACACTGAAGAATCAATGAAATATTTATTTAAGTGTGCTTCCTACTCTCCATGCTCAATCACTCCTCTCCTCTGAAACAGATGTCTGTCCAGATAAAACCCTCCATTTGAGGCTGCAGAACACACTTTCCCTCCCCAAGGCTATTTTTGAGGGCTAGATAACTCAGTAACTCCCACAGAGCTGCACCCCACAGATAATAAAACTACCATTT
The DNA here is from genome assembly GCF_900634625.1 of Parambassis ranga. Lineage (NCBI taxonomy): Eukaryota > Metazoa > Chordata > Actinopteri > Ambassidae > Parambassis > Parambassis ranga. The sequence continues at coordinate 8,834,807 of NC_041037.1, read as the reverse complement.
GATGGCGCAGTCCACTGGCACACTGTACGGACCTGACGCACAATAAAAACATCACAACACACATATCTGCCATGAAGGTCAGCTCGACACTGCATTGTGCAAAGACATCAGCTGGAATACTCCACATATGTTGTGGAACAGTGACTTAAAACAGGGAGCATCATGAGGTTTTAAACAACCAAAAAAAGCTGTTTATATAAATATATCTGTGTGGCTGCACTGCATCACTTTGCTGAATATAATTCCACCCCCACATCTTGCACAACTCTCCCATTCTGCTTTTTATTTCAATGAGACCGCTAATAAAAGTGAGTCACAGCAGATGGATGGGCAGCTCTCCGGTCAGCCGGGCCATCTGTTATTGTTCTAAGAGGCGGCCAGTTGCCTTAACGCAGAGCTGATCCAGGACCAGTAACGTATGCTGATGTGCTGATGCGGCATATGGTGATTTTCATCCCTCCAGCACTCATCACACACACAGACACACACACAGACACACACACAGACACACACTATAAAAAAATCCAATGTGGAGCTGAGAATCAGGAGGCTGATGATAGAGACATGGGAACATACCTATATATAAGTCCTCCCACACACACATACACAGCCTACACATGTGGACAGCACACACACACACACACACAAACATTAAATACTCACCAAGGGCAGCAGAAAAATTGCAGTCAGCAGGTAGCCTCTCATTGTCTCCTGTAAGCACATGTATACAAAGGCTTTCTCAATATATCTGTGTGTGTGTGTGTGTGTGTGTGTGTATTCACAGGGATGCACTGAAATTGCTCCCCTCAGCACCACCACGCTTCAGCATCAAGGGTTCTGAAACACAGAGGGGGAAAAAAGCATTAAGACAAACATAATAACACAACAGCAACTTTATAATTAATCTTTCTATTAAGAAATATTATTATGCATTTGCTATTACACACAGATTGCAATTGACTATGGTGCCAAGTTGGAAATATAATTTGAGGTAAGATCTACATGGCAACTTCACATTATGTGAAAAGCAAATTTTGATGTTGTCGGATTTCATAAAATTCCCCCAAACACAATTATGAAACAGTATTTGATACAGCATATTTTTTTACATAATGCCCTGTAAAAAAGGTACAAGTGCTATCATATGAAATGATTTTTAAAAACTGTGTATAGCTATCTTAACCAAGATCAGAGTACAGATATGAATATTTTCTCTTCTAATGTAATTTTTTTTTAAAGAATCTTAAGTATTTTTTCTTTTCACCTCCCTCTGAATGCTTTTTGATGTTTTGATCATAGCCTCAAATAATAATCTGTACGAGCACATGTTTGCAGACTGGGTATATGTATGTGATGAGAATCCTGGCAAATTATATGGTCAGACCTTTTCTGTTTAAATGACTGGTGTAATGTTAGACTGAAAAAGTAAATCAAAACCTTAAATATGAAATAAATCTGTTTTAAAGCAACAGCAGCACTTTTATCATATCTTTGATGCTGTGCACACACATACATACACGTTGAAAAGTTGTCCTATAACATCATATTATCATGACTGTTGCTGGACTGTGTTACCTGTGCATGATAGATATTTTTAATAAGACCTTTAATAAGGTGACAGCAGGAAAAATTAGCCTACAGTGCTAATTTGCAGTTGTTTATTCTTTGTTAAATAAATAATAATAACTTCCAGTGTTTGTCTTTATAGTAAATAAATGGATAGTTGGGAGCTGGTAAAAAAGTACTTCCTTCCAAGATTACTTCCTTGTTTTGAGATTTCTATCTGCTGTTGATTAATGTACCATTAATCATAATAAAATAACCTGCTAACACCCTATAAAACTCTTCTGCAGGTTTTCAGCCATATTTTGGCATTTTAATTCAAAACAAGTCGGCAAAGGACTTTGATATATGCACTCAGATCACAGCTGACTCATTACTCATAGAAATCACAGACATAAACACAGAGGCCTTCAGTGAGGATGTATCACTTCATATCTTGTCCCAACACAATCCTACACTCGTAACCCCCACTCTATCAAACCACAGACAGCATCTCTCCTTTTTTTTTTTTACATTAAAACACAGTTGTTGGTTTATGAAGGACAAACTGATAACCAATTAATTTTGGACAGATCAGAAATGAAAAATGAAATCTTATCTGTTCAAATTCAATCAATGAAATTTAAGTGGCTGCAGACAGATTTTCAAACAGCCCCCACCCTCCTCCTTTAAAGTCTTACTCATCCACAGCTCACAGCTTCCTGAAAACACAATGATTCGGTGCAAACACAAAGCACAGCACCAGCAGAGACACAGCAGAACACACACACACACACACACACATCTTCTCCCAAACATAATTCATGTACACACACAGTCGAATTCCACTCTGTGTCCCTTCCCTCTAGTACCGAATCCAATTACCTCTAAAGCATCTCTCGGATGCTTTATCAAGTAATAGGACAGAGCGTGCTCAGAGCAAAAACCCAAAGATATAGAGGAGGATGACATGTCTCAAACAGGGCTGCAGCCAAACTGTCAGGATGAACATTTGTACAAAAACACCCACAGATTCAGAGTCATGGGGCTGTGTCTCCACAGCGAGCTGCAAATCAAGTTATAAATATGTAGCATAGATCTGTATGTGTTGGTGCAGCAGGCAACTGCAGACTATCCCGAGGGGAAGGAAAGTCTCTGCTTAGCTCAGCCCTGGATATGTATGGAAATCTGTGAAGCTTTGTTTTGTTGTGGGAGTATTTACTGCGTAAAAGTAGAAAATAAGACAGCAGCTTTCAGTCACAGATGCCGTTTTGGTGTCGACCAAAAAAACATCAGCAGGCTGACAGGGAAAACTGGGAAACACATCCAGGTTGTCAATCTCTCTCTCTGTGTGTGTGTGTACATATGCAGATAGAGAACAACAAGAAGCTTCAAGTCTGTGTCCTCCTATAGATTCATATTCATTGTAAAGGGAATTTTAAAAATCTCTGTCAACATATCAGCATCCTGCTGTTGTGTGCTGAATTCCTCTGAACATTGTGATGCGTTAATTATTCATTCCCACCCCAGTAAGAGACAAGAACGCGTCCAATTAACACAGACGCATGTCTGTCAATGTGCAGTAACGCAGCCATTGAAAATCATTAAGCTCTGACAGATAATTACAGGAGTAACACACTGCAGCCACATTACATGCAGTCCTTTCATTGTCATTTAAATCACAGATTGTGAAATCGTCAGGTGATTTGTGTCATATCAGAGGCAGGAGGAAAAACGCAAAACAGCCTCAATTACGATCAATCAAAGTGACTAATGATTCCATTGGTGGTACAGGATCAATAGGCTTGTTTCGCCCCTTCTTTCCCTCTTTTACTCTCGTGTTTGCAAATCTTCAGTACACCGTGCATGTGGGTGACCTTCGCTTACACATGGAAACACATCAGCAAGAAAAAGCGGCTCCCTTGCCGCGTATATTCGGCGCACTCTCACTCCAAATTAATCTCCTGTTTGCTTCTTAACATTTCAGAGGAAATAATAAAATAAAAAACATGTAAGGTTTAACTAATGCTCCGATCACAGTAAACGCGCCGTGGGAAACAAGTCAAAGGAACTTACCGATGCGTAATTTACAATGACGCAAATATCTACACAGGAAGCCATCGGTATGTACGGATCCACAGCGGTGTTTCTGCCTGGTTCTACTCCGAGGAGAGACACCAGCCCGTCCTGACAACGACAGGTGCCGTTACTATTGCTGCTGCTGCTGCAGGAGACGCGCTCACCGTGTTGGCTGCTGCTGCGGCACCACGACGAGCTGGAATAGAGGGAGAGGAGGGAGGAGGAGGAAGAAGAGGAGGAGAAAGAGGGTGTCAGTTCCTTTGGGGTTCGCACCTCGTCAGAGACACAAGCAACAAAGTGAGACAATTGTTCCCCCCCCCCCAGTTTACAAATACAGGAGTGCAGTTGGAGGAGGAGATGTTGAACTAAAGAGGAAACATCCTTCTAACGTGTCTTCGTGTCGCGTGCGTGGTGTTCCAAAAAAAAAGAAGAAGAAGAAACTATTCATTAAACTCTTACATTTTGCGCCTGCGCGTCTCAGATGCTCCAGAAGACACAAGGTCCGGTCTCCTGCTGGGTGCGATTTGTGTAGCAGCGTGATGTGCGTGACTCACGTTTAGTCAAACAGATCTGAACATCTGAATTCTTGCATGTGGTAAAATAAAAAAAAAGAAAATCCGACACCGCATGTCTGTCAGCTGGATTCAACCAGCAGCTTTATTTAAACAGAAAGTTCAGAACCATGGACAGCGACCAAAGAATCGCCGCAGGGCAGCAAAAAGCTAAAAGAATGATTAACAACAAACATTGTATCTGCTAATGAACATCAATCTAACATAGATCACAGCTGATTGATGATTGGTTCAGATTACAGAGCAGGTCAACAGGTCCCAGCACCCCTGGACCATGCCCAGATTATGAATGGGCTTCGTTTGATCTACAGGACAAAATCACCACCAAGAGATGCAAACAAACATAAAGGAAGCCCATGATAACCACAAGCAAACCTATGCAAAATAATAAGAAAACTCCATAAACAGACAAGGGGAAGCAAAAACACACAAATGCAATGCAAAAATATCACACAAATCGGTATTGTCTATGGAAACACATAAAAAGTTCAAGAAGTCTGCATTATAAAGACAAACACAAAGCACACACACACAATGGGTGATAAGGGATTCTAAATGAGCATAGAACTACAACACACACACACTGGCCATTAAAAGATGCAAAACCATCACCCACACAACAATGACCTTTTCTCCTGTAGAAGGGGAAAGCCCATCTATGGCTCTGTCTGAAGTCACAAACAGCTCCTAATTATTTCTGTATTATTGTGTTTAGGAATTAATCAATTTGCCATTATTGTATTAGGAAACACACAATTGTTCCCTGCTTTTTTTAAAAAACAAAAAAAACAAAACTGTATCACTTGGCCCCCAGATCCCTTTCAGGTTCTTAATCAGCCCCTGGATTCAGACTAGATGGATTCCTGTAGCAGCAATATGCACGGCAGCACTTTGAGCACAGCAGAACACACAGACATGATTGATCACCCAGCTGAGGCCTTCTGATGGGTTAGCTATAAATCAATGAGGCATAAAAAGTATTAAATCCAGAGAACAAAACAGGAAATGGGAAAGGCCACATTAAAGACACCCGCTGTTGAAGAGCTGTGACGCATGTCTGTCGTCACTGTTCCCGGAACATTTTAATGCTGTTGTTGGACCTGCCTGAAGGATATCCACAGAAAGGCTCCCATTCAGACAAATTAAAAAAATCCCCTTCACTGGATTTTGCAAATTGTAGACTATTTTTATACATTATAGCAGGTAAGACGGTAGTTTGTGCGCCGTTTCCATGGCAAACATTTAGCTGCATCTTCAACTGGCTTTTAGGAATTTCTAATTCTCCACTGAATTCAGACCAAAGCAGTGTTACAAAGACAGAGTCACAAGCAGAATTTCTCCACTGGCAGTGTCTTTAGTGTGGTCACTGCACAAAATAATCAGCTTTCAGGCAATCGCTCAAGGACAGGGCGACACTGATAGAGGCCGCCATAATGGAAACGTCTGCCCGCGTCAAAGGTCAAACCAGCAAGCCTCGGGCTATTAAGTGTCCCTTCTGACCCCCAAGACGTAATCTGTGAGTAGTCTGTGAGAAGCAGGTGCTCAATCCAGGCAAACACTGCAACAGGATGTCCACACAGAAAAACCTTCAACTGAGCTACTATTGAAGGTAAAAGAAGGTGGTTATTTGTAAAATATGTGGATACAGTTACATAATAACATGTAGGGATGCACATCATTGAATATTTGCAGATTATCCAAAATGCCAGCATTTTAGACTCCAATATTCACATATTTTTCTAATGTAATTACTGGGAACAACAATCCTTTAATGTAGAAAATTAACTGTAGTGTTCAAGGAATGCCTCTGCTGAGCTATCACCAAGAGAAAGCACGTTGCAGATACACTAATGTGGCCACTAGGGACATAGTGGGTGTTAGTCATCCACTTATCTGCTGATATCCATCCATCTTATTGGCTGATAGCAAAATAAATAAATACATAGAAGTCAATAGAAGTCTAAATATAATTCTAATTGCAAACAAAGGCTGGCTAAAAAAGCAAGTCAATCTCTACATGGATCTAAAGCTACATCAACTGGTTAACCTAGAGTGTAGAGTAATAAACAAATAATGAACAGTAGTTGGTCTACAAAAAGAAGAAAAATCCTTTATAAGAACTGCATTTTTATTTACCATCATGTACTATATAAATTGTATTAAAGTTTAATGTTGTCAAGGCTGAGACAAATTTGAGTGACAGGTGGACACCATCTAAAAACAAAAGCTGCCACCATCCTCAGCTTCACCACATTGCCCATAATTAAAATAACCAAGAATTAGGTGGACTTGTATGCCTAACAGTCAAAGCCTTCTGCTCTTCAAAGAACTTTACTACAATCTATACGCACTACAGCTACCTGTTGGTATTAATCCACTATTTTCATGTGGACGTAATATATTCAAATTCATCTGTAACACACTTGTGGAGTTTTAGAAAAGACAACTTTACACAAAAATGCATGGTAATCCACCTAAAGGTTGTGTCAGTACAGACTAGATTACAACATACATAAACTTGTTTATAAGCTCCGGGGTTGGAGAATATGCCATACTAATGGTTTGCCTCTACAGTTGCCTTATTGATACGACACACAGTCTCTTCAAAGTGTACACGCTCCATTGCGCTGCCACTCAATGAGCCTCTCCACAGGACATCTCTCCCACTCTGTCTGCCATCACGCACCAATCAGACTGCTGGATTGCCATGGAGACTCATCTTCGACAGCACGTGGGAGGAAAGCATCAAGTGGTTGAGTGCAAAGCCCACCTACCCACCACATCACAGAGAGGATCACTGCGGAGAACCCGGCAAGACTTCATCCCCAACTCCCATCTTCCCCTCCCACATAATGGCCTCCAACCGATTAATCAATCAGCTGAATGTGAAAAAGGCAAAGGAGAAGAAAGACTGTGAAAATGATCAAAAATAAAGTCTCAGGCTGAAAGACATGACATCACTTAACCTTTCATACATTCATTCAGTGAGTATGCAACTTCTAAAAAAATCACCTCAGCGTATGAAGAGACAAAAAGCAGGCAGACTCTGCAGAAGGAGTCTCCATCTGGGGCTGATGTTCACTGTCAGCTCATTAACCTGCTGGCTGCTGCTTTTTTCTGACCCAGCAGTTCATGTGCTCACACTGCTAGAATTATAAATGACCATGCAAAAATGCATCATGGTGGCCAAGATAACAGAAAATGCATTAAATGTTTTGATGAGACACCTAACCAAGTCCTTCTGATCAAGTGTAGATGGATGTTCCATCCATCCGCCCCAATTTGGCAGCTACTACATCAGCACCACAATCAAATATGTTGTTGGATTCTTCTGAACAAAACAGAACAGGCCAGCTGTCCTCTATTGGTTCATTACAAGGACATTTAACATGGAAATCTTAGCACCTCATTTAAATAATGACATACTGTCAAAGCATTATAAAACTGTATATCTTCTATAAACAGACTGTGCAAGACATTTAGGCCACCAAAATGTCCAGAAACAACTCACCACAAACAAAAGTTGACGCCAAGATGACAGGCTGCTTCCACAGGCCTATCCACTACATTTTGGTTATAATGTAATAAGTCTAGCTGGGTTACTTTATGGAAAAAAGACTGGAGAGGAGGAGGAGGAGGCTGATCTGCAGGACAGAAGGAGCTAATGTGCTCTCGCAGTGGCAGATGGTGAGATGAGCAAAAGGCTTATGAAAAATTGGGATTTCTCAGTTGTGTGCTCTCATCTTATTTCATTCCTCTTAACAATAAATGTATGCAGACAACTGCCAGAACACTGGAGGGAGCAGCAGAAGTCAGGATCTGTGTGTCCTTAATTTTGTAAGACATGAACTGAGTAACAGTAGATTTCTTGTGAATAGTCTTAATAAGTGAATTATTCCTGAACATTAACTTCAGGTTTCCTAATTAATAAACAGTAATCTGAAAATGATATGCACAGGTAAATATATAACACATAGGGACTTTCATGATGATTTAAAAGGGTTTTTGTTATGTTTGCTCTGAAGCCGTCAATGTGAATGTGACAGTACAAGGCCTGGACCTCCATTTTGTTCGTGACAAATCTGTTCAAAAGCTTTTGATTGCCTTTAATGTGAGGCTGGCGGAGTGGAGTGGCTTTTCTGAGCGTGCTGATATAATTGCAGGTTGTCAGAGAAGAAGAAAAGCGGCTCAACAGAAATGTTCTGTAATGGATGACACATGTCGTCACGAGGCCCCTTCACTGTTGTGGGAGACAAGAAAGACAAATCACATATCAGAGGTCTCTGTAGGGGAAATTGTGTGTGTGCATATGTTTGTTTGTATGAGAGTCTATTTCACTTTTAGCTACAGGTACAACGTTCAGGCATTTAAAGCAGTCATGACTTGGTGATCCGTAAGAAGCAAAGATTGAAGACAAATGAGCAGAAAATTATTATAATCATAATCAAAACATCATTTTTAGGCCAATATCTGCCAATAAAAATATCATCCCAATAACTTGGTACATCCCTGATTGGTTTGAGGGGTTGCCTCAAGGTAGGCACCAATTCATAAAAATGTTAAAAAACAATTAAAAAAACTTAAAAATTACACACACAATAATTATCAAAAAATGTGAAGAAAACACATATTGAGATATCTAGTGAAGAAGGCCTGGGCCTGCAATACTGGTTTATACCACAAGGAAAACTGCAGTTCCTCAAATGTCCACTAGATCCCTATAATAGATAGACTCTAAAAACAAACCAATGTCCACCTGTGTCCCCATCACCACATGTATTCATTCAACCAGCTTTGCATAAAACCTCAGAGCAAAACCGCCTTTTCAGAAAGTGAAAAGAAAACCGAAGTGCAAAATCATGTCTTCTCATGAAGGTTGACCTTGGGCCGCTTAGATAAAAGGCTGGCATGAGTGACCCACCATGCAGGAAGATGTAATATCCTGTTAAAAGTTACCTGCTACGTTACTGGCTTATTATAGCAGTCAGGGAATCTGTCCCAGCATCCATATGTGATGAGTTTGAGGGGGAGAATGTGATGAATAATATTTAAAAGACCAGAAAAGACCAAAATAAATCTGTGATTTACCAAAGCAGGTGGAAACAGAGTACACTCATCATCATTTTTTGTAAAACTGTGCTCGTTCTTTTGACAGACATCTGTTAGCTCTGGCTAGCTTAGAGAACACAGGTTTCCATAAGAAATGTGGGCGTCAAAAATAGCACGATAGGTAGAAAGAAAGCAGTCATTTTCCATCAAACACCATCCGCTGAAACTGTGAAGTTACACCAGACACAGAGGCTGACAGACGTCGGAATGTCCATGAAAAAACAGTGTGGGCTGTCCTACATAAAAACTCTCCTGTAGTTACAAATTCTGTTGGACTGTTTACGAGTGAATGTAAAAGAGCCGAATGCCAGGTTATAATAGAGAATTCCTGCAGTTTCTCTGTTGTTTGGTTTTGAAGCCATCTTGACATTTTACTGAGATTACCGTTTTCTTTGTTGTATTTTTCATGGCAGATGAGAATTAAGAGCGACTCGCTTCCATTTATGTACAAAATCAGGACCTGTTTACTACAAGCTGTGAAAAATATCTGTTTACCTCTGGGCAGAAGAGATTTATAGTCGGTCATTAATCTGACACTGTAAGACTCGCTCTGGTTCTTTGTGGACCTGTTGTGGTACTCCTCTAAATTCTGTTGTTTCTCATCAGATGCAGAAGGAAAAGATTGACATCTCAATTCAGCACATGTATAACCTTTATACTATATAAAGCACTTCAGACTGTTTCGTCTCCATGACAACTGAGACATTTGTTCCTTGCTTTTTTCCTGATGCTGCGAGAGCCACCTCCATACTTTACACAGCATGCAACAGAGTCTGTCCCTGTGTGAACCTGCTCTGTGTACTTTGTTAATGAAGTAATTGATGAAAACATTTGAAAAAATTGATCAAATTCAAATGTAACGATATTTGCTGTTTATTGTATCAGATTTAGTCACTTTTGCTATAAATACTGACAACACACCCACTAACATTTAAAATGTGAAACATAGCAGACAGTAAAACATCTTTAAGGAACTCTAACAAGTCCAGTTTCCATGCTTCAGACTCTCGACTAAAAAAAACTTGGATCAGACCAGAAGCAATGTAAACAAGTGATGGACATCCTTTTTGGGTGTGCTTCTAACTCTACCACAATTATCATCTGTCTCCACTCAAGCAACTCCTACACATTGTTCATTAAGAGGTGATTACCAACTCTATTTTCCAGTGGCACATTCATGACATTGAATGTAACACAACAGTAAACGATGTCAGACTTCAGCAGGTTTAAAAACATACATACATGCAGCAGCTTTAGCCTTATTAGCAGGGTATACATGTAACTTCTAAGAGACCATAGTGATCTGTTGAAAAACACTAATGATGGGACTTCCAGCCTCATTATCAGAAAACACAGCATGTAGCTTCTCAGCTACACCCACAGATAAACCACACAAATGGGCCATCCCAACATGATTATTGTCACCCACTGAAAGTGTTCAATAATATTTTCCTTTCAAACATCCACATCACATTTACAAATCAGCACTTTCCATAAACTAAGCAAATATAATGTCTGCCAGATGAACAGTTTTCTAGTCACAAAAGTATGACGGAGATGTCCAGAGGACTCATTTGCTTTCTGCTGGCATTCAGCTTCTCTTTTAGTGTGATAATTCAGCAGGAAATAGGTTGTTTGGTTGTTGCGTGTGGACTTTAAATAAAAAAATGTGGTCAAGGATGGGACAAATGCAAAGACTGTTAAAAGAATTTCCTGAGACTGCAATAGCCTTAGCTCTGGAGGAGGAGTCCAACAATGAACCTGCAGAATCAAAGTTCCGATGCCTGATCAGAGGAGTCAACAAATGAATAACAGATCCCTGAAAAAACAGCCAGAGACAAATCACATCCCACAGGTCTACGCCCTCCAGGTCAAAACAGATAAAAAGATTATTGTCTAAGACCTGTAGACTCATTTTCTACAAAGGTCTTTAAATTCAAATTCAAAGACAAATTTATGAAACTATTATGTTCAGTCTGTAATGGGAACAAATAAAAGAGAGTGAACATTGATAATATTATCTGAAGACTGAAAAGACACTAATGAATAATGACCACTTTCTCAAAGGTTCAGGCAAGCCGAAAATATAAGAAATCCACAGGGGGCCAAAAGATCGACTGTGCAACCACCTAAAACAGCAGCAAGTCCACTATGTGGGGTTTTATTCCTCCTTTGACTCTTTAAACCATCAAGATTTATGACAAGTTTATATTTTCAATTAGAAAAGTCTCATCTTAAGTTTAAATGGATACAGTTACCATCATTGTAGATCTGGATGTTTAATTAGCCATAAGATATGTTTAGAGTTTGCGAAACACACAGAACAATAACTGTAGATCATTACAACAACAGTCAGGTCTGTATGTTAGATAGAGCAGCTACTATCATGATAGCATCATGCCAAATCAGAACTTAAATAGGGATGAGGAGGTGGTGGACAAGCCTTTGTGATGTCAGCCATGGCTTCTCTAAAAGAGGTTTTAAGGTGAAGGTATAGGTCGTCACCATTGTTCAAGTTAACTGGTTGGTCTAAACATGGACAAAGCTTTGGAGCTGTCACTTGCAGGCTGTAAAATTGTTCTGGAGCTAAACAAGCAAGGTTACGTTAAAACATGTTACAAAATTAACATTAAAGAAGTACCAACAAGTGGCATGCAGTAATAATCCTGTAATCTGGCCTCAGGAGGTTCATGAGATCTCAGTCATCAGGACTGTCCAAACGGTCATTGCAGCATACTGAAAGCTCCAGCTGCTCGAACAAAGCCTGGAGGTCATGCAGCTGGCTTCCACTCGCCTTATAATTAGTTATCTACAGCAGAATGACAGTGATTACTGTGCTGCACGTGGCAACCATTAATCAACAGAGCAACTGAGATCAATGTGGCTCGAATACTTGTTGGACGTTTTACTGCTAAATGTTTAGAATGACAAAAGTTTGAGTTCACTGTTTCCTCTCTTTGCCTGGATCCAGAGGTTTGCTGGCAGAGTTAGCAGTGTTTGTGCCACTCACTCATTTCTAATGTGTGCAGAAGATCCATAACCATCAAATTTACACACAACCTGTGAAACACTTTTGGAACGGCTTGTCATGCTGTCGCCCGCCATCGCTGGTGAAATAGTGGTGAAAACAAAGACATCAAAGCCACCATGTTTCACAATAAACAGTCACACTGAATATCCAATTAGAGCTACTCTAACCAGTGTCTAAACCTCTGTAACTTGCAGCCAGCTGCTCACGTTGTCTGGAATACATAAACCCTGCACACAGGAAGCAGGTCATTTTTCTGCATTATGTGCTGAACATAAATTGCACAATCAGCCATAACTGCACTCATTTCGTTGATGGTCCACATACTGCAGTGTTGACAGAAACACAACCCTGAACCAAGTGGTCCCTCATGTTGTACTTGTACTATGTATTTTGGCATGTAGACACAGAAAAGTTAAATACAATAATAGTGGATTACCTTCCTTCTTGTTTCTTGTTAATTCCAAATGCCCAGAGCAGTGATAGAAAAAGAACTGCAACACAGAGAGATCGTACATGATGGAGACCTGCACACATGAATGAATTGTAGGCAAGTTCTGCCACTCAGCAGTCATCTTTGTTATATATTTATGTTTATACAGGTCCCTTAAAGAATAAAGGTATAAACTCAGATATATAAACTAAATGTGCCACACAACCTAACTATGGCAGAGCTTCCTTCGCTGGATTATATTTTCAGTTTTCAGAAGCTTGATTGCAGAAAAATAGCAACAGCGTTTTATAGTTAACTGGTCTGACATTCCACAACCACCCAACTGATTTCTTTAATTCTCAAGACAGAAAACTATTTCCTAGAATGTTCCTGTTTCCTGTTTACTTCACTGCACCCCTGTGGACATTAACAACACAAAATAAACAGGGTTTTCTGGAAAAATCAGGTTACAGTGAATGTCAACGCCTGAATCAAATTACCAGTATGATTCCCTACACAGGGATCAGGTCATCGCATTAATCTAGCTATGACATTATGCTCTAATTTATAATAATTGGGTTGAACGAAAGCATGAAAAGCAAGCAGCAGGAGACATGTGGACAAAATGTGCAGGTTTCTACCACATCTGGACTTGGAGTCAGTGTTAAACACTGACAGAATGGAGATTCAAACACAAAGATGCATTCATTTAGCTGCCCGTTACAAGATGAGACACACACACAGATGTGCGGTTTGGAGAGCTGAAGACATGCCGTGCAACTCCAAAGCTCAGTGATGTGAATGAGCATGATCCTCCAAAGATCTGATCTGAACGAGTCCTGTTAGCTCAAAACAGGAAGTAGTCAGTGAAAATAAACTTTCTATTCTCCTAACTATTCTGTGTGTGTTTATGTGTGAGCACACATGAACATAAACACAACTCACAGTGAAAGTTTACCACCGGCTTCGGTCCACATGTCCAGCTCACCCACACAGGAGCCTTCCATCACTGAGGCTGATTAACACCTGAAGAGGGGCGGAGCATTGCTGGAAATGGTTGGGTTCAGGTGACATGGGAACAATCAGTTCCCAAACTGCAGAGTTGTAGTGTCAGCTGTAAAGTTGGATTATTGTGTGTGTTACTGTATGTATACTTGGAACATGCAAGAACAACCAGATGTAGGCACATTATGGAGCTGTAAAGAACAAAATCATACAAATACAGCAGATCAGGAAGTACATATAGATACTCATAAAGCCACTGTAACAAAAAATACAGATTTTACTGCACTGCTTGAAATAGCTTTACAGCCCACATACCTGTGAATAATTGATTATGTCTAGGTGAAAAGAGGTTCTACCTCATACTGTGAGCAGACATCAGCTTTCATCTTTTCTAGCCTAAAGATTTGAACAATGCTGCGCTAAATTTATCTTTAACTTCACATACGTTTTCCAACTGAGGGAGCGCTTTTCATCTCTCCTCATCACATATGATGTCATGATGCAGACAGGCATTTATTATTTACTTTACATCCAGTGATATTAGAGATGAATTGCATTCAGTCTCTAGGCACTAGCTAATTAAATCAGCGACTGTGTGCTTGTGCCTGTAAGTGCATGTTTCAGGAGGTACAGAGTCTGTCACAGCGTGCACAGGAAAATGTCTTTTCTCTATTTACATGCAGCATTTATGTCTGTAAGTTGGAGGTGTGTGTGTGTGTGTGTGTGTGTGTGTGTGTGTGTGTGTGTGTGTGTGTCTGACCTTATAAAACTCTCTTCTTTTTTCCAGTGCACTTTTTGCACGCATTGTCACGGCATACATACACTTCATTAAATCTTAAACTCAGGCCTAATGGACTCATGCTGTGCGCACACCGGGATGCATCTATTTCAATAACAGAGGGCACTTGGGAAAATATTATTTAATGAGCTGAGGTCACAGCTTCTCATTGCAGTGAGACAAGCGTAACGAAACAGTCAAAGCAGCCTCTTCTCTTCCTAATGCGGCATGGATGTTCGAAATGTATTTGTTTTTTTAAATACCTGGGACAAACTATTCATCCATCCGTCCATGATTTTTTTTTAACCTCCTTTGTCCTGTTCTACATGGTCCTGGGGGGGGTCTGGAGTGTATCCCAGCTGCCAATGGGCATGAGACGGGTGGGAAAGGTGTCCAGTCTATCACAAGGTCCTGGAACAAACAAAAAAGAGACAAACTTCTGATCTGTATTTTTCCACCAGTTTTTTTTTTCACACAAGGAAAAACATCAAAAAGATTTTTTTCCATGGCAGGTCTGTAACTGTACACTGTGTCAGTGCTAAATATTTAGTGTTTAGTGGTCTGATCTGTATAAGTGGATCAATATTTAAGAGTAAACACTGTGAATGGGAGCTCACAGGGCCACACTTTAAACAAACATGGAAGATTGCATTCATTTTTATGTATTTTAAACTTTAAAATTTACATTTAAAGCAACATTACCTGGAAATGAATTTAACATTAAAATGCTCACCACTAGTACATGCTCAACCACCTGATTACAAGCTACTTGTATGGTTTGACATGAAAAAAAGAAAAAAAAAAGACCATGACCTGAAATAACACCAGAAAATGATTTAAAAAAACACCCACACACAACCACACTCTGGATGATGCCACACTGCACTAAATCTAAACTGTTTCAGCACTCGTCAGAGATAATAATAACTATCTGTGATGTGGAAGTCGAAATCACGGCAATCTGAGGCAATCAAATCAAAGCACATGTACATTTCTACCTCAGCCATTCAATCATAAGTCCTCATCATCACATTGTCATGGCAACACGGGTCTGTCTGAGTGTGTGTGTGTGTGTCTGAGTGTGTTTGTGTGTGTCTGTGTGTGTGTATGAGGGACATGAAAATGCCAGAAATAAGTGATGACAGTGGCCTTCATCATTTCTCTGACACAGATGTTGGACACAGAGCAGAGGATGAAACAAGCAGAGCTCTCACCTGTCAGGTTTGAAGTCGTTTGGCTGCAGGTGGAGCCATCCATGCTGGGAATAAAAACATGAAGTCTAAGAAGTGAAAATAAGCAGAGAGACATGAGGGATGAATGATGAGTGGATAGAGACAGTGAAAATATGAGGAAACAGCTGACAGGCGGACTCTTCCTCAGGAGAACTTTGTGACAGTGTAGTGACATTGACGTCATGTTCTCAGGTCCCAGCTGCCTTTTTTTTCTTTTTTTTTTACTTCACTCTGCTCCTTTATATTTCTGACAGTTATGGTAACCTCTGCAAAGCTTTACGCTGTCATGAGTTCACTAAAAGTACAAGCTAGATCCTTACAATCAGCATCCTGTAAGGAAACACTGGCAGGTATGGGCATGTTTAAGGTGCGACAAGAAGGGGTGAGTGTTCGCCTTTATGAGCTCCTACTTGCTACTCTCCAAGGCCCTCATCAGCTTGTTGTGCTTCTTCTTTCTGCTATATAGTTGGGATTATTGTCATAATCCGAACAGGACAAAGTGAACTGAAACCCAAAAGTTCATTTTATTCCAAACTTGACTTTTGAGAGGTGAGTTTTTGATCCAGAGCCACAGCAAGTCCTGTCCTAACCATCTGCTCTGCTCTGAGCGCCGGGCCGCTGTCAGCACATTGTGCCCCCCAGCTGCCCTCCTGTCCATATCACACACACACACACACACTTCTTCTCCTCTCTTTTTTTGGTCCTTCCTCCTCCTCCCCTCTTGTTGTCACTCCAGCTGGTGGTTTTTGGTGAGGGCTGTCAGATGCTTAGCGCTCTGATGCGGAGGCGAGGAGTGAGGAGAAGAGGACGAATGGATGAATAAAAGATCACAAGCCAGCGATCACCCTATTCTGTTTTCCATGAAAAAGAAATCTGACGCACATGAAATGAAAATGTCACCGTGCTCTGAGACTGAGAGGAAAAAATAAATTGAATATACAGTATGAGGTTTCACAAAAAAAACCCAAATACTTCAAGGGATTCTTCAAATCTATTGTGGGCAGATAAGCATAATGAATTTTAGCATTTTTATGTCTTAGTGGACACAGAGCAAAGATCTTTTGGAAAGCAGACAGTGGACTTTTGGTTGTCCTATATATATATATATATATATATATATATATATATATTGATCAATTGACTTGATTAATTCTTGATTAATGTCACAAAAATTGTAAGTCTTATCACCTGAAGAGGTCCGTTAGAACATGATGGAGGACGGCGTCCTTTTTATCCAACAAGTTGAGGAAGGGGCAGCAGAGAGAGCCGATGACCCTAATCATCACCAACACCGACAAGATCACTGACAGGGTCTCAACTGATCAATGAGTGGCACATGAGCCACTGTGGGGGGTATTCATGCAGTCATCCAAAACAAACACCAGCTGAAAAAAGGTGTCAGCTCGTCAGGCCTGATGGGAAACATGTCAAAGCACAACCTGTCATGTATGAAGTGAATCTCGAGCAATTTAATAATGGTGAAAACTCTCTTCCACCACAGTTCCAACAAGAGATGAGATTAGTTGCATCAGTCCCATGTTTGGATGGCATTGTGCAATATGTTAACACAATATAATGATGTATTTTGGGCAACAAGCCCGTATGTACCATTAGTGTAAATGTAAACATATATTTTTCCAGAGGATGAGAAAATTTGACCAAAGAATCTGGCCAGTTGAACATTATTTAACTGTGACAAAACTGCAGCCACGTCTGATTATCAGCAGCTCCATCACTCTATCTTTTGAATATGGTATGCTAATAAAAGACCAAACAGAAGAAAAGTGGTAAGTTTACTGCACATTTTATGCTAAAAGTGAATCATGAAATTTTAGCTGACAAATCATTTTCGACGAAATGAAACCCTGTGTGTGTATCCATCACCGCACAATAAACACATGAAAAACATCCTTTACAGTGATCACACGGTTTGCACACATTTCAGAGGCCTCCTCTGTGTTAACACCACACCCCCCCCAAACCTGCACTCCCCTCTGAATAAAAAGCGAAAGTAATTGTGTGCTTTTCCGCGCCCTGAGGTCCACAACGTTTCATCCCTGTGGCTGAACGTGGAGCTGGCTGTTGTAATTAGCGGGGTTAATATCCCGGGCAGCATCTCTAAATTAAATCTCCAACTCTGTGGCGATGTGGCTGAGTGATGCACCTGTTCTCCGTAATTACAGATGCAGCCTGGGAGTGTGCTCGTAATGAGTTGGGATAGTCAAGGTTGAATCACTTTAAAGGCACATCCCACCACTTTGCCTATAATGCTTTCGTCTGAGTACATGGAAACTGAACTTACCGCCTGGGAAATGAAGCCTGGAACAGACACTAGCTGCTCTGGTTACCTAACCACAAGGGGGAGCTTGGCACCATAACTACTTGCCATTTCTATCTTTAACACTGTTTTTAGTGTTGTTGATCCCTGCATGCTAACAACTTTATGCCTAGTTTGTGTAATCAATCTCACTGCCAGAAGGGGGAGACAGAGGTTCTGCATTGTAGCTTTACACCTGCTGGATATTTGCACCTTGATATGCCCACAAGATATAAGAAGTTACTTAAAGAGCAGCAGGCTGAGATGAGAAGCGTCTCTGTCTCTGCCTCCTGTGTCTTGGGCTGATTTTTCCCACCCATTCTGTCTTGATGAAGCGCTGCTGATAAGGGTATACAGCAATTCCAATGTAGCACTGCAGGCAGCTCAGTGGACACACTTGCAAGCATGGGTTTCCATGGAGACACAATTTGTTCACGCGCCCCTGCAGCTCGTGTCATTGACTTCAATTAGTGCAGAAGGCCGTCTTGCCTAAGCACATACTTAGGCAGAGAGAGGCAGCCTCAATGGCTGGAAAAAAAATAGTCAGAGGAGATCTGAGAATGTATCATACGCCAGAGAGGACTTCAGCAGTACAGGACGGACTGATGGTGAAATGACACTTGTTTAAATGAAGAGACAATTTCAAAACAAAAAGAGTGACATGTAAGGCCCAGCCTGCTGTAATAAAAATATGGAAACTGTCGAAATACTCAATTTTTTTCTAGACTCATCTTGGGTCAGCTGGTACACCCCTACAGCTTTTTCACGGCACTGACATCCAGCGTGTTCGACGCCCTCTTGTGGGCATTGCATCAGGCCAAGTCTCGTCAGCAGCGTGGTCCAAACAGACTGAGGAAATGAGACAACGACTGTAGTTAGCTGTTAAAAAACAACAGGTTTTTAAGACAGGATTAAAATAATAAGTGCACTTATTAATGGAATTCAAGCTTTATAGCGCCATGTTGTCCTAGCCTTATGTTAGCACAACCACCAGCCATCCACAGTAACTAAACAACATGATGATCAACCAAATGGGAACATGCTGGATTCATTGAAGTGTTTTATAGTTTCTGCTGAGACAAGTGTGATCTCACCGTCTGCGCTGATGCTTTCCAGCTTCTCCCTGCAGTTCCACACAGAGACAGTGATGTCATGGCCTCATCCATGGATTTCATCTAAATGTGCCCGGCAGGTCTGGAGTTATGTGTGAACATATAGAGAGAGCCCCCCCTCCAGCTTCAGAGACAATCTTGTCTTATGTTACTTTAAAAAATAACATCTCTGATCTTTCGAGATGTTGTGGGCAGAGGTTGCTCTAACAGGGTTGCCATGGAAACAGTGGCCATCAAGCTACCACTTCACCATCTACCTCCACATGGAAGAAAGGCTGTAATCAACAACTACACTGCCCCCCCCCCCCCTCCACCCTTCTGCTCTATTACATGTATATGTACTTTAAGGGGAGGTGGGTGGATCAATGCAAAAAAAATGGCTTCCAGGCAGGCACTTATTACTTATATAAATACTATATATATATATATGATCACACATACATTCATATTCTCCTGCTTTAAACCGCGTCCCGCTTCTCTTCATCTGTTTCTGTTAACGATCACCAGGCTGGATCTATACCCCGGACCTCCTCCTGTAACTCTCAGACATTCATCAAAACAGCTCTGACAGACCAGGCTGAGACGCTGCGGGGTAGTAAACAGAGAAACAAAACTCCAGACACCATGGATCATACAGAGCTGGAGGGAGGATAGAAAAATTGCTGGTTCATCTGATACCTGCAGCAACAAAAAGATCTACAGACGTACATGATGTAGAAGCTGAATGCACGGCTCTGATGGAAGCACAGTGAGGATGCTTCAGCTGACACTGCAGGGAACACACACTATGTGATGAGGTCATCACTGGTGTTTACAGGGCACCCTTCCTCCTGAGTCTATACTGTACATCTCCATCTTATGCACATATTCAATAGCATCAGCACTTTCTTCACACTAAGAGTTATCCTTTAGAAGTCTAAAAGTGTGCACCAGGTCCATCATTTTCTTATGCACTTTTAAAATCCATACTGCAATAGAAGTAGTTACCCTCCATGGACAATGTGTTTGCAAATATCTGCAAGACAGTCACTCAGCAGTGAGTCCTGTCAGCAGAAAAAGAAGATATAACTGCAGCCATCCCACACAATCTATATTCAAAAAGAATCCTGACTGTTAAGACTTCAATATGCTTCAATTTGTTGTTAGATATGCATAAAAGATCACCGATATTTGGGTCGATGAAATATATATATATATATATATATATATATATATATATATATATATATGTATGAAGGATGGAAAGTGGTGTCCGGCGGAGGAAACAAGATCTGCTGCTGTGAGGGAAAAGACTCTGACAGGCCTACAGCTTGTGATGGAGGGTCCCAGTGCAGCAGGAGCTGGAACCGTTTGGGTGAAACTGTGTTTGACAGGAGCAAACTGTCTGATAGGGGCCAACACGACCTGCCATTACCACTACAGGGGGGCTGCAAAGCCTGAGGAGTGAAACACACACACACAAACACACTGTGAGCGAACAGATGGAGGAAAACACTCAGAAACACACACCGGCGTGTCAGTGTGGGTAACCTCACCTCATGCACACAGACCTGCTTAGACTGCAGGGACACAGTGGCAGGTTTATATCAGTGCTGTGCTCTGTGCACACAGAGAGGCTGCCACCTCACTCAGACACCATCTTTATTCAGTTATGATAATGCAGTGTCACGCAGGTACAGATTATGTTAAGGTGTCTGAGGGGAAGGATTTAATAGAGGATGAGAGCTCTCAAAACAGCAGTGTTAGTGTGGACACTGAGTAGTCTTAGACTTCATCTGGAGATTCTTCAGTCTACTGTATCACAGGTTTAATGTACAGGGTACACAGAGCAGACTAAAAGAACTGAAGTTATTCACTGCTATTTGAACACATTTATATTGAATTTTAACATAGAAGACTGCTCACTGATAGAACAGTGAGTGGACACTCCAGGAACTGCAGATTTAGGAGGTTTTGCAATGACCCCCATTACCACCATTATTAAGTATAACTTCCTAAATGTGTCAAATGTAGTTCTTTCCCCAATCCAAAAGGGGAACCTCACAGTTCTTGCTTATCTTTTAGCAGGTGTAATTATGTCATGTTGTCCCTTTTCCCTTTTTTATCTACTCGAGACGTTAACCTGTGACAAGCTCATTGATTCACACAAGAGCACTTTAAATAAACGATTTATGACATGGTGGAAGCTTTGCACTCTTTGAAATATGCTGTGAAATATCTTACACTTTAACCTGCTGCAGACACACAATCAAAGCATTTCTCTTTTTGTTTTACTGGAAAAAGGAAGTTAAATGCTTAATGCTGAATTTCTCTGTGATCATCAGATCAACATTATACAAACCAGAGCAGGAGAGGAAGCCATAAATGAGTTTTTCCCTCTATACAAAGTGGGAAAGGATTGTGGGAGATTGCATAAGAAAATCCACTTATACATACATGTACAAGAATGCTGTGCATACTTACAGTACATGTGTGAATGGCCCCATCTGTGAACTGAGAGTATTTATATGCTGCATTAGCATTCAGCACACACACGCACACACGATTTCATACATGTGCACAGCCACAGTACAAATCACAGATTCAGCGAAGGCGGCAGGCAGGAGGAGAGAGAAGCAGGAGCGGGGAGTCATGTAGAGGGAAGAGGAGGAGGAGGAGGAGGATGTGACATGATTTACAATGAGATCATTAACCTTGAGAAACAGAATGGCCTCTGTGACACAAACACTATCTCTCAGACAGACACCTTCCAGTAACAATGTCATGCGTGCACTCACACACACTCACAACCGTTACAAAAAATCACCAACGCAAGTCGGGTGTGCAAAAGCAAGCACAGACACACAAACACAGAGTGATACTTTAAGATAACAAACATAAGCCACAGCCTAAACAGGTCGAGGATGTGTTCTCACTTAAAGAGAGACAATGAACTCAAACAATGTTAGCCACATGAACTGAAATTAAACATACTATATATATTAAATCTGCCTTCTCTTCTCATAATAATGATAATCAATTGTACAGTACAACATGCAATGTATATGGAGAAGCTACTATATATATGATTATGAATATGACTGTATGGTCTGCAGGCTGCTAACAGCCCTGCAAAGAGTCCACTGAGCTTAATGCTAGCATGAGCTAAATGCTAACAACTATTCACTTTGGATATTTTGTCACATCTCTAGTGTAAAAGTGTTGTTCTGTTCAGATAAACAAATAATTGATAATTAAGCTGATGGTGGCAGCAGAGTCATAGTAGCCACTGAAGTCAGCAGCGAATGTTTAAATAAAACTTTATGGAAATCAGTGACACACTTAACATCAACAGAGGTAGCAGTGACCATCCAGCTTCTTGATTGAATTAACCAGCAATCACACATTTATCACACAACCCCTATTTATTAAATAATTTCTAATATAAATATTTAGTATGTAAATGATATTTTTCATAAAACATGTTTACAGGCTGAGTCAGAGAGTTAAAGCTTCTCTCTACCAAATGCAGCAGTGAACATCTACAATCATACACTCGCTACATACAATGGATCAATCATCAACTGGCACAAAGGCTGGGATACAGAGAGCCCTTTCAAAAGTGCGTTTTACAGCAGTCGTGTTGAATAGAAAGTCCCATACATGAACAGTGAAACAGACAAATATATATTTTCCAAATATCTTTGCCAATGCATTACATCCCAGTCAGATCTGTTATAAAAGCTTCCTCATGTTCTCCCTAGTGTCAGTTTTGTTTTGGAAATATGTAGTAAAATGGTTTTAAATGGTGGAAGACATTTTGGAAATAGAAGTCAGTATAATCAAATGACCTATTCTGAGACTCTCAATAGCGTATTTATTAAAAAATTAGGTTTCTTTCTTTTTTTTTTTTAAATCAGGAAATCTCCTCAGAAGAAACTTCAAGTATAAAAGTGGCATCATTTTTGGACTTCTGTGTTATCTGAAGGCTTTTTTAATTTGACACACTGCAGGTTGTACACATTTCAGATAACTTACGTTTAAACTACATAAAAAAAACTATGAATAAACATTCTGTTTGTCTCCCCTACAACTTACTCTCTTTTATATAATGCAAAATGATTCTGTCCCCACTAAACGTAATGCAAAATCATCTGAAGTGATGATTCAAGTGAAGACGAACCGAATATTTAAAGCACTAAAACTTACATTTTGATATGTGCCCCCCCCCCCTTTTTTTTAACCCCTCAGGGTTCAGTCGTGAAAGCCTGTGCACATTCTTTGCATGCATAGACACCAAGTAGCCACATTAACCTCTGTCATGAACCACAATCATCAGACACAGTGATCTAATTAAAGAAAAAATATGCTATGTTGGTACTGCTGGAGCTTTCATGTCCTTTGATGTCCTGGTTCTGTCAGTTAATGTGCAAGTTTCACAACTGAAAAGGCAACAATTATAAGATTTGTGAAAGTGTCTGGGCATCAGTAAAGGCTCATTCAAACTACAGCGTAACAGGAGCGACCATTTAAGAGAGTCATCTACAGTTTAGTAACATTCTTCTTCCTTCACCAGTTTAGTTGTTAGAAACTTCATCTCATGTTTTCCTCGCAGACACAAACCTCTGTTCAGACCTAGCATTAGAAAATATCTCCATGTGTAAGCTTCAGCTCCTGTAAACATCTGGTCAAAAACCCATCATGCATTTAAACCTGTCTTCAGACATGAACACACTGTATTTTTAATGGGTATTTAAACTTGAAATAGTGCAGCATGAAGCAAAACTCTGCTTCGACGTCAGCTGAGAAGTCAGTCCATCCGTTTCTCAGGATATATGCAAATAAACTAACATGGCTGTTTGCATGTAAAAAAAACCTTCTTATCAGATCTGAATGTGTCTGGGTCGCACTCACACCTGCACTCAGAGCTGTCCAATCTGATCACCCAAGACACACGTTATCACAGCTATGAACAGCATCAATGTGACATGTCAACATCAAACAACTCCCTGTGTGTGGTCATGACTTATGACTCACAGCATTAGCTGTGGCAGCTCTGGAATTGGAATATTTATCTCAGTATTTAGAGATTCTGTCTGGTTGTTGGAGCTGATGTAGTATTCTACAATGGAACCACCCGCTGGTCAGTTCAGTGTGACAGTGGAGTGACCCGTAATGCTATGTTTAAACTATCTTTTATACCAGGTAGTGCATCATGCTCACTTTCCAAAGGTGTTGTCAGCTTCAGTCTGGCTTTTCCCCATGATTAGAATTCACCTGATGATGCATGAGTGCACAGAAAGCTGAGAGACAAATATCTTTAAAAATGTCACAACCTTTCACCGAGGCTGCTAAACGTCAAAACTTCCACCAATTTACCTCCCAATGATGTGTGCCAGCTTAAACACACTTTAAGTCAGTTTTACACTTGTTCCGTCTTCAGAGGAGGTCAGTTCCATCGTAGACTACAGCCTTGTCTAGACTCAGATGATACAGCACTTTCTTCGAGATGAACCTGAAACACAGAGCACACTTTAGGTTTGGTTTCTTTCTTCTTTGATTCAGAGGACAAAAAGAAAAGAGCGACTTGTGCTAAAAAGTCGATTTTAGAGATGCTACAGTGGAGGGTGTCTGACCTGGAGAAAGAGTTATCAAAGATGAGTGTGTATTCTCCAGGGTTCCTGACTTTTAGCTCCCCCTGTATAGTCTCTTTGTGAGAGTTACAGCGTGTCAGCGGGATCAAAACCTACAGGGGACAAATAATGGAAAAATGGAATGGTTGTAATTACAAAAAGCATTTCTGAATACATTAGGTGCAGATCTAAACAGTGAGGGTGGCTATACACTGTGTCAATATTAGAATATAAATCCTGATAAATGTTGGGATGTTCCTGCTGTGCTGAGTGCGGAAAGGCAGAAGAAAAGAAGACTTCATTATTCAGGAAATATCAGCTAAATAAATCAGCATGTATGCTGCATTTTACATTACCTGAAGGAGCCACAGAACACAACACAGGCAGCATGCTGAAGAATAGCGCTCGTCTTTCTCATGACATGATGAATAGTAGATAAATATTTAAGTAAGAGACTTGAATGCTGCATTCCTTTGCATATATACATTATCTTGTTGTTGTTGTTGTTGTTGTTGTGTCACAATTTACAACATTTAAACCTGCTAATATTCATTTTTAATCACCTAGGGCAACAAGCTGACAAATATGTTCACTTGCTAGTTGCCTGTTGTGTTTGTGAAGAGTATGAACCGAAATTGTACATGTGCATCCTAATCTTGTCATAAAGTTGAATTAACCCTCTCGAAGCACATCATCATGCATCCACTGTCACACACATGACCACACCGTACCTTCGCCTGCTCCAGCGGAGTCTCTGCACTCTCCCTGTAGACGACACTGAAGGAGATGCTCTTTGGCTCAGAAGTGAACGTCCAGCAAACGGTGGGACCAGGACTGCACATAGTGATGGGGATGGTGCTGTAACAGCTGGACTTGATGAAAAGCTCTCGGGAACTGTCACCAAATGACGAGATGTCATCCACTGAGACGTGGACAGAGAGCCTACAACATGGGGATAAACATGGATAGTATAATATTGTCGAGCCGAAACTGTCTCTTATCAGAGATTAATTGTTTTGTCTGAATAATAATAATATAGTTGAATCTCTAATAAACAGGTAACACAGGGACTGTGCTAGACTAAATGGAGCTTCTTGCAGGCATTACTGGCTAAGTGACAATGCTTGTTACAACAAACTTCTCCAAGTAACAGAAACTAAACAGAAGTTCCATGTACGGTTTAAGTTCCGCTCACACTTAGAAGTTTCATTTTTCACTTCTCATTTTGATATTGTGCAAAAGCTTTCTCAAAAAATTCAAGAAAAACCTCCATGTGACCTTGTAAACCTCGTGCTACACTTTGTTTTTCTGCATGTATGACGTCACTCACGTGAGTTCTCCAGACTTCAGCAGGCAGATCTCAGCGTCTTGTACTGCAGCACCGAGGTCGTCAGCATCCTCAGAGGTTATGTCACCTGTACTGGCACTGCTGGTCCTAATCCAAATGAGAGATATTTTACATTATTTGCAACATATGACCCCATACATTTTCACATTCAACCAGTGACTGCGTTTGAAATACATACAGTTGTGCTGCCCCCTGCTGTCCCTGTCCAGGAGAGCAGGCAGTGGCAAAAGACAAGGAATCACTGTCAAACACGCCGCTCACTTCCTCATCTGTGATAATGTCAAAAACACCATCGTCCTGCTTGTTGCCTTCGTCTACTCCTAGAAAATAAAGGCACCACCTCTTATAGCCCAGTGTAACACTTCAAATACCATATGACTCCAGTGTGTGTGTGTATCTCACCTGAAATACTTGTCACAGCTCGGCCTGCCTGCAGTAAGCGGCTAAATGGAGTCCCCGGCGTGCTGTGAGTCACTTCCTCCTGCGGGTGGCGCTCAATCACCGCACTGTGCTGGTTGTAACAGTCCCTACAGCAGCGCTCTCTGTTGCCGCCCTGCTGGGTGCTCACTGTGTTGCTGCAGCAGTAGTAGCAGAAGGGACGCCCACACAGTCTGGATTTAGACATTAAGATGATTCAGACAGAGAGTGGCAGAGATGAAAAATCTGATTTAACATGACATATCTGGTAAGAAAAAAGCAGTATGTCAGTGAACAGTCTTTGCTCTGAATGTAAAAAGGGGCAATGCACCTCACACCTAAAAGTATAAATGCTGCTTTGAGACTTTGTCTTTTCTTTGTTGCTTTAAGCTGAGGTGGATGCCATAAACTTCACTAATGAGAAGTGAAATACAGAAACAACATTTCAGTGGACTTCAGTGACACAGTTCCTTCCACAAAGTTTGACCTACCCTAAAACTTCTTTTGGTCATTTTAGCAAATGTGAGGAACTATGCATCAATAGCATACATTGAAGTGGTGATTCTCCACTTGTGATTTCAAAAAATGTACTTCAGCAGTTTACAAGACAGCTTACAACAATAACAGCACAGACAGTTGTTTTGCTGGCTTGTCTAAGTGACCATCTGACCTGCAGCTGTACTTGCGGAACCACCAGCTGAACTGAGTGTGACAGCCCAGACAGTAGTTGACGTCCCTCTCCGTCTCCTCATCTCGTAGTTTCTGCTCAAACTCCAGAGCGTCTGACTTCTGCCAAAGTGCATCTTTCTCCCTGTACAACACACAAACCACTACGTCACATCTTAAAGAACATAATGAATATGAAGGTCTTCATGGTAAGAACATGCATCTCTGCTGTGCGTGTTTGAGAGGACAAAAAAAAAACATGTAAATCAAAAGATTATGCATAGAAAGGTTGTTTATACCTGATAAGCTCCACGATTCTTTCCTCCAAATTGATTTTTGTACGGTAAAGATCATCAAGTTCTGCAGCTGTCTTAAGATCAAAGCTCTGTTTGTCCTGCGTGACTCTCCGTAGACTTTCAGCCATCTCCTTACAGGCATGCTGAGCCGCTGCTAGACTCTCCTCAGACCTAAACATGAAGCATAACGAGTAGCATGTTAGGAAAGGATTTTAAACACAGGGCATGCATGGGAAAAATCATACAAAAACCTAATGGAAACACGCTAATCTAAACACACAAGATGAAAAAAGTTCCATCACAGAGCTTTAATTTGGTCCAGAATGTGTGATTATGAATACAGTATCTCACCTTGATAAATTCCCTTTCAGATGGATTATCTCGTCTTCTCTCTGCTGGATGAGATTTTCAGACTCTGCCATCTGGATGTTTTTCTCCTCAATCTGTTGGCAATATCTCTGATTCTCTGCCTGCAATCAGTACAGCAAAGCAAAAACATTATTTCTGCTTCTTTGTGAATTATGCTTGTGACCATGACATTATGATTACTTCAACTGCCAATAGACACAGTGGAACTGGAATGTGTGTTTTCATTTATCAAACCCAGACACGAGCATGCAGAAAGAGCTGTACACAGTTTGCATGCATTTTGACATTATCTTCTGGTGTTGCAACACATGTGTGATGGTTATCATGTTTCATTTCCTTATTGAAAACCACTCTGAGTACATTTCACATCAGAGAGCACAATCTTAAAACTTCTTACGACATGACAATCCTCTAAATCAGTATTTAGTAGATGTAACCTTGGTCAATTTTGTACTCAAAACCTTCTTACAGCAGTATGTTTGATATCAAGTTGTACAGAACTAACTAGAACTACCTGCCCATTTTTCCCCCCATCGGTAGGTTAACCTCTTACCTCGAGCTGTTTGAGTTGGAGTACTTTCTCACGCTCCCCCTCCAGCTGTAATTTAGTGTCCTGTAAATCCTGGTTTACCCTCTGAATGAGAAAATAAATAAATCATTTTTAGAATACTGATGACAGAACACAGAATTGAATTCAGACACAGCAACTGGCCACAGAACACAGACAACACTAAATCAATGTGCAACAATCAAGCTGTTTTAATGTCAACCAAAGCAGTGATAGCATTTTCTCTGTTTTTTCTTCCCTGTGAAGAAGTTTCATGTCTGAATTTTAACAAGTTCAAATGTAAACTTAAGACTGACTAAGGATACCTAATTTTTTATGGGGCATTAAATTGAATTCTTTTTATGCATTTCTTTGTGTAATTTACCTAATCTGGAACACATATTTTTCAAAACCTGAGCAGAAACACAATTTCTCACATACATGGCCAGGAAATCTAATCTATTTCTCCAGGAGAAATCTAGCTGTGAAATTCAGGTTTCTCAGGTTACACAAAGCAAATCCCTTATTTACACAACATTTATGAATGACACTGAGAGCAACCGTAACACACTGAAGCGTACTGTTTATGTCTCACCTGGAGTTGGTTCTCGTGGCACATGGCTTGGCTGCTGAGCTGGAACCGAAGTGATTGAACTTCCTCCTCGCTTGTCTCCTTCACAGCTTCCACCTGCTGTTGGGCCTTGCTTAGCTCTTTCTGCAGGTTCTGCTTGGATTCCAACAGACCCTCACTGTTATGGAGCAGACCACAGAGCTCCTGGTTCTCCTGACGTAGTTGCTCCATGCAGGTATTCAGCCTCTCTGCCTCCTGACACGCCTCCCCCTCCAGCTCCTGCAGCCTTGTTGACAGGCCTTCCCACCGCAGACGGGCCTCCTCGTTCTCAGCGGTCAGCATGCACACATGCACGCCAAGTTCTGCAGTCTCTGTGTTGGCTCTGTGAAGGGCCTCCCTCGATTCACTGTTCTCCAGAGACAGGGCTTCGTAACGACGTTTGAATTTATCGAACTCCTCTCTGGAGGCGGTAACCTCTGCTGCCAGACCCGCTCTAGCCTGTGCCTCACCGTCACGCTCTCGGATAAGAGCCTCCTCACGCTCTCGAGATCTAAGAATCTCATCCACATGCCGGCGGTTTAGCTCCTCTACCTGGCCCTTCAGCTGTTCAGCTAAAGTACGGAGGTCCTCCTTGGAGGCCTCTGTCACCTCCTGCAGGGCTTGAAGTTTCATTCTCTCCTCTGCTCCTGCCAGCAGCCGAGCCCTGAGCTCCACCACCTCCTCCCGGAGCCTGGTTACCTCCCTTATGTTGAGCTCCAGTTGAGCCTCAGCTATAACCAGCCTGATGGGGCCCTCTTTGGTCTCCCCTGAGGAAGTCTGATGCTCATCATGAAGTTTCTGCATTTTTTCGTTGCTCTCTGCAGCTCCTTTTTCATCATGCAGCTCTCCAGCACTGCTCTCCAGCTCCACTGCTCGAGCCTGCAGAAGGCCACATTTTACAGTCTGGTCTCGCAGCTTAGCTTCAGTTTCCTGGAGCTTTTCAAGTAACTCTGCTTGGCTTCTTTGGGAAACTGTGAGGTTGTTGTCCAGTTTTTCAGCTTTGGTGGTGAGTGAGTCCAGTTCCTGTTGAGTTGCAGTGATCCGTCGCTTCAGAGATGACTGAACGTCTAGAAGCTCCCGATTCTCGTTCTCTAGTCTCTTTAAATGAGCCTCTAATTCTTCCTTCTGAAAAAGCACCTTATGAAAACTCTCCTCTAAATGCAGGTTTTCATCTAAAAGCTTCTTCTCTCGGTCTTCCACACACATCTTTGCAGCCTCTACTTGACCTTTTAAGTGTTTTTCTGAGGCCTTCAAAGATGCTACCTGGTCTAGCAAGACAGCCCTGCTCTCACTTAGCTCTGTAATGCTTGCCTCACTCTTCTGAGCTGTTTGGAGTAGCTTTGTGTTAATTTCTATGAGACGGCACTGGGTTTTATAGTCCTCAGTGTCTTCCGTTACATCACAGGAAGGGTCTTCCAGTCGAGAACTCAGAGCTTCTTTCTCATCATTTACTTTCTCTAACTGCTCCTCTACGTGTTTAATTCTTTCTGAACTAGCAGCTAGTTCTGTCTCTCTGTTTTTTAGAGTTCTTCTTAAATCCAAGATTAGACTCTCAAGTTCCTCATTCTGGGTACTGCTCATGCTACATCTCTGCTCCACCTCCTCTCTCTCTTCCTGCAGTCTTTTTCTCAGCTCCTCTGCCTGTCGTTCCCTGCACTCCAGTGAGGCTTGAAGGTCCTGAAGCTGGGCTCTCAAGTTCCCAGTCTCCTTTTCCTTTAAAGTCAGTGCCCCCTGAATGCGGCTAATGGCACTTTGAAGCTCCTCCAACCTTGTCAGAGCCTCCTCACGTTCATTGTGGGTTCTGGATTTCACTTCAACTAGCTTCTCCTGGCTGTTCCTCAGCTCCTCTTCCCTGAGTTTAAGCTCCTGTGACAGACGCTCAGTGTGCAGGGCCCTGTCTTCAGCCTCTCTCTTCGCCTCCAACCTGTCCTCCTCTGCGGTCTTGAGTTTATCCAGGAGCTCCTGGATTTTCCAGGCTGAATCACAGTAGCTAGCTGTTTGCTGCCCCTTTTCTTTAAGAGCTTCATCTAACTTAGAGAGAAGTTCCATATTTCTGTTCTCAGCAGCTGTGAGCCTGTCTTGAAACTCACTGCTTACTGATTCTCTGCTGGTGTGATGTTGAATTATTCTCTCCTTGTTCCCTGTTTCATTGTTACTCTGGGCTGCCGTAGATTTCTGCACTGATAACTGACCTTGTAGATCATTAACAACAGCTTTCAGCTCAGCAGCTTCTTTGCCTAGTTCCTGAACCTGCACCAAAAGCTCCTGCTGCTTGAGCTCTGACTGGTCAAGCTCGATGCGGAGGTTTTCTGCAATGCTGCACGGAGAGGGTTCCCCTAGTTCTCCCAGTTCTCCGAGGAGACTGTGGCTTAAGTCTGGGATTGGGAGAAACTCCTGTGCCTTGTCAGGGCAAGAAAAAGAACATTTTGATAAAGCACTGTAATTATTTGTAAAATTTGACATTATCTGTGCAGGAGGATTAGCGATGCAGAAATGTCTCCACCTGTGAGTGTGAATAGCCGCTAACCAGGCTGTTGATGCTGGAGCAGCGACTAGGAGGTTTCCACAGGAAAGCTGATGATCCACTTCCTAATGTTCGCCTTTTACAAAAAAGAAAAAGAAAAAATATATATATATATTAGGATCACATAAATCAAGATTATCAGGATTTGACCCAGCCATTATCACTAAAAGACTAGAGACAACATGGTGACCTTCAAAACTGCATTTTCATGAAACCAAAAACCAGAAACCACATTTTTCACAACTTTGTAAAATGGTGCCTGTTTCCTGTGCAGATTGAATGCAGTTCGTTAGAATATGAAGGTGTTACTGTACTGCAGTAAAACTTCTTCTAAATTAAGGGTAAGCTACACAATTTGGTAACAGTTACAAAGAAAACCAAGACCACATGCAGCTACTGTGAAAAACTATGTTCATACTAATTTTTAAGAAGGAACTCAGAAATGATGCAAAAGTAGAATGTAACCAAAAGACAGACAGACAGATAGGTGTTCATTGCCAAATTTTATCTTCTATAATACCCTTCAAAAGGATTGTTGCTTTGTTAAATAATGTTTCATTCTTCAGCTGTTTTTTAGGTATTTTTCTGCTGACTGAACTTGTTGTTGCTGCACTACTTTACATTTTAAGACTATACGTGATCAAGAATGTGCTGCAGTACCACACAAATCATAGAATGAAGTGTCCGCTGCCTGCAGTGTGACTGCAAACTGACAAGGAAGTGATGACTTTTGATAAAGGTGCTAATGTGAGGAACAAAGATCCACACTCACACACAGCTGGCTCGCTCTGTTATGCACACACACACACCTATACACACTGACACTCATGCAAAAAGACCTGTGAATGAGCCAGGTGATAAGATAATTAAGTGTTAGTACAGGTTGTGAAACATCCAATACTTCTTCACCATAATCTGACATTAGGTGTACTAAACGGGTGTGTTATTTCCAATTAATTCTGCTCTCCATTAATCAATTTACTAATCATTTCCCAATCACTCCTGCTGTCAAGGTGGAAGAAATACATGTGTTTTTCCCCTTTTCATAATCTTGATTTTTTTTTGTCTGTGGCAAAAAAGAAAGTTGCTAGCTGGAAAAGTGTAAACAGATAATTGTAGACACTGGTTACCTCGCAAATGTTGGCCAATCCGCATCAAGGTCGTACCCTCTGGCTGCCACGTCAAATTGGATCTGGTTGAGCTCGTAAAGATGGTTGATTATATCAGCAGTGAGGTGAGACTTGAGAAGGGGACTTCGGGCATAATACCAGTCACTGCATGGGAATAACACCAACAAAAACAAAACAAATACACATTTAAATATACAAACAAGACTTTTCTTTTTTGTGTATATACACTGCCGTCAAAAAGTTTGGGGTCACTTGGAAATTTCTTTATTTTTTGAAAAAAAAAATTTTTTTTCCAATGAAGATAACATTAAAGTAATCAGACATACAGTCTAGACATTGCTAATGTGGTAAATGACTATTTTAGTTAGAAAAGGCTGATTTTTAAAGGAATACATACGGTATACAGAGGCTTTTTTCCAGCAACCATCACTCCTGTGTCCTAATGGTACATTGTGTCTATCTAATCGTGTTAAAAAAGGCTAATTGATTATTAGAAAACTCCTGTGAAATTATGTTAGCACAGCTGAACTGTTATGCTGATCAGAGAAGCTATAGAACTGGCCGGGTGACCCCAAACTTTTGAACGGTAGTGTATATCAAGAATGATACTACACATAAAACCATTTAGTAAATATGCCTAACTTTGACATTTGTTCTTAAGAAAGACAGGAAGTGAAATGTCTAAGGTCAGACAGTATGGGTGTAAAAAGAGAAATACAACATAAATCAGGAAGGGAGAGTCACAACTTCCTAAGAACAGACATCAGTAAACAGTAAGACGTCTAACACGAACAACACCCTTCCCCACACATCAACTACATGTGGGAGGGCAGCACAGTATATTTGGTGACCAAATCAAACACACATCCAGGAAACTCCGACACAACAAATACCTTCAAATATATAATGTATATTCATGTGTTCTCTGACCTTGTGACTTTCTGATTTATAAGACACTGCTGCAGTGTGTCAGCCAGACGTTGGTGAACCAGAGAGTAGCGGATGAAGGCCCTTCCTTTGCCAAGTGATGTCTTCAACTGAGGACACACACAAATATACACATCAGCGTGGGCTCACACCAACAAAACCTCACTGCCATGTGGGAAACCTCCATAAGGAAATAAGAACCATAATATGGTTCCTACTACCTAAAGCAATTTCTGTGTAAATTCAACAACAGTTTTGTGGGCAAGACAGCAAAGAACTCAGGCTGGAACATGTTATCATGTTAAGAAAACAAAAAATATTTAGCTGTGAGGAGAAAAGTTTAGTTTCACTGCTCCAAAATGACTTAAATGGCTGATTAGGAAACACATAGGTTTCTATTTAATCAGTTAAGGACGTCTACATTTAGAGGTCATCAGTACAGACACAGTAAATATACAAAGTCTCTGTGTAAGCCCAGACTCCCCAATACATTGACAGATGGAGGAGGATTTAAAGTGAGACAACAGACACACACAGATCTAACAGAAGGACACCAGTTGGAGACTTCTTTATGTCTGTGACCGACAGGCAGGAAACAAAAAACAGTGAAAGAGGAGTAAAAGTTAGAATACCAAAAGGGCTCCGACAATTAATTAAGAGTGTTACTGAATAAACTTCTCTAAGTAAAAAATAAAATAAGGCAAGTTTAATCCAGAGATGTTTTTTTTCTAAACATAACCAATTAGAGTAAAAAGAGACATGTGCTCATCAACGGGTGTTAAATAACTCCCATGCTAGTACAGTTTTATTAAAGCGGCATTATTATATAGCAGATGGGTACAATAAAACTACACGACAGCTGAATGATTTAGCAAAACAGTTAAGAGGTCAATTGATCAAGCAAAAATAAACTTTGCTTTGTTTTGAAGAGGCGGATTATAGCACGCGTATCAACTGAATACATGATTTATTGTCAGATAGACTGAAAAGCGTGCAGTATGTGTTTCCTTAATAACAAAAATAGAGCCCTGTTAGAGAGAACACTGTAAACACTCCCTATAGACAAAAACAAAATACTGAAAATTCATTTTGAAAGTTTTCTGTGACTGTTTTTAATCATAACAACACGTTCAAAGTCAAACGAGCAGCATATTGAACAATAATGTTATGTAGCTCACCGCTGTGAATTCCCAGGATAGAAAGTGAGGAAGAAGGCACAGGTGTAAGCAGCACAGAGTCTTACTGTACCCGACTGACCAGAAGATTAGATACACAGTCCGTGTGTATTTGTGTGTGTGTACATGTGTTGCTTGCCGCAGCAGAGCTGAGGCACTGAGGGTGGCTGTATGTGTGTCGCAGAGAAGGATTACCTCAGGGATGGACTTAACGAAACGGATGCCATCGTTAGCTCCCTTGATCTTAATCAGGCAGTCGCAGAAATAATCCCAGTAGTCTTTTCTCTGGCCAAGAAAGGTTGTCTTCTCTTTCTGGTCAAACTGAAACACAAACCAGCTTGTCACAAAAATTCCAAACAATGTTGTCTATAAAGGTTATACAACATGTCCGACGCTGATAGTTGTGAATTTGCTTCAGTTTGTAATTAATACAATTCTTATGGTGTATGCCCTGTTTCTCCTCCTAACTCCAACTAGGCCTGTCCTACATCTGTTGAGAAGACTCAGGATGGTTAATACATGAGCAAAGAGCGAAAATTCACAGTTTTTCGATACACATTTCTTTTTCTGTCTTTCTCTAATGTTTTAATTTTTTTCTAGAAGTAAAGAAAATACTTTTCAGTGGAACTACTTACATATACATCAAAATATACACAGCAAAACAACTACAAATATGTCTGTGAGGTAAACAAAAGTACTGTCTCTGTGGAGTAGGGTGGTTGTGAGAGAGTAATATAACAGGTTCAGTGTGGTGTACAATTAAGGACATATAGATCCTTTTAACTTTATCAACTGCAACAAACTAAGCACTAAGAATAAGAAAAGAGGCATGAGTATAACTTTTGGTGGTCCTTATTATTACTTCCATTTATATGACAACATACCTGCAGCAGATATTCTAGTTTATAGAAGAACTTGTGCAGGTTGGCACTGTCGTCAGTTACGGGCTCACCGCACTCTTTGTGTTCCTTACTCAATTCTAGGACTGCATCTAAAGTAAAGAGAAAAAGCATCATCAACACACACATGCACACACTTACTAATAATATTATTGAGTAAGCACAGAAAGCAACTATATATGGTATACATGTATTTTTTTACTATATGACTTATATTATTCACAGCT
This sequence comes from Parambassis ranga, assembly GCF_900634625.1. Classification (NCBI taxonomy): domain Eukaryota; kingdom Metazoa; phylum Chordata; class Actinopteri; family Ambassidae; genus Parambassis; species Parambassis ranga. The sequence goes on along the minus strand of NC_041037.1, from coordinate 8,798,853 downwards.
TTAATGACACACATGGGGCGATAAACTCTGAGGCACATATGTTGTTTGTGTGGACCGCTTAATTACCATGCAGATCTCTGATTATCCTCTGCAGTTGTTTATCTCCAACTGATGAGGAGGAGGAGGCCATTGTGGGGAAAGGGGTGATGCAGTCACAAAGTTCTTCAGGAAGCCTTAAAAAGGGACAAATTCAAGTTAGTCTGCATGCTTAGTCTGCATATTATGAGTGTCCTCATAATATAAACTATATCCATGTAACCTTAAGAAGATACTTAAAATATAAATCAGAGCAGGTCGTTGTAGAAACATGGAAAAGCTGCAAACTCTGGGGGTAAATACAAAAATAGCCCTGCCCTTAATGAGTGTCCCCTTAAAATATGACACTCTCACGTGAAGGCAGTGCAGCATTCAAGAAGGTGTTTACAAGGCAGACAGCCCACATACTCAACAAACTGACTCATTAAAGATGAAACGCTTATGAACTAGCTAAGTAAAGTTAGCTTTAGTTACAGGAGGCACAACAACACTACGACGGCAGGTGAAAGTATAGCACTGTCTGTAGCGACAGCGTCCTAATCAGATCTCTGACAGCAGATTTATCCATAGTTATCTACTGTATCCATCAGACCGGAAAGCTTCACCCATATCAAATTCAACATGCATTAAAATATCATAAACCTCGACGTAAACATTGATTTGTCAAAACATACGGGAGCTACGTAACATACACCTGCTCGCTTCTGTTCACGTCCTGCTCTTATTTAATGCAGATTTCAGCTACAAAACAGCGCGGTTAGGTTGTAAACACAGAGAAACACGACGATATTCATTAAACAACAACGTAATACACATACTTGTTATGTAAAAATGTCCAGTAAGTGTCCAGTTTGTGGGTAATGTAACAGAAACATGCTAGCGCTGGAGGCGGGCTCTGGCCATGATTGACAGGCCCATCGGCCAATTACATCCCTCTGTAGAGTTGAACTCCGTCTTAGTTTGGTTGAGAGACAAATAATAAGTAAACATGATTTAAAAACTACTTTTAAACAATGTACATGTAATACTAAATAATATGTATTATTAGAAACTTAACAATGGTTATTTTATTTAATTTAAAGCCAAAATAATTACACTTTATGTAGATATAAATAAATTAATAATATTTTTTGTTTGCTTCTCATGGCCTTTATAAAATCCCTCTGTTTAAATTAATGTTTATGGTAAATTGAATTGAATTGAATTAATTATTAATTAATTTAATTAAATTTAATTTAATTCTTTAAACTAATATACACATTGGAACCAGAACAAATGTAAAGATAAGAATATGCTGTCATGTTGTAAGAGAACAGCTGAGGAATGACTTTACCTGTACTGTCAGGGATGCAACGGTCATTTGTATTCAGTCACAATATAAGGGAACGCACCCTTGCACATGACTGAAACTGTGTTACTCTACAACCGTCAAGAGGGTGGGTCTGAAAATGACGTTTGTTTCTGTTCACCTTTGTGTTTGGTACTTAATGTCAAACATCAATTTTTACTGATATCGTTGTGAAGGAATTGGCACAGTAAACAGCTCTTGTGCAGGTACAAATTCTGTTTCTCTATTTCTCTGTTTGTTTGTTTTTTTATTAGTCAATAACTAATTGCAGTGACAGATGACCTACCAAGACACTGCATTAAACTCAAAAAAATACATTTTGTAGCCTCTTTTTACTCAACTGTTTTTGTTTGTTTGTTTGTTTGTTTGTTTTGATAAATTCAAGCAGAAAGTACCAGGGTGACATACTGTAAGATGTATGATTACAATGACCTAATAATATTTGAAGTGAACATTAGATAATTCAAATCAGCCTAGATAAATCTTTTGAAATGTAATCATCTTATCTATTGATTAGGTCTGTGTGCTCCAATCTGTTTGATTATCCTGTCTAAAAATACTTTTGTTGTTGTTGTTGTTTTTAATATTTAGATCTTCTCATCTTCCTGTAAGAAAAATGACAACAACTGAATACGTCACAGATTATACCACCTTGTTAATAGATTATTATGACATTGAGTACGGAGATGATCTGTGCCAAAAAACCCACGTCATAGAATTTGGAGCTCTATTTACTCCTGTGTTGTTCTCCATCGTGGCGATCCTCAGCCTCTTCGGCAACATCCTGGTTCTTATAGTCCTCATTAGGTACGAGAATCTCAAATCCCTCACCAACACTTTCATCCTGAACTTGGCCATATCGGATCTGTTCTTCACCTTGGGCCTTCCTTTTTGGGCTCAATACCACGTCCAAGGGTGGACTTTTGGAGACACTGTCTGCAAAACAGTGAACTTTATCTTCTATGTTGGCTTCTACAGCAGCGGCATCCTGCTCATCATGATGACTGCTCACCGCTACATAGCTGTCATGAATCCTCTGTCTGACATCGTGTCCACCACAGGAAAATACAGCATTGTGGCATCTGCAATCATTTGGGTGTTGAGTCTTGTGGCTGCCAGTCCAGCCCTCATCTTCACAGAAGTGAAGGAGTCAAATTACTGTACAAATAAGGATTCTTTCTGGACTGTGTGGGGGATCTATCAACAAAATGCTCTATTTCTACTCAGTTCAGTGGTGTTCATTTTCTGCTATTCTCAAATCATCTGCAAGCTGCTGCGTCCTACTGCCCAAAGAAGAAAAAACAAAACACTCAAACTCATTTTCATCCTCATGGTTGTTTTCTTTGTAGGCTGGGTGCCTTACAACGTAGTCATATTCATGCAGTCATTCTCTTACATGCCCCAGCCAGCTGCCGAATCCAAAATTGTGGCTCTAAATTGTGAAAGCCAGAAAAGACTGGATTACGCCTTAAACATTTCCCGCATTTTTGCCTTTTCACACTGCTGCCTCAACCCAGTGTTTTATGTGTTTGTGGGGGTTAAATTCAAAAACCACTTGAAGAAAATGCTGAAGAGCTTCAGCCACAACAACAGCCACAACGTCAGCATCCGCAACAGAAACAGTCGACTCACAATCACATCGGTAACAAGTGGTGAAGAGTTATCCTTGTAGTTAGGGGGAAAAAAGAACACCACATCATGAAAGCATGCATGCAGCAAATAACAGGGCTCAAAAAGACACCAATGCAGAAATGTCAAATACTGCAGGTGCTTGAGTAACCACAATCAGGCTGGCTTCAAAAGTGGGTTAATCTGGGAGGCCTTCATGTTAAAATGTCCCAACTTTGCAGCTTAATACAAAAAACAGCTTTGGTGCATATTTCCCTATTACTTCATTCCACCTAGCCTTCATGTTAGATAAAATCTGCTTTGCTGGCTGCTGGCTAAACTAAATGTGCTAAAAATGGTGAACATTGTATACATGGGCTAACATTGACCATTCCACATTTTTATAAAGATTAGCTTTTTTTGTTAAAAGCCTTGAGAAAGCATGATGTGTTACTGCTGTGAATATTCTACAGTGTTTTATCCTGACAGTGATCACATGTATTATCCAATCAGATTGGGACCTAATGATCCCTGTATGTATGTGATTTCAAGTACTGTACTGTTCAATCAATCAATCAATTATACAATGTAATCACATTATACCAATACTACATGATTATGAAATAAAAATGATATAGGTTGTCTCTTTGTGTTGTTTATTGCACTGTCCTTGTTATATAAATCACCACACACTGGGACATTTACTTTTTAGTTCGCTGACATCTTTTCTATTTGCTTCAACTTTTATTTTCATAGAAAGACAGGACATTTTCAGAAGTGCCATGAATTGGTAAGTCTGACTTAATGTGAAACAGAAAGAGGAACCATGTCTTCTTATATGTCTCAGCTTTACTGCACCAAGCAGTTCACCAGGACACGTCTGGCAGCTGATGTTCAGGGTAAGTTGCTCTATTTTTACTGTACTCGCTCTAGATCATGATGTTTTAAAAACTCTACGAGTAACCTTTTTTTTAAATTACAGTTAAAGTTTGAAATCTTTGTGATAATTGTAGTTTTGTGTTTGTGCTTCATAGAAAATTCACAATCATGGTGAACCTTTCCCTGTTAGAAGACTACATAATGACCTACGAAGGAGAGAATGGCAGCGGCCATGTTGAATATCTTTGTGAGACGTACGACTTTTCAACCATCGCCAGTGCCCTTTTCCTCCTGATCTTTATCATCAGTGTGACGGGCAACAGTCTCCTCTTATGTGTTCTTGTCAGATATGAGGACCTGAAAAACCTCACAAACATTTTCGTCCTGAACCTGGCTTGCTCTGATTTGGTCTTCACGTTAACTCTTCCATTCTATGCCTTCTATCAGCTCCACCACTGGGTCTTTGGGGACTTTCTTTGCAAATTTGTGACTGCTGCATACTTTGTTGGTTTGTACAGCAGCATCATTCTGCTCACTGCCATGACGGTGGACCGCTTTGTCACAGTGGTGATGCACAACTGGCCGTGCACCCCTGTGATGAGAAAGAGGTGTGCGGTGGGTGCTTGTGCAGCTGCCTGGATCATCAGCATTGGTGCATCGTTGAGTGATGCTATCCCCATAAAAGTGGAAGCCTGGTATGATCTCTACATATGTGTTGGACCTGAACTCCAGCTTGCATATTATCTCCAAGTGTCCCTGCTTTTCTTCCTCCCATTTGTCATCATCATTTTTTGCTACTCTGCCATCATTAAGACAGTTCTGCAGACTTCAAACAGGAAAAGGCACAGGACTGTAATAGTGGTGTTGAGTATTGTTGCAGTCTTCTTTCTCTGCTGGGGACCCTACAATATTGTTATTTTTATCTATTCCCTCTACAAACCAGATGACTGTAAGACAAAAGAGGGACTGGAAATCGCCTTTCAAATCAGTCGTATACTGGCCTTTTCTCACTGCTGTATGAACCCGCTGCTCTATATGCTCTCACAGAAGCTGCGTGGACATCTGTTGCATCACTTCCGCTGTGACCGCGTAAAGAGAGAACAAAGGGAGAAGAGCGCCTCTGTTATTGAAAATATAGCTTTTACAGCACAAACCTCTGCTGTGACGTTGGACCATCAGTTGCTCAGACAATCTTTTGAAAACGTTTTTATGTAACGTGGTTTGTTCTCTTGTGTAACACCACTTTATACCACAAGGTGGTCCAGTGAGTAAACATAACATCCTGTCTGCCCATGAGAGGAAGAAGTATCAGAACTTCGTGCTTTCCCAAATTAACACAGCACCTTTCTACTGCCATTTATGCATCTCCTTACAATATTTTGGTGACCAGCTCTAAAGATTGATAAATCCTCTTTATTTAATGCATTTGTTTTTGAAAATCATAATGCAGCTATAAATCTCTAAGACTTGGCAGGGCACTAGATCCCACAGTAACAGTGCTTCCTGTTCCTTTGAGGTGCCTGACGTCTGGAGCTCAGGGGGAAGTGGCAGGAGACAGAAAACCAGCAAAGAGTGTCTGAGTTTGGCTAAAAGCTAAATTCAAATCCCAGAAGGCCAGTGCATCCTGCTAAATGGGACTATAATCAGCAAACTGCTTGATGAGATGCTGCATTCGTGTTTTTACTGAGATGAGTCAGAGATTTGCCATTCAGCATGATGGCCCCTTCATCTTTCCGATCACATCAGAAATGTTGCTCTGTATGTACATACAAACATGTCATATGTAGATCTTTCTTATTGTTGGGTTTATTTTATTACTTATTACTTGTTTAAGTATTATACATTTATTCTTATAAAAGTGTTCCTTATTTTCTGTAGACGTGTCATATCATGCATTATCTTCTGTAGCCAGCTTGCATGTAAATAGCTGGTAGACAAGTCACGGCGGGGGCAGTGGAGCAACTTTACCAAGAAACGAGAAGGAAGCACACCCACAACGGTGTCAAGAAGGGTGTCAGTGAAGATATGAAAAGAGTGATTTAAATACTGAACAAGATGTTCCCCTTTTCCCCTTAGTAACAATGTTGTTAAAAATACTTTAGGTGTTGCCATCTGCAAGTATCTGCAAATGTTTCCATGTATGTATCTGCAAGCAACAGGTTTATATTTACTCACTTGATGTGCTATGCAAAATGTGCTTACCAAGGAGGAAGTGTATGTGTACATGCGCCTATGTGTATCTATGAGGAAACACAACTCAGCAACAGATGTTAACCAATGAATGCTTCGCCTACCTTATTGTGTGACTGAACGTGACCAATGAAAATACTGTTAATATGTTCACTCCTTTGTAACCAACTGAATAAAAAGAGACGCCTTCAGGAAGAAAGTCTGAAGTCAGCTGGAGATCTACTCACTTCCCTCGGCGCCGAGTAAAACTGCAGAAATTGGTTTGTGCATGCTTCCTTAAAAGAGTGATCTCGTGGCAACGGACCTGTTGGAAGAAGCTGCGTAAGCAGACCCAACATTTAATTTCTGTATCTGTGCTCTTCATAGTGTACTCTGCTGATTATTTAATAAATGACGTCTATTTTGTTGAAATTCAGTGAAAATGCATTTTTCACTTCTCTTTTTATTTTAAAATCCTGTGGCCGGATTTGAAGTCTTGCTGTGACAGTACTTCTCTTTTCCTGAAAGAAGGCAACTAACTGAGAATATGAACCCACATTGACTGTTTAAGACAACATCACTGAGAGAGGCAGTGAGTAACACAGAGTGCATGCACAAGGTAAGAGCTCTGACCTTTTATTTGTAAGTATCCATGTACTTATGAGATGAGTTATGGGATAATCAAACTGGGAAATTGGAGAATTTTTTAAATTCAAATAAAACATTTGGCAATGCATCTCTACTGTATTAGATGATAATAACTTAAATGAGGGCTAAAAGTGTATTCTGATTTGAAATAATTTTCTTATGATCGTCTTTATTTCTAATTAGATTCACTGTCAACAAAGACCTCAACAAGTAAAGAATGGCCCTTGATGACTATGACAGCGAGTTCCTTAATGTGACTGAGTCTGGAGACGATCATTATGACTCAGAACTGCTCTACCATGCCGTGTTCCCTACCCTCATCTTCTGCATCAGTCTGCCTGCAAACAGTTTTGTGCTGTGGGTCCTTTGGAGAGAACGAACCTGGAAGACCACATCTGACATCTTACTTCTGCAGCTCACAGTTTCTAACTTCTGCTTCATCGTGACTCTGCCCTTCTTCGCCTGCAATCTGCTCCGTGGTTGGATCTTTGGTTTGGGGACCTGCGTACTCATGAGAGGTCTTTCTTTTGTGGCAGTGATCAGCTTTCCTATGATCCTCGCCGCCATGGTTCTGCACTGTTATGTCACAGTAGTTGGTGGGGCTTCATGGCTGACTGCAGTGGTCTCAAAGAAATCTTTTGCCGTGGTTTGGTTGGTGTGTGCAGCTTTAAGCATTAAGCATGCAGTGTATAGCAAAGTCTTACAATTCAATACTGACAAGGAATTGTGTTCCTTTCCTCTAGAATATATTAAGATGCTCATATCCGACATCTTTATAAGCACTCTAATCTTTTTCATCTCCTTCGCTGGCATTGCATTCTGCTGCATACACATGTGGATCTCCAAGAAACCGCTGAGCACAGAGGGACCTCACCCACCTACAAGGCTGATTTTAAAGTTAACTCTTGCTGTTTTTATTTGTTTGACTCCTCATTATGTCACAATGTTTCTAGGTGTACTCCAGTTCATGAGTAGTCTTCACCTCACACCCCCTCCTCCCTTCTTACTGTTCATTGTGACGTCACTGGCTTACCTCTACTGCCTCGTGAGCCCCTTGTTTTATATATTTGGAGAACAAAGGTTCAGGAAGTATCTCGTCATGCCATGCAAGAGGTCATCACAGGATCAAGGTGGGAGTGTCAACAGTTCAGTGCCATTTGTCATTCTAGAAGATGCTTGACAGAATGAGCTACAGTCATTGATCAACCCTTATTATTAAAGGTTCTAAATCTTGGTCAAGCTTTTTGTTCTTGCAAAAATCTGTTTGTAATGTTTAATTTTAAGGCTAAATATGAGTGAATTATCAATGGACAAAAGGGAAAAATTAAAATGATTATCGTCATGGTTTTTGTGTTTCCACTGGTTGCAGGTCAGCTCTGTCTTTCATTAAACATTGTTGAACATCTAAAAAATAGTGGGCGTTTGGTAGCATACTTCACACAAACTTCATGCTTGAGATCTTATTGTTGAACCTTTTGACCAAATGAATATATGAATGTAATGCCAGAATCATACATATGAAACTATGTGATGTATTAGTATTTTAATTGTGCAAAACACCATTTAACTTGTATGAAAAGTTCCTTTTCCTATATTTCTGCATCACGCTGTAAGGATTTTGATCTGATTGTTTATTTTATGATTAAAGAGTATACACTTAAATTATATATATATATATATATATATATATATATATATATATATATATATATATATATATATATATATATACATGCAGTGTAGTAGATGTAAATGTGCATATCTCGATTTTGAGCTATTAAAAAAAACTCCTCCTTTGTTCCTGTGACATATTTTAACTTTATCCCATGTACTGTGTTTCTCTAGGGTCCTGTCAGTGTTTCCGTACTTGAACATGGTTGAGTAGCGAGGCCCTGATGGCTCCACAGGGGGTCCAGAGAGGAGTGTAGGGGGACAGCTCAGTGGGCCTCTGTAACAGCACTCGTATCTGTCTCTGGGGCTAGATTAAGCTTAATTAACTAAACCATCCAGCATGCTTGGATGAATGGATACAAGTCAAGGGCAGAGGAGTCACGGGTGTGCTCACACATTCTCTGGCAGGCATCGGGAGAGATTTTGTGTGTGTGGATGTGTGTGTGCAAATGTGTCTAATAGTAGGAATAAACTGTAAAGTTTTCAGCAGGATTAATGAGTTTTTTTTAGGCTGTAATACAAGCGACCTTTGACTTGATCCATTCTGCATCTGTGCTTCCTCATGATACATCCTGTCTAAAACTTTCAGACTTCTACGCATTCTCTCATGTGAAAAATGACTTTTTTTCTTTTTAATATGTGTAGAAAACAACAGAATTAATAACATCTGAGAATAATAATGTCTGAAACCTAACATAAAACACAATCCAATGCACCCCATTTCTTATCTATGAGTCGGTGCAATCTCTTTTTCCCAGATCATTTTCTTAGCAAATGATGTTGTTGTTCACTCCTGTTTTTAGCCATGAGCAAAACAGCTGTTGTTGTTTTCTTATGTAGTCTCTGCTACTAGCCCTCCCTGGCCTTAACATCCACTCCTCTGCTCCTCTTTTTCTCCAGGGCAACTCACCCTCCTTTCTCCTCATTGATATCTCCCGTTTAATTTCAGTTATCTATAACGATAATTACTCCAACCATATGTGAATTTAATTGATGCCTTACGAATGTGCAAGCGTGTGTGTGTACTTCTGTGCGTGTTGCTAATAAAGCCTTATTGCTTGTTAATCTGGACTGTCGGGGAGACGCGTGCAAATCGATTAAGTGTGTCAGTCTTATGGTTACAACTGTTTTTAGTGAACAAATATAGACAACTTAATCCTCCTATGACACATGCTGGCATGTATGACATTTCACTAATGCACCTAATCCTGATCGAATCTGTCATTTTTTAAACACACACTTACAATACACATTTATGCGCACTCACACACACACACACACACAGAACGTCCATTCTTAAAAACACACTATATGCAGCCTCTCATCTGTACTGTGTTGCTGCAAAGCTGCAGTTCTCCACTAGAGGGGACATGAGTGTTGGCTTAATGCTTTGATTACAGTACTGCTGGCCCATGTTATAATAAGATGTACTTTAAATGTCAGCCTCAAAAGAATAACTGACAAAAACAGTCCCTCCACTGATATTCATATTTCTATTCTCTCTCGTTTTGGCTTCTGGTGTGTTTTCTAATATTAATCACAAAGAACAAATGCAGCCCATCTCGAATCAAACCTCTATATTTTAGGGTCAAACTTCTCCACTTACCTGCTGTTGTCAGACAGAAAAAACACAGTGATTAACTACCATGGAGACTTAATTAACAAATCAAACATCTGGATATTCAGACTGAGCCTAGCTGCCTGTGTAAGACTGGCCATTTGATGTATCAAACAGTGCGTCCTGATGTTTATGGATTTTTTTTCTCCCATCTGGCTTGTTAAATATCTTAACTTTATTTAGCTTCACTTTGGAACTTATTATTTTTTTATTTAAAAGTATTTCACTATTTTTTGTTTCGGGCTGTAGATTAACTGAAGGACACAACATTCAAAATATTCTATATGTGAACATGTCACATCATATGTGTTATAACGTTTTACACTTTCATTTGTCCCACCCTCACAGCCGATGCTATGTGTCTGTCCACAATATAAAGATGTACATATGATAGAGAAAAGTGTGATTAACTCTATTATAAACATGACAGCAGTGGATTTCAGGATTGATAACTGCTTGATTATAATAACTGAAGAGAAGACAAGACAAAAGTTTAGCATGCAAATAACATCACCCCTGGCTGAAGCATGTGAACAGTATGGAAAGAAAAAAAAACAATAATGTTGAAAACTGATGATAAATAAATATTTATATATATGAACATATTGTCCTAATGTATATAGAGGCTTAGCTGCTGCTCACCCATCTACTGCCATGTTAAGAACAGATACAGTGCATGCTCACATCACAGAGGTCTGCCTCATTATCATGTATTTATTCAATATAACAACAGATGATAAAGTATTGCCAGTGTAGCAACAATAGCAAAACAGCTAGATGTGTTAGATGTGTTGCATAATCCTCTCGCATCAGTTCACTGGGATGTCTTGGCTGTGCCATCACTTACTGACTTGTTATCCTGTTGAAAAGGTCCACTTCTGGTTCAGTTATCTGTCCACAACTGTGCCTCAGTTTTTTTTTTTTTTGCACCAAACTGTCCGGCTTTTCTTAACCCTAAGGCAAAATCATAGATTAGAGAGTAGAGATTGTAAAATGACAGGTTCTGCTTGTCGTTAAACACGTTCTAATCTTTTAACACCTGATGTAGAACCTGGCAACATATATTTTAGTAAAGAGAATGAAAATAATTTTATTTTGAATGGTCCCCATGAGACCTGGACCTCCAGACCTGGCACTGACTCTTTACTCCTCTACCCACTGAGCTAATATCCTACAGACCATGCTTTTTGGCTTCCCCTTCTTTATCCTCAGGCTGCACCAGCTGCCGTCTACCTCCGACCACACTCCACGCCCCTGATATGTTGTCCTCTACCTGCCTTGTCCCTCCTCCTCCTCATTTGTAGGTGTTCTATCTCCTTTTTTCACTTTCTTTTTTTGGGGGGGCCACAACTTTCCAAAAGGTGAACAGAAGTGATTTCCAATAGCACGGTGCATGACTAATGGTGGAAACATGTTAAAATCATCGCAAAAATGTCCTTGGGAAGACAAATGAATTTTCAGCAGAATAATTAACTTAATTAACAAATTTGCATGCATATTCATCAGGGCCATTGAAGTCTTTCCAGCTCAGCTTGATGAACGTTGCTGTGTAATAACCAGCTCATTTACATTCTGCCATCCACTGCCATTTGTGTGGATTACCGAGAAAAGGCAAAGTGTGTGTGTGTGTGTGTGATGAGAGGTCTACATCATATGTGCACACACTTCCTTCCTTCCCTTAACATGTTACAGAGGAAGCCTGATGAATTGATTTGACATACAGTTTTGTAGGATATGCACCCCAATATTGGTCCCAGCTGCTTCCCCTCACACACGCTTATATTATACACACATATTTATACACACACACCTTGTGGGAATGTGACTGATAGAGGCCTGAGTTTATGTGTTTGTGCGCTTTACACCCCATATCTCCTTGCATCTCCCTGCCCCCCCCCCCTCTCTCTCACTCTCTCTCTCTCTGGTGGGCAGTTCTTGGCACCGATCCTGAGTCGTAAACCCTCCTGGATTGCCAGACTGTGCGTTGTTAAAAAACGTGAGGCCCTCCGTACCCCCTCCCTGTCTCTGCAGGGCAATCTTTAAAGGCAGCAAGGTGTGACGGCACAGACTGGCAGCTTGGCAGCCATGCCCGAGGATACCAACGCTCTGTCAGCCGTGAACGGGCACCATCACATGGGCTCGCCTAACTAATATGCTCGCCGTACATGTGCCTTTCTCATGCCTCATCTGTACCAGCCAGAGACAAAGGAATTCATTAAGAAATTTCACATGGCGTCGTTTTGTGATTTTGTCGGGATATAGTTAATTGGGAATTTCACACAAGCTAAGGTGACTGAGGAAGAGATTATCCAAATGAGTTCGGAAAAGTTAATTACATTCACTTGGCTGTGTGTGCCCCTGATCCGTCTGGGCCACACACAACAGCAAAACTTATTTTACTGAAGCTCATACAGGGTTTTTCTCTCACAACAATTTTTCTCATTCCCATGTTTTTTCTTCCTCTCTCTCTTTCTCTAATTTAGGAGCTGTTGAACCAACCCAGTCGCAAATCAAAATGTGTGATAGCTGTGTTGGTCCACAGTGCAAAAACAGTGCACACCCTTAAAACCTTAAAATATCAGGCTAGACCCTATACATACATCACCTTAAATGTAGTAGTTTCCATGTATTGTTAGATTACTTAGTGTGAGCATCCCATTTTAAACATGTTGGACCACATCAATACTGTACTTGAACTGAAATTTCCCAGCTTGGGACAAAAAAGTATTCTATTCTATTCTATTCTATTCTATTCTACAGAACAGATGCTGATCTCATAACCAACAAAAAGTGAACTTTGCTGAAATAAATCCCAAAAACACATCAGAATCAAATCCAAGAGAACAAAATCAACTCAATCAACAATCAACACAACTACATGAAAAAGAACACTATAAGCTGAGAATGTTCCTACCAGGAAGACAGGTAGAAACAATGGAGGGAAAATAAGAGGAAGACACAAACAAACATGATTTCCAAAATAGAAGTGAGAGCACAAGTAAAAACTAGAAACAACAAAAAAAAGTGTTTGACAAAAAAAAAAATTTCGATCATGAAAAACACCAAAATAACAGCAACATACTGCAGAAGCTGAACACAGTGATAATAAATCTGTGTATGAAAAGTCAAAAAGAACATTTTCGGCTCTTTGTGTTGTCCTGAAACAAATAATATTGACAGTAATACAGACTGGAAGGATCTAAGTACACACTCAGATTTTTGGTTCCATTTCCATCCATCATATTTAGCTGCTGCTTGCATGTTTTTGGGTATTATACAACCACAAGCTCATTTTCCACCCATGAGTCCCATCTCTACAACAGAGACTATGAGGCTATTATTGGCGCTGTGGGGACCAACATATCTATTACACATTATGATGTGAGACTGGCTCTTGCTGACACTTCCCAGCGTGTTTCATACCAGCCTGTCAGAAAACTGCTGTTCCGATAGCAGCGTCCTATCAATAGGAAAAGCAACTGACTTTACACCTTTAACATAATCAATATGCTTCTCTGTCCTGAGATTCAGAAGAAGTAACTATCACACTTAGTGAGAGAAAAAAACAGCATCACCTGACATAAAAAAAAACTTGTGATAATCATCATACTTTCTCCTACGCGTTTTATGCAGACATATGTGTGACACTTGAAGCTGTTATAATAGCTGGAAGTGTGAAGGAGAATATGCTGCTCTTGAGTGTTGTGACAGGAAAATGCTTTTTCAGATACAGAATTGGCATTTTCACGTCTGACACAAACTTGTTTGCCTTCTGCTCCTCCAGAAAGGCTTGTTAGAAGAATAAGATTTCATGCTTATTAAAAGCTTCTTTTTAATGACATGTTTTACCCATAAAAAATGCATTTATTGCGTTGCCTGACCCTCTTTGTTTTGAAGCTTCCACTGAAGCAAGACGAAACAAACACAAACGGACCATTAAACTGACCTTCAAACTGGTCCCTGTGAAAATCACAGGCTGTCACCACACTGATGGGCAAATTCACAGAAGTACAGCCTGTTTGCCTCCAGTGAGAGAGTGAAAAAATGACACATTAGATACTTGTTTTCATGATCCTCCTTTTTGAAGTAACTCTCACATAAACCTGTGAAGGTTTCCACCGCAGAACATAAAAGGAGGGCTTGCCTGGTTAGAAAGCAGCAGACTGTCCCCCGCAGACCGCCTTTGTTAGCCTGCTTATCTATAGTAGCTGCATAACATTTAACGTTAAAGCCTTGTTATCTCCTGTTTTACCAGAGACATGCATGGAGATAAAACAACACCTGGATTCTTCTGTGTATTTTTTTTCATGTTACCCCTAAAAGTTGCCCAAGTATATAGAAGAAAGAAAATAAAATCTTGTAACTTCTTTTGCAGCAGCCCTTCTTTTGAGGTAGAGGGGGGCTATATTTGACGACGGTACCGTTTGATGGTGCAATTGATGGGAAAGTTCTGAAGAAAGTCCCAAAGCCTCAGAGGAATTTGATTACCTCCATCCATTATCTGCACAGTGAGCAATCGTGAGGCTCACCATCTGTCATCCGTTTCATTTGCATCGTCAACACCTGCCCTGCCTGTTTATGCCTTCACATTTTTTATAAGCTGCCTTTCATGGCAGGGAAAAATGTTGACTTTTCCTTCTAAATACATTAATTCCACAAGTTCAAAGAACATATTGAAGACGAACGACTTGGTTTATCTACTCTACTCTAATCTATCTATCTATCTATCTATCTATCTATCTATCTATCTATCTATCTATCTATCTATCTATCTATCTATCTATCTATGTACATATATATATATATATATATATATATATATAGAGAGAGAGAGAGAGAGAGAGAGACAATATATGAGTGTGTGTGTGTGTGTGTGTGTGTGTGTGTGTGTGTGTGTGTGTGTGTGTGTGTACATGGAGAGATACATAGATAGATTTCACATTCTACTGTTTGTTGCAACACATTGTGCTGCATACACTCCCTCCTTTGCACCTACTCCCTCCTTCTCTCTCCCTCCCAGCCTCCTCCGTCCTCCCCCATCCATCCATCCCGTCTCCCATATCCCCAGGTGGTGCCGACGGCTGCGGGGCCCATTAGCGACAGAATTCCTGCCTCCAGCAGGCCATGCGTGTCCCGAGTGACACATTTTTGGACCGGCACCAAGAATCCAACCCTCCACAGACAGCTCACTTCCCTCTGCAGTCATCACAGTGTGTGTGTGTGTGTGTGTGTGTGTGTATGAGAGGGGGAGAGAGAGAGAGAGAGAGAGAGAGAGAGAGAGAGAGAGGCCTTGCGAGCACAGCATGAGTCCCACAGGAAATGCTTGAAAGGCAGTATGGGACAGATTGGTGATGGCGCAGAATGGACTAGAATACTAAAAAGAAACTCAAAGATATTCAGCTGTGAGATCATACATCGATGAGATGAGTCTCCTGCCAGGTTGGGACATTTGTTATAGTCATAACCTCCACAAAAAAAATCCCACCATTGCGCACCTGCACGTCTTATGATGCAAACTGCAAAGTATTCTCTTTCCTTGAAAGGATTTAATTGGATTTTGCTGACACACACTGTTGTTTGTTGATGCTCTTTGCCAGCTGATGCATGTGTACCAAATTTTATCTTACAAACACATCCTGTTCAGGGACGAGAACTACTTGAGTTTTTTATTACTTTTGCGTTCATTGCATACAGTGAAAGGTGTCACTGCAGTGATTACCTCGTCAGAGATGAGTGATATTTGATAGTCAATCAAAATTTTTCATTAATCATCGGGGGGAGTGATTATCAAACAATACGTTATGAGTTAAGAAAGAGCAGCAAGCCCTTTTAGTGTAGATATTATGAATGGATTCTTTCTCCATACTAATAGATAGTTAATTATGTACCTAATGACTCCTCACAAAGCACTATATAATTAGTCTAGATGAGCTGAGAAAGTTCCTACTTGTTCTTACATGTTTAATGTTGGTGATTTCTCATTTCCAAATGAGAATGTGGCTGATGGTTCTATCTATCTATCTATCTATCTATCTATCTATCTATCTATCTATCTATCTATCTATCTATCTATCTATCTATCTATCTATCTATCTATCTATCTATCTATCTATCTATCTATCTATCTATCTATCTATCAGAGAAAAACCTCATCATCACAGTGACTCCTGGGCTCAGCCTACTTTAAGTAGCAGCATTGTGTGAGTGTCATCTATCAATCTGCCGGTCTATCTCACATCATACTGCAGTCATGACTACCAGATGCTCACATTCACAGTCAAGGGAATCAAAACCACTTCACCCAGTAGCACCCGTCTCTCTCTCTCTCTCTCTGCCTGCCCTGAAATAGGGTGTTGCTGGGGTGTCAGAGGATCACACCCCTGTATGTTTCCCACCTGCTCCAGAATCCACCCTATATGCACTCCCCTATTGTAGCCACACACACACACTCACACACCCAGTCAGTGTACCCCTAGACAAAGAGCACAAAGCACAAAGGTGATGTAGTGACAGATGCTCCTGTCACATGTTTAGCATATCTCCACCTCTGAAATAGTACAACTGCAGGAGTCAGTGTCTCTCTGACTCCATCAGCGCTGCTATTCATAACTCATGCATTTCCCCCTTCAGACAAAAGCAGCTCTTAAACCACAATCCTTCACCCAATATTTATCCAATCTGACCAAATACTATAATTAATGCCTCCGTCTCTCCTCTCTCCTCTTCTCTCCTCCAGGCCAATATATTCCCCACGTCTCCCTCCCTCCCACCCTGCCTAACCTTTCAGTGCCAAGTTCACAGATAGAGAGAAAGTACTTCCTGTGAGAGGCCGGGCCGGCTGCCAGAGAGACTGATCCACCAATCTGACACGTTAATGAGATCCTGGCCCGTAGTACTGGAGTGTCAGGCCTCCTCTGCTGCAGCATCAGCCCTGCAGTGACCTGCAACACACACGCACAAAAGTATAGGCAAAATGAATCTCCATACACACACAAACACACACTTTTTAGAGAGGAGGGGTTCAGCTCCTTAAATCTGTCTAATTAAAACACCAAATCCCTCTACACCCCTCACCCACCAACCCAATCCTCACTTCTCAACCCCCCTTTCCACACACACACACACATGCTCGCACCCAACCCTCCTCCATCCCCGCTGCCACCACCCCCGATTCCGCAGGAGAAATGATTATTAGGAATTTAATGGGGGAACGTTTCCCATCCCACACCATCTGGGGCTTGGGAATGGCACAAAATTTGAGGATGCTTGCCGACATGGCGGGGAACATTATTTTCATTTTTCTTGACTGGTGCTCAGATTTTCAGACAGTGCAGGAAAATGCTCCTGATTACAATAAATTATCATAATATATTACAAAGTAAAATATATATGTGTGTGTGTGTGTCTGTGTCTCATTGAACTTTTCACAACTTCATATTGATGTTCTGCAACTTTTACCTATAGGAACACAGTTTGTTTTGCACTTATTATGACATCTCAGATTGCAATCCATACAATATATACATACCCCCCCCCCCATCTCCCATTACTGTCCTTCACCTCCCACACGAAGCCGAGCCATATGCTCCCTCTCTCTCTCTCTCTCTCTCTCTCTCTCTCTCTCTTTACTTCCTTCTTTCCCTCTCTCCAAGCTCGCTTAATGAGCTGCTGCATGAATGTAGGGGTGCGTGTACACATTTGACCCCGTGCTAAACTGCAGCACGCCACCCTGTGAACCCCTGTGGGCGTGAAACCCTCCTCCTTCCCTCTAACTCTTCCTCACCTCCTCATTGCCAAACTCTCTTTTGTGAAACCCCAAGAGAGATTTGAACCTGTGTTTTTCCTGCATGAACACAAACATATATGCACACACACACAACCCAGTATAAGACTGACAAGATGAGAAGCTTATAGATGGCCCGGTGGTGCATGTGGTGGCTCAAAGGGGGCCTAAAGAGGTGCATTTAGGGCCCCAAAGGGACCCTTCCAGTTTGATGATTAGATAGAAGAAGAGGAGGGTGAGTGAGGGAATGAAGATAGCAAAACAAGGCTTTTTAAAATTTAAAACACAACCACAATATTTGATCTGGATGATCAATAGTTCCCAAAATGCATTAAATGTCATCTCTAAATAAAAAGTGAAGCAGAAAAAAATGTTTTGTGTCGTTTGTTGTTGTATTTTTTATCTTTTTATTTCAGGTAAAAGATATAGGAATAATTTCATGTGTTTATCTTCATCTTGAGTTTGATGATAATAACTGACCAGGTCTGTGGCCTCAGTCTGCTGCTCTTCATTCTCAGTGACTAAGCTTTACACTTAAAACAATGGTAACTCTGACGCAAAGTGCAATGAAGTTGTACTATAAAGAATAAGTTTGAATGAATCACAGACTTTGTGCCATGTTTCTGATGACCCACTTATTCTAAACTTTTCATGCTTGGGTCATGTTTAAAAAAAGTCTTTTTGAATGTTTTATTGTTGACTCTGATGCTTTTATTTGTCCAATCCTGATACAAGTATGAGAGGATTTGTGCTCAACTACAGATGCAAATGTATAAATTGTATCTTGGCGATGATTTGAAAACATTTTTTTTTGTTTTCATGTTCAAGCCTAAAATTCATTTCTTTATACAAATTTATGAAGTGATCACATTGAATTATGTCAGATTATCGCTGATCATCACAATTTCGAGCAACCAAGAACCCGCAAATAAAAAGGGAAAAGCTGCGTTTCCGTTAAATCGCATTAACACATATTTGCACAGCTGAAATGTGAAGTTAAAAAAAAACAACAAACAAACAAAGGGAATGATTTTTGTGTTTGTGTGAATATCATTTTTCTTTTTTATTATTATTATTATTTCACAACATTTATGTTCCGTCTCGGAGGGATTATCGCTTCCACTTGTTTCCAAACTGGGAGGACTGGGATCAACTGGCTGCGCGCTCTGGCTGACATCCAACTCCTTGTGGGCATTTCTGACACAAATCAACCATCTGATCAGCTGAAATTAAATCAAATTATCTCCACAAAAGCTCTTTCAGATGAAGAATTTTAAAACATTTCGCAGCTTTAAGGTTTGTAAATGAAAATCACTTCAATGTAGGCCTGCGTCAACATAACCTCAGAGGTTATAAGATTTCATTTCTTGAACAATTAATATATAAAATTACGCCCGGGGCGGTTTTTTATTTATTGTTTTAACCATTTATTAATTTTATTTTGATTAATTACCTGCAGTCTGCTGTCGATCATTCTCACAGAAAGCTGAGAAGCAGCTTCTCCAACAGAAAGCCTCTCACAGCCTCATTTTATTGCGACAAACACATCACAAAACATTAACACATTATTTCACGAATATTTCGATCCATAACGGGTTTTTCAGGCGTGTGTGTGTGTGTGTGTTTCAGTAAATTTAATAATAATGCAACAATCATTCGGTTAAAGTTACAAAATCAACAGAATTTATGGGCACAGTCACCAACATTGTGCAGAAATATCATGAAGTGCATCACAGTTGTTCCTGGTCAGGAACAAGAAGTGTAAAAAGTTCACATCAAACTATCCAAAACTTTCATTTCGTTGCATATTGATGGTCATCATCTCTTCTTTTAAGGCATGTTGTTCATATAGTTTTTTCAGAAAAAACATTTTGTTCAACCTGACACAAAATGTTTTTTTGTTTTGTTTGTTTTTTCTCATTCCAGACTTTCAGCTGTGGTGAAATATACAACAATGCAACGTAAACAAACTGTCACAGAAAAGTTAACACCTTACTATATTTTTGTTCTATAATATATTATTCACATTCAAATTGACGGACTTGTCATAAATAAGCTTAAATAAATAAATACAATAATCATTTACATTCACCTCGTTACCACACTATTTACTCCAAATACAAACGTATTTAGTTTTTTTATATATCCCCACAACTTCCTTATAGAACCGAATCTGATGACATCATCACAGGGTCTCCAAATAATTAAAAATCAGTAATTTTGCTGTCACTGTCATCGTTTGTTTTTTGTTTCAGATTAAGAGATTGTGAGAAGAAACATATGATTTTGTTTAAAAAAGCAAAGATTGTATTTGGCTGCCTTGCATAGCTCAATTGACCTTTATTGCTAACAGACTGAACTCCAATCATGTCTCAGCAAACCTCCCTGACGATGAAGTGAAACATCTTTAGCTTTTCCTCAAATCATGATTCTGAAAAAATCACTGCAGCTTTACATCACTGGAATCTGATGTCCTGCAATTTCAGTCTGCACGTTAAACGAATTATGTGACATCTGACTTGAACATTTTAATTTTCTTTACATGACTGAGAAGATCTGCTTTCAGGTGGAGATCATTTATTTGTATTTTTTTTACAAAGCAAAGGGAAATCTGGTGTAACACTAACTGGGAAGATGTGAAACTATTTCCTGGCTTTTTTTATCATCTTTAAAATAAAAACTAAAATCACAACATGTCATTTAAATGGGTGTTTTGCAGCCTGTCTGAGTCCTTTTCTTTCCACTCTCGACATCTGTGGGGGGAAATTGCATCGAAACTTGAACTTTGTCCAGCTGATTGATTAATTGTGGTAGGAGCCATTAACTTCCCCTTGTGCTTGGAACGACTGGCTGCGGACGTGCAGATCGTAAGGAAAACGGGCCTCTGGGGAGACTCGGTACATGGAGTTGTGCGCAAGAGCCGTGCGCCCTGGCGCACTGCAGTAGCGCATGCCATAGTGGCTGCTCTTGCCGTAGTCTGGCGGGTCGTCGTGCTTTAGGGAGAAAATCCCGTTAAAGTTCATCGGTGGGCTCAGCTGGCTGTCGAAATGGGGGCTCCCGCTCTCCGGGGACGGGTTCTCGTAGTAGGGCTCGTACGCGCCGCTGTAGCTGTAGTGTCTGAACGGCTTGGCACTGCTGTCCAAGCCGCTGCCGCTATGGCCGGGGGGCGTGTTCATGTCCGAGCCCGGGTATGAGTACATGGCATCGTAGGGCGATCTGCCAGAGAACATGACCTCCCCGTTGTGGTCTGTGAGGAAGTTTCTGGCGTTCAGCTGCAAACAACCGGCCACCAAGTTGGTGGTGGGTTGAGATAATCCTTTGCACAAAGTCTGTACGAAGGCGAGCAGATCCGGTCTCTTCCCTGCGCTCAGAGTCTCCGACAGGGCCCAGATGTAATTTTTAGCGAGTCTGAGGGTTTCGATCTTGGACAGTTTCTGAGTTTTGGAGTAACACGGAACAACTCTGCGCAGGCTCTCAAGAGCAGCGTTCAATCCGTGCATCCGGCTGCGTTCTCGGGCGTTGGCTTCCTGGCGCCGTAGTTTGGACCTGTCCATCTGTTCCTTGCCTTTCTTTTTCCGGGGGCCACGTTTTTTAGGAAGCCCGTCCTCATCCTGGTCGTCATCTCTATCGTCGTCCTCTCTGTCAGAGATGTCGTCCTCGGCCTCCCTCATGACTGAGCTGGCCCTGTCCGGGTTGTGTCGTTGCTCCTGCTCCAGGCTCTCAGGTGAGCTGTCACGGGGATAATTGGCACCAAAGCGAGGCTCACAGATCATATGAGGTTCATCGAATGGCAGTGTCAACATATTTCCTGCGAAATCAGAGCGGAAACATAAACTAGGAGGACAAAGTAAGGCACCGCCGTCTTTTGAAGGTTGTCAGTTAATTACCTTGTGAATGAGTCCTCCCAAGAGGAAGAGTAACAAATTGGCAGAGTCAATGTCACAGCGTGCTACATTTTCAGAGGCACTCAACTTCACTTGTGTGAAAAATAACTTAAAAGCCCACACGTCTATTTGGTTTGTTCAAAACAACAAAATATCTCTACGCACAATTTAAACACCTGACTCCAAATAAAAAATATTAATATTCAATTTCATATTAATCAAATGTATACCAACCTGTGGTCAGCGTGCGTCTTGCATGATCCCAAATATCCCCTCTGAATCTGCGCAGCAGCTTCTTGTCTCCAAAACCACAAAATTAGAAGAAGGCGCTCAAACCTGAGCTCTGCTGTCTGCTGTGCTGTGATCTGATCTTCCTCTCCTTATCTCTCCTCTCTCCTCCACCTCCTCTCTCTCTCTCTCTCTCTCTCTCTTCCCCTTCCCTCTCTCTTTGAGGAATGACACTCATGCCAACAGCGGGTACCCATGCCATCTGCCGCTGACGTCTTGTGGCAGCCGAGACCACGTGTTCAGCGTCCCATGGGACCTCCATTCCGTACCGATCATCTGGCAGCTCCGGTAATGGGCACCGGGAGGCCCGCGTTTACCGTCAAAAACACAGACCGGAGAGGGATAACAACTAATATCTGCATCTCACCGTGTAAGAAAGATGAATTAATGTGTTTTTGTTATGGGAAAAAAAAAACAAAAAGGGATGTGGAGAAAAGGCTTCAACACTTCAACAGGTATAGATAGATAGATAGATAGATAGATAGATAGATAGATAGATAGATAGATAGATAGATAGATAGATAGATAGATAGATAGATAGATAGATGAACTGTATATATATATATATATATATATATATATATATATATATATATGTAATGTATTTAGTGTTAGGCCTACATTTGACAAAATGATAAAAATATGATTCAGAAAATATCACTGTTATTTTACTGAGTATAACCCTCAACAAAACACAAAACAGGCCTGCGAATCAGTCTTGGAGATTTATAATTGTTTAATATGTAATGAAGGGATTTGATAGTTTTATACTAATAGAGTTGACCTTTGACCTTTGAACTTCTGTCATTTGGTAGTTGGAGTATGAGGTGATGAGTGATGAAATTCTTTATATAATTTTAAGACACATGAAGGTCACAGTTATCTCTAACCCCCAAATTCTAACCAGCTAATTCACTGATTCCAAGTCAGAATGTGTGGGATGGTAAAAGTTGTGAGGTATTCAGGGAGGTCAAACCAATAAAAGGACTAATTCAACTGCCTGGATGAATGACACACAAAAGTGCGGTTTTCTTCCCCAGGTAGAAACATCTAATTCAGATTCAGTGGAGAAATTACAGTACATCTGTACAATAACAAAAAATGGAGGCTAAATCTGTGACATGTTCTTGTTCACAGATCCCATAAAAGGTCCAAAGACAGAAAAACTGTGAGTTAACGCACAAGCTGCAACCAGAAATTCCAGCAGAAAGCCACGATGCGGACGAGCACGGCAGAGAGCGGCGTCCTCGGCGCTGGTACCTCACAACCATACACATTAAGCTCACCCAGTGGAAAAGGCCCAGTGGCACGCTGCCAATTCCACACAGGGGCACAGCTGGCACTCGATATGGGTATATGCACTCCTCAGTTATGTGGAACACACACACACACACAAGTGCACACGTATGCCTGTGAATGACCTTGTTGCAAGGAGAATCAATTAAAGCTAACTTATCAATCTCTGTGTATTGGACATTACAAGACATCGATCAGCAGTGAGATGAGTACACCTGAGTTCAAAGAGCATGCAGGTCCCGGCGACAGCGTGTACACACAGCGGTTAACGCACAAACGCTTAACCTAATGTGTGTGTGACACAGAGCCAGCAGCGTGTGGACAAACACACACTGTACATCATAAAAAAACACACACACACACAGTCCCTTCATCACTGCAGCCTCCCCCCCACAAAAAATGCCTCAGCTGGTCTGCTGATCGTTTTGGTCCAGCACACACACACACACACACACACACACCAGCATCTGAAGAGTCAAACTCCCCATCTCCGACTAATCAGTTGACTGCACTAATTGCAAATGCAAATATGCAAATTTATATTAATTAATTACTCCACTAATTAGTTCTCTTGTCTTTTCAGGTAATAAATCATGGTGTGGTTGAGAGAGAAAGAGAGAGGGAGACATGGCAGTGATCTTTGTGTCTGCTAGAAATCTGTATTTGACACACGGTGATGTTTTCAGGACAGATTTTATCAAACCGTCCTCCACCGAGACACTTTCCTCACCGCAGCTCTGACTAACTTGCTCTGTTTATGTATTGTTATCTAAACAGTGGAAGCATTGTAATATGGAAGGTATAGCAGAGGTTGGAAAATCTGAGTGTCTTGCTGACAGTTCTTGCCTGTCAGCTCTTTTAATTATCACATTATCAGCTTTTAAAGGCACGGCGCGTGGTGCAGAGCTGCAAATGAAGGCGCCGCAGATCGCACGCTGTGAGTTGCAAGCATTTCTCAATTGATGTCAGCAGTTAAAGGGAATATGCGCCAGCCATGGCGATGAGTGGAAGGTGAAGTGGTTGAGAAGGTGGTAATGGTGTGGTGATCAGACACCATTCTGTCCACAGTATGAATCAGAGTTACACCCTTCAGGTCACTTCTTCAGTAAAAGCTCTAAAAAAAAAACCCTTCAGTGTTGACACCGGCTCTGTAATGAGCTCTGCAACGCTAATTTTCTGTTTCTCAATTAACTAACAACTCTTTGTATTAGCTTACACAGAGCTGAACGTACAATTATCTGAACCCCAAACACAGTTAAATAAGGAAGTGCTTAAACTGTGTCACATACAAGTGCTAGTCATTAATTCCGAGTACTTGCTGATAGATAAACACTTCAGCTGCTCTCCAAACACTCAGTCACACAAAACATACCCATATTTGTTATGACCTCTTTTTTTGTCCCAAGCCACGACACAGAATCAGCACATCATCACACATAGGTTGATTTTCAGTGATCCCAATATATAATCATTTGGACAAGGTACAGACTTGTTTAAAGTGCCATCTTTCCTCAGTGTTCATTATGCAAATGAAAATGAAAATTATTTTAAATAAAGCTGGGAAAATTCAAAAATCCCAAAACACAAAAATTAACTTAAAGAGAGCAAAGTAAACAAACTATGGACACAAAAATCTAAACTGAAAATGTAGAAAACAGACACATGAAGACAAACAGAGCAACAGCAGGACTAAAAGCACCAGGTGGAAAAACAAATAGGGCAACCTGACAGGAAGTAAAATACTCGATTATCACAATAAAACACAAAACATGGAACTAAACAGGAAGTAAAATGATTAGGTATTTAAGGCATGAGATGATGAGCTGCACTTACAGCCTGAGCAAAACCACACACACACAAAAGAGCATACGCCCTATCCAGGTTAAATAAAAACACATTTATTGACTATGGTTGATTTTTATTACCTTCACGTACCTGTGTAGGATCTTTCTTTATTTGGAAAATTTATGTGTTTTTTTTATTATGACTGGCATCAGTTTGAGTGTGAAAATAGGATTAAAAGATTCTTTGCTTTGTTCATGCTGGTATATTTTGTTTTACTATAAATAAAAAAAAAAAACAAAAAAACAAAACAAACCGCAACCACAAAAAATAATTACAATTGTCAACAAAATGTGATTATATGATAGTTATGACTAATTGCAGACTGTGATGTTGTGTAATACCACTTTCTACCACAAGGCAGGACAGTGCGTAAAGTTAGTAAACACGATACTACTCACGATAGTGAGCAGCACGGGGGCACCCCAGGGCACGGTACTGTCTCCATTCCTGTTCACACTCTATACATCGGACTTCAGACACTGCTCACAGTCCTGCCACCTGCAGAAGTTCTCGGATGATTCTGCCATTGTGGGCTGTACCAGCAGAGGTCGGGAGGCGGAGTATATGAGTGTGGTGGACAGCTTTGTGGAGTGGTGCGGACAGAACCACCTGCAGCTGAATGTCACAAAGACAAGAGAGCTGGTGGTGGACTTCAGGAAGCACCAGACACTCCCTAACCCGGTCAGCATCAAGGGTACCAACGTGGACATTGTGGACAGCTACAAATACCTGGGTGTCCACATTGACCACAAACTGGACTGGTCCACAAACGCAGAGGCAATATACAGGAAGGGACAGAGTCGCCTGTATCTACTGAGGAGACTCAGGTCCTTTAACGTCTGCCAGACCATGCTGCAGATGTTTTACCACTCGGTGGTCTCCAGCGTCATCTTCTACGCTGTAGTGTGCTGGGGCAGCAGGATGAAGGCGGCCGACACCAACAGACTCAACAAGCTCATTAGGAAGGCTGGCTCGGTACTGGGAGTGGAGCTGGAGTCTGTGGTGGAGGTGACGGAGAGGAGGATACTGAGGAAACTCCTCAGTATTCGTAACAACACGTCTCACCCCCTGCACGACACACTGCTGTCCTACAGGAGCACATTCAGCGGTAGACTGAGACTACCGAGGAGCAGCACAGAACGCCACAGGAGGTCCTTCCTGCCAGTGGCCATCAGACTGTATAACTCCTCCCCTTTCTGTAGGGAGAAGCGCTAGATAATCATGTCAGGCATCACTGTCATTCCTATATTATGTTTACTTAGTACCTTACATCTCCATATTGTATCCATGTATCATATATTGTGCTCATACCGCGTACTGTACTCTTTTTGGATTATAGTGACACTTATACTCTGTACTTAACTGCATTTAATGTAACTTAATACCTCTGGCACAAGAATTTCCTTCGGGATTAATAAAGTTTTATCTTATCTTATCTTATCTTATCTCTTATGTTCACTAAGGCAAAAAGATGGTGAACAGGCTTAATTAGAGAGAGACAGCTAGCATTAGCTTTTAGCCTAGCACGGCTCTCTTGCTGTGATTCTGCCTCTTCATGCAACCACTTCCTGCAGTAGGTGAAGCTGGGGGCTGGAGGACGAGAGTATATGTAAGCTCAAAGGTGTTTTGTCACGTCACAAACTGCAAACTAAACTGAGCCATTAGCTCCAACACTCTGACACAAACTGTGGAACTGGTGTGTCATTACAGCCCTGGTATCCAGCAGACTGCCATGCAGGCTGGGTGTAGGGTCAAAGGTCACTCTTAGTGTTATTCTGAGATAGCGACAGTGCTACTTCCATTGAGCCAAATGCTGTGAAACCCTTTGAGTGGACAAGTTTGTTGTTGGAGGTCCCACACCACCCACCCCTCCATCCATCCCTCCCTCCCACTGTAGGCTCCCATGGAGGTGCGTGGATGTGCTGAGGATTGTGGGACTGATTACCAGAGGCCAGGTCCTGAGTTGGTGTCCTCCAGCTGTGCTGTTCTACCCAATTAGAAACTCCATATGCTGCCCTACTCAGCTGCTGAGTGGCCACACCTCCCACACACACAGGTGGAGCATTGTGCTGTGTTTCTGTGTGTGTGCCTTTGTTGTCTGTCAACACAAATCCTCCTGTGAGAGGTTAAAAAAAAGAGGGGGGGGGGGGGTTCAGCGTCCATTTGCTTGTTTTTGGATCCAGGATTTTTGCGGCAACATAACCACCTCACAGATCTAATTTAAGTTTGTATGATGGTTCACTGCAGCGATACTTTTGTTAATCTCAACTCATTTCCTCACACAAAAAACAAAGTAACTCAGACTGTCGCTGCTCCTTTGATACCAAACACACAGGTATTTAGGTGGGTGGCACAGAAGTGCTAATAGTATTAAAATATGTGGGTATGAATAATGGATATGTTTTTGAAAATGTATAATGTAAAGATGTTAGTCCTGTTTTCATAGAGAGACGGGATGCAGACGTGAAATGTTGCTGCAGGCGCCCGTTCCCTTTTCAAAGCACAATCTGTTCGCACGCGTTCAAAGTGGCTGTGACAATCTGTTGTGGTAGAATGCGACACTTCCATACCCAGAAAGTGATAAGATAAATAAAAACGTGTCAGATATCATATTAAAGTAAGAGTCATTACTTCTATATAAGTGCATTAGGAATGGCGGTGATAGCTGTAAAACAGCAGGGACGATGTCAGCATATGTGAAGAGACGTAAACACATGACTGAACTGACCAGGAGCCCTAAAGCTGCTCACATTTTCACATTTTAACTCAGACACCAAAAGCTCCTGAAATAAGCTTTCAAGTGTTTCCGACTTGCCAACTTTTACACATTTCTCACAGCAGCTCAGGAGCTAAGATGATTGACAGGGCTGCGATGTCGTTTTCTCACCTAATCGACACTCTTGGTGTTGATGTGATTCCCTTCTCCCTTCACTTTCACTCATTAGTCTTGAACTGTCCCTAACCAGCTGACTTTGAATCTGCAGGTCTCTCTGACACTGTGTTAATGGTAATAGTAATGACAACAATACTCATCACTGTCCATCAGACAAAAACAATGACAACTCGTCAGCATGTCCATCATGTACTTCACATGTAAGTCTAATATTCTATCAGATAAAAATAATTATAAGACTACAATAAGACAGGCAGCTACAGATCTGATCATTTCTATTAGGCCAGAAATGTCCTTTAATGGTCCCAAACTTGATCAATCAATCAATCAATCAATCAATCAATCAAAACTTTACTTATATAGCACCTTTTATACAGAAAACAAGAATACAAAGTGCTTTACAAAATAAAATGAGACCCCCAGACACACACACACCCAAAATACGCACCATGCACCCGCACATACTCACTCATTTTTTTGCTGTCTTTCTGATCTGTTAATGATGCTAACATGTATTTATGAGGATCAGCAGGAGGCCAGCAACATATTTATATCTCATGTCTGTAACAGCTGAATGCGGTAAAAATCTACATTCACCATGTCAACCTAAAGACAAGCATACTGTAAATACTGTCTTTGTGATTTGCTGCTTCTAAACGAGCTCCTGACAGATTAGTAGCTGAAGTTTTTTTGTGGCAGATCTTGGTGCGCAGACATCAGGGAGCTCGGCGCCCTCTGCGACTTGCATCATCTGCTGTGTGTCACAATGCTGCAGCCATGATGGGGGTCTGCCCTGCCCCCTGTGCCCACCTGAGGGGGTTACAGTTGGCAGCCAACACTCTTCACCTGACAGGCTTCCAGAAACAGGAACCACTTGGCTGCCAGCAGAAATAGCTTCTTCCTATTTGGGGGTCAGCCCCCCCAGTCAAGATGAGGGAAGCTTGGCTCTTTAAGAGTTGGGCCAATTCCCAGACACACTAGCAGCTCATGCCACAGGGCCCTTTGATTCTGGGCTCTCGATCAGTCACTCTAAATGCAGCTCTGTGCTCTTTCCAGTGGATGGACGGGGTTTCATTTTTATTAAACAGCTTGATATGCAGTGTCTACTTTACACGCCATGTGTAGTTCAGTGGTGAGAACATGCTGTCAGTTCTGGTTAGGTTAGAGGACGGTTCTCTAAAAGGCCAGTTGCACTGTCGCCTGACTGTGGCAGCATCAGAGCTCCGATTCAGGGCTGACACAACTTGATTAACCTATTCGTTTATCAAGAGATAAAAAGCTTCACTAAACACTGGCTCTGAGCCTTTCAATGGATTTCATGTAAGAACCTGTTTATTAAATACACTAAATATGAAGTCACTGTGCAAATCTACCTTATTTATACATTTATTTCACATGTCTTTATTGTGTTTCCATTTGGCTGCACTGCTGTTACATTCGCATTTGTGCATATATTATAAAGAGAGAAAAATAATGATTAGCAGTCAGGAAACAAGAGCTAAAGATGAAGGATGGTGTAAAAGAAAGCCAAGAGACTACATGGTTAGGTTTAAGTATCATAGTTTCAGTCGACAGACCTTTTTCACATTTTGCCAGGCACAGTTGCTGTTTTTCTGTTCCCCTGGTAGGAACCGGCTGAACAAAAATCCAGATTTTTCCTGATAAAGCTTCATAAAGGCCCGGAGGCCCCAAAACCTCTCCACTCCAAAACCCCTTCCATTTGCATGCATGCACATATTACAGCGTGTGTGTGATGTGCAGTTGAGCGCATCCTTCCTGCAGGTGTGGCTGTTTTCCTTTTGATGAAGGAAAAGCAAACTGATTAGCAGGTCCAGGTAACATCAGAGCAGCGGCACGGTGATTAAATCACACAGACCGAGTCTCAGGGAGACCCGTAATGAAGGGACAGGATGGTGGATGCCTTCAAACCCTCCTCCTCCTCCTCCTTCCACTCTTCCTCCATCACACTGCACTGGAGCTCAGCCTGAGCAGGAGGACAGGAGGAGGGGTGGAGCATGAATACCAATACACACTCACACACATGTAAGTGCTTAGGTTGAAGGCATACATGGAAGCAACTGACGATCTTAACATGCATGTTTGTGTACACGCAAAACACACAAAGACAAAGCAGCTGAAAGGGTTTATGTAGTTGTAAAACAGCTTTTTCATGACAAAATAATGGAGCCATCACCACAGGATGCACACTGTATCCAACCACCCTTGACTGGAGTTAATACAGCAAAGAAACTCATTTGCACATTTTATTTCCAAGCAGATTTGATAGAGTAAAAAAACAGCTCTGTAAATCAACAGTGAGCCAAAGCAACAACACATCTTACTCTGCAGCCACACTGAATTCTTCAAATCAGGCCAAAAATAAGCATTAAAAGCTCTTTAAAGTACTGTTGATGGCTTCTGGTTTACAGGCAGTCCCCATTCTCATGCCTGGCAATGGTCTTTTATGGTGAGGGACCTAATACAAGATTTCTGTTCTAGTGCAAACACAGTGGCCATGGGCACCAAGGAACAGCTGCCGTATAATTGAATTAACATTCGCCTTCTGCTCCGGCACTCAGCGCTGTGCTGAGAACTCATACACATCCCTCCACGAGCTCCATCAACCTGCTCCATGAATATGCATGGCACTGCTGATATATATGCGTTCTGCGTCTAATGTTTGTGGAGTTGCCTATATACAGCGGATAAAGAGCTATATACACTGAAGATCCTGGGAGAGTGACACAGTGCATGTCTGAGTCCGTTGATCATTTTTAGTGCTACAGGCTCTCAGAGGATGAGCGCGTCTGAGCTTTACTGTGATTTAAGGTCTAACAGAGACATCTAGTGGATCAGTGGTTAAACTGTGAGGCGTGCTGCTGGTTTGGGATTTCACTTAATGCTAACACTCAGCTAATTCTACACATTTCTTAGTCAAGGCTTGGTCTTATTGTGTCTCGATTAAAGACAGCTTTGGTTGTAATTATTCACATTTTGAAGGTTAATTTAATTTGGCACAATAATTCTTGTATTGAGAGTTATGACTAGAGTTTAAAAAAAAAGTTTGATTTCATGGTTTTCTTTTCATATTTATTGTGTGATTCTTTATGCCATGACACAGTCTGAGTGAATCAGTATCATAGAATCAGTGAACTTAAAATGAATAGAAGTGGACAGGACTTTGATAATGTTCTTCCTGGTCAGGGTACACACACATTTAAATCAATAGCCAGACTGCTCACATAAACATCTATGCATCTATGCAGTGACAGAGACTTACCAGTTAATATACCTCTCAGTATGAAATCAGTGGAATGTCCCGTATAATAATAGCAGAAATAAAGACAGGCAGCAGAAATAAAGACAGGCAGACATGATCTGAGCCCTTTGAGTCCAGATTTATTGATACGGCTGTGCAGTCACAGAGCATGGTGGCACACATGGCCGCCTGGCCGGCACGGGACAGTGACACACACATGCATGCACATACATGCACACACACACCCACACACACACACACACACCCACACATACACACACCATCACTTTCAGTCATTCTGTCTGTTCAGGGATGTAGTGGAGGGTAAAATAAGGCGGTTAACTCTTAGTTAGACCATTCACGCCATTGTTTTAAATTTGACTTTCATAATATGTCTGTTTGATGTAAGCAAACATTTTATAACATGGTGATTGGATTTCAATTTAAAATTTTCTCTCCCATACAAACAATTACCCCAACACAGTCATCGATGGAGCGGGTCACAGTGAGGAGATCAGAAATGCACATTAAGTATTTTGTGTCACTCACTCACTCACTCACTCACTCACTCACTCACTCACTCACTCACTCACTCACTCACTCACTCACTCACTCACTCACTCACTCACTCACTCACTCACTCACTCACTCACTCACTCACTCACTCACTCACTCACTCACTCACTCACTCACTCACTCACTCACTCTTTACATCCATCTAAGTCAGTCACTAGGTCAGCTTTCAGTCATTATAGTGATTCAGACTAAACAAGGAAACTAAACATTGAAACAAACAACACATAATGTGTTTCATCATAACCGTTACAAAACACCATGTTTAGAAGTCTTAACATGTCATAAATACAGCTATGATCATTAGTATGGTCGTTATAAATTCCTGCTAAATATTCATACAGTAGGCTATCACAGTAGCAAGAGTGGAAGGTAAAGCATACTACAAGACTGTACATGTGTTGGTCCCTTGGTACACAAAATATATTCTGCTTTACCAAGGCAGGCAGCCTTTTTTTAATAGAATAACTTTACTTTTAAATCTAGTTTTCTAAGATTGTTGCACTTTAAGTTTTACAGTTTTGATTTTGTTTGTTTTTTTTTCTGACTTCAGAGCTGGTGGAGTGAAACAGAGGAGAGACAAACTGAAACAGGAGACAACCTTATATGTTGAAGACATGGACGATTAATCCTCTGAGTCAAACAAGGAGCGAACAGTACAGTAAAACGTAAACATACACTATACAGCACGAAACTGCTAGAAAATAGATCTTTCCTAAATGAAACAGAGCAAAATATACTATTATAAATACTTCTGCAACATCAAACAGACTTTCCAAGTTCCTGGAAGATATCAACCGGTTTGTTTGTCTGCTTAGATCAGCAGATTCAAAATGACATCACAAACTTTTGCAGTGGAAAGGTGTAAAATGAAAAGGTGCAGATAAGAGGCACACATTTAGCCAGCTGGCATGCTAACCACTGACTGTAGTTTTTAGGTAGAAAGTAGCGCACTGCGTGAAAAAACTGTTGATATCTCACCACGGTGCTGATGCTTCTGTTAAAAATGAGGGGTTCGTTTAAAATAAAGGGGTTAAAAAAATCAACTGAGTTTAAGGTGTTAAAAATTTCTTGAATATACTATGTATAAGCTCATATGCCAAGAGCTGAATCTTGGCACATTAAATTCTGAAACAAGAAGAGAAGACGAGGTAATTAAATATTTCTAGGAAAAAATAAAAAGAAGCAAATACTGCCAAAATGCTTTTTTCCCATTATAACTATATATATACATAGATATATATAGATATATATATCTATATATATATATATATAGATATATATATCTATATATATATAGATATATATATGTATATACGTATATATAGTAAAAGCTGAACCAGCATTGCAGGGGGTTCAATATGTTACATATGCACAGTAAGCAATATTTTGCATTGTCTATACAGTTACATTATGAGTCACAGAAACCAAGTAGCAGATACAATTTAAACTCAAAGCGCGATGAAAAGTGGCAGGCGGGAACGGGTGTACTACGATCACGCTGTAAACACGTGGGTTAAACAACACGCCAACAACTTAGAGGGTAAAGCTGCACAGCAAAAAACAAACAAACAAACAAAAAACATAACTGTTTTCCTTAACCTGCGCCACTCTGCTACAGCTTGAATACATGTAAGAAGGCATCGAGAAGAAGAGTGTGAGGATGTCAGTGCATGATTCATATAGGACGTAATGCAAAACAAATTTAAATAATAAAAAAAGGTAAACAAAGACATTTTACATCTTTAAAAAAACAACTTGAGCATGTGATATGCCTGAAATGCAAAAAAAATAAACAAAACAAAAAAAAGTTGCATTCTAATTTTGGGATGATTTTTTACTACAATTATTTTACATTATATCCCAAAAAGTATGGATGAAGTTCTACCCCCCCCCCCCCTCTTCCTCCTCAGGTCTGCACATATACACACTTTGAATATGTACAACAAACAAGACAAACACACACAAAAAACAACATGTATTTGGCTGCAAGGAACACAGATGTGTGCGGAAAGCACTAAGGAAGTAAACATGTACAAATTGGGGATTATTTCAGAAGCTAATAAAGTATTGTGAATTAAACCCCAGTGTAATATGTTAATATATATTTATATGTGTGTGTGTGTGTGTGTGTAAAAGTCCCTCCGCTGTCTCAAACACAACTTCAAACACAACTGCATTTCTGTTCCCATTTACAATGACCAGAATGGTTCACTATGACATAATATGCAGCAGAGGGGTTTGCACAATGGCTATGTCTGCGGTTAACTTGAAATAGTGTCAGAATAAGACTCAGTCAGTCTGTCAAAGGCTCCATGTTGCCCTCACTGCTGTTGCTTTAAGGTCATTCAGTCTTCAGTAAGCAGGAAGGAAGGAATAATGCACATGGCTCTGCATACAAGAAGTAGAAACAATTCATCAGTAATAAACACGGAAGGAAGCGAGGGTGTCAGTGAGTCCTGTAGGGGGCGACACAGTCCAGCTAATGGTCTCCCCCTCTAAACTGGTTGGCGGCTGAGCAGCAGCAGTGAGGTTATGATGCTCCACAGCTTGCTTATTCCATCACCACCTCTGCTTGGAGATGAAAGATTAGACCACAATACAGTGGGGAAAGTAGGATTAATGAGTCACCAGTTATATTTAACATCTTAAATATGAGATGTGTTCCTGTATATTCTGGGTCAGGTTTAGGCTGTAGGGTTAAACTCACCATCAGCCCCTTTGTTCTTGTTTTCTTCCCCCTCTGGAGATTCAGCCCCTTCTGACAGCTCTCCTGAGGAACCAACAGAGTTGTGTTATTCATCACCGTGACTTGACCAACATGTTTGATGGGAGCAAACATGCATGCAAGTCCCAAAGGAATCCTCCAAAAGCTTTTAAAGTGCACTGTTGTTTCATTTATTTTAGGCTCTGGTGGAGATGTTGGAAGAAACGATCTACAGTATTTCATCTGAAACCTTCAAACAGCTGATTATGATCCTATGTATGCTGCATACTGTAAATAACCTTTTAAAACCAGGTGCTGTGGGAAAACACAGTGAAAAGGATATACCGTTCTGGAGTTGGGGGTTTGTGTGTGCAGCACTGCCAGGCTGCGTCCCTTGCTCCATTTCCCCTGCGTTGCCATCTGGTGGTCTGCTGACCTCTGCTGATTCGGCCGCTTCCCCCTCTGGTTTCTCCTCCTTTGGTTCAGGCTGTTCAGATTCTGTGAGGACACCCTGTGGCTCCATGGCCTCTTCCTGCTGGGCTTTCTCCTCTGCTTCCCTTTTAGCTCTCTCCTCCGCCTCTGTGGTCACCATAGGGTGTGTTATTGTGCATATGTGACAACTTCTCACTATAAACCAGTAAAAGTTTTAAAACCTAATGTGATGCAGAGATGTTAAAATCTATTTAAAATCAAGCAGCATTGACCACTTCTGGCCACTGGATGGCAGCTGAAACAAGCTGTAAACATATTTTCAGCCATATGTTGATACACTGAGTAAACAGTCCTTTACACAACCCAACTATAATTTCCTATTGGCTGACTACTATTCAAATCACACTAGTTACAAAGCTAACATGAACTCAGCCTGCAGTTTAGTCATTAACAACAGGTTTATCATATAAACTAATTGTTGACACCGGTGTATCCAGACACAGCGATCCTTGACTCTTCAGAGAAATATATCTGACTGCTGAATCCTCCATGACATTTACTGGCTTGCCTGTTAATCTGTTGATTATTTTTGTTTATTTATTTTTTTATTCAAATAAAAACTGCTGGTTACTGCATCAGTCCAGTCAGATATGATGACAGGTACACACAAAATGCTGAAGCTGACTATAAAAATACCGAAAACGATCTGAAAGACAATTTGTGACTTATACACATACAAATATGTTATTAAGTTCTAAATAAGGGATATTATGACAACACAATTTTACATTTTTTAATAGTCCAATATTCTTAGAAATTGGTGTTAACATAATTAAATTTATTAAGCAAATGTGTGTGTGTAGACTCAGCAGGGGTGGATTTTTACATTATGATCTAGAACAGATTATCTTCCCTCAAATGCCACACAGGTCATTTAAAATCCTCCTGTAAGTGACCTAAGAGCAGATGTTAGCAGCTTTATATGCCAGTTTTCCCCACTCACGTTTACCATGTTCACTAACTGTTTGGGTGTACGGTACCTTTGGCAGCCTGGGCTTTCCACCGCTCTCTGTTCTGATAGACCTCTTCATTCCACAAGGCCTTGAAGTTCTTCGTGTCCACCGTCAGCAAAGAGCTTTGGCCTGACGAGCCGCTGTCGGAGCCCATGCTTTTGACACTGTGCCTCTTGGCGTCATCTGAGCTAATACTGTTCAGACTAGACAGATACAAAATAGTGATGGAGGAGCAGAGTTAAAACAGGAATAGGAGTCTGCAGTCCCTCTTTGAGGCAGCAGAGCTTTGAGCTAAATGCTAAAAACAGCCTTCAGTTCATTATCACGATGTTCTCTATGTTTTTTTTAGCACAACTTTTGCATTTAGCTGCTAGCTGAAAAAGTAAGAAGCCATTGCATAGACAGATGCAGACATAGTTAGAAAATGCCTGAAAGCAGCTATAAATGCTGTGTGGAAAGCGCCCAGGTGTATTCAGACAAGGAGACGGCACACGTGGCAACACTATCTGAGATTCCTGCTGAGTGATGATAATAACTGCTTTTGAGGCGAGCGGGGAGGCTGGTATTGATGTGCAGGTGCAACAGAAGATGCACAGCCTCCCCAGGTATTTCTGTATTTTACAAAAAAGTGCACTTCACAAGAAAATTTAAACAAAAGGCAGACTCAAAGTTTTTAATTATCTTTCTCTGAATGGTTTAAATATTACTAACACAATCGCAAGTGAAAATTTTCTGTTTGGGTGCTTTCAAAGCTTTACACACACCTGATTTAGTACAAAGCTAAAGAAAATGTATTGAGCCAATTAATTAAAAACAGTGGAGTCAAAGAAAAATCACTTCCTTTTGTGTCTTAAGAGGCTTTTGTGTATGCTGATCCAGCCCATTCATGAATGAGAACGGTGACTTGGCTGGCTTCTCTAAAATGTCAATTTCAAGGTGTGTGGCTCTGCCTGATGAAAAGTGGAGACATTTCCATGCACAGAAATGGATTACTCATGGAGGAGTCATCTGTTGTTCTCAATACTTTCATTAGATATGCTGTTAGTGCAGAAGAGCTGCAAAGGTTTAATTATGTCATTGAACAAGCAGTCATTCACAGGTGTGACAGTTGAAGGGCAGAAAATAACACATTCTAACCCTGATTAACCCGGCAGCTTTATTAAGATATACTCAGATTTATTTGCTCACCCACATCCATTTGCTCAATAATTCCGCAGATAAAATAAAAAAAAAAAACATTTAATTCCCAAATGATTTCTCATACAAAGAACTGCAGCTCACCTTGAGCGCCGAAAACCAGCAAAACCTGAATGCGAGGCCTCTTCAATGAGCGGTGTGACGATACGCTCCATCATGTCTGTCAGCACAGTGAAGGTGGGCACAACAATGTAGTCTATGAAGCCTGGAGACAGGGACAAGACATCACTACAGTATGTCCACATTCACATTATGTACGTTTTGTCACTTGGTTTGTCAAACACTATGTATGTAACACCAGGACTGTCTATGGCTGAGCCTTTGGGATTAGGGCTAAGCTAACATAGCGAGGCTTTCTTTAAACTGTAGTCCATCCCGTGCTTTAGCTACTGTCTCCACCTCTGTGGTTGCTTCCATCTTTAGCTGTAGCTTGCTGTATTGTCAGTTGCAGACAGATTTACCTGGTCCTGATAGCATTAATTAGTAATGTGTGTGGGTGTGTGTGTACCACTTACCGATCTGGGACTGTGCCACCATTGTGGACTTTCTGTCACACAGTGGAGAGAACGGCAGCCCAAGCTCGGCTTCTTTGTCCCCCTGGAAACAAAATGCCATCTTCAGTCAAAAAAATTCCGCCTTTGATTTGAGAAAAATACCCATTGGGCACACACACCTATATCACTCACAAACACACACTTACCACTGCGCACCGTGTGCTCACACTTCTATCAGCACTTTGGATTTGTGTGGGCCCAAACCAAAGTGCTTTTGGGGAAAAAATGTGTTTCATTTTCTTTTCTGCTTTGTCACGAACAGATGAGATGTGTAGTCGAGAAACAATGTTCTTTAGAGAAGCAATTTATTGACAATTCGTATCCCGCGAGACGGAGGCCGCCAAAATAACAATAGCACTGATAATGAGAACAATGTGGATTATTAATGGAGGAGATGAAAGCACCGTTTCAACCACTGTCTTTCTTGATGGCATTTATAAACACACGATTTATTATTTATAGTCAAATGCATTTATTAAAGAGGTCACACTACACATTTTGGTCCTCTGTGGTGCTCTGTCAATTGGCCAAAATGTCAACAAATGCAGGATAAAATGCCACATCCTGTGATGACGTTATACTTTCTGATTATGTCTCCAAAAAACGCCACAACTACAGGACCGGTAGCTCAAAACTTCATCCATCTTTAGTGTTTTTAATGTTTGGACAGCAACCAAAGCCTAACCCACACACCACACACAAAGGAGATAGATGAATATCATGCGATGCAATCTCTTCACCTTCACACCTCCAAAACCAGCTGATGCTGTTTGTCTAATAACCAGCGGAGTGTCTCCACCTACCTGTCTGAAGAACTCCTCTAGGAGGGAGGTGGTCCAGCGGTGGTGGAGGTTCCAACTCTTGGCTGGGTGGCTGATGTCTGCTGTGTGAAGCAGCAGCGACAAAGCTTTGGGCTTGTCAATGCTGAAGCACAAAAGAACACACCTGAGTCATTTGTTGGTTTTACAGGCTTTTTAGATACTTTCACTCTGTCTGTCTTTTAAAAACATGCCAGCTGGAAGAAGGATAAAATGTCCCAGGCAGTGAGTGTCCCAGCAGAGAGTTGGTCATAAAAGGAGAACGGAAAAAATGTGGCACAGCTGTAAATGTGTTCTGTCCACAAAAACGGGACAGTTTGTGCATATGGGGTACAATCCTACTGTGAAAATCAGTTCAAAATAAAGGTTTAAAGGTTAAAAATAGAGGCTTCAGATGAGGCCCTCTTCACTATGAAACACATGTGAAAAGTCATCATTCTGTATGATAGTAAATCTGAAGGAAGGTATGAATTATGAAGGAGTTCCTATATTTCTGTCTTCACTGTAACTGTCCCTCCTGTCCTGGGAGTTATAGGTAGTTGTTTCTGTGTAATCAGTCTTTATCTCTAAAGTGCTGAGTTCCTCTTTTTTCTAGTATTTTCTGCAGCAGGATGATATATATGGCAATGTCAACACAGTTATAGTACATCGGTTCAATGGTTCCCTTGAGAATCATTGTGAGTTGGTTTTGGTCTTTTCATGTTTTTTTAAGCCTTTTTAAATACTGCAAAGCCCATGAAGTGGACGTTGGAATATACATAGACTTTTATTTGTATATACAAAGAGAAATGCACGGGCTCAGAGAGGAACTTAAAACATAAAACCACCAAAAATATACAAGAACAACCTGGGAAACATCATGCCCGTCAATCATGCTGCCTCCATTACGCTAATCGTCCTCCACACTAAAACACGGTGTGAAGCTGCATCATCTCACCTCATCAGAAATCAGTGGTGTCTGAGACATCACCTGATAACCATATCAAAACATCGCATTTAATGGACTGATGCATGAACGGACAGACCAATACGGACAGTAGGCAGACAAATGAAAACACATACACACACACACAGTACAAGGTTAAACAGAGGTGAGAAACACTGGCTCACATTTCCCCTTATTCCATTTGTGGCAGATTGGCTCTTAAAGTGCACTCTAAGCAGGCCTGCAGCAGACTGGTTTGAATTACTTCACATTAGAGTCTATTCAGCATCGCAGCTCTCTGCAGACTGCAATCTCTTACTCATGGTGCATGTGTGTATGTGCACCCTATAGTGCTGCAGCTTGATGATTACCTTGCAGTCAGCACTTTTTGTTTCTGCCATACATTTTACAAATACAGGAAGCATAATGTTGTCATTTCCCATATATACTCTAGAGAGCTACTTATCTCCGTATCAGTGCCTTCCGAGCAGCTTTCAGATTGTGTCGATTGCAGGGCATTATCACAACGAACAGAACGCCCTGAAGGTCAACAACTTTTTTTGCCGTGGTCTCTCATCAGTGCTGCAGAGACATCAGCAGTGATGACTCATCACGTCATATGATAGTCTGCTTGATGGCTCTTTTATTTCTGTTCGCAAAATGCCGCTCTGCGTCTGCATCCACAGCAGTTATCAGTCACTGTGCTTAAAATGTGTGGAAAGGAAGTTCTGTTAGGAAGTCAGCAAAGATATGTTTACCATAACTGTAATGACAAAAAGATATTTACAGTGTGGAAAAAGATGAAGATCAACCTGCCTTCTATCTTTCACTTCTGTTTTATACTTCTTTATTTGTGATTTCAATGCAAATATTAGAAGACTTCAAACGAAACTTGTAGAAAGCTGCTCACCCTACTGGATTTGAAAAGCATCATAAGAACCACTTCAGCTAAAATGTTCTATTTAACCTCGAATTCTTCATCATGTGGGTCTGTTACCAGTACTGCTGCCAGCTCTATTTGTATATCCAGCAGCAGAATGACCAGATAAAATAAAAGGACACAGCTCAATGAATGCAAAACATCCTATCAGCTAAATGTTGCCAGTAGTAGCAGTAGTGTGGCTAGCAGGTGTAACTTCATGACCTCCATGTTGTTTTTACAGGTTGATGTGTAATCAATAACATCTTTGTCCTCTTTGGATACGCTAGGGTTCATATGTGGGTTCATCTATCTTAAAATACCATCTAAGGACTCTTATTATGTTTTCCTGCAGAAAAACATCAGTGGACCTGAGATGGCATGAATTTAGTCTCCTAACCCCCTATTATTTTTTCTCAATGCACTCAGTTGGTAGCAGAGAAAAAAAAAAGAACACCGACAAACCTGCCAGCAATTTGTGGCACCGGCTGTTTTTCACCACAGTGTGTGCAAAAATATTTCACCCTGCCAACTCTGGTGTGACTACACAGTAACTCTGTAGCACACTTCAGAGAAAAACAAGCTTTGCCCGAGAGGACCTGTAGTTATACCCTGCTGATTACCTGTACTGTATAATGCATGACTTTTGGTGCTATTTGGCAGCAAAACACTGCATTTCTGTGTTTTATGTTAAGTAAATAACACTTCAATAACAGAAATCCTATCTTGTTTGTCTCTAACGGACCAATCCATCCCGTATAAAGGGTGTCTGTTGTGTTTTTCTACGAGCACCCCCTTCAGGGCAGGGTTAATTGGGTTGTAAACAGCAGGTGGTTAGTAAAAAGTGGCTGATATTAGGGTTAATGGGATCTAAATTGCAGGGGCAAGGGCAGGAAGTGTAAACAGTACTGAGTGTAAACTGAACTGACCCTTCAGGTTGTTGCAGGAAGTTCTTCATGGCTTTAACCTGCTGGAAGTGGCAGGACATATCGGTGGCCAGCACCATCTCCACCACCAGAGCCCGAAGCTCTCTGGATGAAAACAGAGGAGAGAAAAACATGAGCTGCATGTGAAACATAATAAACTCAAAGAAACTGACTTGTTTCAGAAGTTATTCTAATAAATGAAGGCAGTTTCTCAGAGCTAATTATGCCTGTTTTGACAAGTCCCTGCTTATGTGCCATGTTAAATAGGATTGCAGCTCTCGTCTTAAGTCTGTCATCACACACCAGCTCCATTTAGTACAAAGTTGTTGGACCTTGATTTTGACTGTTAGCTAAATGATGAAAATAGGACATGTGTTTTGAATAGGTGAACACAGTGAAGCTGTTCTGCTTGACCTGCCGGCTGTCACGACTGCACGTCTACTTGTTCTCACATGCTTGTATTTTTACATCAGAGATTAATTTCTATTTTCTGTCACTCAGCTCTTCCCTCTTTCTGTTCCGTGTGCCAGACTCCGAATCAGACTCACTGACCTCCAGTCGTCCTTGGAGAGGTTGTAGAGGATGTTCATTTCATCGTCCTCCTGCAGCAGGCGATAGGCTGCACTGACATGATGGCTCTCCAACACTGAGCGGTCATTATACAGGATTGCTGTGTCTGACCTGTCAGTCAAAGACAAGTTAACAATCTGTTGGTGTTCTACTGTGGATTACAGGCAGCTTAGCGAACAAACATGGATATTGCCACAGCTTTACTCAACAAAAATGAATCATTGTTTGTCAATTATTTGCTCATGTACTTTTTTTTCCCTCCACTTCTAATACTGCAGTTCATGCAGCTAGAGAGCAAAACTCATCTTCTCACCTTCTCATTCACAATAAAAATAATCTGATGTTTGTATATACAGAGAAATGTTCAATAACATACCTTGGAAATGACATATTAGCTAATCAGTGATCAAT
This sequence comes from Parambassis ranga, assembly GCF_900634625.1. Classification (NCBI taxonomy): domain Eukaryota; kingdom Metazoa; phylum Chordata; class Actinopteri; family Ambassidae; genus Parambassis; species Parambassis ranga. The sequence goes on along the minus strand of NC_041037.1, from coordinate 8,756,583 downwards.
GTGGTGTGAAATAGGAGTACCATTAGATTTAGGCTCACATAAACCTGACCTGTGAGGCTGCAGTGACTGTTTTTTATCTTGGTGCAAAGATGAGTGAGGCCTGGATGTATGGAGTGCTGACATACATGGATACAAAGACAGCCAAATAAAAAGAAGAGGTGGATGGTGGCTATAATTTTGCTTCCCAGGAGACTGGTGTTTGTCTCCTCTCTAGTAGTGTTGCTTTCTTTTGCTTAGTGTAAAGGCACCATGACCCTTTGTGAATATAACCTCACTCTCCTTTTCACTCTCTGACAGTTTAAGGCATCTAAAATACTTAGTTAAGTTCAAAAAAAGATCAGGATTCGGGTTAAAACAGAGAATCTCTAAGCACTAAACACAATCTTAAAAACAATCTTTACCAAAGTAAAGATAAGTCAGACATGAAGTTAGAGCTAGTACTGTGGCTTTTCTGTTGCAGATAAGTTTCACCAACTGTAAAATTAACTTGCTTCTGAAATGATTCTTTAACAACATTTAAAAAAAATTACTCGATTTTAATAAACTCCTTTTTTTGTGCAGAGAATATTTGTGTTAATTAAAGTGATTTTTAGAAAGGCTAAAAAAATACAGGCCTGTGTAAGTTTGTAAAATAATATAAGCCTAAATTACAAAAAAAGTGTTGTTTTTTTCTCTTCGGGGCATTTAAAAAAATTAATTATGAGTCTCTGTGAATAAACTGTGAGGGTTTGAAGTTCACCTGCACTTCCCATCCTGCAGTGTTATTACTGCACTGCAGGCCATCAGTGTGAGTATAAAGGCCCCTTGCTGTAAATGAAAACATTGATCGGGTGAGTCAGTGCCATGCATTTTTGATTTTATGATCCATTACCTTGTCTGAATGTGGAAGTTGTTTGTGGTCCCTGTGTGCTCGTAGTCGTGCACTGCTGCCGCAAAGATCATGGCAAAGATCTCAAGCTCCGTCAACCAATGCTGGAGGCAAAGGAAGGAGAAGAAGAGGGGGGAGGAAGAGAGGTGGGTGAAGATGGAGGAGTGTGAGGAAGCAGGGGGGAAAAGATAAAGAGGAGGAGGATCATATCAGAGAGGAAAGGGTAAGGAGGGGGAGGCAACGAGATGGAAAAGACATTGACAGGAAAGAAGAAAAGTAATGAAGACACAAGGAAGGAATGGACAGAAGTTAGAGGAAGAGAAATGAGAAGCCAGTGAACAGAAAAAGGGGAAATGTAGGGAATCCCGACATGAGGACGTGGAGGAGAGCAGTGATAGAAAGGATGCAGAGAAGTATTTGGCATGAGGAATACATTACCGTCAGAGATGAAAGGAAACAAATGGGGAGAGGGAGAGAGAGGAAAGGTTAGAAAAGCAAAAAGGAAACTTTAGACAAGCTCTATTGAGAATCACATTTTAAACTGTCACTTTAACACTCCTCCTGCTGCTGCTGCTGCTGCTCTGTCTCTTGACGTCTGGTTTGTCACTGTTACCAAATATAAATACAGAACTCACGCTCTCATTTTATTAAGAGTTAATGTTCTTATGAGGTGAGACCAGACATCAAGCTTTTCTATTTATGTTTCTAGTTTAAGTCAGTGTATTTTTAGCACATTCACAGTACTGTAGGATGAATTATGTATGTATTCATTTATTTAGATGTCCATCTTTAATCTGTATGTAGCATGCACACAGCATTGAGTGGACACCCTTCTCTGAGATGGGGATCTGAGTGTGCTCATGTGCACACAGTGGGGGATTAAGCTCAGGAAAACCGGTCAATATTGGTGACTAATCAACAGAGGGGGGGAAGCAGGGAGTCATTAAGAACAGGGTGGGTGCAAGATGGCCAATCTACCACTCAACATATTTCCTCATGGGCCTGCTTTATGAATGACCTGTTGATTGTTGATTTAATGGAGTCTGGAGGGCCTGTGAACTGATAGATGGTGTTCTGCTGCTCCCCTAGGAGCCTGTGGTTCTAGCTGTAATGTGGTTTACTCTGCAAGGCACTGCCCAAAGAAACACACCATGTCAACAGCTGTCGAAGCCACCTTATTAAGGTGATTAAATAAAAACACTGGGAGTGGGGGCGGCCGGCTGGTTGGGGACTTTGAACTAAGGCTTGCGCATTTTTTTTTTTTTGGGAATGAAGCTCATTCCAGTGGGAAGGAGTGAAATATAGGCCACCACGAATGAAAACAGAACAAAACCAACATGAAATATGGAGTAGGACTGAAGCAGTGTCACACCAAAAATAAGTTCAAATGTTGATGCCATTTGAAGTGTCGCATTTGACTCATATTCTTAGAAATGTGGGTTGACGTTCTAAAACCTAAAACTAAAATTAAACTGTGATTTTCTTTGGGTGTCTTGGTTTTTTTTTTCTATAAAAATATGGTTCATGGATTTTCCAGGATGGAAATAAAGCCATATTTAGAAGCTGCATGTCAGGCAAAGCTGCAATTAGGCTGGCATACGTCAGCCGATAGAGATGTTCTGAATGCCATGTGGATAAAATCCTCTTGATTTCAGAGACTAAGCTTCAATCCAATGAGCTTTCATTCTTGGAACTACACCAACTGGTTTCTGTGGGTTTACATCAGGTTAGTGTAGTGAAAGCTGATAACTTACCACCATGCCGGTCTTCAGAAGCAGGTAGTGTACAGTCTGTGTGACATCAGCAGCATGCATCAGGTTGTGGTAAGGGTTTTTATGTTTGCTGTATCCAACCTCAAGAGCCTCCACAAATGACACCACAGCAGAGATTGGTATCTGACAGCAGACAAAAAGAGTGAAGTAGAGTAAAAAACACTGCAAAGAGTGACAGAAATCTCTCTGGTGATTTAAATGATGACTGCATACAATTTAAGTGTGCGCAGCATCTGAAATTGATAGTCATAAAGTCATGGATCGTGAATCATTCAGGCTTCTGCAGACCACGATTCCCTATTCGTATCAGCTCCATTGCCCGCGTCCATTTACTCTCGGATGCTGTCACTTCAAGTAAAGTGTGCTCAGCTGTAAGATGCTGTGGAAAATGAGCTCCACTACTATCAGACAAAATGAAGTATGTCCAACCCTCCTCATAAAATGGCCATTGTCGAGGCACAACAACATAATCTCACTCTTAAAGAGACTGAACTGTGAGGGCTTGCTTCACTAAATCAAGCATGGTGAAGGTTATTATCTACACTCAACACTTTATTCTTCTTTCAATGACAAAACAAAAGTCTACACTTTTATTCCTGGGATCTTACCTTGAAGCGACTAATGAGGTCATATCTTGTAAGCAATTCGTAGAATATGAACTTAAGTGCGTGATCCCCACTGGCCTCATTTAGAGCGAACACATCAAATGACCACTTGTCAACATTCTGTAAAGTGGAGAAGAAGAAAATCAAATCACCTTTAAGAGGAAAAGAATATTGAAAAAGGACGGTGTGTGTGTATCCAGATATTTTCTTTTACATCTGTGTATTTCAGCTCAAATGTGTGTGTGCACATGTTAATACCTTAAGCACAGATATGACAGACGCTGGATAGCTGAGTCCCACCATATTGGAGGTGCGTCGGTACATCCTGTTTGGATGAGATAAAAAACATCAAATGAAAAGCACCGCTGAGTGTAAACACCAGAGGTTACCACACCGGCCCCCACCCAAAAAAACCTCAGCCTGTAAGCCCCCCCACCAGGACTTTCTCTATCAACACAGCGCAGTGTAAACCTCTGTTAGAAAGGTTAAGGTGAAAAAAGGTAAATGCTCCTGCTAGTCAGCTTTTCCACAAAGGATTTAAGGCTTTATCTCATCTGAGGGGTAGAATATAGTTTAACCTAATCACAAGCTGGGAAACAAGCTGTGTAATTCCCCATGAGATCCGCGGAGTCATTAATTTCAGTAGGAGGAAATTGCTGTGCGTTGCTCAGTGTCTCAAAGTTTTGTGGGATAGAATAAATATGGAGTTTTACAACAGTTTAACTTCTACATCAGGTTGGATTTGTCATCAGGGCAGGCTGATGTCTTATCTTTTTATTTTATTTTTCTGCACCACACTGCTCCACCTTTCTCAATCCATCCTCCTGTTTCCAATCTTTCTCCATTGTAAAAACACAGTGTCTTCTGTAAAAACAGATTAAGAAAGATTATAGCTTACACGTTCCAGGCTTACTGATTTAAACAAATGCATGTTGCATGTTACTGTGTGATAAAGCACAGCTTTGGAGAGAGAGAGAGAGAGAGAGAGAGAGAGATAGCTGTCTGTAACCCTCTGAATAATGGTGCTTAGCCAGGCTTGCCAAGGCCGTGATGATGTATAGTCGACTCAGGTGAGCGAGCTGCTGTGCAGAGGATGCACGCACATTTCCAAAAGATTGAAATTTTAAAGGGGTTGAGCAGTTTAAAAGGCAAGCAGTGCTGCTTTAAATTGAGAATTATTTCCCTTCCTTTCAGGCTGCCAGACATTTTTTCTCAACCAAGCAACCACCGTACTACTTATGTATAAAAGAATATAAACTCTAATTTCAATATAGCAAAATAAATACAACTGATATTTGAATAAAGAACATGGAAGTTGAATTACCCGTCTTACCTTTGCTTCTTTAACACTTTTTTATTGCATACTGCATAAAGATTAGCCTGGTGAATTTATGATAAGTCATAATGACAACTTTTAATACTAAAACATAAAAAATGAAATCCAACAAACTGTGTAAAAGATGACATTGACCTGAAACAAGCAAGTTTAAAGACTCTGACTTTACAGCCAACTGTTTGTTGCCTGTAAGGTTAGAAAATGTTAATTCAAAACAAACAAACAAAAATGTCAGTAGTGTACATTTGCCTGCAGAAAAAAAAACATTCAATTGTGCAAAAGCAATGTCCTTGCCCATTTGGTATGCAAGGCCAAACTAAAGATGTTGATAGAAATGCTTTAAGTCGCTCTGGGCAATGCTGGGGTTCAACAGTGACAGATTGGTAACTTCAGAAGAGAGGGGCGGGGAGTAATGGAGACAATCAAAATGCATTATTTAGAAGTGATGACTGCATGCTTTTTTGTAACTGTGGTTGTGTTTACGTGCATCGTGCAGAGTCTTACCTCTCCACAAATATGCCAGCCTGAACGGCGTGGACAATACTGCGGAAACGAGGTTTTTCTTCATTGCGTCGCAGCATCAGGCCCATCTGTCTGGTGAAGGTGGAGGCCAGCCAGTCCCGCACCTCCGAAGGCACCGACTCTGACTGGATGTCACTGAGCTCATCCTCTGTGTCCACCAAACGCCTAGAACAAGAGACACAATAAGTGCAGATTCAAAAAAAGAAAGAAAGAAAAAGAAAGATACAGCTTTACAGCCTTACTGAAGTATTTAACATTTATTGAGGCTCTTCTTTCACAGAGGATAAAACTCAAATCCCAGCTCTGTCCGTCAAATAATACCAGCTCTTATGTAACATAGAAACATCTCAGGTCTCTTGAAACACCATGATGTAGAATTCAAATCCAATTGTGTGATATAAATCTCTAAGACGTGCTGTTGTGTTGACATGTGTGAGGATTCAAGAGAAAAGCCTGCAAACCCTCTGAACTGAATATGGCAAAGAGAAAACATTTGCATCACGCTGATAATCATGGTGTTACATGGATTCTGCACCGTAGTAGTTCATCATCCTCCATCCTGGAGTGCTCAGGCCATCGCTGACCCTAATCTGCCTGGATCTACATGATGAGAGGTTTACATAATTCCATAAGCCTGGTCATATCTCTGGTCTCATGGTTCAACTGCTGACATATACTATCAACATAAATACCTTACACATTTACCATGACAACATAATATTTTAACTGAGTATCTTCCAATGTCCAAACTCAATTGTGAATATATAAATTATAAATAAAGGTTATTTATTTATAAATAAATAGAACAGAGCTGATGTTTCACAACATTTCTCAGGCAAAGCAGAGACAGACACTAAATGGGTAAAGTCAATGGACATTCTGATTGCAGTCATCAATTTTGCAAAGCCTGGCCATTGTACATTGCTGTGCTGCTGTTCTTAACAAATGAACCATGTCAGGATTTGTTCCACTGCAGAAAGCTGTCGTTTTCTTACCTCGTCTCCTCGATATAAACAGATTCCAGCACAGACGCTGCATATTCCAGGTTTTTCTTGAGGTCAATGAGGGAAGCCTCTCCTCTCTCCAGTTGCTTCACCAGACATCGTAATCTAAAACAGAGATCCAACAGTCATTTAAGAAATGGGATTACACCCCTGCCATTTTGACATGATAAATTAATTGCAACTGATATTGGATTAATCTTGTCTGGGTTCCTGCTGCTTTTTTTGTAAAACCTGTTCCCTCTGCAAAGTAGGACTGAAACAGACAGCAAACCAAATACAATTTGACCTATAAGCTGGAGTAAATTGTGCTCATAAATATGGAGGCTGTTCCACCCACGCCATGGGACCGAACAGAACAACAACAGCAGAAAAAACTAATTTATAAGAGTCTTTATTATCTGCTCTCCAGCCCTTTTCAAACTGAAATGTGGGACCAGACCAAAAGCTAAATTAGGATGCATATTATAAAGAGATACAATGATTTGTCAAATGGTGGTGAAACTATGACTGAAATTCTTTCTATGTACGCCACACTGGCACTGGTATTTAACATCCTGGATCACGACTGGGACACTTAATTGGAACTGAGCAATCGTTAACATTATTAGTTCCACCTATGATCCAACAGTTGTCAATAGAAAGACTTTCCGTTCTAAAAACACACACACTCATCCATAATGTCCGCAGACTACACTCTGACTCATTTGCATGTGTTGGCGATTTCAGTAAAATGACCTTTAATGTTGCAGTCAGTGCTTTTGTTATGGTATGATAATCTATATTTATCTATTTTAGTGGTAATTTAACTGTGACCTTAGCTCAATGTGTGTTTTCTTCTTCGGCCATAGCAAAAGCCCACGAATAATAGTTTTTTTTTTCTCTACCCTGCAACCTCTTGCAGTACACCACCTGCTGCTGTGCCGGAGGTCACACATTCCCTTTCACAGTGAATGCCCAGAGAGCCTTCGCTTGTTGTTGAATTATTAAACAGAAGGGGAGAGAGAGGAGGAGGTTTGTGATGTACTCATTGATTACATTCCCTGACAGCAGGTACAAATTTTACAAAACAAATATTTCGAGAGAAAATGTCCCAGAAACAGAAATCCATCAGAAATCTCATTATTTATAATGCTATAAAAACAAATCTAATTTCCATATTCCTGAAGGAAAGTCACGTTTACAATGATAAGCAATTTTTACATATTATGATTCTCATTTCTAACACTTACTTATAGTACAGAATCGTGACTGCTAAATTAACCCAACCAACATACTTATGGCCGACAATAATAATGTAATGTAACACTACAGAAGTACCACTGCGGTTTATGGGTAAATTATTAGCTTTACAGGTAAGTAGCATGATGCTGTTAACAGGCTGGTGTTGTAACCAACTCAATCATTCAACCAATCAATTGATAAACAAATAAATTCAAATAAAGTGGGGCTTATTCCTCTGGGGAGCATGAATACAATAAGTACAAGGCACAGCCGCAAATAATAATAATAAAAAAAGACACAAACACAAATGTAATGATAAAAAACATTAAATAACAACAGATGCATCACGTGCTGGTATCTCTGGTAAGTTACTTAGAGCTATTTTAAGAATCACAGGGAAGTGAATGGGTGAAGGGTGAGCTGCAACTCTAGAATCACTGCACATGTGATTTGGATGGCACTAATGATGGTTATTAAGAACAGCTGTGGGCCAGTAAGCCTGCCTGCTAATATACAAGAACAGAGAGAATACCCTGCAGGACCTCGTGGAGAAATCTCCTTGTCAGACTGTTATGCTGCATACAAGGTTGAAATGTTTTCTGCAGATTGTTTGCTTTGTTACTTGTACCACAGTAGTGGCGATTTGCTTGTGTTGAATGCCATTAGGACAGGACAGCAAAAGAAAATCACATTTCTGTTTTTTTTTTGTTGTTATGATCACACAGCTTTTGTTTATCTAACAACAGCTAAGCCTGAATGTCCAATTAATGGTTGTGTTCAATGAAATGATAATTTACTACACGTGGAGCATCCAGCAGGGCTTTGAAGTGAGTCTGAAAAATGGAACTATTAAGAGAAAGATTTCTTTCTTTTTTTGCAATAAAGGATAAAAAATCCAATACAGCCATTCAAACTTCAGCTTTGTAAAGAACAACAAGAAAGAAAGAAAGACTTGTGATGATACACTGGATGCCAGGGCAAAAAATAAATAAATAAATAAATGAAGGTCTTTGCCAACCAAAAGGAAACTGGCTCGACTCACCTGCTGCCATTACTATGGGAGGTTAATAGTGCAGGTCAGCACCCAAATAGCTCCTAGGGCTCAGAGCCAGCTGATAAAAATGCCAGAGGCAAAGCTGGAACAGCCATGTAACTTACTCAGGCTTAAAACTGAGGGTATGAAGTAATTCCTTTTAATGTTATAACAACAAAACAGCATGAAGTGTCATTTTTGTCTAGCACAGGAACAGTAGGCCACACAAGACTGAACAAAACTGTTAGTAACAGAGAAATCTAGATGAAGGATTAGGATAGTTTGGGGCGATCAAATGATACTTTTACAGATTTTGTCCAATCATTCCAATTAGTTAACATACATTTCAGATCCAGATGGTTTGTATGTGAAGAGACCATTTATTAATCATCTCCGATAAAGCAGATAGACTCTCCAGCTTTAGTACTGTGGAGCAGCACCATGCAGACAGAGATATAAATGTAAATACTGTCACTGGTGAGCCAATATTAACATAAGCATATACAGAAAGCATAGCCATGAAAGAAATTTTGCTCAAACTACCATCCTGTGTAAATTGCTTATACATATACATGAGCTATATAGTTGACAGTAGTGAAAAATATAGTAAAGGCAGAGGATTAAGTTGGCACTGTATGTGACTTATGCAGGCATGTGAAAAAAATAACATTGCATTGACTTGAAAAAGACCTATTATGTTGAATAAAATACAAAAATTAAAGTGAAAAAGTGCAAAACCATTTACACCCTCACATCCACAACATTAGAATGAGGGGTTCCAGTTTAGGTATCAATGATGAAAATCAGCAGGTGAGATCAGAGCCTGTGTGTGGGTGGATTTCTTTCTTTGTTTTCCTGGTGTGGTATCATGAAAACGTCAACAGGAGAACCTCGAATCAGGTGTTAGAGTTAGCCTGTTTGAAGCAGCAGAAGTCATTTTCAGTGTTACTGATGTAGGCTACCCACAATGCCTCCATCATCATTCTGCTGCATGCAGTGTTATCAACACTGCAGCTGCAGCTGGAGTCAGACATCGCTTAACATGTGACAATGGTGAAGGATTTGATATCAAATGGAAAAACAGAAACTGAAACTGTTAATGAGGCAATCTGTAAACTTGGTCTGATGAGGGTGGCAGCATCTGGAAGCAGCCAAACTAATCTACACACACTCCTTCGAGTGCACCACAGGGGTGAAGCTGCTACAACAAGCCTCACAGCTGCATTAAAGATCAAACATTCAGTGACTGGATTCAAGTAAACTCAAGACGTGACTGATGCACAAAAACAAAAAACAAAAAATCTTAGAACCACATGCAAGTGGCTGAAAGAACTGTGTGTGCAACATTGTTGTACTCTAAGCAGTGCTGCACTATTAAGAATCCTTTTTAGTCAATACTCACTGCTGCTCTTTGTGAAAAATAACAAAAAAAAACAGATTTCTCTGTGAATTGCTCCTCTAATAAGGTGGATTTGAAGTAGAACGTCGATTTGGTTGGTGTTTCTTTTCCACAATTGTTAGGGCATTTATGTGAAAGAGTGGGTCTTTTAAAGACCCTTTTGTGCACACTATACTGTACATCAGACACTCACAAATCTCTTCTTTTGTTAGTCAGAACAACATGGTGTCATCTGCAGACGTGTGTACACAGCTCCCCACCCTGACCAGCTCCAAAGGCCAATGTCCAGACTTTCCAGACTTATGTTACTTCTACTGTTTGACAGGTCAATATTTCATGGGGTAGCTGCAGTCGGGCAGGGTCAGCTGGTGGAGCCTGACCGGTAGGAGCTACAAAATCCTGGCATGTGTATGTGAGCTGTCACGATGTGAAATGAGGGAGCACCAGCACATTAAATGAGTCATACAGACCTTTGTCCCTACAAAGATGGATTAGCACACTTTTTTATGTTGTTCGTCTTGACTGCAGAGGTCAGGTGGGAAGAGAGCTTTAACATGAGCATGAGAACTGTAAATCTGGACATAAAGCAGAACATATATGTGTCTGTGTGTTTTTAATTATGAGGTAAATATCAACATTTGGGATTTTTTTAAGTTCTCTCTAGGACAAGAAACAATAATTACTTGGACAAAATAATTTAACTCCTCATATCACTAATATTGCCTCAGTTTAATTTTCTTCTCTAAATTGTCAAATTGGAGTAGCCGCTCGTTTAAGCAGGTCAGTGACAGAGTACAGCAAAGACACGAGCCTCCAGCTGTTTGCCTCTGTATCTGAAGATGAGAGATTTATTTGTTTTCACTCATAGTGCTGAGCAGGGAGCACAGAGAGGAGATTAGTGTTGGAATTCAGGTTGAGGCTGTTTTTGTCCTCTATTCTTTTTGCCTCCAGTTCTTTGGCCTCAACTGACCCTCTCAGATGAAAGAATGGAAAATAAATCAAAGGACTGGAGCGATCTGGTGTCAAACTACAGCCACCCGGTTGACTACTGTGGGGCTCCACAATGCTCACCCTCTCGACAGCTGTTGTGACAGCCAGAAGTGAACATGAAAAAAGGGTAAATTAAACAGCAGAGGGTAACGTAGCAACTGCTTCCTCTAACAATTGCTTTGTCATTCAAGCAAAAGAAAAAAAAGCATGACCACTGGGAAAAAAATGTAGAAATGAAATGTATCCCATTGTAACCTAACATCATCATAACAGGCCCATTTCTGCACTGAGAAGCTGCAGCAACAGCCTTATTTTCCACACAGCAGAACACAGCAGAGGGATAAATGGGGCTGAGGGGAATGAGAGTACTGCCAGGATGCAAAAATTGGTCACCGCCTGTGTTCCAATGACATTCTAGCCTAGACGGTGTGTAATCAATGGCCTGGGGTCAATGTAATCACCCAGGGAGATTAGCGTGCTTTCAGGGAACACACGCAGGTTTTGGGCTGATAAGCGGAACAAGGCCTGTAAAAACATGATGACTCAGTTAAGCCGTGCTGCCACATATTCCGCAGCCTCCACCGTGATTTGTGACTGCAGCACGGAGGAGGCTCATCAATAAAATACTGCAGTCCTGGGACATCTATGTTTTGACAAGACAGATGGGGTGAAGCATCAATCAGAAAAATAATATAATATGAAATTGGTGTCTAATAAACAACAACAACACAACTGCTCACTGTTTAGCTTAGAGTTGATTTTTATTGATTATGCTAAACAGGACAGTTTTCCAATTGTTGCTTTTATCAGATCTATTGGTGTCTATCTATCTTTGCCAGGGGGCTAAGATGCCACATAAAAGGGAGTACTATTGGTGCAGAAGGAAGTAAGAATAGAGACAAGAAAAGAAAGTGTGTGTCAGCACAAACTATACAATCCTGTTGGTCAAAAGAAAGGTTTTTAAATCCATATTACCATGCTCTTTGTTGAATAAATAATATGACAATTATGGAAAAAGTCTGCAAAACACCAGCAGAGTTTTCACACTGAGCCGTCTTTTTCATTAAAGAATAGCAATATGTTCCTTCGGTGCTCCTAATGATAAACAATAAACAAATCTGGGAAAGAAGAAACATTAAATTAATTGCCAACCTGAGATTTAGTAACATCAAGGACAGAAAAGAACAAGCCTGTAAGCCCCATTAGAATGTCCTAAAACTCCTCCCTCCTCTCTTATTGAGCGCGTTGCTATGGAACGTGAGCTAAATGCCTTAATTGTATGTAAATAAAAATGTTAATGTGACGCCCACACTGAGCGTTGGTGGCCATTCAAGTCTTGAGTGGAAACAGCCAGTGCAGCCGGCTCGGGCTGAATGCTTCTGCTGCCGAAGGCTCTAAATAAAAGTACGAATACATCACATGCAGAGCACGCTCACTGAGCAATATTGGTAACTCCTCCCAAAAAACTTCCAATATCTGTTCTAAACAAAGCCTCTCCCGTGGGAGGTTCCAAATGACAGATGTGACAAGAATGGCGTGGGACAGAAGAAACCTTAAAAAAGATCAGTGGTTGGCTGAATGCAGCCCACTCATGTCAAAGTCTGCCAATCAAATCCATAAGATGGAAGTTAAAAAAATCTTCAACAATGCTATGAGCATCAAAAACAAAGAAAGAGAGAGAGAGAGAGAGAGAGAATCCTTCACAAAGCTTTATTCATATTGTATGTGAAAGGGCTTCAATGGTTTCCTTTTAATGCAACACAAAGACATCATAAGTCTGTAACATTACTACAGAAGCAAAAGACATTGAGTAAACTCTGCAATATATTTACTCTTCAGCATCTTTTACAGAAACTCAGGAGCTATTTCAAGAATCTGCACTCATCACTTCTTCTCTGATCACAGACAATGAACAAAATTAACCATACTCTGACATAACACACAACAAAAATAACACCAGTGGACCCAAGCTGGCATGATGCTATTATTGCAATAGTATTTGAAAGCTCCAAAAGTTTATATTATTAGCATTGATTTGGGTGCCTCCTACTTCCTGGTAAAGGTAATTCAGTATTGCTTTTATTTATAGCCATAACAGTAAAATCCATTCGCTAACACCATGAAGGGGTGCACATGGTCTGCAATGATGTTTAGCCATGTCTCACAGTAACAACATAAAGTTTCCCGGTAAAACACCAAGCACCAAGCTTCACACTGCCTCATGCCTCATTCACAGACCTGAGAAGAAAATCTGATCAAACCAAGTCACTTTGTTCCATTCTTCACTATCCAGGATTCACATAAAGCCTCTGAGGCAAATATAAAAATGTTTCTAGCACACAACGCTGCAGCATGCATACAAAGCTGAAACATTATGCTGCTATCAGTTGACTTCAACCTTGCATACCTCTACTTCAATGTAATATGGAGCCTACAGCATTTAAACTTTGGTTCAAAGCTGTTCCAGGCAGGTTTTTGTTGGAAACTAATCTTATCTAAAGGACAAAGCAACTGAGTCCACCTTCACCTCAGTGGTGGTAATCCATGTGTCTAGTTAAACACTGGTATGCAGAGACAGTGCACCATGAGTCATTTAAATTCAGTATAATAATAATAAAAGCACGTGTGCTTTTTGGTCATACCAATGTGGACCATAAAGCAGTAAAGAAATCCAGCTTCAGCACACAGTGAGTCAATGAGAGGCGATGAACCATTTGGCAACAGCAGAGGGTGGGTGTTTGATTTACCAGCAGCCAAGTCATCATTTTAAAAGGTTGAGCATTCATCTGCCATATGGGCGTTTATCGTCCCGCTTAACTCTGTATGTATTATCTAAAAAAATAATAAAAAAAAAAAAATTATCCGAGCTCCATGTGGAATAAAGTAATATAAATTCACAATGCAACCCAAGAATCTTAATTCATACACTACCTCCGATATGGAAACGGCAAGATTGACTCCACATGCACAATAATGGTGCAATATTGTCCCAAAAAGAACAATAGTGCCTGTTTGTTTAAAACATCCTAAATTTGGCAGTTGTTGAGCTATTGTACTCCAAGCAATTGTTGAGATTTGGCAACACATCAAGGCTACACTGTAGCTTGATGGACAACGAAGATCAGCCAAATTATCTGCAAGATCTCAGCTCATCTTATTGCAGCTGCTTCTTACTTCGAAAGTATCTAAATTATAGTGCACTGGTATTATCCTTTGGTATTTATATTTTTGAATCCCCATAATATTTTAGGAAATAAAAGTGGTATGAGAATTCATTTAAAGAAGCACCGAGGATGACAATGCAAAGGTTCTTAAATTGTAGTACCTCATCTCCTATTATGACAGACCACATAAAGAGACAAGTTTGGGTTTTAAACAGAGATTATAGAGGTTAAAGCTGTGAGTATTAAACAAACACATTACATGTATGAGTGGTTCCACTATCTTATGTGGGTTAAGGAGCAACTGTGTTTGTATTTGCGTTGTGCCTGCAGCATTCAGAAGCCTTCCTAAATCCAAACTACATTTCCTTTAATCCCAGTAAGTGATTTGTGAGTTCTCAGAAGTCATTTGTTCTGCAGGGAAATAAAAACAAAGCAAACAGCTTAACAAAGTACAGTCAGTATGTACGCAGTCGTGCAGCACAATGACAGTCAGTGCTGTGTCTCACAAATATCAAACTTTTTGTACTTTACTGTTTGTGTGTTGGTGTGGTTTACAAAAACAAGTAGAGTAGGCAACACCCAGTAGTGCAGCTGAGAGCCAGGAGGAGACTCTGACTTCCTTAAATCACACAGTAACACAGAGTTGGCGAAGCTGAGAGGAAAAAATTACCCTTAAAGGTGGTGTACTGGCAAGTTTACTGCATAAGTATATTACAAAGAGTAACGTAACACAGATTAAGTAACCATTTTGTTCACATGGCATACTGGGTTTAATCTGGGATTAAGGTTCAGAATAGTTGGTGTAAGAAAGAAATTATTTGAAATCTGAGTCCAAGAGCACATTTGTGTCAAATAACAAAATAAAGATATTCCTTTGAAGCAATCCAGAGATGTTGATCATGTTTGAAGAATAGAACGTCACAGCGACCTCCACCACGAATGCATTCCTAACATTGTCTTTATAAGACCTGGATGGACAAACCATTCGGCAGTGGCCGTCACCAGCCTGTAGGCATGAAAATCACTTAGAAACACTGCGAAAAACATGTTCCAAAAAAATACATGAAAACTTGAAAAAGCAGATACGGCCAATTAAAACTGTCTCCATGACTTCATACCATTAATTAGCAGAAGAGGGGAAAAAAACAGCAGCGAGGGAGCTGAGGTCAAATAGAAGCAAACAAACGAGTGGTAAAAATGCGAGCTTACTGGAACGTAGACACTGAGGAGCTGCATAATTAAGGATTTAATGGACTCAGTAATGACTGTACTTTTGTCTGCCTTTTGTTTTAGGTCTCAAGTGACAGCACGGAGAAGGATTTCAGTAATGCATTCTACAAAAAGCATTTTTTTTGTAGAAAACAGATTATTTGACATTGTACCAGAGGGAGCCAGTATTTACTGGTGAAACAAACATTTAGTTGGTTTAAACCCAGATTTGAGATGTGAATGTGTATCATGCTGTCTGGAAAGGATTTTCAAAGCTGCATTGTAAGTGGCTGACAGGTGGTGTTATGGAGCCCTCCTGGTTTGGAGATTAATGTTCCAGATGAACATAAATGGCTCCTTTCTGAGGATGTCTCATGTGAAAATATTTGTCCTGTGCACTCCTTGCCTCATTAAACTCTATAGCTGTGCTTAGTCCTGGGTGTTTCATCCTTTACACAGTTGTTCTGCAGATTGTCCTCTGTGTGTCAAAGGCCCAGTTTGGGTAACCACAAGTGCTCCTCCATTGCATCTGTACCTTCGGTCCCCTCTGTCCTTAGGGGGGTCAGAGCCCATATGGTTTACAGCTTTGCTTCTTTATAGTGACATACTTATTACATTAGCAATAAGGGGTGGTTGGTCTCAAATGTGGTCAGTAAGTTAGGTAATAGCTGTAATATAGAGTTATGCAATTATTACATGACTGACTGTTCTAGCATTCGTTTTCTTAACGTTTCAATAAAGGGGCCAAACACATTATATCCTTGAATTTTTGGCAAAGGTTTGATTCTCTAAAGGACTTTGTGGTTTGTATTCACCCATCCATGACATAGATTATTTAATGATCAGACCTACTTTTTGTTTGTAGCAAGTAACATCCATTTCTCAAGTCAGTGCAAGTTAAACAGGCCTTGCTGTAAGATTGAAAATCACCTAAACAATTGTATTGTGTGAATCAAGATAAACCACTTCCTCTCTGTTATGCTAACATTGAGGTTTTGTCACTTTTTCCCAATAAAACTATTGTTTTTTTAGGTAGTGCAGGGAGTACACTATGAACAATGGAAGCAACATGTAGTTCATATTTGCATAAATATTTGGAAGCACCCAGATAATATGCCTGTCTTATTCGCTCTATTGATTAACAAAGCCAGCAGAGTGAAGCAGCTCAATCAAATGTTTAACACGCCGCTGCACAGGAACTCAAGTCCACTAAAGTGCAACAGACAGTTAGACATTTGAAATTACAGAAACCTTGGTGTGGAATCAAAGTTCACTGGCCTGACACAAAACAACCCAACTGTACTAATTGACCTCACTGAGAGTCTGCACGACTTCTGTCACTCCAACAATTCACATGGGAAAACGACAAACATCAGACGGTGCTGGAACATTAATGTCCTTCTCTCCAGACTATGCCATCCACTAAAGCCACAGGACAACGCCTTCTTTTCCTTGCCATATGTGTCATTATGGAGTGCACTATAAATGAGCTGACCACTAATAAAGTCCTGCTATAGTATTCTTAGTGATTCGTCCAGGAAAACTATACACAGAATACACTACTGCCTTTCCTTTATCCTTTTTCATTCTATTCTATTCTATTCATTCTATTCCAACAGCCATACCTACAGTATGAGTGGTACGGTTAGACATGCTCTGTCCTATGACATGTGTGACATGTGTCAGTGCTGGGAAGTAATCCCCCAGCACACTGCAGTGCATGAGTTATGTAATCTGACAGATTAAAATCTATCCCTATCTATAGGAGACAGTGACACAGAAGATTTGTCATGTTGAGTATTTTTTATTTTTTTTGCCCACTACATAGTGTTTGAAGCAGTAAACGTTTTATGACCCCAACTTTTAGCCAGCTACTGCAATTTAATTGAAGTGTGACAAAAAATTTTCCAACATTACACTCACAGAATGTTAAGGAACAAAATGTCACTTTCAAAATGTTCAATATATTTATTGGTGGAAGAGCATCTATGAGCAGGTTGTTTGGTAAAAAAACCTGTCACACCTCATTTTCACATAGCTTTAGCCACCCAGAAGTCCATCTAATCCCACTTTATTTTTTTTCTTTTGTGAAATGACAGAAACACTAGATTCTAGAGAGACTATTTGAGGAAGTTGGAATTAGAAGTTAACTAGCTTGTACCAACTGCATATATAAAAATGTAAACACTGCTTAAAGGCACTAATTATACATTTGATGGCACTGTTTGATGTGCTAATTCAGTGTCTTGTAAGACTGATGCTAGAGCATTCATGTCAAAGGTCAGCAGCTGCACTGACGGTTGCATGGAATTTAGAGAATCTAATCCTAAACTCTGGTACTTAGATTGTCCATCTGGGACACAGGGGCTTTCAGTTACAGTATTGACCTGTTGTTCATTTACATTCAGAATCACCTCCAAACACTAGATACAACAAACAGTTACATTCATGAAAACAGAATATATGGACATCTTGTCCCACATAGGACAAACTGTTAACGTGTTACATTTATGGTAACAGAAGAATTGGATTTACTACCTAACATTATCCAAACATAGGACCAATATAGCCAGGTAGATTGGAATGCAGGGGTACAAGCAACGCAACAGATCATTAGTCAGGAGTCTGGGGTTTGAGTCCCCCTGACACAGAGAGCTGCTTTGTTTTCACTTGCTGAGTGTTATCTGTTACCTGTAGTTGGAGTTAGGTATTTAAAACTGCTGGTTAAGGTTAGGCATTAAGATCTGTGTAAGGGGTAAGTTAAATGGTTTGTCCTAACACATATAACAATTCCCTTGCATTTTGGCTGCTATCGCTACGACTCCCTGTCCCTATAAACACAAAGAGGAGGCCAGAGAAACTAGGACGTTCTGAAACATTGACTGACCTCATGTTAGACCTCCTAGTGGGGACAACAAGGTGAAAAATACAAACCGATTTACTGCCTGTGTAGTAGTTTATTTGTTTAGGTCACAGAGGAAAAACATATGCTGTATTTTGGGATCTGATTTGATTGGTAGAGTCACAGCAATTTTGGACATTAACGACCTCTCACTTATATTTTTGGATCACAAGGAGGGGGAAACAAATTTTAGCCACTTAAATCAAAAGAGGTAGCAGTCAACATCCAAACAACATCACAAATTCATGACATTCCACCTGAAATCACACGAAACACCATATAATGTTTTGTGTACTCTAGGACTGAGTCATCAAAGTACCAACTGGAAGAGAACTCTTCTACTGTAAATTGTTTTTTGATGATGCTTTTCAAAGAACGAAAAGAATTACAGCCTCTGTCTGACTTGTTAAGTAGCTGTAACTGAAGACTGGCTGGGACCCGAGGTTAAAATGACCACCAACATTTGAAGAACAGTTGCAGAAATTTGCTCAAGACATTTCTTTCACTGTCTTCATAGATATGCAAAGACAGATGGAAAACAAAATGCCGGACTGCAGCACTTGCCAGAGGCGAGTAAGTCACATACAGAGAGGACTAAAACTTGAGAATGATTTTTGGTGTGAAAAAGGCTGAATAAAAATGATACATGCTGTTGTGACCCATGTTTACTCATGTTTTGTCTGCTCATAGTGATCTCCACCATGTCCCCAGTTCATTACAGGGTCATTAAATATCAGTAATTCACTTACAACAATCTAATAAGGTAAAACCAGATTTTCAAAAGGTCATTGAATTCCCATGTCAGATGAGTCATGCAGGCCAGAGATTAAAAAGGCTTTCTGCCAGTCTCAGCCACAAAGACAAACACAAACACACACTCACGCTCATATACTCATATATAAAGTTGTGAAGCTGCAGGCGGTGGTAGAGTTTGCAAAAGTAATTTTGAAAGTATATGTTTCACTGCTTCGAATCCCAACTGGTTTCATGAATCACAGTGTGGAGAAGGAGGTCTTCCTCCTCAAACTGCCACCAGCGTGCCCTTAGGCAAATCAATTAACCCCACACTGCTTTATTAATGCTGCTCAGTGGCCAAAATTTAAAAAAAAAAATCCAGAAATATGAGGCAGCAGATGTCTGTAATGAAATTAATGTTAAGTAACTAGATGCCGACAGTCTAAACAAGGTGATCAGAATATTCAGGATAAGAGAAATCCCACAATGAAAAAGCTACAAAAGTAGCTCCCCAGTTACAAACATACACATTATCAGATCTAATTGCTGTGCAACAGTTTAAACTTCTTAATAACCTAAGAATAGCAATTAACTCAGGAACAGCCTGGTTTCACAATCAGATGTTATTTTTAGGAGCCATTCCAGCACTGATTAGCCATCGCCACACTGGATGCCAACAGCAGGTGTCATTGCCAAATTCTACCGCTACAATTTTTTAATGTGGATTCTTTCCAAACCGATGTGCACACAGCAAACACAAGTTGCCGAATAACAACAACCAAATTAGGGCTGTTGAGATGTGTGAGATGTAACAAATTAAAATCATAATTACAGCAAAAGAAGTGAAAGTAAATAACTTGATGAATGTGAATAAAGCCTACAGAAGAAGGATGGAGGGTAGTTCACAGAGAGAGAAAGGACATTGTGTTTTTGGCCAGCTCCCACTGAGATGTGAGGTAATTTCCTTGGATAGATGTAAATTACATTAGACAGGCATAAACAGCGCTTCAGTGGCAGGCAGTGAAATGTATTAAAAGTAATGAGTAAAAAGTGGAAAATTAATACATTTACAAACAATTCATAAAATATGTAATGTATGATAGGTATGTTGAATTCTATATAAACCTTGTGCAAACTCACACATAAATGTCTGTGTGGCCCTCACTGGGATGTGTGTTGAGTGGTAATATAGGTTGCAGAAGTTCAAATAGTAGCCAACACAAACTAAAATCTCTAAAAAACTAAAACGTCGGAGAATATAAATGCCTGAAGATACCTGCAGTGACTACATCGGATTATACAGTTCTACTTTTTACAGACTTCTCAGGTTAAGAGTGTGTGGGAGTGAGGTTGTTTTGAAATCCTGGATACTGCCTCCGTAGCACACCTGTTTGGATAAATAAAAGCCAAAGTAATCCAGCCTCCATTCATTGTAAAATAAAAACAATGCAAAAAAGCAATATGGTCACATTTTCACGGCACACCAGTAACAATAAGAAGTCTGTTCATGCTTAAAATTCATATTCTTAAATGCTGATGTGCAAAAAGCATCACAAATGACAAAGATGCACAGTCCTTTCATGGGTGACTTCAGTGTATGTGTTATCTTTTACAGAAGACCAACAAGCCCCAAGAAGTGTAGATGTCAAGGTTGTTGAAAGAGGACTGGGCTGACATAACCTTAAACCGTACGTGCTGCTATATGCTTGAAGCAAAAGGGGCTGAGGTGACTTATAGGCGCTCAAACACTCAAACACACACACACACACTCAAATACAAACACACAAACTCACATGGGTCAGAAGGCTAACTCAATGAAATAGGAGAGGCAGAGAAAATAGTGCTTTCAATTAGATTATCTGTTTGACTCTAAGCCAGCGCACCAGCATAATAACAGATGCATAATACTGTGAGTCTATCAGAGATTATTACAGCAGTAATCCAGAGATTGTAATAGCCAACTATTGCTGCTACTGTGACAATGAAAGCAGGTGTAGCAACACAGAAAACTGCCATATCTAAACCACAGTGTCTCTTCTCTTTTAAGTTGTATTACCTCTGTGGTGTTGTTGGAGGTCAGATATGTTCACTGAAACACATGAAGATAATTTGGGTTAAAACATAAAAGAGAGGGGGAAACGAGGAGAGAGGGGGGAGACAGGAATATCACAGCTGTCACTGTCCTTGTCCTTGTCACACACACACACACACACACGTACGGAAACACACAACCACATAGATGGATCAATAAAAGCTGAAAAGTGGTGCACAGTGGTAAGTGAGGTCATCGCTGATCTGTCCTTCAACCCCTGGACAACCAAGGACAACAGAGTGCACTTTATTTGGCAATGCACCACTTCACACAGGCACACATGCACTGTGCACAAACACAAACAGAGATTATTCCCAGTAAACCAATTAAGTCCAGTCAGAGTGGCCTGAATAATTCACTGCAGTTCACTATTTCAGCATTTCAGTCCATAACTGCGTCTGATAGAATGTTACCACATGTATGTCAAAATACTGAGCTTCACTGAAAAACACACTAAAAACAGACAGAAATATGTGATTGTAGTGTACTGAAATTTTTATCTAACTGAACATCCACTGCTGTAAAGTTTTACTCCATCCTGACTAAACCATGAACCACAGAAACAAGGTGGAAAAGCAAGTTTCTTCTGAGCTGCACAATTTATAAAGCAGTTAAATGATTTAGACTGAAAAAGCTGTTATTGATATCATTTTCCATCATTCTGCTGTTTTTTTGTTTAATGTTTATTTACATGACAGTTACTACTACATACTAATGTGAACAAAGTGGAGTAAACTCTCTCCTTATACTAAAAATACCTGGTTTCAGATTATGCACATTACATTTGTTTAATCAGGATTTGTGCTAATCAGGAGATTCGGGAGGATTCCTGTTGTGCCAAAAAGTGATCGTTTGCCAAAAAGTGATTTCCATCGCAGGAGCACGCACAGAGCCTTAAAGCCGCATCACTGACTGGAGCGGTAAAATTAAATATAGCAACAGAATCAGTGGTGACGAAGGGCAGCAAGAGGCCAGGTGGAGCCGAAAAGTCCAGATTAAAGGTAGGGTAGGAGATTTTATTCTGAAGCACTTTTTCACCAAAACACACCATTAATCACAAATATCCATCTGTTTCCTTTAGAAGTGTAACATATTACATCTTTATGAATTGAAGATATTGTTAAAGTGAAGTGTTTCTTACCAACATGCCTGAACTTACACCCAATAAAAAGGCATTTTAAGAGCTAGCTGCTGTTTCATCTATTCATATTTCACCTCCATGGAAAAAGTGGGCCGGTTTAGGCATGAAACTCCTGGGCTGAAAACGTGGCCCTGGCCAAGAGTGATGCACTACAGCAGTGCAGAGCAGCCTGGTACATTGCAGGGACAGTTGTAAAGACACTGTCTGCTGTCAGTTTAATTTGTAGAGAGTTGCATAGGCATTTAAGAAGTTACAGGAAAGCTTTGGCACACACAGACAGAATGTTCTTCCAAACTTCATCATCCTAGAAGACACAGGAAAAAACACCCAAAGCCACTGTGGCTGTGTGTAAACATGTGATATATGTACAAAGTCCCAGTTTGTTATCTTTCAGTGTTATCTGCATTTTCCTTATTCAAAAACTTCTAACCAGCTGTCTTTAGAAGCAACAAACTAACAAGGCAACCAAGTTTCTTTCTTCTTTTTTTTGTATTAGGGATTACACGGTCCTTTTACTGGCCCTGTAACACCAAATTAAAAATCACATGTCTACTCTATAGACAGTCAAGATTGATGACAACTCCATCTTTTCAAGGACAAAGTATCACCTCACATCACCTCACATATCAGTAAGGGAGGAAAATGTGATCTCAGTGACTCTGACTCTGTGTTTGAAGGTGACAAGTATTTCTGAAAATGTCGGTCTTCTGGGAGTTTCACCACAACTCTGGATAGTTTATGCAGAATGGTGTGAAAGAAAACACCAGCAGACAACAGTTCCGCAGAGGGAAACAACCAGAGTAAAATGGAGAGAAGAGACATTGCCACACTGATTCAAGGGGAGGAGGTGTGCGGTGGCTCAGATAGCAGCTCCTTACAACTGTAGTGAGAACAGAAGCATCTCAAAATGCATACACTTCACAACCTTTAGGCAGATTGGCTACAACAGCAGAGAAATATTGGGTTCCACTAGTGGCAGCCAAGGACAGAAACCTGAGGCTGCAGTGGATACAAACAATTCCTGTGTGCACTACAGGGTACCATCTTCTAATGGCTGCTTCTAGAGGGAAAATGCACCATGTCTCAAAGTCATTTTAATCTCTGCTGGACTTTACATGGTCCCTCAGTCATCTAATCTGAATCTAATAGATTACACCTGGGATGTGGCAAAACACAGCTGACAAATCTGTGCAAATTATGTGATACATTCACATGTCAACATGGGTGAAACTCTCAAAGGAATGTAAAGCTATTTTGAAAGCAGAGGAAGGCTCTGCCCAAAATGTGTATTGTTAAGTGCTGTTGCACTGATGCTAGTGTATTTTTCTTCTGACAAACAGTAAAGTTGTTGGGGGCTTGTTTGTTGATTCAGATAATATTCAGTTTTTATTCTCTGCCCTTCTCACCTGTGAACACCAACATGCACAAGAGAACCATTTATTTAGTCAGTCAGGTCAGTCACACTAGCGGTGATGAGCTATGTTTGGGTAGTCAGTGAATCATGGAAGGAAACCTAAAATGTCAGTTTTAGATTTTGTAAAGATCCTTTTCGTGTAAAATAATCAGCATGACAGACATGTATTAGATTTCTTTGATACCAGCACTGTTGTTTGTGCCTTGGTTACAGTAGTCAAGCAATTCCACCAAAATCAAACTATCTCTTTAAGCCATCTTGAAGTGTCTCCATCAAACACCATGGTTACCAAAATTAGCATGCCATTTATGACTCAATTAAGCTTCATTATATACAGCAGGAACAAACAGCAGTGTGGAGATGAGAGGATTGTCAAGCCCACTGGATACTCCTCTCCATCCTCGTGTCCCCCAGGGTCACTTATTTATCTCAGAGTTCTGAACTAGGAAGGCAGGTTTTAGTTAGAAACAACCAATTGGATGAGTCTTTGCTAATGAAGTGCAAATAGGGTGGAGAGGTTCTCACTGTACAGCGTGGAATATAATAGCTAAATAAAAAGCTCTGCATGCAATTAACCAAGACACCTAATGCATAGAACTGGTGTATATTATTATATATACCAAACATGTAAATAAAGAGCTTGCATATGGTATAGATTGCTTTTTTTAAGGTAGAAGTGCAATACTATATTATTGTGCAATATAATATTCAGTAAATAAGGAAGACAAAACCAGTGGGGAGCGAAAATGTGCATACTAAAATGTGAAAAAACATTGAAGATCTAATAACACTTTCTACAGCTCTAAAAATATCTTGTTTGGATGGATAAATAGAAAAAATAATAAATACATTTTCACATGTGAGAAGCTACAACCGCCTTCAAATAATGGTTCAATGATTATTGCATATGAAAACATTAATTTTCTGTCTATTTGTTGAATCAACTGGTTTGTTTACAGCTCTTGTCCAAACTTATACTTATTGAAGAAAAGCTGACAGAAGGATGTGATCACTATTAAGCAAACCAGGCACATGAGCCTTTTAATCTTGGTTCCCATGAATCTCAGTGTATAACTGTGAACTACTGCACTGAAAGTTTATTTTCTGGGAAGGATGTTTAGTCCGGCTTGTCCAAAAGAGTGTAATAAAAGCTATGACAGAAAACAGATTCCTCAGTGCGTCACTGGTGTGACTTCCAGCTTTCCTCTCAGATTATCATCAAAGAAAACACCGGCAGGTTTATTCACATGCTTGCACATTTGTGTAAAAATAATCCAAACACACACACAAAGGCAAGAACAATGCAGTCACACAAACAGTAGCACACAGCCAAAGTGTTTATTAATGTTGTTGCATCTGACAAAATCTGACAAAAGAGCTTTCTACCAAGTGACAGACAACATGTTTCACTTTACGCCAAATCCCTCACTGTCCACTGTTTACATAACAGCAATAAGCTGCAAAGCACCACATCACTAATCAAGCCATTATCTGCTTGGCTATCATCCTGTAGCAGCTAACAGCATGTTTATTCCAAAACAGTTAACACACTATTTTTAATCTGCTTTTTATGTACCTGCAGCTACAATCAGAATAACATAATGACAGTGTATTTGTAATTTGTAACATGTGGTTTTTGTTTTTCTGTACACCATGTGCACATTAAATCACATGAGCAAGACTGCATACCCAGACTTTGCTGTGATATACTTTATGGGGCACAATGATGTCCATCCAGCAAGCTAGGCTCTTCCCCAGACATTCACCAACTGCTCAGAACCTCTTCCCACTCTAGCATAGCCCACATCACTGTACCACTACCTAAACTTCCTCAGATCAGTCTTATCTATTCTTCATTTCAAGCAGGAAATTTTTTGACTTTCACATTGCTTATACCGGAGTCTGCAGGCCGCAGACGTTTAAATAAGCTAAGATGAATGAGAAGATGGCTGAATGGAAAGAAACACACACACACACACACACTACTCAGATTAACACACACAGATGGCTGCCACTCATCACACATGAATACACACCTTCATCATACAAAACACTGGAGGATGGTCATTACTTTCCATATTCATGCACAGTGTGACCAAATATTTTCACTCTCTCTCTCTAAAAATACATACTGAAAATGAAATATAGAGGGTTCTGCTCATCTTCACTCTAGACAAACAACTAGCAGAGGCCGTGGTTTAGAGGTGAGATAGTTGGAGGAATGCGGGATATAAACAACCAGATTAAGGAGACAATCTGCACAATAAATCTGCAATATTATCTGCTGCAGGCTGCAGGAAGGGGGAAGCCTGCAGAGCCAGTGCCATGAAAGTCGTGACGTTTATGTGCTTGTCACTGCTCAACTTAGGATAAAAGCCTATCATTCAGGCTTTGTAATTAATCAGCAATGCACTTAGCTCAATAATGCCTTTCTGAGGTAGGAAAAGATGGAGAAAGTAATCAGTGTAGAAGCCCTTTTGCTGTAAAATGAAATGGAGCACTCTCAGCGGCACATACATAATAGAGGCTGATAAATTTGAGGGGAATCATGAGGGACTTCCCGGGTATGAGAGCATAGACTGCAAATGAAGTTGGATTTGTCGCAAAAAGATCGAAAGGCACTTTTTTATTTAATAAGTTGCATTTCTTAATGAACACATTTTTCTTACATGCAGCATCTGTTTGTCTTGTTATAGAGAAAAACGCGTCCAATCAAGTGCCTTCAGACATATAATCTATATTTTCCTTCTGTATCGAAAATATACCTAATCACACAACCCCTTACCTGAGATTTAGGCTGACTTTTGTGAACCATTACAACCCTAATCTGTTCTGATGACTTTCTAATCGAAAGAACGGGAACAATCAATTTAAAAGTGATTTGCCTTTTTGTGCGCCTCGAGGGCACTGTTTGGCCTGAATGGAAAATCCACTGGAATCCACCAGAAAATCCATCGTGTTGCGTGTGTAACTATCGTACATTTGTAAACATGCATGTGGCTCAGTTTTTAGTGTGTGTACTGATGCACAAACTGAAGGGTGTCTCTCTCAGCACCTGCATAGTTTGGAAAATGGTGCAGTATGAATCGTGCTAAGTGAGCCGGGTACCAAAGGAGCACCTGATGTGATGCAGAGGGGAAAGAAAAAAGGAGGCAAAAGAGAAAGAAAAAGAAGCTAAAGACTGGTTGAGAAGAAGGTAATTAGGCCAAGCTCGGAGACTCATTTGAGTCAGTTAATTACCCCTCTAATCATCAGGTAGTAGGAGAGAAATGGAGACATGGCGAAGAGAGGAAGAAGGAGGGAAAGGCAGATCAGAGGGAGAAGAGAGGCCTAATCATCAATTTATCTGCTTTTCCAAAATCAATGGGGTTACTGCTGCATAAAATGGAGACAGACAACCAGCCACAGCACATCAACAAAAAAGGAAAACAATTACAAAGGAGCCAATAATAAGAGAAACTAGCTGGATTTGGCAAAGCATTTTAGATATGGCTGAAATGTAATGGCCAAATGTTTAATCACAAAAATGATTGATGAAAATCTGAAAAAAAATGTATTTACATTTTTTGTTAGACTATAAATCCCACAATACTTTGTAACCTAGAGTGAGGTACTTCTAATTAATATCTAATAAACAGTATTCTGGTCAGGCATACCCATTCCCTCTGTGGAATCTCCTCATTTTGTAGCCAGTTCCATTCAGTGAATAGTCACCATTTATCTGCAATGGGCTATATGTGATGACTTGCTGTACAAAAATACCAGCAGAATTGCTGATAACACCATTCACAGATGCACTCCACTGCACCCATTTTGGATGTCTTTTGTCGATACTAGTCTGGTTGTCGCCCTGCCTTCGTCACATGTTTCATTTCCACTTGGTTGTGTGCCTATCCAAATGTGTCCAGAGTACTGGTACTGCCCCCCTGGAAATTGAATCCCTAAAGACCGAACTAATTCTTTGTATAGTAAAAAGAATTAGGATGGCTGGTCAGGCTACATTACCAGTGTGCATACATCATCTCTGTTTTTTAATTATCCGAGCACATCATCATCTTTATTGCCACACTAATGTCTGCTCCTTGTTGCTGGAAAGAAAATTATTGGTTTGTTTTATGAGATGTGATTGTATTTTTCATCCAATAGTCAACGTATCCAAACATGAAACCAATAACAGTATTCCATTGTTGCCTCAAATGAATCATCTTCAATAAATAGCCCAATAGCTGTGGTGACTGACAAATGGCCCCAAACCACAGAAAGAGAAGCTCGGGTAATGGCATATAATGGGCTGTTCTTGAAAGGCAGCCGATGCCTGGATTTGCTCCCTGATTACTGACATTAACCGAAGAGTTCAATTTTCCCTTGTGACTCTCAGCCTGACAATATCTAGCCTCCTCTCCATTGTTCCTTCCCTTTTAACACTGTCAATGCGCTGATTTCTCTATTCAGCATTATCTCTTTTGTTTTTATTTACTTGAACATTGTTCAGTCATAAAGCCTACAAACACAGGAACTGGTATGCAGTAAGTTCAAAAGTTCCTACTGAAATAATACACATACTGTACATTCCCAGCGTCCTCATTGAATGCTTATGTGTTTTCCACTCTTCTTCATTTTCTAAGAAAAAAAACTGTCAGTCATTGTTTCTAGAAGTAAAGACTTTATCTCCTATGGAGTTTAACACTGCATATTTTAACATGTCCGCAATTACTTTTAATGGGTCGATAGTAATAGCCATGTGGCAACAGCTAAACTAAAATTTTTCTCTATTCA
The DNA here is from genome assembly GCF_900634625.1 of Parambassis ranga. Classification (NCBI taxonomy): domain Eukaryota; kingdom Metazoa; phylum Chordata; class Actinopteri; family Ambassidae; genus Parambassis; species Parambassis ranga. The sequence continues at coordinate 8,728,400 of NC_041037.1, read as the reverse complement.
CACGTGGGCATACACAGTTGCTGGTTGGATAAAGTCAGTGCCTGGCCACACAAGCGTTTTCCTCCAGGTTATGTCTGCAAAATGTAAGAGCTGTGGTGCATGTGTGAGGCTTAAGTGCCAAAATAAGAAGTGCACTTATCTAAGCACAAACAGAGCCTCTGTTACTGTCTCTGAATACTTCTGTCCAACAAAAACACACATTTACAAATACAGATTGAGTGTATGTGCAAAGTGGCCAGGACCAGGCTGCAGATGCTGCCTGAATTACTGCCACTGCAAACATCCACTGTTGCCCTGCAAAAGCCTCCAAGGCTGCAATCTGAATAAACATAGCAGACCTGGGAGAAAAAAGAAAGATACAAAAACCTCTTGAATAAACACACAGACACACACATTCCACAAAGTTGCCAACTGGGCTGACTACATGAGGCCATTTAAGGCTGGAGGCTTGCCTGGATCAGATGACAAAACACATAAAGCTTTTAAAAGCTGGCCTTCAATAAGTGACCACTGCAGCATATTTGCAGGCTTAACTAAAAGCCCATTTTATTCAGAGCAACCTAGCATTCAGGCACCTGTCAGGAAAGACAAAGAGGTATTCAAGCTCCTTACTTGTTGCTTTGCTGGGGAATATAATATAAGTGGTGGTCTGGTGATCGATGCCTTTTTGGCACAACATTTTTCTTGCAATGGTAAGTGGATACAATCAAATTACTTCCTGGCACATTTAGAAGCACCCGATTAAGATGAGATTTCTCAAAGTATGTTGTATTTCACTTTGTTACAATTAGGGATGTCCCGATCCGATCACATGATTGGAAATCGGGCCCGATTACGTGATTTCAGACTCGATCGGAATCGGATGTTCCCTCCCGATCAGGACTCGGATATATATTTATTAGGACTCTCAAAGTTAACACCTTCTGTGCAGGGTGGCTCTGTGTCCTGTAGTGTAGGGGTATGACAGTTGCTTTTGGTGGTCTCGATGAGCTGCTGCGTGTCTGAAATCACCTAGTGTGGCGCTCTGGACACACGCACGCACACACACACACACACAGGTTTTGCTGCAACGAGTGACTTGCTATTTGCTGCATTTATAGAGAATCTTGAAAGTATTGGATCGGGACTCGGTATCGGCTGATACTCAAAATCAAATGACTCAGTCTCGGACTCGAGGGCAAAAAAACCTGATCGGGACATCCCTAGTTACAATCTGATAAAAAGAGCCTCACTTGTGTGTTTACAATAAAGCATAAATCTAACCTCTGTCTCTATAAACTCTATATGATCCAGGGTGTAAACAAAACAAAATTAGACAAACAGAAGAACGATGCTGTTTCTGTGATTTCCATATCACATCCAGGTCTTCAGCTAGTGAAGACAATCATTTCTCAGCTGTTACTTGTTACTTTAGTGTTAGTTAACAGCAATAACATGCTTAGTTTACATTACAACAAAAACAGAGCAAGAACTGCTTACATGTAAAAACCAATCTGTGGAAAATCATGATATTCACAACAACATCTGGGTATGAAAGACAAAAGACAAGATGCTTTTAACACTTGACATGTAGGCTAGTATAAGCAAACTTTACTATGGCATCTAAGTCAAACACAAACTATTCCTAAAAGTAACCATATACATCAAGCAGAGCACTCCCAGCTGCCACAGCTAATGTTAACATCTAGTCAGCACTTGAGAACTCCATCATCAATCACTATTCACATAACTGCAAGGAATTCTCCATGTTGATCTGCCAGTACTATAATTGTAAACTGCATATGAACTGTGCTATGAATGGAAAGTTTGACAGCCATAGCAACAGTAACTAAGGGAGGTGGGGCTTATCAACCTGTTAATTTTTTAGTAAATCTGAGCACATAGATAGACCATGTGATAAAAAACTAACATAAAGGCAAACAGGTTCAGTACAGCCACCACCAACCCCACATAAAGACACAAAAACACAGACCTACACATTTTGTTCTTTTACAGCCTCACTTTCATCCCTCTTAACCTTCTTTCTATACAAACAGATGCACACACTCTCACAAACCCTCCTTTTTCTCATTGCTACATGCCTCCCTCTGTGAAGAGGGCTATCTCTCCCTCCATCTGCGTGTGTGAGGGGTTGTCCTGGTGTGTCAGTAATGACAATGTCCCAGTGTTCCTCTCTGCCAATTAGCCCAGCCGTAATTACACAGACACATATGGAGCTGTCAATCAACCAGCTCCTCCACACAGGAACTCACCCACCCAGCTGAGAGAGCGAGAGAGACAGAGAGACAGTGACAGGGAGAGCAAACGAGTTTCCAACAGCTAACTCTATACCGCTCCAAACGACCACACACTGTGCCAATAAGTAGCATGAGGAGAATTTCGTTCAATTACTCTGACTGTGAGGCAATCCCACAGTTCACAGGAAAATGCCATGAAACAGAATTGGAACTGTGCTTCAGCTACATATTTTTGTTTTGAACTCCATTTTGTTGGGTAGTTATAATTTTCCTATTTACAAAATTAGACTGTTGTCCCATTACAAACTGGCACTTCTCTTCATTTCCAGCCCCAGTTTGGTTATGTTACAAGAGGAAAAGTACTTGGTTACGTAAAGTAGGAGATGGTTTTGAAGATGGTTTGGCTTTGTTATTAAACATGGATAACTTGGTCAGCCTGTTTTCACCGGTAAAATGTAACATGAGGCCAATAGTTCAGTCCTAGACAGTTATTTTGTGATTAGAATCAGAACTTGGCTGCAGACAAAGACAAAACCTAACAGCTGGTGAAACCAAAACAGCCTGCGATGTCAGGGAGATTCAAACTTCGGACTCCTGAAAAAAAGTCTCTGGCCTCCTTAATCTCTAGTGTACTTTTGTGTCTGTATGATTCAGATGATGTTGGGAAATTAAATCATTTGTTATGTTAATGTCACTTATGATCATTAACCTATCCGGCAGATAGATTAGTGCAGATAGATTGTGTTATCAACAAAATGTTACTGGTGACTTTCTGTCTTGGTTACTTAGAGCCCTGGAGAAGATTTGATATGCACTACAACAGCTGTGTAGATACTGCTTAAATCATACTCTGGATTCATTCACCACAGACGTTTTCTCAGTGAGTTGGACTGTATAACATCCTGTTGCTGGAATACACACTGGAAAATGAATCAATGAACATTAATCCTCAATTGCACAACAAAAGCAACATATGTTTAAATCAATATCACAACATAACATTGTTTTTTTTATTTTTAAATCTATTTTAAAGATGTATATCTGCAGCAGAATTAATGGGATTGAGGCTAAGTGCAACAGACACACAAGTTAGAAAGTGATGAAAGACATGTCGGTGTGTTTTCTTTAGTCCTCTTGGGTCAGAGAGACATTTACTATGTTCACTGAACCGGTAACTAAATAAACACGTGATAGCATGTTCAACACAGAAACATCTTTAACAAATGATACTTCAGTCTACATTACCCACTTATCTAGTGCCATTAATTAATCCCTGCTTTACCCCTATGAATAAAGGGGGGGTTCTCCAACAGAACAAAACAAATGAAAGTTTTATAATGAAGATAACACAAATGGCCCTTGAGTTATTCGTCAGGCTTTCAAATTCTCTGTATCGTCTATGATGAATTATGTCCCCATCATTTTTATGCATTGTGTGCTAATGACAACAAGCCAACACTGAATCAACTGACAAACGGAAGTCAAGGCATTTATGAGTGCATTTCAAGACGTGTTATATTTTACAGCTACAATGTGTAAGCAATGGCAGTGTAGGGGTAATAGTAATAATAATCGTAGCAACAATAACAATTAATTTTATTTAAATTGCACTTTCAAAAATGTACAGTGATTTCAGTGAAAATCAACAATGAATGATGAAGGAAGGAACAAAAATATAGAAACAGTTCCATGAGTTCCAGTGATGCAGATGAAGGTGGGAGGAGAGAAGGGAGAATGTCAAGAAACAAGGAGGAGTTGAGGGGTAGGTGGGGATAAATAAGAGGGAGGGATGAGGAGGAAGAAAGGGAGGAGGTCCTTTGTCCCAGCAGCCAGTCTTACCTCTGGGACGTCTTCTTGTACTTGCGCCTGCCATAGAAAACAAACATTAGTCTCATAGCATGCAAGTGATTTAATCATTTGTCACATTCTCACACTTAAAATGAATAAATAAGCAAAGTTCAGATAGTCTGCAGAAGACTATCTGTTTAAACTGAATAAATCTGAAATGACAAAGATATATATAAACTAAACTTAAACCTGCAGTGCAGAAAATCTGTCTCCCCCTTCTGGCTCTGAGAGGAATTCACTGTGTTATTGGACAGGTTACAATTTGTTGTAGGCTATGTAGGTATGATATTCCCTTAATAATGTCTTGCAACTGTGGAGTTTCATTTTTATCTGGAGCTTCAAAAAACATCTTTGGATGCTTCCTCCTTTTTTCAACCAGAGGCTACACTACACTTCTAGTTGCTGTCACCAGCTCAGCCTCTAGCTTGGCTATTGGTGCAGAAAAGCAGGACTGTCACGATAATATGAAGCACATCGGGGTTGTGCTGATAGGCTTAATCACTGCATCATTGTGTGAACAATATGTGGCAGAGACTACATATGTGACAGGTGTTCATTTATGTGTAAAAAATGTCCCACCCTATGGCTTTGAAACTAAATTTGAATTCCATCATTATTACTTGCCAATTTAATGAAATTTTGTAAATGGAGCCGAACATGGAGCCTTAAGTGGCATTTAAGATCATCAATAGTGCAAATGAACGCATCTCACAAATGCTAAGGAGGTATTTATTGAGATGAAAATAGGCATTTAGCACATGTTTGGAATATCTAAGTGGTGGAGACAAAAAAAAACTACAGATGTTTGAGATGATGCTTCAAAAATGGCTCCTCAAAATGAGCAAGATGATCAGATGTGTGGATTTATAGCAGTTATCTTTAAAGTGTGGACTGCAGTCGCACATTGTACACACAGCCTGTAAAAACAATGAGTGCTAACAATCACTTATTCAAATGAGGGATTTAAAAGAGACATAATGATATGCAAAAAAATAAACATGTGCACACACACACACCACTCCACATCTGATATCTCACAAACTTCACTACTACTAAAAAAAAACCCCACACACACACACGTTTACACACCTACTGTTTCACTTAGTCTAACATTTGGCCTAAATCACACCCACACCTTCATGAAGTGATAACAGCATGGCCCTAAAAGCAGACTTCACCTATACACCCCCACCCACAGATGTGGATTTAAATTCCAGTCAGGTAGAATTCACAGCACTTAGCTTGATTTGCTTCTCAGTTGATTTCTGAGCTGAGTACAAAATTGCAAGCTAAGGAAGTTATACCCAGTAAAGAAATGTTAAGAGCTCCCTAGAAATTTGTGGGGAAAAGAATAAACTAATCATTTTGGGTCCATTAAGCAATTATAATTAAAACAAGATTGAGTGTCACAGTCAGGTGGATGTTAAATAGTGTTGGAGGTTCACATGCTACAGAATAAAAGAATGAAGGAAGATCTTTAAGAGAAGGTTATAATGAATAGTAAAAAGGGACAAATAAGAAAGGATAGGTAACTAAAGGTCAGGGAGAATCAGAAATATGACATTTCCATTATTTTTCACCTTCTCTTCTTACCTTTGTACCACCTTCTGCCCTCTTACTGAGCTTTATGTGCGTCAACAACATGCATCTTCTAATTATAGCTGCAAAGAAATGTGCTCAGTGAAAGGTTGAGGGGTCACTAGGAATTACTGTAATTGGTTAAAATGGACTCTGACAACATTTATCACAGCACTAACAACAACAACAGCACAGTTAAAATGTACTTTACTGGCCAAGACTGGATTATTGTCTTTTATTTTAGTGCCTCACCAGTCAAAGGGAGTAATAAATAGGTCAGCTGACCACCTTGATCCTCCTTGGGCCAACTCTACAGTGCCTGCCTCTTAAGGGAGCTCCCTGTGATGAACTGTTGATCAATTAATTAAATAATTCATTGATTTCCATTAATCAGTAGGTGACGGAGAGGTCGGGTCTGTCACAGTGATCTCATTTATTAATGGAAATCCAGTGGAAACCATTCACTGATGCAAAAATATAAAGGGGCCATTTGTCAGAGGGAAGTAATAAAAAAAACAACACACTGATCATGCCTTGATCAGCGGATGTCACCAGGCTTTAGACCGTGCCACTGAAGGTTGAGCACAGGGATAACTTGTCCAAAGCAAATGCTCTATCTGTCTATACAGGGATGATTGGTGTACTCTGTGGAGTACACTGTGCCAGAGAGTGAGCTGTGATAGTCATTCAGTGCATTCACACACAAATCATACAGCTGCCAAACAAATCTCCTAGGATAAGCTGGCAGCACATACAGCAAATGTCACCAAGCCGTCATATACACTCTCAAACACACATCCAATCTATATCAGCCGCGTGAGTATGTGCACAGTCAACCTTTCCCCATGTCGCACACATGTATGCACACTGCATAATGTCAAACACTCCCTATTAAAACACACAACATACACTGTGTGTCAACATCTGTGGGGGCTGCCTGTCAGTTGGAGCTCCCTCTCTTCAGACGGAGGCTCTTTGTGAGATTAAAGGCTAATGTGATCTCTGACACACAACAGGAGCCCTCATAGCACACAGCAAACTGCAGTGTAGCCCTAATACAAAAATAAAAGCCCGGGCTCCTGTTACATTCATCTGACTCACTATCCATCAATTATCCGAAAAGACAGATGGTTATGATGGTGACCAAATGGAAGAGACAATGAAGTCATCCGAGGAAACTGAATGTGGCAGGAGGATGATGGTGGGACCTCCAGTTTATATCTGGCTTTTGACACCAGAGAGAGAGTAGCAATGAACAGGAGGAACATATAACATATGACATACAAACAATACACATTATTACCCTAAACAGGCATCTCTAAAAGAAACTGTTTCATTCAGACCTCCAGCAGGAACATTAAAGATTTTTTTTTTCTGAAAACCCAACCCTTCTGGCAATAGTGCAGCCTGCCCTCACCCGCAGAGTAAGAATGATGAGGACAGAAAATGGATGAAAAGAAAATTCACACTTCAACTTACATATGAAGTGTGTGGGGAGAAAGGTCATTGACGTGTTGATTGGTTGGTAGAGGTGATAAAAGTAGTATTTTGGTATTGGATGTTTAAAAAATAACTGGCAATAATTGAGAGATGTTTTGCTCCAGGTGGTTTTGGAATCATTGGATGCATACATAGGATGTACAAAAGCAAAATTTCCCTAAATATCTTCACTGATCATTTTTGTGACTGAGGCTTATATTCCAGTTGCACCACATGTCTAAACAGGCAACAGGTGCTTATTGCGTATCAGATGTGGCATGGAATAAAAAAAATGGCCTCTGGCAGGAGAAGTGCAGAGAAACAGAAGAATTTTTTGGCACATAGGTGCAGAAAAAAAGTTCCTACATGATCCTCTAAAATGTACATTTTTCTTTCTTGAACACTGATGTTTTTTTTTTTAGGAATGACGTAGTTTTACTTGTCTTATATTGATCCTATTTCTTTATACACACAAATCAGTGTGTGTGTAAACAGAAGAAAATCCTTTCTATATGTCCTTTTGATTTACAGATAACCTGTTATTATAACTATTTCTGAAAAACTCCAATGTAAATACTTCAAACATGCAACACACAACACATATACAAAGCATTACTTCACACACTTGTTGAAAAGAGAAAAAGTGGATATACTCACAGTCCCCGGAGCCGGAGCCAAATCTTCTCTATCTGTTCCGGCTGGAGGTACTTCAGGGCTGTACTTTCAAACTCCTCAATCTCTCTGGTGGGTGACTCCATGTCAGAAAAGAGTTCCAGATGTGCCAACAACAACAACAAAAAGTTTAATCCCACTTAAGTGTGAGGAAGACTCAACACGGAGCAGACTAACAAGGTTGCGATGTGGTGGAACCCAGGATGTGACTGAGGTTTCCTCCTTCACATTTGCTGCGACAAGCCATCTGCCATGCTTCCCTTTTTTCTCTCTTTTCTCTCTTGTGATGTGAGAGAGTGTGTGTGTGACTGAAACTCAAAAACATTCAGAGCAGTGAAGTGCTCTGGCTGCTGTAACAGTCCAACTGTACGTCTGTCCCTTCCTCCCTCTTGTCTCTCTCTCTCTCCCTCCCTCTCTCTCTGTCGTTCACTTCTCTCCTGTGTGAGCACAGGGGTCCTGGAGCCGTGCCATGCTCTCCCAGCAACAACGGGATGCAGACGGCAGGGCAGCGCAATCCGGGATTAACGCTCACAGCCGAGCTCTCCACACAAGAGGGAGGGAGGAGAAAACAGCACCAGTCAAAGAGAGGGAGGAGTCTGGCTGATAATGAGAAACCATGTTCTGTTTCATCCACTGGAAAAAGAAAAAAACAAACGCAGGGAGAAAGACGAGTCAGGCTGAGGAGGAACAAGAGGGTGAGACCTTCAGGAGGAGAGATGACAAAGGTGCGAGTGGCTTGGAAATTTTATGGTTAAAGACCATAAACTGAGCATCTCCTAGTGAGGCATTGCTCACGTTTTACTTTTCTTTTTCATTTCCTCTTATCACTGGGTTATTTCACAAAACAAATTCACAGTCAATTCATCTTGTAGATCTAAAATGAGGTAAGCACGCACTGCAAATGACCGCATTAGAGCTGCTATGTTTTCATCTGAAATGTAGATAATATGCCAACAGGGATTAAATGGCATGCAGACTGTGCACTGACACTAATTTGACAGAGATTACTTTGATCCATTCAGCACATTTGGGACTGTCCCATTTCCAATCCCCCTAAATACATTAAGTATTACAATACATTAAATATTATGCCCCTCTCTTAGTCTGAATTCTTGCTTTATTTTCTCTAAAATATGCACAGCTCACTACAGAACCCCAAAGCGACAGCATTGCCTGCCAAATCCTTATGGGCAGAGACGTCTTTTCAGCTTCATTAGGTCAGTTAATGCAGCAGTTATCAGGCTAGTTTCAAATTTAAGACTTTATGACACCCGCAGTCATCCTGAGACAGATTTCTGCACATATGAGTTATCCTACTTGTTTAATTAGATACACATGCAGTAGCTCAGTAGGAGACATTCTGCTCATTATATTCCATATCAACTCACTGATTATGAGGAGCATTAGAAACAACACTATCATACATTGTATGCTGGAAATAGATCTGTAACTCTTAATAGCCTTTAGCTCAATGAAAGCCTCAAGAAAAACACATCATCTTCTTGCAAAGTCCAAAAGTTGCTACGATGACTCAACCAGAAGCACCCCTCTCCATCAATTCCCCCACCCCAAAGAGCCCCCTACCATACTCTCAGGTCTTTCAATTACTTGATGCAGGATGCAGGGATAATGCCAGGGCACCACCTCAAAGAGACTCCTGCTTTCATCTGCTGAGATGGGTCCTCGGTGAGGAGGGAAAAGTGAGGTTTGCCTGAGTGCCATGAACCTGCTGATGTTCTCTTCAAAGGTGCACTTATTCATGCCTCTATTTCTCTGCTATTCTCTTTCTGCCTGCCTTTCTTCAATCCACTCTTTATCACCATGTTTTTCTCTCTCTCCATTCTGTGGAGGTATGCTGGCCCCAGGAGACTTCAAGTCACAGGCAGAGATGACAGGTCAACTTGTGGGGAAAACACTACAGCAACTTCACATTTGGCTGCTTGCTGTTCACAGGTTTACACCCCGGGGACCGGATGTACCGTGTGATCTCTGAAACCCCGACTTCAGCGTGACATCAATTCCCACCAGACGCATTTCTGAAGTGTAGCATATCCATGTGTATGTTACAGGTTCCTGCTAGATTCACAAAGCCATGTAATACATGTTGGATAATGTCCTCATAATATCAGGTTGGGTTACAGAGCACATATTACTGAAACCTTTGTTTACTCCATCACCACACATATACAGGGCAGCTTTTCACCTTTCACTCTGAGAATGGTTGCTGCTTCTCTCCCTGCTTTTTCCTTTCCGATGTTGTCCTCTCCTCATACATGGCTGTGGCCGTTTCCCTGCCGATTGCAAAGTTAAATAAGTGAGAGTTCACGCACAGCGTTTGATTTTGAAAATGTATCGGATTCTCTCTGGTGTTCTGGTGTCTGACTTCCTGCCTGTTTGATCTGGTTGGTGCAAATTGACCCATCATGGGTGTGACACAGCTCCAGAATAGAGCCGGTGCGTATCTCTCACGGAGCAGCACGTAGCTACTTTTCTGGACGTTTCTGAAATGTGCTGTGTAAATACTCTCAATGACTAGAATTAAAGCGTTTCACAGCAGCTGTCACTATGCTTATGTTACATGTCTGTTACGTGGATGGTGTAAATCTGGGGTTAATCCGGGGTAAGTGTGACACTGAGCCTGGTCAAAAAAGGTTCAGTCAATAACACTGCACTTCAAGAAGGTCAATATAGGCTGCATAGTGCTAAGAATAAAGTGTTTACTCAAAATGTAAAATAATGTAAGCACTGAATGCAGAAAGTGGAAACTTCCAGTAACTGACTTTTGCATTTTGTAAGAATCATACACCATAATCTGGGTATGTACGGGAAGATGAAATGTACTCTTCTTGCTAAATGTCAATTTTCCAATTAACCTTACCTTATACAGCCACAAAAGAATAATGTTGAGATATTCTGTAAATCCCTGGATGATACAGATTATGGCATCAGGCTTTGCATGATATCCGAACATGGAAAGATTGTGATGATGGCAGGCAATGTGTGGTCAATGTGTCAGAGGATGTGTTATGACATTCAATTTTGTTGGTATTTAACTTTGGTGGGGTGTGCTTTTATTTTTACTATTACTGTGTAATAATGTAAATGAGAAAGATCAGCAGTCCATAATGTCTGTGGTGTATTGCATGATCAGGAATGCTGCCGCATTGAGAGATGTGGCCTCTAGCCTTCAAAACACTTTAATTACATTGCCAGCTGATGAATGAAACACCTTCTAGAAGAAATGCGCTGAAGAAATGTGTGGACCTCTGGATTGCAACAATGATGACTATGTGATGAAATACTGGGAACACACAGGAATTTTGTTTGTTTTTACATACCATGCTTCATTGATGCTAGAAAATCAGCTGCATTGAGTTTAAACAGGATATATTTGGAGATGTGACTTCATACAGAAAATTGTCAGAAAGTGATAAAAAGTTGCCTTCAGGGTGCTAGACACAGCAATATGTCTGAATAAAGTGATTAAGGAGACGAATATAATAGCAAGAGCAAAGATGGAATATGTTCCTAATAATCAAAAATAAATCCCTGATTAATTACTTCTGCAACAAGTGTTCACAAAAAAGACCCCATAACTCATTCCTTATGAAAATAAATTATTCGTATGACTATGACAAAAGAACCTGCTAGAAATTACGGTCTGCTGAGGTATTCTTGTCACTGTGCTCAGGCTCCCTCAAAGCTCACACACTAAAATCAAGACATTACCAGCCTCCGCCATTTGGAGGTACATGAAAAATTTAAATCTCATTTAAATTTCGAGGCAAGTCGATAAGGACATCTATGCATCAAAATAGCAAGCGCCTGTGCAGTAATGACCACATTTTGGTCAAGATCATCTATCATAAAATATGATTTCCTGCCTGCACTGTACATTCCTCTTTTTGTATTAGCCGTAGCAAAGAAAGATGGGTGGGAGACATCGAGGGCACTCGACCGTAAAGCTATATTTGCAGAGTGATGAAGGAAGAAAAAAATCTCCAGAGAAGAAACTTACTATTGCTTTATCTTCAAGACAGATACCGATAGGTCAAAGGTGACGCAACAGCTGAAATGAGAACAGAGGTGAAGATGGAAGCAATCACGCTTGAGCTGCATTAAGACACTTTACACAAGATGGATCTTTTCTTATACCAAAAAGCAGTGACTGCAGCATGAAACAGAGGTTTGTTCACATGAATTGTAAATGTTTTGTTGGAATTAAGTGTGCAGCATCTACTGTATCTGTCCAGACTGAAACAGGATTTTGTTGTAGTAGTAGCAGCACTCATGGGTCTGTGAAATATATTGACAACCTGCAAATAACCTTTAGCTGAAATTCTTACCAGTTGTTACAATTATTACATGCAGGATATTCTGCATATTCAGGGTATCAGAGATTAATTTTAATGTGACATTTGCTTTGATATATGATATATATCATATATAGATATGATATGATATATCTACTGGCAGGACTGGCACAGAGTTTCATAGAATAATTGTCCACCATGTCAGTCATGCACAGCATCCAAGGCTTAGCATTGACGTGTATCCTTCAGGTTTTCCTTTAGTATATACAGCAGCTTCCTTGACAAAGTGTGCACCATTAATCAAATTTAAAACTACAATACATACCTCAGGAAATGCAGCAACTTAACATTGGTCAGCTACCAGAGATTGTGCCATTGCGACTCTGTGATATTGTCCTATCTGTGCTTTCTTGGCACCACAAGGTTTTCACACAAAGGTACGTTAACCCTTCTATTAGCAGACTGAATACAAAAGTATGGGTATAGAAAGACAACCTTAATCTTAGTCTGCTACCTGATAAGAACAGTTTACCATGAACCACCTGCTGTATATAACTGTTGCTGTCCTCTATTGACCCACTCTGTCCACACAGATGACAGCAGGTTCTGTAAGCTTATTAGCATTGACACTAACTAACTAATGTTCCTAAAAAGATCAGCTGAGGTCATCACTGTTTGCCAGGTCACCAGGCTAAATACAGACTCTAAAACCCAAACAAAGAGCTAAATGCAGCATATAGGTGCAAATGTACACAGTGTTGAGTGTCCTCATATTCTAATAAAAACAGCCAATGGACTTTCTGTCTGCAGTCAAGGCTTAGGAAATTCCAAAATCACTTACATACATACATACGTCACCAACATAGCTCAAACTGACAGACACCGCAGCGATTAATGCTGCAGAGAGGAAAATACTCTACTGCCCCCGTATGTGCCTTTTAGCCTTTAACTGCACTGATCCTTTTACTATATTCATCCAACAGTAAATGTGCAAAAAAAAGCATCTACAGGGCCTATAAAAGAGGAAGAGGGTGACAGGAATAAGGTATTATATTGAGAGTTTTTTAACCTATTTATATTTGTGAATAGCAGTAAAGATAACTGACTTATCATAGTGGATGTCAATGCCAGTGAAAGAAAGAGCGCACAACAGTATACAGTACATCCAGAAATAGAGAGTGCACAGCAGTGACATAGCTTTTTAACATCATAACTGTGAGGTGTTGGGGGAAAAAAATGCCTCAATCATTGTGATCAATTGGTCTGCCATTTTCACGTATGACTCTAGCCAGCAGAGGCTCATTAGCCGACTAGTGAGGCTCGTGATGGAGCTTGCTGCCGCGCAGGGGATGTCAGCAGGGGTCTGTGAACCTGCAGCAGCAGCCAAAGCAGAGGTCAGCCTCAGAAACTGTGAGCTGCCATGATGGAGACAGCTGCCTTAATCAACTGCAAAGTTCACAGCAGCACACAGTATCCAATTAACCACCACATGAATCTTACTGCTGACCACAGACAACCATCAGCTGCATATGTGCACGGCAGTGATGATTGTGGTCACTACTCAACTAAAGCTGTGTCTCCTTCAAAAGCTGTATTTTGAAAATGAAGAAAATGTAAATTTAAAAAAACACAAATGTGGCCCTCTTTTTAAAAGCTATCTTAAACAAAATGCAAAACATGTACACCAGTACTAATAAAATCATAATAACAATTCTACAACCTTCCTATCAGTAATTTGACTCTGATCATTCAAGCTCTGCGAAAACCCTTCCACATTCCCTCCTGTGGAATGAGACCAGAACAAGCCTGATGGCTTTGTTGTGTTTTACCCTTTTTAAATGTTTGTCTTTTACAGCTGAGTTGTAATTTTAAATGGAAGCAATAATCAATCAGTCAAACTATTTAAGTGGGTGGAAGGTGAGTGCTAATCAACTCATGATGGTGCAGATCAAGCAGTATGATAATGCCTGCTCAGAATTATGTGAGTCGCACCAGCAGGCAGTAGCAATTAAAAAGAAAAACTTTGACTCAGTGTCACGTAATGAAGAAGTTAAACTAACATTTCAATTAGAATATGTGTTTACTATGGAGTATTATTTATTTAAAAAAGCCACTGCAATACCATGTCAAATGGTACGTACAAGTAACCCTGCATAAATATAAACATAAACATAGCATAAGTAGTAAATTGCAAGTGGTGCAATCACAGGTTTCACCTTCTGCATAGAGACACAGTGTAATCTTTTCAATTTGCTAGCCAGTGCTTTAAAACGCATAAAGCATCCCTAATGAGCAGAAACAACAGCATGACACCAGCCACACGGATGAGTCAGCATGTGTTTATACCCTAATGGCTCCATATTGTTTTTTAGTCCCTCGGTGTGACTAAGCTACACACTCAATTGTGTTTCAACAGCAGCTGTATTCCTACAAACAAGTTCTGAAGCAACAGCAGCGAACAATGGCTTTGTAAAGTAAAGGAATTAATTTCATTACATTCACCTCAGCTGGCTTCATTCAACCTCAAGTTTATGACAGTCAGTACCTCCTACGCCTTAACTCACTCCTGTCGTTCGCCCTGGTACACGTCATGTGACCCTCTCCATTCTCCAATAAAATCTAATTATCATTGCCTGGAGGATAACAGGCAGCTCTGTCCTCAGAGGTGACACTGTGGTTACATCATTTTATGGATTACTGCTAGTTCCACAGTCCTTTAATCACCCTGGACCATAATCGTGTCATTTGTCATTCAGTTGTAGCGTGCAGCTCCCGGTGGATTTGCCCTCTATTAACCACTGTTGGCCTGGCCGAAGACATCTTTGGCTTTGGTGGGAATTCCCAGACAAAGACATTAAAATAAGTCATTTGAGGGAGTGTGAATAATATTGTGAACCAAATTATGTAAATAAAAGAGATGAGAGTACATTTTACCTATTTAAACTGCTAGTCCTGCTAAAATTAATAATCTCCTTGCTGGCCGGTAGACAGCTATTCAGATCCAAAGATTTTGCCATGTTTGCCTCATGTTTGGCAGTCGTTCCCCCATCCTGATTAAAGCCAAAGCTATGGCTTAAACACATAGACACTGTGATAACTCAAGAGTACAAATGAACAGCTTACTCTAAGGAAGGTGAGATTGCTTTTAGCTGCCCCGTGCTGCCTATGTTTTCTTTTAAAAATCTGGGCAATAGCTTTTAAATGAAGGAACAGCCTGTGTCCAGTGAAGTGGAAAATCACTTTCTCCTTGTCACAACCCTACTCTGGAAAAAAAGGATCTGTGTTCTAGAGGAAACTATGGTGGAGAACAAAAGCACTGTAATCTGAGAAAGCAGAGAGAAGCAGCAGAGACGATGCTTGTTTAGATTTTGAAAGGAGAAAAAAAGGAAAATAGAAACTGAGACCACAAGATCCCCCTTTTCACCAAATTGTGAATCACTGCCAATACTTGTGGCCATATCTCCTTGTCTATTTTGCATACAATCAAAAGCTTGTTATCTAGTACTTGGTGCATTTTTAGTATCAACTGACAAATGCTCGCATCTCACCACCTGCGGCATTTGTAACAGTCTCCAAAGCCATCAAGGTTAATTGGAATCAGGCGTTAAAAGACATTCAATATTCTAAAAGTGACAACAAATTATGTTAATGGTGGTTTGAAGTCCTTGTTATCAAGGTGGAATCAATCATGGCCAAGTCCCTTGAGGTCAGCAGACATACATAGCAATTACTACTGTGTGTGTGTGTGTCTGTGTGTGTGTATTTAGAATTAAATGTCAGAGGAAGACTCTTTTTTTTTCCAGAGAAAGAAAGCAATGTTCAACTTCAAACCTCACCCGCTTAGTATTTAAAATCACACTAATACAAATAAACAAACAAACAAAAATCAATTTGTTCACTTTGTCTGTGTTCCCTACTGCTGGAAAAAATGTTGATAGAATGAAAACCACTTCTGTCTAACACAATGAGCTGGACATGGCTGTAGCCCAACACTAGAATCACTTCATGATAATTAACAAATAGGATCTATTTTTTTAGCATCGTTACTGGGACCAGCTGACAGCAGCAAACCTGATGGCGGTTTTCTCTGTGGCATCTGGCTCATCGCTTGCAGGAAGATCTTCAGCCAGAATCTCTTCAGGACTTCGTGGGTCATTCAGGGGGGCCTTCTGCTCTTTGCCTTTGATCCCCATCCCTGCCGTGATGGCATTCCACAATGCACTCTGGGACTTCGAGCCTGCAAACAAACAAACAAAGCAGCCTCAGCCTAGAGGTGTTACAGTAACCCTGTGCAATGTGTCATTGTGGTAGTTTATCATTTTATTAATTTGTAACAGTTTGAAATAAATGTAAGAGATTGTTGTGTATACAGTGGAAGTCCTCAGAATGTCACTGAAAAGGAGAGAGGTATGTGCCTATACTGCCCCCATGAGGATGAATACTGTCATAGGTGGCATTTAAAAGTATAAAAAATCATTTTCCCCTTTTAAAAAACATTTATGTTTTGCTATCTGATAATAAAAAAAAAAGTTATTTCAGTTTTATTTCCTAATAAATCTTGGTTTTTGGGTGGATTACTTGAAACATTTTGTTGCAAAGTTATTGACTTTCAGAAACATCTGCATTCATCGGCTTTCATTTCTAAAAATTGGGCTATAACAAACAAAAGGTGTGCTCTAAAATGTGAAATTAAATGAACTAATGTAGTGGACTGACTAATAGTAAGGAGCCAGTAAAATACTTACGTGCAAAACTGGCCTGCGGTCTGGCGGAGCTCTCTCCATCTTCATTTGCCACTAAAAGCAAAAAAACATCAATGTTATAAGACAACTTATGATAAAGGGATTATACCATATCTGTTACCATTTATTGTACGTTTGTTCTCCCAAGAATGTACACAAGAACACACTGAGTATGCATTAGTCTTAACTGCTGCTAATAACCAAATAACTGACAATGAGCTACTTCCTTTAGGTCATTAGTTCTGGATTAATGCTGGACCGTTCATTTCAATGAGACTTTCCATCTCCTGGCCTTACTGCCTTTGGCGTTTATTTATGTTTATCTTTCTATCTTTTCATGTTATTTAATTTGACAATAACAGAAGCAATGGTGCATCGTGAGCAAAGAAAGCAAATGTCTCATGCAGGCAGGGAAGAGTCATGGAGTTCATTTACTGTTCCATAAACCCTAGAATTGCCTCCAAGTGTGATTTAAATGATTGTGAAAGTACTATAATTGTTGCTGTCACTTCAGAGACTGCTTCCGTGGAGGCATCTCTGCCCACCAAACATACTGCACTCAGTATGTACAGTGGAGCTCGTTGAAAAAGACACAAAATGCAATGAATTCAGCAGCAGTGTTAAAGGAATCCTTACCTGACCCTAATACAGTGTTTCAATGCTTCAACATGTAGGTCACCTTTTAACCACTAGATGCTATCTTTATATAAGTAGAACTGTCCCTTTCACAATCATAAATGTGAAGATTCATTTGTCCCCCTGGTAAGATTTATAAATGATACGACCCAGCTGAGGTGTACCATCATCATAACAGAAAAACACTCACTGTATTAGCTGCAGTTTGAAGTCATCTTGTTGTGCAGCAACAGCTCTGTAAGCCTGGAGAATGAATTTAACATCTTTGGTAATCCATGTAAATTTGAGGCATCTATGAGCAAGAACTGATTACAATGCGTCTTAAGGTTTTACATTTTGTGGACCTCAGCTTGCTTCACTTTGACTTTTATGATCAGAATTGAGAGGTTTTTGTCCTCATTTCACCTCTCACCATTTGTTTTGGTTTGCATGACTGCTGTCGCATGTAAACTCTAAAGCCCATCAGAAGTGCAGCTTTTTAACAGATCGAGCGAAGGCCTTGAGACAAGGTCAACAAATCGTTTTTCACAGGATCCCTGTGTAATTGTCTGTACTCAAAGATTCTCTATAACACGACCCACAGTAGGACAAAATCCAGATGGAAGATGCCACATTATTATGGCTTTTGTCAACCCTGAGGGTCCACCACATCCTGCAGATATCAGAGATGAAAGATTAGCTCACCATAGACTCCCAGATTCCTTCAAATTAAGATGAATTCATGTAATTTGAATTTTGCTGGTTCTTTGCTGACAAATGGTTTTAATATTCTATTGCTGTAATAAACATTATCTACAATTTCATGTTACAGTTACTGTAGTTTTATCTCTGTGAGTCTCTGTGTTTGCTGTGCAGAACATTTACAAGGTCAGGCTGAGCTCAAGGTATTTCATCTTTACAGCCTTCTTTGAAGCTCAGTGGACTCTCCGTCTCTCTTAAAGGATATGGACAGTTGAGGGATACAATACACAGAAACGGTCATAAGAGAAAGAGAAATCGTTTATGAATTTCTTGCAAAGGCTTAAAGTGTTGTGAAGTTAAAGTGCTCTTTTTTCACATGACAAAAACATTCACCTGCTATTGCATTTTAACATTGTAGCTGCATCCAGAAACATTCATTATAGATTTACATCCATATTAAAGACATACAAAGAGCCAGCAAATATACAGAGATACGCTACAGAGATAGAGGAAAGACTATTTTTTGGGTTCTCCAAAAGGTCATTCAACATGGATGTCATCAGAAAGAGGAGAACATAGGAAAAATGTATTATGGCCTCACCATGGAAACAGAAGTAAGTGTGTGTATAAAATCTGTGTGTGACTTCACCACAGTGCCCACTGATGTTGGAATCTGTGCCCTTCTGCTTGAGGCTGTTTCTTCTTCCAAGTGAAACAAAAGACAGAGACAATAGAGAATGAGTACTGCCTTTACTCAAACAACAAAACAAGGGTCATTCTAGAAATTGTTTGGTTTCTATGACATGTTTGTTAGACAATTATTGTAAATTGTAAGTGTCTATACGGTGTTCCAAACAGCTACTCTGGGTATCAGAATAAAGGGACAGTCATTGTACATAATATGCTAATTCAATGCAGCACTCTGTCATTCACAATACGCTCACTCAAAAAGGGGAAGCTCAAGGAGAGAATTTCACGCTACAGAAATCCAACACTGAAAAAACATGGTCTCCAAAGCTTTCTATTGTGTCCACATTGCATGTTATCAGGATATTGCCTACCACATTTTATACACCTTATGTACAGGTTTTAATCTTTGTCAAAAGTCAAAGTGAAGAGTTATGTGTGTCCTAAACATATGCACTGAACCATGCAGAATAGTCACACCTAAAAAAGGTACATCTCTTCTTGACACTGCCGTTTGGTCCAATACGTCCTCACAAAAAACACATTTAGTCGATAATACATCCACCAGATATGATACATGGTTATGTTTCTACTAACATAACATATGGACGTGTTGCCCCTAATTATGTAATGTTTACATTAATGGAACATATGATCCTATTGTCCACATCATCCAATCATAGGATCATTACAGCTACAAATGAAGAGGTATCCTATCATTAGGAGTCCGAGGTTTGAGTCCCCCAGACACTGCAAGCCGTTTTGTGTTCACCCATGCTTGAGTTTCGCTTTTAATCACAATTGGATGGTCATTAAAAGGCAGGGCTGGCTGGCTGGCTGTTGTTTGTTCCTGTGCCAGCCAGCGGTCTGGGGCCAGAGGCCAGAGACTCCCACGTTACCAGCTGGCCCCTTAACATCACCTACCTCGGCGCCACTGGCTCTGCTTCAGGTCCTCGTCTATCTCTGGGCCACCAGAAGGCAGGCTCCACACAAAGTTCTGTCTGTTGTGTTCTGTCTCAGTGTCCCAGAGACCCTGGTGCCGTCTCCACTGGCCTCCGGCCTGGCCCCTTGAGTCTCCAGGTCTCCATCTCCACCTCTGGAGCCTTCGTGTTTGGACCCTAGTGGGTCCTTGTTTCTTCAGCCCTGAAGCTAGAGGGCCCTCGGCTAGTTGTTTCCTGCCCAGACCCTGGAGGGTCCCCAGCTCCACCACTGGTGACCTTCTGCCTGGACCCTGGAGGGTTCTTGTCATGGTCTCCACCGGCCTCCACCAGCCTCCTGTGGGTCCTCATCGCTGTCTCTTTATTTTGAATGTCTCGTCTTCTTGGCGTATTCCTGTGTGTTTTGCTTCCTCTTGTGTGTCTCTCTCTGGTGATTACCTGCCCCACCCTGATTGTGTTCACCTGTGTTTTGTTTCCTAGTGTTTTTAAATCTTGTGCTCCCCTATGTCTGAGTCAGTCTGTACTGTGAGCTCCTCTGTGTTGTCCTGGTGATGTCTCCCTACGTCTGCTCAGTGTTCCAAGTTATTTTCTTCAGTTTGTTTACTAGTTAGATTTCAGTTGTCGTATAACTCTTTGTTGTACTTAGTTGAATGCCCTTTGTTAGCTTTAGCTTAAGTTAAGCTCGCCTTATGTTTAAATTTTGCCTCGTCTGCATTTGGGTCCTTAAAATTTGGGTCCTAAAACACTTAAAACATAACTCTGATTAAAGTTAGGCATTGTTCCAATCTCAAAGACTGAAATAGTAACCCTCATTTACTTTTCCTAGTGTGGATGAGCTGGTTTGCTCACAATAACTTAAAGACTGGTATGAATCTGCCTTTTGTAAGGCTACAATTTCAGCAATCACATAAATGTTTATTTTATATGAATGAACAAGTGCCTGGAAAACCAGGAGGACTTGTCATGTAACCACTCACAAAAATGCTCAACTAGAACAAACACAAATACGAGTAGAGAGAACAAGAAGATCCATCCACCCATCCTCTGAACCTGCTTCGTCCTGCAGTGCAGGGTCACAAGGGGCTGGAACCTATCCCAGCTATCTACGGGTGAGAGGGAGGGTACACCCTGGACAGGTGAAAACAAGACGTTTTGCTACATAAAATTGGGGCAAATGGTCAGTGGGGATTTTCTGTGGTGCTTGTAAGCAGAGCGTTAACACTTGTGTACTTATTTAAATGTAGTCTTATGCATAAATCCCCGAATACAGGCATCAGTTTCATAATAAATCTAGGTACACTATGTCCACACTGTGTACACGATGAGCCATTCATAATTCTGAGGTGCTGATTGAGAACAATCTAATTAATGTCATTTTAATTCTCTCTAGGAAAAGATCAAGAATCATGTCAAATGTCTTTATAATAGTCATTATGAAAAAAAAAACAGACAAAAGACTGTCAGTAATTATAACTTTGTCTTCAATAGAACCATTCTTTGTTCAAAATTGGCACCCAGACACCAAACTCTATTGCACAAAGACAAATCAGACATCAACTGAACAGCACAAGTACAAGACAAGACAGGAACAGACAGGATTTAGGCAGATTTAACAATAAAAAAAAACTACATGTCTGCATAAAAACCAGATCCTGAATGCGCTGAAAGCAGAAGCAGGCTTCTCCTCTATAAACCTTGTAAGATCAACAGAAACATAACAAAGCTACTATGTCTGACATATGACAAAACACCTAAGCTAGAACCCGAGGAAAGTCTGTCAGCTACAGTTGAGGTTCAGTATTTAATAGAGAAGAGAGAGAACACAAGGAATCCAGCCAGGCAAAGAGGTACGGCGGCTTAGGAGTCACGCTTCAGGGGAGGTGATCGGTAAAACGCTGTGCAGACCGAAACCTGAGCCCAGTGAGCAATTGATTGTGACACTTGTAGGTTACTATGACAACTACCATGCTTGTGGGTAGTATGGCCGTGATACTGGCCACATGGGATTGCAGCAGGTTTTAAGTAAGAGGATGTGGCCATAAGAGCGGAAAATACAAGATCTATTTTCTGTGGGATCATAAAATCTCTTAAGGCCACTCATAAAGCTTTTTGAGAACATAATCTGGTAATCACTTGCACCATCTCCCTTCCTGTTTTTGTATCATGTGCAAGTAAGCTCCTATCAGTAAAATCATGTAGTGTATTATGCAGGTCTGTGTACCATAGGTTAAATACCGACTACGGTCTACATTACACAGACATCTACAGACATCTAAAGCAGTACACACTCCAAAGCCTAGAATAAAATAACAACTGAGATTAATGTTAGGTGTTTTATAAAGGCTAAATATTACCCTATGCACAAATAACATTTTTTAACTTTTTTTAAGCCCTTACTTTACAGAGAGGTTGGGTACCTTACATGTTTGAAAGAGAGGAGGAAGCAATGGCCTGAGCTGAAGAAGATAAATGCTACCAAGACAGCTGTTTTTTCTACTCTTAGTCTAGTCTTAGTTGACATTAGCTTGACACTTTTACTAGCTTTAGCATACATAATGCAAATGTTGTAGTAAGAGAACCGAAAAATGCAAGTACTGGCATCAAATTCCAGTCGCTGCTACTGGTGGTGTTAAAAATTTTGAAATCTAAAACAGAAAAGGACTTATCCAAAAGCAGAGCTAGCCAATTAACTGGCCAACTGGAGACAGTAAACATCCAGCAAATTGAATATGTTGTTATGGTGACAATGACAGCAAACCACCACCTAACAACTGTTAGGTCTGAGATTCATCCTTGCCAACATGTTTGCTGTTAATTGTTGCAGTAAATCTGGATTGAGCAGAGTAAAAAAACCAACTGCACACAAAAACAACACAATTATAAGAGAAGAGCGACTTGACCAAAACTGTGAAGTGAAGTGGGGTGTGGTGTTGCTGCAGGTGTTGCTGCAGGTGTTTATAGTCAACCTTGGCAAAACCCCATGCGTGACTGTGGCAATAGGGGTGCCGAGAAAAAGTGCAGAGACAGCATGCTGCATCATCTGATTCAGGGTTAAATTACATCTGAAAGCCAAAGTCCAAAAGCAAATGTTAGTCATTTTGAAAGGAAAAAAAACTTTCTATGATGACCACACAAGGCTGGGAATGTCTAACACACCATATTTTTTTTTATCACCGCAACGTGGTCACTTGTGACAGCAGGTTAACACAACAGTGTCCAAAACAATGCTGCAGAACTTGTTCTCATAAACTACTGCGAACACTGAAGACACATATTCTAATAACTACAGCACACTGCTTCTAATCGTTCTATTTTAAACACTGTTTCAGCACTCTCTCCTGTGAGAGTTTTCACAAGTGCAGAAAAAAAAAAACATACGATATGTGGCACATAAGTTCATCAACACTCTGGTTGTCAAGACAATAGAACGAATTCCTGGTGACGTCAGTTGCACACAGCTTTAGTCTGAAGCCCTCGTTTCCATGGTGTAGTTGCTTTACAGAGGCACGCACCAACTTCAGGAGAACGGACTAACACGTTGAGTTGTGCAGAGAGGCTAAAATGCAATGATGTGTTTAACGATGTAACTGTGTCACATTTATACGCCTCACTGCCTCATGCTCTCTCTTACACACGTATTCTGCAGCTCTTGTGCTCACTTTCAATCTCGCATTTAGCTCACATGCAAACACATTTATGCTTCCCTCATGCTCTGCCTGCTGCTCACATTCTTACCTATGGTAATGTTGAAGCCATCAATGCTGAAGGTAGCACTCCGACCCTTCCTGAATCGATGCTTTTTGGAGTTTGCTTCCATGGCACCCCTCCGGTTGCCCCTGTGCCTTACACTCTCAGTCTAATGCCTCTTGTCAGTTGCAGTGTGTTGTTTCAGTTTCGTTTGGTTTACTCTTCTTGTGGAGAGGAAGAAAAAAAAATGTAGTCCTCCGACTCCGGTTAGTAGGAGAACTGTCAAAGTCTCACCACTTGACGTTGCAGACAACCAGCTGGAGAATTTCTCTCAAGTCCTTCTCCACCCCCTGTCTTTGTTGAACATGTCTTTTCCCTCCCTCTCTCAGTTTCACACACCTTAACAAGCTCATTTTAAGGAGCTTATGGCTCTTGATTTATTTTTCTTCTCTCTGTGCTCCTCCACCCCTCCCTCTCCCTCGCTCACTCTCTCTCTCTCTCTCTCTCTCTCTCTCTGTCTCGCTTCCCCAAGAGGTACAGTAGGTGTGTGTGGTGGGTGGTGGTGGTGGTTGGGAGTTAAGGGCATCTCTAGAGGTGTATAACCGAACGTGACTCCTCCTACTGTCAAGAATTTATAGCAAAACATTACTAGAGTTGGTATGACAAAGTCCTGTTGGAGTCTATTCTAGTTTTGCTCACACACCCTGAAATACACAAAAAAAATGGACACAAAACACATTGTGTCACAAATAAACGGGAAGCGTGAGCACTAAGAAGAGATAGTGGAAAAAAGAGTGTGTGTGTTTAGTTTAAGCTAATCATTGAATCAATGCCACACCTTGTCTTTTTGCAGAAGTTATTTGCTGAGGTGCACATCAGTGAAGGCCAATCTGTTCGTCTGACAGAAAGCATTGTCCATATGAATAGTTTTTTTTTATGAGAATGCACAAAACCAACAAATTTATTTATTTATTTCCTTTTAAATGCCAGTTGACACTGGAGCAAGGACACTGATTTCCCTCACTTGGTGCCTTTGTAAACTGAATTTCATCACACACACACACACACACATCTGCACACACCGAACAAACAAAGGATAAAAAGCTGCACATATTAGCAGCATCTGACATTTAGCTATGGGATTTTTTTTCCCAATTCCTCCTCCTGATTAGTCTGAGAAACCTCTTTATGAAAGCTTCTACACTGTTCTCACACCTGCTAAATTCAATAGATGCAACTATAATACCATGTGCACAGGTCACAACACAGGATGTCTTTTATTAGTAATCTCCTTCTTAATCTAGGTATAAATCTGCCAGTAAACTGCTAACTCTTTCTAGTAACGTGGCAAACATCTTCTTTCCACTTGATGTATAAGTGCTCATGTTTAATCAACTAGGTATGTTGTTATTGTGTTCATTTCTGTTCTTAAGTCTGTGTTCTAATAAACAGCTACAGTCAGTGTAATATACTCTAAATACTGTGGCAACACAAGCAGTGGATTTAGGAGCATTAGCACATTAGCATTTTTTATATTATAACATCCATCTATCATCAATCATGTTTTAATAAAAGTTGTTTTTCCAATGAGGCATAGGTGAAACATAAGTGCTGGTGGGATTACATTCAGAGACAACATTTATTATTTATTTATTTCATGTATTCAGCACTGCATTTATTTAACTCCATCATACCCTTTTAAAACATACACTTTCTCCAGCTAATGTTTGCATCACTGCTGTGATGAGCACAGAATCATTTGACCTGGCAGTAAATACCTACTACACAGTAAATACCTACTACAAATACCTACTACACTACCTACTACACAAAAGCCATACTACTGTGGGAAAGTAAAATCTGTTTTTTTTTGTTTTTTTTGTTTGTTTTTGATTTTGTTAAGTGTAAATAAGCACGAGATGTCGCCAGTCGACCTTAACAAATAGCCGTGGGTTAAACAAAGAATCATAAAAATAAAACTCTACTATTTTACTGCAAAATCGTGTATGTTGATGAAAAAGAAATCATTTTATATATATATATATATAAAATGATTTCTTTTTCATTACAACTTGACATTAAATTATATGTTCTATTATTGTAATTATGTTTACTTCAGAAATTGCTGCTGCAATTAAGTTGTATGTCTGATTGGCACAGTAATACTTCAAAAGTCTGCCAAGCAATCATGGTAGGGTAATTTTAAAAAGTGATCAGCCTTTGTTATATAATCACTTAAGTATCAAACAAGGACACAGTCAAATAAAGGCGTACAGTATCATACTGGCCACATTCATTAATGCATTAAACAGAGATCGATCACAATCATAACAGAGCTGGTCTGACTCATCTGGTTCCAGCGGACACATTATACACTTGTAGATAATTACACTCTCTCATTTTGTTTGCGAGCTACAGCAAGAGCTCTTTATATTCTCCTTCCTCTGTCACCCTGCACTCCCCAGCCTCCAATTCATTCTGCATGTAGCAATTTGTGAAACTCCTAATTTTGCAACACTCTCACTGCACAACATCAAGTGGTTGCCTGTTCCAGGGCAGCTTTTATGCTAACAAGGCCTTGTGTGGGAATGTTGTAACTTTATTATCCTTTCAATTTATTGGCAGACTTAAGAGAAACTGTTTGTTTGAACGGCTCAGACTACTTATTATAGTTACAGTATATTTAAATGTAATTACCCCTTTTGAGGCTTTAGTTGTGTCAATAAGATTAATATCATCATAACACTGCAGGAGTAATGCTGTCGCCAATATTAAATTCATCTTTGAATAATGAGCCTAAATGAACGTGGGTAATTAAGAGGTATATGCTGAAGGGCAACATTATCCTTGAGATGTGTTCCATTAAAACAGTGGTCTACTGTATATAACAGTCAAAGTGTAGTGCAGTATATTCAAAGCCTCCTGTGTAATGCATTTAGGGGTTACAGAAGTTACAGAGGAGATTATATAATACACTTAAGTGGAGGAGTGTGCTTCTGCTTTTATTTTCATGCTGCTTTAAGAGGCTGCATCGTGTCCTACAACTTCATATATTACCAAAGAGGCTTTCCACAAAGCACTCTTACAGGCACTAAAGTGAAGATGACAGAGGCAGCCTGGCCCATTTGTTGTGTTAACAACAATAGATCAGCTGACTACCATTTTAATCCACTATATGGATATAACTATTTTAATCCAAACTGTGTTTGTTGGATGTCTGCCTCCCTCAACTCATATGCACACCTTGATGCTGACGTATGTGAGGCTGTGTGTGGTGTGTTCCACTTTTGTGGAAAAATTCCAAGTGTGTTTTGCCAGTTGCAAACAGACAGAAATATTTTATATTGTTAAGTGTGACAAACTGATAGACAAAGCAGACGAAATGTGACGTCTCTAGGTTCCTGCTCTGTTTAGATACTTTGTCAGATAAAACAAGCGCTATGATATCACAGTCATGCCCAAACCACGGTCAGCTACATGTGTATCAGTCACTCCAAATACACAAAAATGCTGGAATGGTCATGATGTTTGTGGGTGGGAGTGGAAACCTGCACTACAAGGTGGGAGTAGGATAAAGAAAACAGTGTAGGGGTGGACAGCTACTTAACACCTTAGTACATCCATTGTACTGAGCCCTTTAAATTTTGACCACTACTGTTCTAATCTCAAAGACACTTAAAGTATCCTTGGACAAAGCTCCACCACATTTGTCAAGATTCAAGATTCTTGAATCTTGAATCATTTGTCTTGCTATAGATCTCACACTATGATAAATGTAATGAGGTTTTGTTAAACTGTCACTGCTACAGAAATGCACCAGCATTGGTTGCTACTAGCAACAGAAAAATCAGGTAAACACAAATGCTGTTGAAAGAGAACATCATCTTAGAGCCATCTTAAAAAGTTCAGTTCTGTTTATGATATTATTCTGGTTAGGAGACACCAAAACTATATATATAGTGAATGCATACATCTATACATATAGTGTATCTTTCTCAATACGTATTTTTCAAGTGTTAAACCACATGCAAATAAAGATTTTGGTTCACACCTGTTAAATAGGTTAATCTATATGACCAAGTGTGAGGAGGATTTAATGCCAGAGCACATTTATAAAAGATCATGCTCGTGAACAGCTGCTTTGAGAGGTGTATCCTCCACATCTATTGAATCCTTGACAAGATCCATTTTCTTCAAGGGTCATTACAAGGGCAACGTTACTGTCGCCAGGCAACGGGAAGATCTTTCTGACATATATTGCATATTAGGATGACTATGAATTAATTTGGCAAAGAACACTCATTAGGTCAGTTTTATAGTTTTAAGTCAGTTTTATTTTCTGCATGTGTTTTCCCTTGAATCTCTGTTGGCCTTTTTTTCCTCCCTATATAAACCTTGTTTTACAGGAGATGCTGTCAGGAGATTGTTGGCACAAACGTGCACCTGCTGGCTGATGTCTATTGAGAATGAACTGTCCCTCAACCTTTGATCAGGCCATCAAACACCAGGACAGGCCATCACCAAAAGACATTAATTAGTCTTGAAGATAAAGGGGAGGTGAGGACTAACTACAGGGGTTAGAAACAGCCTCTTGTACCAAATTCATCTGAATGCTTAGACAATGTAAATATTATTTAAATCAAGGTCTTTAATCTGCAAAACTGTAGTCTCACACATACACGATGAACGAAAATCATAATGCTGACAATCCCCTATTTTATCATTTTGTTACTTCTGTTATCTAAACATAACATCAGTTTTGGGGGGTTTGATGTTGTGTAATCTGTCCCAGTAGCACTTCACAGTGAAGACAACAACTACGCAATCAGACAGAAAAACAAGCTCATTAAAGGTCTTGCTCAGACTGTCGAATGACACACACTTTGTCAGTCCCCACACTGCTGTCACCACAGTGACACGCTCATGTAATTAAGACACCCAGGGTGCTAGGGAGCCTTCCTTTTCCCCTGTTAAATACTCATTAGAAGTGCCTTTAAGGGTAATGTAAACCTGTGTTGCAAACCCGAGGGAAATGAGCTGACAAAACAGACAGCTCCATGAGGTGTCATCTGAATTCTGCTGCAACAAGACCATGAAGAAAATGGGCAAAGACCACACAGAGCACAAGTTTAGCTAATGATTCTTGCACCAGCGTGGTTTCACATCAAAGAGGGAGAACCAGCTGGGTGAGAGTTGGGTCAGCAGGGCAAACAAATGTAAACCTTTTGATTAGAGCCAAACATTTTACAAACCTCAGGCATCCTTCTCCCAACAGACCAAAGCAGCTGCTCTGTGTTATTTGGATGGACTCTGGAACCTTTCATGAAAATCAACAGACTTGACATGGTTTACACCATGTCACACAGGTTACAAAAGAATCAAAGTATTTCGACATATCTCACGTGCCGAAAACAAACCTTAGGGGTGTTTACAGTAAAAACATCTTATTCCATACATCATGTGCTTCAAATAAATGAATTCATACTTATACATTCTAACATATAAACAACCTTTCTTAGAGCTTTGACAAAATCTGCAAAAAAACTATTCTTCATTAAAAATGTATATACCTAAATATAGATACCACTGCAGTGACTCAAAACTACAGCTGTCAATTAATTACTAGATGCCATTATAAACTCAACAACAAACTGTGGGTCAGGCTCTCTATGATACTATTGCAATTATTATTATTATTATTAGCCTTTGTGTAAGGCCATGTGGTATAATTTACACTGAAGAGGTATAAAGTACTCTCTGATCCTAATTTATGCCTCCTCTCCTCCCTCACTCACATCTTTCCCTTGCTCTCCAGGTCCTCCTCCCACTGTGAAGTAGAGATGTGAAGATGAAGGAGTAGATGGAGCACATATTTGCCATATGGGGCTCACATTCTGGATCCAGTTGCAATTTTAAATTGATATCAATTACTTATGATATGTGTCACAGCTGCATCACTAAATTATTATGATGGTTTGTGTCTTACTGTTCCAACTATGATTTCATTATTTTGGAGGAAATAACTGTTTGGTCATGAAATTCGACTTGTTTTCATTTATTTTGTGCGAGTTTTTAAATTTGTCCATTAAAAGTTTTAACTTTTAAATTCTCATAAGAACATTTTTTTAAATTATTTATACCATTCAGATTTCTGTGTGAATTTTTAACAGCATTAGTTATGACTTTAGTTTATCCTATACAGGTTTGGCCTTATAGGCACTCCCTACCCATCCCAATAAGCATGTTAAATTATTAAAATTAGAAAACAAACAAATCTAAAATTTGTGTTGCCACACACTATATCTTTTACAGCGCCACCACATCAACCTCAATATTCAATTACAAAATAGATCTGCAGCCCGTGGGGTTTCTAATGCCTCTTTATTAATTTATTAATAAGCATGGATCATCATATAGGAGTAGCTGAAAATTCACTACAGCAAATTAATACTTCACTTTACGCCTCCTAGTACTGGTATGCATATATATACACACACATTTACTGTATGGTTTGGTCCAAAATATTTAACTAGTCTGTCATTCATGCATTCTTGGATGCCGACAGTCCTGACCCTCACAGCACTGCAGTAAACATCAACCATGATGCTTACAGGGATATAACATGCCAAGCACTGAGTATTAGCCTACACTGCACAACAACAAATACTGCTGTTGCATTATATTTGAAACAGTAGCCTATATAAACAACCTGAGGATTTCTAGCTATAGTCCATAGCTCTGGAAAAAGCTTTCTATTACGAAATTCTATTACCACACAACCTCACTCCACAGCCTTTTATCAAGTGTGTAGTTTATTAAAATACCATTCAGTGTGACTAATACTCTGGCCCCTTCAACACCACAGGAAACATGTATGACCTACTTCTTGTGCCAGTAATGAAATCAAGAGCGAGGTAATTACAGTTCTTTAACAGCATTACTATAATAGAATCTCTCCAACGCAGTCTTTACACCTGACTGTGTGACTGACCAGAGGAGAGCTGCAGTAGGTCTGGCAGGAAACACTGTGACAGCTGATGTGTCTATATCTATCATGAGGTGTGCTGTCTTATTTAGTGCAGCAGCTCAAATAATAGCCATGAGCTAAAAAGTTGTTAGAGCCAAAGTCAAAGTGTTCTCTGCAAACTTTTAACCTCAGAACTAAGCAGTGGTTGAGACCTGTACACCACTGGGACTGTCTGCGACTGATGGGACCCAACAGATAAGCTGATAGGGAGGTAGGCATCTGTGTACAGTCAGGTGAGAGTCAAGGAGGACTCCTCAACACACACATGACCATCACAGGGGAGCAAAAGGAAACTCAGCGGGAGTCCACACTGTCATATGGTCATGGAAACGCCACAGTACAGATGGTATTTTAGGAGCCAACCTGGGAGAGGTTTACTCCTCTGAGACAGACTGGAACTAGAGGTGGCAGCCGAGGAGTCAAGATAAACAGGATTAGCTGAAGGAAACACTGAGTAACACAAAGTTGCTGTCCTCTAAAAAAAAAAACATTTATTTGTTACAATATATCAAAGCAAGTATCACAAACTTTGTACTAGCATCTCTGTATATCTGCCAATTTGGGCTGCCAGGACTATTTTAGTTTTGTTTATTATATTCTGGGAGACATCCCAAACATCAAAGAGAGCTTTGGTAGTGGAGATATGTTGCATTGAGGCTGGTCTTCAAAGAGCTCAGCATTCATTCAGTGAATACCTTTTTTTTCAGTATGATGTTCACATAAGCCTCTGAAGTGACCAGTTGCTCTCATCTATAGACAACTGAACCACAGAGATGTGCAGGATAATGTAACACAGCAGCAGGATGCTCCCCAGAAACTAAGAAATACCTCATTTATGAGAAAAAATGTTATTAGCTGTTGTCATAAACAGACCAGAGTGGTTACTAATGACATTTCCAACCTACTATTTTCTGACTTTAAGTCAAAAAGAGTGTGACCTTCAACTGGGGAACAAGTCGAGGAATTAAGCAACATAGCAAACTAGTACTGCGAGGTAAATATGTCAAATAAGTCTGAAACATCACTGCACACCAGAGTTAATGTGGGGGACACTACAGCTGGTGTCTTGTCAATGAGTCTTCAGACATCTGGACCGGGCTGAATGCAGAGTCTGAGTTTGCTGGTGAAATCTCCAATAAAACATATAGTACATGTGCAAGTATGTAAAGAATAACATGACTACTGCAGCTGGTCCTTTATGTAAAAGCATGCTCTTTTATAATTATACTGTAAAATAGCAGTGCCAAAACTATAAGCACCATTTAAACTAAACAATGCCTTGTTACCCAGCGGTAGTGTAAAAAAAATAAATAAAAAAAATCTATTTATCATATCATGTCAAAGGTCATGTGCAATTTCAATGGATCAATACTTCTTCCACCATTGGATGAAGCTGTCCAGCTGTGCAGTTCTTTTCACAGCAGGCATGACGCAGCAGGACAAGCACAGGTGCAATCAATGACAATTAATTAGGACTCTGTTAATTTCAAGGACACATCTCTATTTTAGAATACAATTAAAAAAATAAGGTGTTATCTGAACATATTTGGGACACATTTTGTCAATGTTAAAGCAAAAAAAAATCAAAGCACCAGTCCAACAGTTGTAGATTATAATAGAAACAATTACTATTTTATTTTCTTTTATATGAAATGCATACATATGTCATTTAGTAAATAACTAGTGCTGGCAGACCAGCTACAAGCCCTCCTTCCATCATGTGTTTAATAGAGAATCAGCGCTCAAACATAGTAAACCTATGAGCCGTCTGTCGGCCACTCACCGCTCTGTGGACCCTCTGCAGTCTTCTTCCGTGAACTTTGTTTGGCTCCATCGGAGTCTTGTCGGCTCAGCACCTCAGATAGCGACTGCCGGGAACTCTGACGTCCGGTCTGGCTAGGGATGTTGAACCGCGCGTTCTTTTTCCTGGCTCGGACAGACTCCGGGGCGGACCGGCTCCTCTCTGGGTCATGGTTCTCCGGCTCTGACCCCACTTTCACCAACGCGTTCCTGGTTCTAGTTAGAGCAGATGTAACCGAGCCCATGACCAAAATGAAAGTTCAAATCGTCAGTCTGAACCAGTTTCTGCGAGTTTGTGTGGCATCTTATTTAAAACCGGCTCAAAGTTGACTCCATGTTTGTCCTCAGTGTGACTCTTTAGCTGTTAGCTTGGAACTTCATTATAAGTAACGTTAAGTGGCGACGAGCTAGAAATTTGATGACAGAAGCAAAAACGAGTGTTTAAACGGACCATGTCTGCATCTCCCTCGGTTCCTCCGACAGACACGTCACATGGAGAAAGTTGCTCTGTTGACAAACGCGCTGACCTCCCGGGACCAGCAGGTGAAAACAAAACACATTAAAGAACAGACGAGCATCCCGGACTATTAAAATGAGCGGAGACCTGACTGCAACTCGCATAAAGGAGGTGAACGCGATGATAACATTACACCTGTGGATCTCTTTTGTCACAATCGCGTGTCTTTACGCTCCTGGGAGCAAATGCTCGCGAGATTTGGGTACGTAAATGTGATTTTTAGAAGCTAATAATTAGCCAAAGGAGAGAGTTTATTTACACCAATCACCGACAGATGGCAGTCAAACAAAGCAGGCTGAGTAAATATGGAACATTATACAGTTTCCATGGATTTGTATCTGAACTATTTTACCTGTATCAGTTCAATGGACGTTATTATACTGATATGATATTGATATGATACATACTGATATTAGTATTACTGCATATTAGCATAATATGCGTATTGTGATATTACAAAGAAAATTATGTTTTTACTATTATATTAAATTATAACACAACTGCGTGAAAGTAACATGTTAAAATGCAAAAATGGTGCTAAATAATGTTATCTTCACGTCTATTTTTGACTTATATAATGCATGAACATATAGCATGGAGGCTCAACCTGCTTTTCATGACCAGTAAATAATATGTATTGAGTTAGATTAACACTGCCTATATGTCAGTCCTGGTATATGCTAGCAAAGTACAGGGAAATTCATCTGTTTACATTTGCTAATCTTGTGCAGCCCTGCACAGGTCATATGTATGTGGAAATCACACAACCTTCATCAGCAGATGAAGTTTGAGCAGCTGATTTGTAACCTGTTACCTGACAGGTCTCTTAAATAATAAAAAAAATAATAACAAATGGCCTTAGTGTCAGTCAAGATAGAGTCTTTAATATTTATATTTTTATGTGTTTGTTTTGTATGTTCTTTTGTTACTATTAGGTGAATAATACTTCAGACAACAACTTTTTACACTGTGATATTATTAGTTTAACCAAACAATTAGAAACATAAAAAGATGAGCTGCTGATTATTAGCAGGGTATTAGCAGGTGCTGCTAATAATCAGTCCTTGATAAATTGATCATCAGCAGGTGTGCAGACCTCTATAAAAGCAGACGTTGTGCTGCTCTGATGCATTCAGGTGTGTTAACACAATGCCAAGAGAGAAATACATAAACGGTGGTGTTAGAGAAGCAACTCTTTGCTGCACATCAATCTGGAAATTGATTTCCAAACTATTTGAGAGCCTAACATGAGAGAGATTATCAGAAGTGGAAAGCTTTTAAGACAGTATTATCCTGCCCAGGAGTGCACATCCCAGCAATGTCACCTTAAACTAAGACCACGCAGTGCTCAGGGAAGTACAAAAAACCCTAGAGCTACATCTCAGACCCTGCAGGCCTCACTGAGCATGTTAATGTTGAGGTTGTATTTGCCTAATATAATATGTACATAAAATAATAACACTGTATATAACATATTAGGTCCCACTACAATCAAAGGATTGTATGTAATGTTTTTACACAAAAATAGCTCCTGAATTAAGCTTCTAATAATTAAGTGATGTATGTTATGATAGCAATAACCACACAGGTTTCCCTGCTTATGCATTGCATCGCCTTTTTTCATATAGAAATAACACAAAGTACCACACCTTTGTCACAGTACTGAGTTACAGTCTCGGTTTATTGCTGCGTACAGGCATTCGTGACATCTTCAGCATACAGATTTCCTGGAGTGTGCATGCCGTATCGATCAAAAAGACTACTTTGGTTACAAAGAAAGATTTGTGTAGACCTCGGTGAGGGTTGCTATGTTGTGCTGAATCTGACAAGTGTGACAAAATACTTCTTAGCAGAGAAGGAAGCAAAATACCGTCTGTGTCAACTAACAGGCTCATCATCACATATAAAGGCACTTTTTGAAGCTGTTTGTGTGTTTGTGGTCTGTTTTTTTTGATTGCTTGCTTGTAGCTCTGGTGAATTGTGTGTTTCTTAATATTGCTTTTTTGTTTGGTTGTATGGCAGAGAACAAAAGCCGTTGTTACTCCAAGTCATCGTGGTTCTGGGTTGACTCATTGATCACCTGGAGGAAGAAGAAAAGGGCGATGAGCAGAGGAGTGACAGAGCTAACACTATGTCGGAAAATTAGACGAGTTTTCTACCTGACCATCCCTGGTCTCAATGGTCTTGATGAGAACTTTCTTGGTTGTTGTTGTTTCAATATGGGGTTTGAAATCAATCATTGTCTCTACAGAGAGAAAAACAGTGTTTAACAAGCAAATATAATCACTAACACTGCTGTGGACAGGCAGAATGTGATCTTACCTCTCAGGTTTAGAGATGAGAGGTTTGGCAGAGGAGTGGAGATTCTACACAAGGAGGAAGCACAGACTGCAACTGAATATCTGCATCGTTGCTGAGCATATCAATTGATCAATGTCTGCATCCCTCACCTGCTCTCCTCCCCTTCCAGCAGCTTCCTATAGGTGGCGATCTCGATGTCCAGGGCCATCTTGACATTCAGGAGGTCCTGGTACTCCCGGAGGTGACGGGCCATCTCGTCCTTCATGTTGTGAATATCCTCCTCCAGACGGCCGATGGTGTCCTGGTACCCAGACGTCTCCAGGGAGAAATTCTCCTCGACCTCTCTCATCTGGCGCTCCAAGGACTCATTCTGGGAACAAAATGACAGTTAGACTGTCAAAATAACTTTAAATGAACCTGATGTGCAAACGATATCTCCCTCTTTCTTATGTCATTGTTTGAATTCCTGCAACTTATTCTCTGAACCGTTTGCACTCACAGAACATTGTCTCTATTCCACTGTGTTTAGCACAGGGCAAGACTGAACTTGAATACTCACGGTTCCTTTCAGGGCATCCACCTCACAAGTAAGTGCCTGAACTTGGCGTCTGTAGTCATTGGCCTCTTGCTTGGACACCCTCAGAGCTTCATTATTCCTGGCCGCGGCTTCGGTGAGGTCAGCAAACTGGACACAACAAACATAAAGGTGGGGAAAACACTGGCGTTAAATAAATGATGAGTCAGAGGATTACAAGCAGAGGGCAAAAAGCAGGAAGTGTGTAAATTATGAAAGATGTGGCTACGATATAGGCTTGAAAGCACGACACTGCACTTTGAAGTCTGAGGCAGTTTTTATTGAAACACTGTGCTATTTGTGCCTGTTTATTTATGTTTCCTGTAAAAGTAGAAAGCTATGAAGGCCCTCCTCTATCCTCCCCTCTCATCTGCTTCAGCTGTGCAGCTCCAATGACCTGAGAAAGCACTACAACATCCTGCATCAGGTCTGCATGAGTGGTCATGTGGTACATTACTAAAAATATAAAATTACTGATTATAGCTGCTTTAGATTTCATGTCATGTGAAACTTTGTGTGCAGGCGTACAACTGAGCTGATTAGTCCAAATTCAGTCTTCTTCTTACACTTACTTTGGATTTGTACCATTCCTCTGACTCCTGAATGTTTTTGGAGGCCAGGTTCTCGTACTGCAGACGAACGTCCCTCAGAGCGGCTGTCAGGTCAGGCTTAGCCATGTCCATGTCCACCTGCATATGCTGCTGCTGCTGGACTTGATTGTGCAGCTCCAACATTTCCTGCAACAGAATCGGTAAAATCAATATCCTCTTGCACTGTATACACTTCTACAGTGTCCCTGAGTGTATCATATGTCAAATGATGTGACTCAGTTTTTGTTAACTATGTATCAGGCAGCACATGTGTATGTGTTTCTCTCATGTGTAGTCATTCAGGTCACTGTAAAAAAGGGATGTTTACCTCATCATGCAGCTTCTTGAGGAAGTTGATTTCCTCCTGGAGTGACTCTACCTTCCGCTCCAGGTCCAGTCTGGCGAGGGCAGCATTGTCCACATCCTGTGTCGTAACACCGACTCTTAATAAAGGTGACTTGTGAAGGTGACATGAATTATGGATAACGTGTTTGCTGACACAGAAAATAGGCTGTAAAGAGCGGTCGCACAATGCCTGCATCGCACACAGACAACCAATTGTGTGGGTGGCAAGGTCATAAACACATGCATCCAATAAAAATTAGCTATAGGCACATGACATGTCACTGCAGATGCTGGTAACAGACAAGGAGGGGTTTTCCTATGGGGTTTTTTTTGTTTTTAAATCGTGTTGTGTGCAGCACAGCAGCTTGTTAGGCCACGACCCCTGACTGCATCACAAACGCACAAGCACCGCTTTAAATGTACTTGTACACAAGTATTTCTAATCTAGTCCAGTCCATAGGGACATATTGGACAGTTTAGATTAAAAATACTACAGTCAAACTACCAAAACGTGGCTTCAAAATTAAGTAATAACATCTAATGTGAAGCAAACTGTTGCTGAAATTTAGCCTGAGGCTGTTTATTTTACAATAAAATAAGTACATTAAAGTCTACAGCTGCATGCCTGGTGTGCCTTATCTTTGGAAAAGTGTTGCACTGCAGAACACAGAGCGCCACACAGCATTATTAAAGAGACCCTTAATCCCATTTATTCTTACCTAACTACACACCTAAAACTCCCCACTGGCTATCCTGGTAGAAATATATGTTGTCATTCTATAACACAGCTGAATTATTCATAAGCATGGAAAAACATTATATTGTAGTCAAAACAGCCCTTCTTAGTCTGGTTTTATTGTTCCGCTCCCCTGCATGCCCGCCGTGGCACCACGCGGCTGTGCTTTGTGAGGGCGTTGGCAGCCTGGTAATTGAGGTATCAGCAAATGAAGCAGCTTTGCCCCTGCACTAATGCCACAAACAAAGTGTGCTATTCAGCAGGGTTTCCCAAACATCCCCAAGGCTGGAAGAGTGACTGTTTGCCTGACTGAGCAAGAGCCCACCGCCGGCCCTGCATTGTTGTCTGTGTGCCACCGAGCCTGGCCGCAGGGACTTCCTTCCTGCCATTCATCGTAATGATGGTGCAGTGTGTATTGATGACTTAAATGTCCTGTCTTAAAATGTACATAATCACTGAAATTTAACTATAGCCTACTCTCAGCTGTAAGTTTCATGACGTGTTCTCTAAAATATTTGCATGACTCATTATCCCCTCATTATAAACCCAGTGATGGGGAACAACCTCAGACCATTCAAAGTGACAGGTTTTTTCAAGTTCTGATGATCATGAACGAGACAGCCGGATCACATGGCGGGTTGCCGTCTCGCTCTGATAACCACACTGGATCCACATTGTTGTTGCGCCAGTGTCCAGCTCATTCAGTGTGACCAGTCAGACTTAAAAAAAGATATCCTCTCTCTCTCTCCTAACTTGGCCTTTTGTACCAGACTGACAGCTCTTTTGGTTGATGGCTACAATCCTATGTTGTGCCATCAAAAGTGTGCATTCCTGTCTGTGTTAGCTCATAAGTAATAATTAGATCGAGATCACTTTGAAGAGGGGCAGTTACACCTCATATCTACTGAAAGGTTGAGGCTTATCTAATCGTAGGATAGCTGCTTGTGCAGCAGTAGCTGAGAAGGCGGGGCAGCCGCAGGAGCAACTTCTACTTTAATTTATCACACTCAGACATTTCCTCCAAGATATACAAATATAAAACAGAATAAAGATTTTTCTTGTTGAAAACAGTGTGATCATGCTTTATTTACGAGTTTACTGGATCATACTGCACCTGTCTGAAGCTCTGCATGTTTGCTTCGGCCTCCTCCCTCTGGGAAATCTCATCCTGTAACCTGCAAAGACAAACAAAACACAGAGGTTTCATTTTATCACACAAAACTTTTACCCTTAAAAATACACAACTTCTCTTTATGCAGAACTTTGAGTGCTAAGACAAAGTAGCCCATATATATATGTGAAAGCATTTAGGCAATAAAATGTTTATATTAATATGTTGATACTTTTGCCAATAAATGTATCTATTGATTATTTTAGATCTGAACCTCGGGCCTACAAAACAACAGAACAGCTGCATGAGGACACAGAGGTGCCACGCCTCCTACTTTTCTCTCAGCCTGTCGATATCGTCTGCCAGGTTGTCCCGGTGAACTTCCACCCGGGCCTTCTCGTTGGTGAGCTGGTCCACCTGGCGCCTCAGCTCCCGCATCTCGTCCTCGTACAGATCACCGACCCGGGACGTGCCTTTGCCACGCAGCTGCTCCAGCTCCGCCAGCAAGATCTTGTTCTGCTGCTCCAAGAAGCGGACCTTCTCGATGTAGCTGGCGAAGCGGTCGTTGAGAGACTGCATCTGCGCCTTCTCGTTGGTGCGGTTCGTGATGAACTCGCTGTTTACAGCGTCGGACAAGGAGAAGTCCAAGTTCTCAGAGGCCAGTCGGGGCATGGCTGCGCTGCTCCGCAGCCTCTGGGTCTTCACTGCGTACACAGTCGGGGCAGAGGAGAGCCCGTAGGATACCCGGGAGGAGCGCACCGGGCTGGAGTACTGACGGCTGGTGTAGGTGGTCCTGACGGCGGTTCTGTCCCCGCCGAACATCTTTTTGTAAGAAGAGTGTGGAGCTGATCTATAAGACATCTTGCTTGAGTGTTTGCAGACTATCAGCTACCAGGGCTTTGCCGCCGATGTGAATAGTTTCTGTCCCAACAGCATCAGCAGAGTGCGCCTGGGAAGGCGTTCCCAACGCCATTACTTATTTATAGTCGTCCTCATGCAAATACATCAGCGGCGACTAGAGTGACACGCTGAGTGTCCAATCACAAACCAGAACCCACTCCGGCTTTTCATGACCACAGATACAGATCCTGGATCAATATTTAGAGGAATGTGTGTGCGCAGTGAGGAATGTGTGA
Organism: Parambassis ranga; assembly: GCF_900634625.1. NCBI lineage: Eukaryota > Metazoa > Chordata > Actinopteri > Ambassidae > Parambassis > Parambassis ranga. The sequence goes on along the minus strand of NC_041037.1, from coordinate 8,688,765 downwards.
TTTGACATAAGAGTATGTCCTACTAATACTGCAATGTGTCCTGTGACTTAGATAAATACACTACTGTGTATTTTTACACAGTAGTGTAATTCAAACAATACACTTACACAGTTTTTTTATGCAGTGTTGTGTCATAAGACTACTCTGTTAGACACATCAGTGCATGTGTGAGCAGCATCAGAAGGCCGTTTTCATGTGAAGGACGACATGTGTGCAAGTCAGCAGCTTCGCATTTAGTGAAACATCACAAGTCTCACACTAATCCCCAGAGAGAGAGAGAGAGAGGGGGGAAAAGGGAGGTCAGTGTGTGGGGTACAAATCAAAGTCATTCAATACTGCTGCAGCCTATAGGAGAGTTAGCTGTCTATTTCCTCAGACTGAGCTGATATATGATACAGACAATAAAGATACATCACATGTGTCAGTCGAGTCTTTATGTGCTTCTTTCTTTGTGTGTGTGTGTGTGCTTCTTCTGCGTTGAGCTGTCAGTGCTGCAGTGCTGCTGACTGGCTAAGCTTCTGAAGGGAGACGCAGGGCAGCAGAGCTGAGGCAGTGACACTTTACACCTCCCGACCACGCCGCACTGGTGCTGCTGGGTGTGCTCTGTACGACATAAAACTTGAAAAACTTAGGGTGGGAGGTGGTTATGTTTAGTGTATGTTTAGTTTGTTTTAGTATTTCTTTCACAGTGATTTTAATGATCGTTGCCTGCAGGGCGTGGGTGGCTGCAGTGATTTGAAGTTGGCATGCTGCCCCCTGAGTGCAGGGACAAACCCAGCTACAGTGTGATCGCCCCTGGCTGGAGGAAGGAGTGCAGCTTTAAACTGTAACTTCGGTTTGTCTGAAACGATGAAAAACGATCAGAGGGGATGATTTTTGTTCTTAATGATCTGACACAGTATGATGTTATTACTAGAAACACACTATATTCCTTCATTGGTTTCTGATTTGTTGTTCATTGATTCCTAGACTAATAGTAGGAAAAATATACTATAAAAATACCCAGTTACCTAAAATGTTACTTTTTCATTAAAGATACTGACAATAAAGGAACAAATCGTACAGATTTCTGGTGATCTTTCTCAAGATGTGGAGCTATGTTTAAGTTCTTTTGTATAGTTCATTTAAGATGCTAGCAGGCTTGCCTACAAATAATAAAGTTAAAAACTACAATGTTTCTCCTCAAAGCATAATGGAAAGAAGCACAAAAGAAAACTGAATGAAATCAAAGTAGCTCTAAATGGCCCTTAAGTGCAGAGCTTTTTTTTGGAATGCAACACCAGCTACCAGAGTCCTTCTCTTACCTCTATTGCATTAGGAAACCCAATAAAGTGCAGTCCCAATAAAGACACACTCACTCAGCCTTGAAGTTATCTTGGATGGAACTATAAAGTGTGTTGTGAAAAGTAAGATTACGTGTGCATTTACCAACTTTGTGCATGGACAGATCTTTAAGTGATTAAGCAGAAGGTTTGCAGTTAGTATTTTTTGTGGTATTTCTGTTTTGAGTTCGATCTCGGACATAGTGACACACACGATCTCCTGTATGAGTAAACAGTGGAACCCCGTTACTAAAAGCAGCTTTGGAGATTCACATGATCAACACTCACTTGGCTAGGCTGGGGTGGGGGCAGTAAAAATTCCTGCTCCGGGGCCCATTATGATCCCACTCTGCCAGTGTCCTGGCCACAGAGACAGACAGAGGAGGCTGGGATTGTCACAGACAGAGCAGGGATTGTGTATTGCTGATCTGTCACCTAACTGCAGCAACAGAATGCCGACAGTAGGCCGTAATTATTGTTTGTAGCCCAGTGTTTGCCAAAGCCACCGTTTGGGCCAAATAGCTCTCATTCTTGGCAATGTGTAGAATTTTGGGGCGCTCTTATATTTGTTGCAGAGAGATTCCGGCTTCCTCTCCGAAGCAACAGGTCTGCAGGGGGGCTCATTAAACAACGTGAATCAAATAAGACTTTGACATTAGTCAGAGTTTGTCAGGCTGTAATGAGACAGGGCAACAGAAGCTAAATCGTGTTTCTGGGTGTCATCGTTTCAAAACCACAAGCACTGGGCAGCAGAAAGGCACTCTTTGTTTCATCTCCCATGATGGTGAATCACCGACCCGCGAGCCCAGTAGCCATAGCAATCGTTCCCAACTGTATTTGCCAGAGCTGAGATGGAGGAAGATTCAGAGGCTCCAGAAACGTTAGTTATTTGTTGTGCTTGGTTTGATGAAGCGATACCTTCTTTGTGGGTCATGACAGTGCAGATTTAGTGAAGAGAGTGTTGCAACACAATGTGTTCATTGCACATCAGTGAGTGCATGGAGAGCAGACTGCAGTAATTCTAAAAGAAAGAAACTAAGTTGAGGTGAATCCATGCAAAATAACTAGGTATTTTCATGTGTTTGGGGTCTGATTTAGTCCAGGAGCATACACATCCATGCTTTGTAGAGGTCAGTGTCTTGAAGCTCCATAAAGTGCTCACAGCACCGACAACATCATCATCAAAACATCAAGAAACTAGAGAAGGTGTGAATCTGTGAGGTTCGAAGAGCATTCTTCTCTCAGTGCTCGATGTTTGATATTCCTCTGTCATCAGCTTTAACAGTGTGACCCTTTTCTACCAGCAGCAACCCTTTTATATCCAAGAAAACCCAAGAGACCATCACCTCACTCTATTACCAAACTGATTTTCTTAGATGTTTCCACTGTTTTGATTGCTTTTCCATCTCATTTATGGTTAAAAATGTTGAATAAATTCCTCAGTATCCATCTGAAAATAGCCATAAAATGTCCCTTGACCCATTGTACCAAATTTGCTTTTCCTCTGGCCCAAGGGAGATTGGACAGCTTGGTCATTTGGAGCTTTTGTAGATAACTGCATGTACCCAGCATTGTTACTATGTACTGTTGTGTGACTAACTAACATGTCAAGAACATGTCATGGATCTTTTCTAGTCTCCCAGGATGGTGGTCTTCTTCCAGGCTCTCTCTGCCACACTCAGCAGTCCTTTTCTTTTGCCAATGCTGCAATCATTGCCCTTGAGATAGAAGGTGGCTGAATGAAGGCTGGACGTCCATGTTTTCTCAGTCATGACTTGCAAATTTCAAACATAAAAAACTCAAAGGCCTTCAAAGTGCAACATTCAGGGGTTTGCTTGTACTTCTGTCAATAGTTTTATTCAATAATCCTGGTACCTTTTGTGCCACTGGTTCTAATGAAGAATTTTCTTTTCTGCTCTTAAAGTGATTAGTTTTTTCAAGGTTACTGTGGACCTTTTCTGTCAGCGATAAACAAAAGTAGGGACAGGCGCTCATTTCAGGGGAACAGAGCTTCCACTGGATACCTTTGGACCATAGTAACAACAGAGGAATTAAACTGCAGGGGCTGTTTTCCAAGTCTCCATAGTGACTGACAAAACCCTTGGAAAGTGTCCAGAATGGTCACTTTGTAAAGACCTCTCTCTCACACACTCTCTCTCTCTTTGTCTGCCCCTTTCTTTGTCTCACTCAGTGCATGTGTGAGTGATTGGGTCAGGGACAGGGAGAGGTAACACACACACACACACACACACTAATAGCAGGAGCACTTCCCAGCATTTCCCATCCCCTCTGTTGGATTACCATAAAATCATGAAGTGTCAATAAAAATAGCATAAAATTGTCAGAATGATTTATCCCTGCCCAAATGAACACCTGCTGTCATCTGGTCATACTTATTTCAAGGATAATATCCTCTGGTCACACATGTTTCAAGCCGGTCTGTCGGTGACGATCACATCAAGTGTCACTTCCATATGCCTGACTGCATCAGGGGGGCATCAGTGACACCGACTGACAGCTGCAGATGACACGCGCTCTCTTCTCTGCACCCTCACCTGCCTGAGGATGATAAAGAAAGACAAACCCCACAAATACTTTTATAATAACTTTGTTTCAGAACGTTAGCGAACTAAAACATCTGTATTGTTTGAAGAAAAAGAGTCGAGTTTAAAGAATAAATGGAGTATTGTAAGACCAAGGCTTTCTCAGAATTCACATGCTGCTTCACAAAACGTCACCAGAGTGCAGAGATGCTTCCAGGCAACCGTCACAAATGGGATTATTTTTTACCAGTTTGTAAATCAATCCTGCAGCGTAATGAGGCAAGGTTATCATTGAAATCAGTTCCTGCTGTGCACTAATTAAACTGACAAACACACTCATTGGCTGATGATTGATTGATGAATTGATGGGTAGGGTGGTTGACCAGCTAATCAAACCAAATGAAATGGTCTCGTTGGTGCAACTATGGGTTTTTCTTTCTTACTTTGGTTTGCTTTATTTTATTTATTTATTGATAAATCTTTTTTGTACTACCTCTGGGAAACATTGACGTCATCAACGTGATAAGGTGTCATGTTGAAACAGAACGCAGGCACAGAGCAAGTTCATGTCTTAACAGAAGTGCCTACTGTTTTATAATATGATATATGACAAAAATGTTAGACACTGACTTTAATTTTCTATAGAATGCTTAAGATTAATAGCCAGAATGCCAAAATCTAGGCCTATTTGAAGCCTGCACCCCTATGACTAAAAAAAAATCAGCCACAGGAGAGCTAGTCAATGTAGCATCAAACAATGCAGAACAAAGAAGTGTCAGTGTTTGGTATGTAAATCACCCAACAACTAACCTGTATGATGATGATCTGCAGGATAGTCGTGATCCCTCTGCTTTGTGTGTGGACCAGGCTTCTAGTCCTCCATGCAACATCAGCAATAGTCAGTCTATACTGCACCCACAGTTTTTCCTCTTTGACGTCTTCTTAATGCCTGGAGCTGCCATTAAGCTAAATGTGAGTTCACCTGGTAGAGAATAAACTTCACAGGTCTTGTTTTTGATGCAGGAGAATATGGATTTCTAATTTTTCAGGCATAATTGTTCATTAGTCTGCCGGTACACATTTTTTTACTACAGTTTGAATCATTAAACATAAGTATGTGTGATCATTGCTCATTATAACAACAACATATGATGATGATGGTGATGTCAGTATCTCAGGGGATGTATAACAACAGAAGCAACAGCGACCCCTGCAGGAATATGTTATAAAACACATGCAAATGCTCTCCTTTTGGTATTTTCAGTTAATAACTAGCACAAGAAAATTGACACATATTGCACATTCTGAAGGAATCAAACAAACAGTCAAAGTAAAACAAGTGAAATTTAACTTTTAGATACATTCATTTATAAGATGCATGTATTACATTGACTGTACTTTAAATTACAGGTAATATGGTGATGGACAGTTGGAAACAGTAAAAAAACAGTTCTTAGTTTGCCATCCAACCAAATTCTTGCGTGTAAACGTACATTTTTTATTCATAATTAAGAGGCACAACTCTTATTGGTCACCGCAAACACACACATATCTAGAGGTGTGGTGAGGTTTGTAATGATTGAGCAAAGGTAAATAATAATCGGCACACCCTGCAGCAGCCTGTGTGAATGTTTCTGTGATGATATATCACAGTATGGGGCAGTATTGGCCACATCTCACATGCAGTGCATCTAGTGAGTCTTGTGATTGCAGTGCACTCCCTCTACCACTAGATGTCCTTCTTGGCTGTGTCACAGTTGAGGAGGGCTCACCCTCCGGATGCACTTTTCTGTCTGTGGGGATTTTAAACTCAACTGATGCAAATGAAGACAGGCTGCCATTTTTATTTGCCCACGTTTTAGAAGTATCGACAGTAGGTGACACCCTCACGCCTCTCCTGCTCGAATCTTTTTTCCCACTTCTGAAGCTGGAATCATCCATGAAGGGATCAGAGTCGCTTCCATGCGGCATGTTGTAGTAGGTGCACTTTGGAGTTAGAGGCTTCGCCATCTCCTCGAGCTCTGACGACGATATGGCTGCAAGGGGGCTGGGCTGGATTTTGAAATGAGGCGGGGATTCCTCGCTGGTGTTCTCCTGACCTGTGTCTACAGATGTGGTGTCCACATGACTGTACATTCCCTGGGAGACCGGAGGAGACTTCCTGATAAGGTGGTTCTCCTTCAGCAGCCATCTACCCTTATCAATCAAAACCCCATCAGCCAAGTCGTTTTCTGAGGCAGCAGACGTGCACCGTGCAGGCTGTGCGGCAGCTTCAGCGTCTGCTTTCAAAGAGCTTGCAGCACTGAAATAAGACAGATCCTTCGAGGCTTTTGTGCCAGAGTCGCTTGAAGATGAACTCCCTGCACTTTTTGCCACATTTGTTCTGTGTGCTGACTGTGAGGTTTTCTCTGAGACCTCCTCTCCGCTCTCTGTGATGATATCCAGGGAATCCTGGGTTTTATATCCACCGCTCTCTGATGTTTCTGGCCTGTAATCAGATAAATCAGAGGTACTGGGGCTCGGAAGACGTTTTAAACCATATGAACTGTCTTTTCTGCTTTTTGAAATCATTGTTTGTTTAGTTTGAATGAATCGAGCATAGTCAGGCTCTATCCTAATGTTCCCCTGAGTGTCATAGGTGAATATAAGTGATGAAGACTGTAGGGCGTGGTTCACAAAATCAAGTAATTCCTGTGAGATTTCCACAGGGTGAGACATGCTGTTGCTACTTTCCTCACACTGCTCGGCCCCCTCATTTTCGGTTTCGAGCTCAGTCCCGTTACCTTTGTCGTCTGCACACTGACCCTCAGAGGAAAGTTTGCTTGGTGATTCAGAGTCATGTTCTCCATTCGCTGCTTCACAGCTGCTGACCTGCTGCTGTAAGTAGGAGGCCTCTTCCAGCATGTGTTCACTCTCATCAGAAACACTGCCCTCATCAACCCTGCCTTCTTCTGCCTCATCCTTTGAATCTTCTCCAACCTCATTTAACTCTTCATCATTGTCCCTCTCCTCTTCATCATCTATACAAAGACCTGTAACCTTTTCCTCTTCTCCTGACTCTTCTTCCTCACTGTTATTTTCTGCTTCTATGTCTTCATCACTTTCTTCTTCTTCCTCATCTCTGGCCACTCCTGCTCTCTTTTCTTCTGCATTTTTGTCTTCAACATCCTCACCATCCTCCTCATCCTCATTCTCCTTCACTGCTTCATCACTATCCACCTCCATTATCTGCTCTTCTATTTCCTTTTCCTCATCTTCCTCATTTATCTCCTCCCCTTCCTCTTCCTCCTCATTAACCTCCTGTACATCCTTCTGAGCTACTACACATTCCTCCTCTCCTTCCTCCTCCTCTTCCATCTCTTGTGATATAGTTTCTATCTCATTTTCCTCACCTTCCTCCCCTCCTTCCTCCTCCTTTCCCTCCTCTTCTTCTTCCATCTCTGGTGATATAGTTTCTATCTCATTTTCCTCACCTTCCTCCTCTCCTTCCTCCTCTTTTACCTCCTCTTCTTCTTCCATCTCTGGTGATATAGTTTCTATCTCATTTTCCTCACCTTCCTCCTCTCCTTCCTCCTCTTTTACCTCCTCTTCTTCTTCCATCTCTTGTGATATATTTTCTATCTCATTTTCCTCACCTTCCTCCTTTCCCTCCTCTTCTTCTTCCATCTCTGGTGATATAGTTTCTATCTCATTTTCCTCACCTTCCTCCTCTCCCTCCTCCTTTCCCTCTTCTTCTTCTTCCATCTCTGGTGATATAGTTTCTATCTCATTTTCCTCACCTTCCTCCTCATTTACCTCTTCTACATCTTTCTGAGCTACTACACATGTTTCCCCCTCTCCTTCCTCCTTCCCCTCCTCTTCTTCCATGTCTGGTGATGTAATTTCTATCTCATTTTCCTCACCTTTCTCCTCTTCCTCACTTCCTTTTTCCTCCACCTCCTCATCTTCAGCATTAGTAAAATGACCTGGCTCTTCCTCTCCTTCTTTCTCGTTTTCATTCATCTGTTGTTCTTCCTTCTCCAAGTCCTTAGTAAACAAACCTGACTCTTCCTCCTCTTCTTCCTCCTCCTCCTCCTCTTCCACTTCTTCATTTATTTTTTCTCCTTCCTCCTCTATACACTTATTAAATTGACCTAACTCTTCACCTTCTTCCTCTTCCATTTCCTCCTCCTCTTTCTCCTCCTCCTCATCCTCTGTTTCATCATTTATCTTTTCTCCTTTCTCCTCTATACACTTATTAAATTGACCTAACTCTTCACCTTCTTCCTCTTCTATTTCCTCCTTCTCTTTCTCTTTCTCCTCCTCATCCTCTGTCTCATCATTTATATTTTCTCCTTCCTGATCTAAATCCTTGGTTAAATGAGCTGACTCTTCCTCTTCCTCCTCTGGTTCTTCCTCCTCTTCTGCTTCTTCGTTTATATCGTCTATGTTCTCCTCTTCACCTGTCTCCTCCATATTGTCATCCTCCACTTTCTTTCTAATCTCCTTCTTCTCTGTTTCCTTTTCCTCGCTGCTTTCCCTCTCTTCGGTGATGCCTTTCATTTCCTCATCCTCCTCCGTCTCTTCAGCACCTTCTCTCTCATCTGTTTCTTCAACACTATCTACTTCTCTTTCCTGTTCACTCACTAATCCTTCCTCTGTCTTGTCAGCCTTCTCTTCTAATCTCTCCGCCAGTTGTTCTTCATCATCTGCTGTCACCTCGTCCTCTGCTACTTCTGCTACCTTCTCAACAGATTCCTTGTCGCTTCCTTCCCCTGGTTCACATTCCTCATCATTAGTTATTTCGTCTTCCACTGCCTCCTTCTCTCTTTCACTCTCACCCTTTCCTTCATGCCCTTCACCATCAGCATCTGTCTCTTTGGTCTCTCCACATTCTTCCACTACACCTGCGTTTTCCTCTGTCTTCAATTCTTCATCATTTACTGGCACCTCAAACTCTGTCTGTAATTCTTGAGGCGGCTCTGGCTCAATCTCAGCATCATCATTAGACTGTTTTGTTTCAGTAATGTCATCAGATGTGCATGCTTCATCTTCTTTGACAAATTGTTCTACATCTTCCTCTGACTCTGACTGGTTTCTATCAGTTTCTAGAAATGTACTTTCTTCCACAGGGTAAAAAGCCTGTTGGATTGTTGAAGTAATCTCCGCTCTGAGTTCTTGTGGCATATTCAGCTCTTCCATCAGTTCATCTATAACCATATTCTGATCCTCGAACACATCACCGCTTTCAGAGACAACATCCAGTGCAAACTCAGTTTCCGAGACTTTGGGAGACAGCGGTTCACTCTCAAGTCTTTCTCTCAGAATCTGGAAATTCTTCCACCGCTCTCTGAACTGAGAAGATGCTCTGCTTTGTAGATCAGTCAGACTTGCCCTCTGCTCTTCCGCATCCTCGATGGCAGACATTTTCTGCAGTGATTCCATCATAAGCATGGCCTCTGAGGTGCTTCCTGATTGGCTACTTTCACCTAACACAGGGCTTTTTAGGCTGTCTCTCAGAGTCATGACTGAGAGGAAAGACAGGAAGGCTTTGCATGATGAGCCGAACACTGAGGCTACTTGTGTTGGGAAGTCAGGAAGGCTGCTGGACTTCTCAAGATTAGAGGTTGTTTGTTGATTGTTGGTGTCTGATGCTGTTCTGATGCAATGAATCGATGAACACAGTTGTCGCACAACAGGTGTTAGCTTTGCTTTGGGGCTTAGAATGTTATAAGAAGATGGTTGATCGTCAGCTGGACCGATGGCCTCTGCAGATTTATGTGACCTTAGCGTGCTCTCCTGGTGTGCAGCGTCAACTCTAACGCTGGGCATTGAAGCACATAAACCTCGTGCTTTCTGTTCACTGTGTAGCTGTGCTGTTGCTGGGCCTCCATAGGAATGAGGAACTGATAAACATGAAGATGATTTCTTCATGGGATCACTGGTCGTTGGATAACATTCATCTAAATAAGTCGGGCATTCAGACTTTTCTTCTGATTCAGAGTCAGCGCCGATCTTAAACACAACCTTTGTCCGGGGTTCTGTTCTGTCTTCGCTTACCTCCTCTGAGTATGGCACTGCATCTGGGCTGACTTTTTCTAACCAGTTCTCAACATATTGGTGGATTTCAGAAGGTGAAGGATTGAAAGAAGGCATGGAGACACTCTCACTCAGATTTGAAGACTTTGGGGGAGGTGATATTCTGTTTTCAATCACGGACCTTGGTTTGCTAATTGTCTTTTTGCCTGGCAGAGGTGTTTTCTTTGTTTGTAAAATGTCTGACATGTTCTTTTTCATTTGAGGCCTTCCAGTTGGAGTTTTTACATTATGGTCACTAGCAGCCTTATTAAAGCTTTGTCTCTTTGGTGGGGTTCTTTTTACATTTTCACTACTAACTGAAAGGCCCGAGTCTTTCTTGGGCATCTTTTCTTCTTTAAGTGATTTCTTAGACTGAGAGTTTTCAGCTCTGTTACTCTTTTGTCCAACATTAGCGTTTTCTGATGAGACCTTTCTTCCCATACTGGCATCACTGCTAATCTTCTCAGTTGAAGAATGTTTGCCAGTTTTTGATGGGCTGATAGTGCTTTCTTTTGTTTTTCTATCTGTGCTGCTTGTTGAGGTTGAGCTTTTCTGATTCCTAGCAGGTCTAATGATCTTCTTCTTTATACCTTTTGCATCTTTCTTTACTGTCTCCTGATTGTCTGTATTTGTTGCAGTTTGGGCTTCTTTCTCAGTCAGTGATGACAGATCATTTGTAATCTCCTGTGTCACAGATCTTGGCTCTGATGACAGTGATAACATCTCCTCTTTCTGCCTTTGTAGGGAGTCAGCAGTGGGTGGCTGCCAGCTACCATCTATATCACAATCATTGCTGGATAAATTAGACCCTGAGCCAGAGGATGGTTTGCTTTCTGGAGCAGGAGTGGAGCCGTGTAAAGGATCGCCATCTGCACTATATTCCTCATTTGCAAAATAGTTGTCATAGCAGCCCTGACTTTCATAAATATGCATCACAGTCTCTGTAACCTCCATGCCATTATTTTGTATCTGAAGAACCTCAGCGACTCCTGATGACTTGATGGAGGAGTTGGAGCATTTGTTGCTGGTTCCAGCGGACGGTGTTTTCCGAGGTTTTGGGATAGGTCTGTTGCTGCTGCTGCTGTGTCTTACAACGCAGTAGCCCTCTGTTGTCTCACCATCAGCCGTCCTCTCCATGTAGGAATAATGTCCAAGCAGGCTCTCTTGAACCCCTGACTCCGTGACTGTCTTCACACTCTCAACAGACGCCTTCTTATTAACATGTCGAGGACCTGGCGTAGGAGTGCGTTTGAAACTTGTTTTTGATTTTCCTGTGGTGTAGCCATCGTACGCACGCTCATTGTTAAAGCCGACAGCCTTTCCAGCTCCAGCAGAATAGTTCTCCTCTTTGGTTTCATCCTCAGTTATGCTAGAGGAGTCTTTGGCAATGGCGTTGTTTGAGTCAGGCGAGCTGTTGCCTGACCCAGAAACAGAGGCACAGACTGTCCTCTTGCTAAGGCTGGAGCGGCTGAGAGTGGTAGTCCAGTGGAGCATTTCCTCTTCTTTTATGGTCAGACGCACTTTCATCTCCACTGTCATGCTGCCATCTTGGTTCACACGAAAAGACTTTTCAATGTCATCGTCGTCCGGTACGATACATGTATGATGCTCATTATCTGCCCTCCCAGTTTCACATCTCTCCATGGACGTGTGAGGCTGGTTGATTTCTGTTTCAAAGGATCTGTTATGGTGGCGCAGGTGACCATTCATGCTGCCGCTTTGAGACTTGTTTATCTGGTTGACAATATATCGCTCTGACGACAGGGAGAAGTTCCTTGAGCCTCTTCCACTTGAGAAAGATTTGTTCTTCTCTTTGGTTGTAGGTGTTCATAATTAAAGGGAGAGAGAGAGAGAGAGAGAGAGAGAGGGAGGTTATTTTGGGCCTAGAACACATAGTTGGTTGAATTGGTTTGATAAGTTTTTAGCCAAAGACAGAGCCAGACTTGAGCGCACAAGCATCAATTGACTCTTAACTAATCCTTTATTGGGTCAGTGACATTATCTTAAGTTTGATTGCTTTGTAGTCTTCAAAATGATTGGAGCATATAGTCTAACCATATGGCATAGTAACACTCACGGGCTCTAGGTTGCATCGGTTGTTCCACAGTTTCTATGAGCATCGCCTGTGCCATCTGGCTCGTTCTGTATAAACTGTAGTTTCCTAATCTGAATGGCTCATTGCCCGCTGCCACAACCACTCCAGAACACAAGATGAGTGCAGCAAGACCGTCAACCTAGAAGAAAAAAACAAACATGTTCAGTACAAGACAAAAAAAGTCTTCACATTTATAGTTCTGTTGAACTAGTCACATACTTTACAGTGTAATACACTCCAGAGATCCTTAAAAATTTCGATTTTAGTTTGCAATTTCAAAATTAGCATTTACGTTATTCAAGAGTCAGATCAACAAGCACAAATAACAAAGACTTTCAAGTGGCGCTAGAGACATTTACAGGTTCTCAACACTCAACCTTGAACAGGAAGCTTGTTGTTGTCGTGAAAGGACATGCAGGATTACATGGTAACCCAGCAGGAGGTAGATACTTTGATAGCACCTCTGAGCACTTCTTGGAATCTGTATATCATGAAAAGTCAAACAGTCAAAGCCCTGATTCTTATTCTCTGCATATGTCTGACACTGTAAACAAAGCCCCTAACAGCTTGTTAGTTAGTTAGCACATGTATACAGTCCCTACTAAAGCACTATAAAACTATCAGCCATATCTGCACATCACCTTCTGAGGTGCCTTTAAGAGAACTGAATTGGTATAATTTGGCAAACAGAGTGGAACATTTAAGTTTTCACATTGCGTGACAACTGGGAAGACTCCATATGCTGACCTGTGGCAAATATCCAAGCCTAGTGAGTCAGTGCATCACAAGTTCAAACAGTTTTGTCCAGAACGAAGAAATTATTGTCAGACAAAAGTGAAGAAAAGGTGTAAATATGTGTGTTTATGTCTGTCTACAGCTTTTTTCAGTCCTTAATCTAGTTAAGATGCCTACTGAGCCTTGTAGGACATATAGAAGACAGAGGAGTCAGCATGGTGCTTTCACTTTACCATACTTACTATACTAGACTATTTTGACCAAATTAAGCCAACATCACAGGCTTAATTTGGCATTGATTTACAGTCATTCACTTACTCTTCTGCCATCTGTGGAGTAGAGTTTCAGCACTGGAAATTGCAGGATCTGGGACAGGTAATCCAGCAAAGCATCAAATGTTGGTGCCGTTCTTCTCTGCAGCACAATTGTGCGTTTGACAGTGGGGTCCCTGTTCTTGATGACCACAAGCCTCTTTGGTGTCCTTACTGCTGCCCTCTCCATGACCTTTGGTGGCCTGGTGGCAGCTTCAGAATTTCTACCAAATGGACCAAAGCTGAGTCCTTTCTGCCTTCGTCGTCGTGCACTTAGCGGCCTGGTGGTATTCCAGGGTACCTGCCGCCGGTTCACTTCATCTAAGTTTAATGGCTTCACTCGTTTCTGATCAGAACACACATAAGCTCCCCCGTCCTGCAAGTCATCCAAACCCTTAACGAGGTGAGTCCCCCGAGGTGTGGTGATGGTCCTCACTCCAAATGGCAGAGGCACTTTCTTGGACAACGCATCCAGTAGAGCATCAAATGTCTTGAAGGTGCGGGCACTGATGACCATGCGATGCCCGCTGAATTTATAGTCACCACTTTTGTAAAAGCACACTCTCTTAGAAGCAGAGGGATCAGAGCCGGGCTGTATGGGACGGGAGGGCAACGTCTGACCACTACCAGAAGACAGTCTCTGGGCAGGATGATCCTGAGGATGATCCTGGACAGGTGTGTTGCTCATTTTTGTGGAGGTTGCTGGAAGGAAGAAAAGAGAGAAATCTTCAGAATTCAGGTTTTACATTGTCACTTTACATTAATACTTACACCAAAAACTTTGTGGGAATCAGTTCGTAAAGTGAATCACAGTGGTTAATATGGCCCTATAAGTAAAAACAATATTTTGACATTTTTGGAATTACGCAATAAAGTTAACATAAAGTAACAAAAAGTAATAGTGATGGAAAACAGATGCTATTTTCCTAAAATATTATCGTCATCCTGTAAGCAACACTAGACAAATCACAAGTCATTTAAATGTGAGATTTGACACATTAATTTCTTCCCATCACTGCCTGAACATGTATATTTAAAGTGTTTACTTTGCAAAAAGAAATATAGTTGTTTACACACATGCGTGAAGCAAGGGGACAGAAAACGCAAACAGTCTTTTTACAGAATATTGGCTATTTTTCCATTATACAAAAAGGTAAGACAATAAATGTCAGTATAAAGCAATCGAGTTCAACAGCACTCTAAATTACACTCCACAATGTGACCATATAGTTAAATCCAAACCTCTAACACCAATTAATCAATCATAACCTATGAAGGATTTATTATAAGACTGCTGGTTTCGGTGTAAATGGCAGCTTTGTGCTACTATTATTCATATAATAATAGATGACATTGATACAGTTTACATAATAGATGCATAATACAGGCCTAAGGAATGTAACTTGCACATTTCAAAAGGCCGTGCTGTAGAGCCATGATGTTAATCTAGCCTGTTTAAAACATACATTTACTCTCCCGTAAGGAAAACAGGTTAAAAATGGAAGATTCATAGTTAAAATAATAACCTACTTACAGTACAGACAACAAGTCTAAGTTGACGTGGACACAGGTCTCACACACCTCTGAACAGATGGCCTAATCTGACAGATTAAACCCTGCATGTAATGAAGAAAATAAGCGACTGACAAATAAATGTGCCGATAAATGTAACGGAAAATGAAAACTTACCGTATAGCTCACATTTCACCTTAAATATAACAGCTAAAATAACACACAGTGTGTAACTCTGTTACTCCTCTGAGCACTGGGCAAAGCTTCTCAGCAGTGTTGGAGGGCTATTTTGGGACATGCACCATCATGGCCAATTTGCTTAATCTTTGCTCACGCTTAATCAGCATATCAAGATAAGGTAGCAAAAGGGATCACAGAGGAACTTTACAAGCAGCAGACTGGAAATGTATCCTGTTATTTGTGGGAAATTCAGTTATATTTTACATATACAGACAGACAATAACTTTAATTGTCCAAATCTGCGAAATGTTCATCAAGAACCTGGTTGGAAATATTACATTTAAAGTGTAAAAACAAATATTCCACACATCTACTCTGCTTTATGGACATTTTGGTAATGTCTTGTTATTTGCAGCAACATCACAAAGTGGGAAACATGTGGTAAACAAACCAGCGAGTAAAAGGCTTAGCGAGTACCAGAATAAGCAATCGGTGAGGAAGGGGGCGTCGAAAGTTCATGAAAGCATATGAACTCTCCAGGTCAAATGATATTGGTGAATCTTTACAGCTCCCAACAGATACCACTGGCGGTGAACTACCTCTAATTTGCAAGCAGCCAGCATAATCAGATTGGAGAGGTCTTGGCCTAATAGGGATTAGGTTAAAGATTTTGCGCACTTGCTGACAGCATGTGGCAGAATAAGGTCCCTACAGAGCACTTTTATCTGGCAGCAGGTTCTAGAAATCCACTGTCAGACTTCAGGGCACACCAAACATCAGTATTTGGACTTTCTAGATGTTACTAGAACAATATATAATCATAATGTAGGGAAATCTGTATAATTGTGTCCAATGTCAGAAGGTATATACGGTACATCCAGAAGTGTATAACATGTGATTTGGATTTTTGTCTTTTAAATAGAGGCTAATGGTGTAATTGCATCAGTAGGTGAGAGCTGTGTCACTATACTACAGCCACCAGACAGTGGGCCAGTTGCCGAGTACCCCTGACTGAGTTAAAGCTCCCAATAAGGCCCAGTAACACGTGCAGTGTCCTGAAAGATGGAGACTGAAGGACGGGTTTCTGTCTGTCCCACAGTCCAGAGACAAGAAGTAGCCTATTACATGGTGTATATTTTTTTCAAGTGTGTTATGGTTTTGCTGTATATTTTATGTCCTTTAATTAGCAGCATATGTCATTTTATGCTAAATTATTCAGACTATTGCAATGATTGCCTAACCTTCGATCACTAGGTGGTAATGTCACCTGCTGGTCTGTTTGGATTAGCAAGATCCAAATTAGCAAGTCAACAGTTGCAACATGAACACAGTATAAGATCAACAGTGTTGTGCCTGGATCCTGATACTTGAACGGTCACAGGTTTGATTTCATACCTGCCATGACTTCATCAGAAGCCTTAAAGCATTAAAACGCTCCCAGAACAAGAAAGAGATCCTTTCATGGACTTTTAATTACATTCAGTGACACACTGGTCACAACAGTGTTCATTGCTGCTCAGAGAAACACTAATACACACTTTCAACAAAAGAAACAACAGAAGGAAAGAAAGAAAAGAGAAAAGAAAGATCAGCAGGAGGTGAAGAAAAGAGTAAAGAAAGGAGAGAAGCAAAAAAAAAGAAGAAAACATGCTGCTGTCTGTGGTTCTGATCACACTAATCCACACTTCAAATCAAACCAAAAAAAACAACAAAAAAGAACAAATAGAAGAAGAGTGCAGAGACAAAGAGGAGAAAAATCAAACTAAAAACAACACAATAAAAAAAAACCCCTAAACTATACAACATCCAATTAAAGTGAATGGATTGTTCAGGTGACCTATCCAGGGTGTACCCCGCCTCTCACCTGTAGTTAGCTGGAATAGGCTCCAGCCAGGATAAAGCGGGTTAATAGCTGATGGATGGATGGATTGTTCAGGTTGAGGGGGGAAATACTGCCCCTCAGTGTTTGATTTCAGATATTGCAACAATAAAATGTGTGTAAATGTGACAGGGTTTTTAAAGGCTGTTTGAAGAGATGCTAACATCCTTGTTGGTGCACAAAACTACATCATTCATGCTACACTCCATTTACCCACAGATTAAGAACCTCTAACACAGTATTGCTAATGATATAGCTCTAAATCTGAAAATGAATCCAATCCAATCCATCTTTTTTTATAGAGTACTTTAAAAAAAACAAGGTCAGCCAAAGTGCCGTACACTTAGATTAAATTACTAATAAAATAAAATAAATATTAATTTGATAAAACACAGGAATATAAAACAGTATAATAAAACACCAGTCAGGAGTCAGGAAATTTAAATTAAATCAACTTAGAAAAGTTGGGAGGAAGCTACAATTTACTTTCAGTTACAGTAGACGGTATTATTTGTCTGGCAACATGTTGTTTGCCTTTTCTGCTCCCTCCCCACACACAATGGACATGAGGAGTTTCCTAACAAAAACACGGAAAGTTAGAGTTTTTGTATAATCTGTTAGTGTAGTAGCACCAGTATGGTTGACAAAACTGTTGTTTCACTTGGAATTAGTTTCTGTTTGTCACTGTGTTTTTGTCTTTCTCTGATATAGTCATTGAGTTAAGTGTTTAGTTCTGTAGGTAAAATAGGTGTTTAACAACCTGTTAAAATCCGCAGGAAATTGCAATTACTTCATATTATTATATTATTTTTCATAATATACTAATATACTTTTTTTCACCACCCACAGAAGGTGCCCCCCCCCCACACACACACACACACACACACACACACATTTTCTGCTTTCTACGCCACTGCTTGGATAGCTCTCTCAGTGGGATCGTTGGTTCTGTCTCGATTACCTTTCCCTGAACTCATCGTGCATCATCTAGTCAGGTCTGCTACACAGCGGAGGGTCCGTGTGCGGTCCCGGTCCGCCAAGTAGACGCCACCGCTTTCACTCCAGTGGCGTGGTCTTTGTCGCAGATTTTTTTTTTCCTCTTTTTGCTACCATTTTTTTCGAATTCCACCACATCTGTCAACATGGGCAAAAAGGAAGAAGAAGAAATCATCAGAATTGCTAAGAAGATGGATAAAATGGCGCAGAAGAAAAACGGGGTAGGATGCATGAGAGGAATGAATGCTTACCTGTTTAGCGGATCAGGCTGATGTTGTTGTGTAGCTAACGACTAGCCAACTGAGCCTCTAGCCGGTTCAGTCATTGTCAACAAAACAATGCACCAGTGTGTCATTTTACCAGCGTGTTTCTCAACTATTATCTACACTTCTGCAACACTCACAAGTATAAGCAAGCAAATGCACAAGTGTCTAAGACCTACCGGCTAGCAGCAAACAACTAGCACGTCTGTTAGGATCTTTGGCAGTTCTATGTGTTAGCTACATAGCATCCCACTAACCCGTGCTAACTGTGCCCCTTTAAAACACGATATGATGTGGTTATTTAACGTAACTCATATCAAACTGGCTATCTAACCATAACAGAAGTACAATGTTCTCTGGAATTTAGGGTTTAACTATGTATGGGGATTTTATAAACAGCTAAGTAGCTAGCTTAGCTTGTTTACAGTGTTAGCCGCCAAGGCTGCTGTTACTGTACCTAAACAAGTGTGGCTCACACATAAATAAAGATGCTGATGTCTTTTCCGTACATTACTATTCGTTCTCCCAATTTTTGCGATTACTAATTTGGTCTTTAAAATATTAGAAAGTAATAAAAAAACGGATTTAACACCCAAGGGATTCGTTTAAATGTCATATTATGTCACACTAATAGCCCAGAAACGAAACCAAATATTTAAAATAAAATGACCCGGAAAAGCAGCATCAACTCTCTGTTCTGTGACCAAAGCATTTTAACGCTTATTTGCCGAAATTGTTTCTCTAAAGATAAATGTAATAACCAATGATAATATGTGTACAAATCCAAATATTGCATTATATTTTATTTTATTCAGCTTTTTTACTCTTTTATTACTGTTTATTATTATATTATTACTACTAAGAAATCCAGTGTTTGTTTGAAAATGTGCTTATAAAAATGTGTCACAGAGCAAGCTACAGGTAAGCAGAGGCTCAGTGTTGTAACCGTTTCTTATCCTCCTCTCTCCCCTGCAGAGTGGAGCTTTAGATCTATTGAAGGAGCTACGCAATGTCCCCATGACTCTGGAGCTGCTTCAGGTATTTCATTTGTTCTCTGGCCTCACTGTGGACACAGACAACATCTGAAACACCTAAGTTCTGACACCATGTCCTCCTGTAGTCTACCAGGATTGGGATGTCTGTTAATGCCATCCGCAAGCAAAGCACAGATGAGGAGGTGACATCTCTAGCCAAGTCCTTGATCAAGTCATGGAAGAAGCTTTTGGGTAATTATTTTTTTGTAATGGTGATCATACTACTCTGATTTTATTTTCTGCTTCTTTTCCACTCAGTGTTTATATCTTGTAACTAATCTGGTACACTGGGGCTGTCAAAAATGTCCTGTTGCTCTCTCTTTTTTTTCTTTTTTTAAATTGCTGACACTTATTCTCCACCTACAGAGTTATGAGTAAGTGAGCTGTTCAGCAGTACAAACAAATGAACAGCAGCTGCATGTTCCTGTGGAGATTAAAAATAGTTTATACTTCATAATATAGGCATGTTCTGACACAGTGTTATAATGAACTTTCTTAAACTCATAAAGACAGCGTTTGATTCAGGATTGAATTCAAATATCATCTACTTTAAGTGTATGTGATATGGAGCCAGCTTTATGAAGTCATATCACTCTTACTTCAGTGATATTCTGCTGCTAGATGTGGTTTACCGTGTTTGGTTTCTGCACAGCTCTTGTCTGTTAAAGGCCATCACTTATGAAGTTATTTACTTTTAACAGCTGCTTGTATCCCTGTCTTCCTTGACATCCATCCTTTCTTCTATCACTCATGCTCCAGATGAGCCTGGAGGTGGAGATAAATCTTCAGATGAGAAAAGGAAAGAGCAAACTACGCCTGTTGTTTCACCCTCACAGGGAAGCCCAGAGGCAAAAGAAGAAAGGTATTTTTCTATTTATATATCGACAGTGTTACTGACAGTTTTATTCGTTTGCTTAGGTAACTGATTTTAGCATCTCTTTTTACTCCCATAGCAGCTCCAGTAGTAATTCCAGCAGCAAGAGTGAACCCTCTGAAGTTGCTCCTAACACATTAATCAACACCTTTCCTCGTGCTCCGAGCACCTCTGACTCCATCAGGCTCAAGTGCAGAGAGATGCTGGCCAGTGCTCTGCAGACTGGAGGTAAGCTGTTTCTGTAATAATAAAATATTACTCTACTAATAGTTACTTTTGTCTTTGTTTACATTGTTTTCAACTGTTTTTCTGCCCTTTGTTTTTACAGAGGATTATATTGCTATTGGTGCTGATTGTGAGGAGCTTGGAGCACAGATTGAGGAATATATCCTTTACACTGAATGCATTTGAAGCGGATGTTTGTGTCCTGTATTTTTTATTATAGAGCTTCCGGTTTAAGTATGCACATCACTTAAGTTTAAATAACTTTATGTATTTTGTCTGAGCAATAGTGAATAGTGATTATGATATTAGGCATAACAAACTATAGAAATTTGAGTGGCTAAAAAAGAGCATGCCTTAAGGGCTGGTTTAAGGCTCATGTTGTAATGAAGCATACACATTGCCAAAATTAAATTCCTTGACCTGTAACACGCATCTTTCAAGAATTTAAGAATACAGACATGAAATACAAGAACCGCGTACGAAGCCGGATCTCAAATCTGAAGGATATGAAAAACCCTAATTTAAGAAGGACTGTACTATGTGGGAGTGTAACCCCCGAGCGGATGGCAAAAATGACCGCTGAGGTTTGTTGGCTGTTGATTATTCATTCTTTGCTCACATTTTAAATGCGGTTACCTACTGACATTCTGCTACACCTGTAGGAAATGGCCAGCGATGAGCTGAAAGAAATGAGGAAGAATTTGACCAAAGAGGCTGTCAGGGACCACCAGATGGCCACCACCGGGGGCACTCAGACCGATCTATTCACTTGTGGCAAATGCAAGGGGAAGAGCTGCACCTACACACAGGTAGCGATTTCCCCCATTAGAAGCCTTCATTTCAATGATGAATTTATTGGATATGATATTGTAACATTTTTTGCTTCTTTGTTTTTGGCCATTCCCAGGTTCAAACCCGCAGTGCTGATGAGCCAATGACCACATTTGTCTTCTGCAATGAGTGTGGAAATAGATGGAAGGTATGTTGTTTATTAGAGGTTTTGTTGACTTTGTTAGCTTGTACAGTTCCATGACCTAACATGCAATAACGTTTTATGTTTGATATACTGAACATCATCACACCTTAAGCACCTGTAGTGTTTGTATATAGACAAACTGAAATTTTGCATGATTTCCATGTGTCTAAAGTTACATTCTCAAGCATCCAGTATTTATATATCTATTCATCTATTTTGATCTGTCAGTCTTTGCATTGTGCGATGCATCTGTAAAGTACACTCAACAAAAATATAAACGCAACACTTTTGTTTTTGCTCCCATGTTTCATGAGATGGACTTGAAGATCTAAACTTCATTCCAGATACACAATATTACCATTCCTCTCAAACATTGTTCACAAATCTGTCTAAATGTGTGATAGTGAGCACTTCTGCTTTGCTGAGATAATCCATCCCACCTCACAGGTGTGCCACATCAAGATGCTGATCTGACATCATGATTAGTGCACAGGTGTACCTTAAACTGCCCACAATAAAAGGCCACCCTGAAATGTGCAGTTTTGTCTCACAGCAAAATGCCACAGATGCCACAAGCATTGAGGGAGCGTGCAATTGGCATGCTGACAGCAGGAATGTCAACCAGATCTGTTGCTCGTGCATTGAATGTTCATTTCTCCACCATAAGCCGTCTCCAAAGGCGTTTCAGAGAATATGGCAGTACATCCAACCGGCCTCACAACCGCAGACCACGAGTAACCACACCAGCCCAGGACCTCCACATCCAGCAGGTTCACCTCCGAGATCGTCTGAGACCAGCCACTCAGACAGCTGCTGAAACAATTGGTTTGCATAACCAAACAATTTCTGCACAAACTGTCAGAAACCGTCTCAGGGAAGCTCAACTGCATGCTCGTCGTCCTCATCGGGGTCTTAACCTGACTCCAGATCGTCGCCGTAACAGACTTGAGTGGGCAAATGCTCACATTCGATGGCGTCTAGCACGTTGGAGAGGTGTTCTCTTCACGGATGAATCTCGGTTTACATTGTTCAGGGCAGATGGCAGACAGCGTGTGTGGCGTCGTGTGGGTGAGCGCTTTGCTGATGTCAATGTTGTGGATCGAGTGGCCCATGGTGTTGGTGGGGTCATGGTATGGGCAGGCATCTGTTATGGACGAAGAACACAGGTGCATTTTATTGATGGCATTTTGAATGCACAGAGATACCGTGATGAGATCCTGAGGCCCATTGTTGTGCCATACATCCATGAACATCACCTCATGTTTCAGCAAGATAACGCACGGCCCCATGTTGCAAGGATCTGTACACAATTCTTGGAAGCTGAAAATGTCCCAGTTCTTGCATGGCCAGCATACTCACCGGACATGTCACCCATTGAACATGTTTGGGATGTGCTTGACCGGCGTATACGACAGCGTGCACCAGTTCCCACTAATATCCAGCAACTTCGCACAGCCATTGAAGAGGAGTGGACCAACATTCCACAGGCCACAATAGACAATCTGATAAACTCTATGCGAAGAAGATGTGTTGCACTGCATGAGGCAAATGGTGGTCACACCAGATACTGACTGGTTCTGAGTCCCCAGACCGCCAATAAAGCAGAAACAAAATGCACATTTCAGGGTGGCCTTTTATTGTGGGCAGTTTAAGGTACACCTGTGCACTAATCATGATGTCAGATCAGCATCTTGATGTGGCACACCTGTGAGGTGGGATGGATTATCTCAGCAAAGCAGAAGTGCTCACTATCACACATTTAGACAGATTTGTGAACAATGTTTGAGAGGAATGGTAATATTGTGTATCTGGAATGAAGTTTAGATCTTCAAGTCCATCTCATGAAACATGGGAGCAAAAACAAAAGTGTTGCGTTTATATTTTTGTTGAGTGTACATCAGTCAATCTGTGCCATACGACATCCTGCTATCTGAAAGGGTTGTAAAGGGTTCAGCATTGTTTCAAATGTTCCAATCTCAACATGCTCAACATATTATTCTTGTGTTTCTCGTGTTCCAGTTCTGCTGAATCTGCAGGCGGCATCCACGGCACTCCGACTAGTAGCAAAATTCCTGGACCAGTTTGTCTATCTGCAACAGATTGGAGCTTTGTTATTCTGTGGTATGTGGTACTAAACACGCCATACAAAGATGCCACTGCATTCACTGTTTGAATTAATATCTTAATAGATTGAGGTCATTGTCCGTTTCCTAACGCCCTCCTCCCCCCTCCCCCCTCCCCCCAAAAAAACTTTTACTATGGTTATTAGTTGTTTCTCACTGTCAGATATATGCGATCAATCTTGTCTCATTCTCTTTTATCTGCATTTTTTTACATGTAGTTTTAACTCTTTGGACAATGTTGTTTTGCTTCCCCTCACAACATTGCATTGTTTTATTTAATTTCCGAAATAAAGTGTAATCCATTTGATTAAAAAGAAGTGCTTTTCATTTGTTGTCTTTCATGATGCGCCTTCAGTCTCTTCTGGTTATGTAAATCTTTAACATTATACTAATGCAATTAAGGATCTGAGAGGACAAACATTTTGTGTGTTTCTGTCTCCCTGTGTGTGTGTGTGTGTGTGTGTGTTCGAGGAGTATACGTTTTGTAATTGGAGGAATATTCATCACATCAAAGTGAATGCTGATGTATGCATATTAATCCATCTAGGGAGAGGATAATGTCATTGGCTGGACCAGGGAGGATGCACAATTGTTTTCCCTTCAGCTTTTTTTTTTTTAATTGCCAGGTGCACCCACTCTGTGTAGATGAGCTGCTGTGCTGCCTGAGAGACACAAACGTTGGAATAGTTTTAAAATATGAAGGGACCTGCTGATCAAAATATGTTCTGATGCCCACTAAATCAAATAAGGTGTTCATTTCTATTTATTCTATCAGTTTACAGTGTGTTGTTTTTATTGATATATGTTATTATTATTTTGTGTTATTTATAGTCAAATAGCATACATTTCAGGGTAATTACAGGCCTGGTGGTTTGACCCCTAACCCCAGCATCTGTCTTTAGTGCCTTTGGGGTAAACAAGAAACATGGTGAAGATCTTTAATTATATGTCTACTTATAACCAATATTTACATTGCACTATTAATTTTAGCTGTAATCACCAGATCAAAATATTACTGCTTTTTGTGTGTAGGACCCAAACACACACAAGAAAGGTGTGTAAAATTGTGAAATTATGTAATGAGCAACATATAATGATCCACCTGATCGCTTTGTGATGGAAAAACGACAAACATCATACTGCTTCAAACACAATATAGGATTATTTTAGCTTTTTATCTGCTAACTAAAGACTCTACCATTCCTGTGTCTGTTAGGACAGCGAGTAAGTTAAACCCAGAGCCATGTAGTTCAGAGATCAAACCATTTCAGAGTCAATAAAATTATTGTGCTTTATTTTATCTTAATCGAAATGCCCACAAGTCATTATTTTCTGAGAGTAGCAGAAAAAACTAAAACCATATACTGTAAACATTCACATTATTTGTTTTTTTTTTTAAAAATGTATTCTTCAGTAAACTCAGCGCAAAATAACACGTTTCATATAGTAAACAGAAGAAGAAGAAACAACATTTATAGGCATCACTCCAAACCATTGGCTTAGATTGTGTTTTGAGGTTGATCTGCGCGGTGTACCCATCAGCTCAAATTGCACATAGTTGAGTTAAACTCTAAGACAAGTATCAATGCCACCGTGAAGGACACAGGTTAGCAACGAGTTCAGATCAACCAGCCCCCCCCCCATCCCATCCGTCTGTCCTCATGCAAATAAAGACATGAGCTGTCGTCTCCCCTCGGCACTACCAAAGTGAACTGATGTCGTCACGACTAAGGAATCAAGACAAAACACACGTGATAATTTGGCCAACGAGAGGGACAATTTCCAGTATACTGGCTCTGTGCTCCAGTAACCACCCCTTTATGGCAAAGTCTGAAAACAACGTTGCCCATGAGAAAGATGTCATAAAACTGAATGTCAAGGCACTTCCCCATGTGAGGATCTTGTCTTTGAGTGACACGTTTGTGAGGCAACAAAGTAATTCAACTAAAACTATCAAGAGTACATAAAAATATTTAAACACTTGGCAACTCCAATTTTTTGTCAGCGTAACAAAACGCTCTCAGTGAACATATGAACACAGTTTACATGGTAGCTTTGGTGTTGATGCTAACCTGGCCCAACCCATGCAGCGTCTGTCCTGACTGTCATTTTTATATAGTAGATAATACTTTATTTTACAGGTCTGTACTGTCTGAGAACAAGCTCTCTCTTAATTATTGCTAAAATAAATAGATTGACTGCTACTTTTTTTAATTTTTAATTAACCAATTAAATGCCAGATCAGCAGAATCTGCATATGTATTTCCCCATATTCAGTGCAAAAATTATTTTTTACTATGATTAGGAATTTACAGACCTATAAAATAAACTTTTTTTTTTTAAATAATAAAATTTCCCTTATATGACTTAAATATAATTTGAGCTATTTTCCTAGTATTGTCTCCATGTATTAATAATAAAAATACTTTCTCTGGTAAATAGAATTACTTAAAGGTTCTCAAACCATAATAACCCTATGAGGTGAGTAACACATGAACAGGCAATAGTCTGTGGTTAAGACTGAGAAACAAAACACCCTTCCATCATTGATTTGAGTTTCTTGGAAAGGGAACACATTGCACCAAGCTCAGATCGTCTTTACTGATAACCTCAAATCATGCACAGGTACTACATGAACTGGAGTTGCCAAGTCCTTGCCGACACAGGTACCAAAGTGTGAGGTTAGGTGACAAAACAGGGTTAAAACCAAGGTCAAATCATACAGTACCCCACAAAGCTGCCTGCAAGTAGAGCTAACGTGTAGCCTTTGACTTGAGCTTTGATTTTCATACGCAGTAAATAGAACCAGGCATTTTTCCACATAAAATACCCACAATTCCGTTTTATACTATTTACAAACTCATAAATATATAGTCTACAGTAGGAATCGTCCCCCCCCCAAACAATCATACAAAAAACAACAGACCATAAAAAACTCTGAACACAAACAAAATAGATTATTTCTATCAAAAGAAAGAAAAAAGAGAACAGAAATCAAATGTATTCATATTCCTTTGGAGTGTTTTGCTATGTTGATCTGTAGCAGTACTTGTGATGTCGAGCCCTCGGGAGATTTTGAGACCTGAGTGTCTTCGGTCAGGTGCAGATCACAATAGCGCTGAGATCCCTGGGAGGGGCCAGGCACAAGGCCTGGGTCATGTAATCCTACACTGAATATACAAAGAAAACTTTAAAAAAAATGGGGGGTAAGGGTTGGGGGATGGGACGGGGGAGAATGGGGGCTAAGAGAGTTAAAAGATCACAGGTCATCACCACCCTAAGATTCGGGGGACTGCTCTGACAGAGTGTTGAGCAGGTTTTTGTAGGCTGGGGAGTTCATGTAGCGGGGATACGAGTCTCTTTGCATTAGTGTGTAGATCTGCAGCTGGGCGTCGTCAAACGTGTGTGAGGTGGGCTCCAGCATGTTCCTGTTAATCGCTTCACGCACACGGGAGTCAAGGCTCACCTGAGAGGCAAGAGAATAAACCATTAGGAGGGCCAGTATGTGTTCTCACTGTGGAACTGTCAACTACACTGAGCTGGAGGATACGATCTTTAGAGCCGGCTAGCTTCACATTGCAGGAGCACTTGAAATAGGGGGGAAACAGCCAGCCTCACTTCTACTGATCTACCAGATCTTAAAATCTTATTTGTTTAATGTTAGTTTAGTTCACATAAAAGTGGAAGAGCAGCAACCTCTAGGGTGCTAGAAAACTGCAGTTCCTCAAACAGCCACTTGAGGTATTGACAACAATTCCCATTGACTACAGCGCCAACAACACCACAAAAATGAACATTAAAACATTTTCTAAATAAACCTTATTCTGGTTGCCTGGCAACTGTAAAGAGCCAACCTCTTTTTTGCGTTCGGACAGCACCAGGCTAGTTGTATCCCATGTGTTATGGTGAAGCTACGTTCTGTATATGCTAACATCTATTGTACAGACATTTCTGTGGTATTGACATCCGGCTCACACAAAAACCCCTGAAACAAAGAGGTATCAGACCTCTTTAGGAGAGAGGATGGAGATGTAGTCCTCGTAGATGACCCGAGCCTTCTCCTCTATCGCACTCTTATTGGTCTCTTTGCTGAACTCCTCACAGGCGAGCCAGAAGAGCATGTTCTCCTCGCTGAACTCCGTGCGAAGAAACTGTCGGAAAGAGTTCCTCCCTGCCGGGCAGCACATCAGCTTATCGAACGACTGCCCCCATAAGCGCACATCCTCCAACGTGGGCTTCGGACTGCACACAACATAGAAATGAAGGAGTCAACATTTAGATAAATCACTATATTAACAGTATATTTGTGTAGTGGTTTGCAGCTGACCAGTCTTCACAGTCTGTGGTCCCTTCCTTGACATCATAAGATGCTTTTCGGTTCCTCTCATCCCGGTCTTCATTCCTAATGGTAAGACAGACACACAGAGGAAGGATTAAGTACAGATTTTACAGCAATGATGACTATGGGTTAATTTCTAACACATGCAAAATGCAGCACAAGACATTATTTTACATATTTATGAAACTAAAATCAATGTCTCCTCTAAAGTGTGTTGCCCAGCTTTTGGCTGTAAGTGTATTTATATTTGTTTGTCTTGCTACTTTTGTGTAGTTGTCTGTTTCTGCTCCGTCCTCTGTGCTGCACCGAATCACTGAGAGTCAAATTTCTTGGCCCAAAAAGCAGATTTTGTTTTTCCCCCCATGGTTCTGACTCTGATTTGGAGCTTACAGAATTAGCTTGCAGGTGTCGTTTCATGATGCTGCTTCTACATAAACAGATCAAACATGAAAAATGTCAAGAGCATAAGAGAGAAGCTGAAACCTGCTGCTGAGACACAGCAACTCAGACTGCACCACCGTGGTGTGCACTAATGTCGGACCATGCTGGGCGACAATGGTCGTAAGGGAGACCTACCAAGAACAGCTACAGCAGCAGCACCAGCAGAAGCAACATGCATTAGAGCCCCGTGGGTTGGCCTGGCCCGGCTGGTCCTGCTGGGCCGGTGCAGTTCCCCCCGCTGCCGACTCCTGCTGCACCGACATCTGCCTCTTTCGCATCTCCATCCGTTCTGATCCCATGGGCTATAAGGACAGAAGAGAGGGTAGAGGGAGCGGACATCAGGGATAGTATTCAACTGAGATTTTGCATCTTTGCCTGCAATGCATGTGTGTGATATGAATCAGTTTAACAATGGTGTGATGGTTTGAGGTGATGAACCAGGATTGATTAAATTCCTTTGAATTACAGCTGACACATATCTGTTTGAGTGCAGTGCTGCTGATGCTGTCTAGTTGAAGCATGTGCCAGCATGCCCAGAGGTCACACTGTAAAGGAATGCTGTTTCTCTACTGGGGAGTAAGAACATTTCTATATCTCATGTGTTCCCTCAAACTCAGGCTGCCTAGAAAAAAAGGATGGATTTCAGGTCATGAGTTCAATATCTATAATCCAAAAATATTAAAATATCACACTGGAGTGAAAAGCAGTGCATTAAAGGATTTAAAATGCTTGATAAATTAAATACATCTCCAAATAATATTTATCTTTTTGAGGATTGTCAGACCCTTTTTAATGCACATGAGGATTTACTAAGGACTACACATCTCTATAGCGTGTATTCACAGGCCTATAGACTACACACAGGCTGCGCTCACAGAATGACTTCTTGTCTGATTTTAACAAATGTGTCATCATCAGGTCAGACACTGCCAAATCCTGTCACATCATTTATGTAACAAAACTGTCGCTTCCAACACGCGGCATCAACCGGCTACTACCTGACACCAGAAAACGACGCTTTTGGGAGAAAAAAAAATGTCTGAAGATTTGGTACATAGGAAGGAGGAGAGGGAGGAAAAGGGGGGCCTAAGGGCGCAGCTTGCAAATCTATAACCGCAGCATCGCTCTATCACACATCCTCTCAGTGAATACAATACCATTCGGTCATTTCTAAAATGGATCCGCGGGTTTTACTCAAGATTTGGAGCTGGCTTCAGATGCAGATTTCGTGCGCCTTGCCAAATGGCATATTTTACGCATTAGGTGTCGGGTACTTCGAAGCTGACACAATTGCAGTATACGCTATGGTTTGACTCAACAGCTATAGACGATGAAATGAGGGGGGGTGGGGGTGGTCGTATCCATTCAAAGGATAAATCATGATAACAGCACATAAACCACTGTTCAACCCCCCCTCCTTCTCACAAAAGCACAGCCACACTGGGATTTAATGGCGATCTAACAGCAGAAATCATTGCATTGGCAACTCAGCACATCACATCAATGGAAAAGTGTCACCATGAAGAACCGTAGAGCTTCATCGCTCTGGACAACCACCGAAAAGACACTGCCTAGATCTGTTAAAAAGCACACTGTACAGAAGCTAGATAGTGACATGCCGTTAACAAAAAATGACGGGAAACGCTCCGCTCACGAAATGTCCGTGCAACGAAACAGCAGTTTGCTACCAGTACTTACAATTTCACCATGTATGCACAGCGAGAAGAGGTAATTCTTTGCCTTGATTACATCCGATGGCACATAAGGCTTTTTTTCCGACCGGCTGCTTCAAGTCAGTACGCATGCGTCTTCTCTCTAACTCGTAGTAGCCCCAGTGAAGAGCGTAAAGCCCCGACAGTATGGCACAGGTTGAGTGTGCAGATCCCTTTTTTGTTGCCATGATGAATAGCTGGAATATATCAGTATACAGTAAAACGGAGGAATAAAAAAATAAAATAGTCATGGAACCATTATTAACCATTTCCATGAATGTTTCTGCTGTCACAATGAGAGTTGAATGAAGTCGCTGTCTGTGGTGCTGAAACAGTCAGCAGCTAACACAGTGGAGAAATGCATTCAGCTGCAGCCTGCATAAAGATGCCATGGCTTTGACAACCAATCATATGTAATCAACGAGTTTTAGATTAGATTTTTGTTGTTTTCTTACTTACATGGCACTTAACATTCAATGTCTGTGGCAAATATCTCACAAATATGAATGTTACACACATACACAGCCTGTTTTACCTCTTTTTGCACAGTTTACTATCATAACCTGCTCTATTCATGTGCTGGTAAATTGGTTGAAAAGCTTAACCTGGGAGTAATATCATCACTTAGCTAAAACATATTATCATAATATATATATGTGGTTCATTTCATGTACATCAAATCAAATTACACACCTGGTATTTCTTCCTCATCCTGGTCCATTCCAGTTCAACATTTACATTTCTGTCCCTTTACACACATTTACCCGGCTGCTGTGTGTGTGTGTGTCTCAATCCACACTACAGGCCTGCAGCCAGTAATAATGCAGAAGACAACACTGCCATCTGAAGGCAGCTGGATATACAGCACTATAACATGATGCAGATGATACAAAGGCATCCTGCCTTGAATTTTATGTGAAGCATAAAAGCTACAGCTATGTGATTTCAGATAGTATCTTCCTTTATATGTCCCCTAATGATTTTACATATTTCTGAACTACTCTTACCATTAAGGGATGTGTGTATATTTCCTTACATATCTATAAAAGTATTATATTTCATTATTAACGCTTTGCTATTAGAATGCACAGCCATGCTTAGCTTTGTGTAATCAGCAGATGGCACTCAATACCTGCCTATTCTGCGAAACTAGTGTAACGCTCCTTATTTTATCTACTTTATTTACACCAGTGCATTTGTGCCGATGCAGTTTAAGGCCGCGTTGCAACTAACAACGCCTCCCAACGCCACCGAAATCAATCACACCAGTCCCATATTGGAATCAGAAGTGCCACAAAATGAGAGTGTGGAGCCTCCATGGAGAACTGATTTTTGCACTGTTCCATGACAGTGCTGATGGATCCACTCAGGAATTCATCTGTTCTGTGAACTTCTGTGTCAAAGAAAAAAAAAGGAGACCGAAGAGCAGAGTCACTTCCTGTCTACATTAATTACTTTCTGACTGTGCTTAACTGTGTCATGCCCAGAGTGTCCACACATCTTTTGTATTCCCCCCCGAGATATAAACATGTGACTTCCTCCACTGCACTTCATTTAACACCTTCCCTTGTGTTCATGTTATGCAACACAGACCCACAAATAGCCCTGCAAGACTGATACATGCACACATATGAGCAACGAATGATTGCAGCTGCAATTTGATGAACGCACACTTTTTCCCTCTTGGGGCCACAATGCCAAGTGGAGGACGGGATGGGCGGTATGTCTGAATGCACAAGGTCACAAGTGAGGGTCAAGCCGTGTGAGAAGATGAATAAAGTCTTTTCAATATGTGATAGAAGGGATTCAAATCACCGTCTAGCTTGCAGGGATATAGAATCAACTTTGGATTCAATCACTGGAGCTCAACATGCAGATAGGGACTGGAGATGGAGATGGAGAGTGGTTTAACATCTCAAGAGAGAATGCATGGCATCTATGAGCTCTTCGCAGCAGCAAAAAAAAAGGTTTCCAGAATGTGGGAGACTTCATTTCCCCTCCATTTGATTTTCATTTCCCACTGCTGTTATTGTTCTTCTAATGAATTTCTCCGCTTCCCTGATGTGTGTTGATCAAGTTGTTCTTTGTACAGTAAATGTCAGGTTCCATTTAATAATGCGCAATCAGTGTCTTCGTCCTTGTAACCAAGCTACACAGCCGCCTGTTCTTTTGCTTTTACGTGGACATCACATTATCAGCACAACTGGAGGCGACGGGTCTCCATGCCGAATGATTTTTGGTAATATTTCTTCATTGGGCAGTCATTCTGGAATGCAGATTTGAGCTTGTCCAGTGTCTTTATATTCACCTCATCTGGCACTACTGCTGTGACTGCTATGACTGCTACAGCCATTTTAACATCATCACTGGACCACTTTCTGGAGGTCCAAGATACCACCATAAATTGCCCTTATAGGGGACAAGAAAAGTTCTTTGAACTGAATTGAATAAAGACTATTAACAAAATGATATGTAAGTCTAGTGTTTTAACTTGATGCTGCATCACTTCTTGTTGCTGTTCTTCTGTATACATCACTTATTGCATGTATATCCATAATAAATGTGGAGAATCCTTTAGTTAAAGGGCTGTCTACACTAAGAACAACTAAAACAATACATATTTGACACAGATCTGCCATGTTGAATCTGACATGTAGTCACATTGTATGAGTTGGTTTACAGTAGTCCTATGACTAATAAACTCACTCAACAGTGATCTCTCATTATCATTTGCAACTGTTAATGTAGTAAGAGCTATTGTTACACATTGATATATATATATATATATATATATATATATATATATATATATAGGGTTATGTGTGCAATAGTCAGCATGCATGCACTGACCACATGGCCAATCGGATTTTACATGCTACTATTAAAAGCTGCATGTGACTGATCACAGTGTGAAAAACGAGCAGGTACAGTTGTAAATTCAGTCACAGTGTAAAGGGAGTTCAGAGCATCCTGGTGGTCGTGTACGTCCAGTGTGCATGCTCTGAGTCCAGCAGTAGACAGTTGTTACATCTCTGCTAAAACCTGGCCCTCATTCTCATGTTGTATAATAATATATCAGTACATAGAGATGGATGTGGTACTGTTGGCATATAGAGCATTATTCAGTCATTTTTCTTATTATTCTAACTTCTAATGAACACAAAAAGAAGGATTTTAGGAGCTTAGAAGTGACCGTTGTTTCTCACTAACTCATCTTTTAGCTGTAGTTTAACATGAAATAGTTTTATTGGACGCTCTGGTTCTGCTCTGAGACTTTGATTTACAGAATAATTTACACTGAAGTGACTCCCACTCAGCTCTAAAAGCTGCTCCTGTGTCCTCATGCCAATCCCTTGCCCTGTTGAATAGCAACATAGTTCACCTTACTATAGAGAGCCATCGGAAATCTATATTTATCCTTTTACCCAGAATGACTGTGCTGTCAAACATTACTGTAAGCCTCTAAGTGCTTTCACAACACTGCCTGATATCTTATTGAAAATTGGACTATAGGATGTTAACACTGGCTGTCAGCCACCCTGTCTGTATGTGTGTGAGTGACACTAACACTTTGTTTAGATTTCTCATGCTTTGTATCAGACTATTTTGAGGTAGCGTATCTTCTTCGTTTAATCTTCCTAAGCCTCCTTCAGACAGGAAGTACTTCCCTGAATAGAAGTTTGGCATGAAGCAAAAATGGCAGCTGATGCTCTGAGAGCAGTCATGGTGCAATCACAACAACCACAGACAGTGTGAAGCATGCATCATTTGCTACAGGTAATTAATGAGAAGAAACTATTGCTGAATAAGTTGCTACTCTAAATGTCAGAATTTTAATTAAATAAAGCACTGTAGGCTTTTTATTAGAGTGGCTGCCTATTGAAGACTGATCAACTTATTAACATGCTGTCAATCAAAATATTCAGGAACGTGTAGGGGTAGTTTTATTTAAGGGGTCGGTGATTGTATTTACTTCTTGAGCTCAATAATCAGTATCTAAAATGCTTGAATGGTAAAAGCATGCCCATACCTCAAGGCACACCATCTCCTGCTCCTCTCGGTCTGGGTCATTGTAGTGGACTGGGTAGCCAACACCATGCTGGCAGGCCCGGGCCAGTCTCCGTATCCGCTGCCACATCAGGGCCCTGGAGTGTCTGATCCCCCACAGAGCAGACGTGGGCCTGATCTCCCACTGCTTCAGCGCTCTAGCACATGGCATGCTCTGACCATGAGGCCTCACTCGCCACGTGAGGCTCCAGTCTGTTTGAGATCATAAGAAATCCACACCTCTTGCCGAGTTCCTCTTTGTTTTCCCGCCGTCCGTTCTGAAGCATTGTGATGGAAAGAAACAAGGGGCGGAAAGGCATCAGTGACCCTGACGAAGAGAAGAGTGTTTACAAGGGAGAGGGCAGAAGGGGATTAGGACTGGATGCAATCCTGATTCCTCTGTGCTTTATTGCGTCTCACCAGCTTAGGCCAGATTAAGCCTGGAGGTCTTAGTGTCTGAGTTAGAGGGACGGAGAGGAAGACGAGTGACAGACGTGGAGTCAGTGGTGATTCTATATGCTTCTTGATGAACTCCCCCGTAATACAACAGATTAGAATACACTGGTAAATGAACCCTGTAGTGGAAACATATGGCCACATACATGTAACAGCATTAATACGCTCTGGAGATAACAGTGGTACCATTTGATTTTACAGTGAAGATCACACAGATAAACACTGATCAAAGTTCTTCAGTGTGAGTGATCAAGTGACTCCAACCCTGTCATCCTCACAAAGCCACAAAGGTAAACCACACCATCAACTGATAGCAAAGCTGATTGCAGCTGATTGGCTGGAATCACATGTATTATTATTTTTCTGTTTCATCAGGATGTTTAAAATAATACTTACAATGGCTATGTTCTTTAGGCCTTTTGCACCTTCTCTGTCTTTATAGACGCTTTGACAGCTGGAGCATGAACAATACCCCTGATTATTGCATTTTCACCATAGTAGTATTTATCATTATGGCAAAAAGGCTGCTTAATAATCAGAAGACACCAAGTTTAAGTGGAGTTCCTGGATCATTTACAAAGACGGATATTAAGAGTATCAGCATAGCAATTACAATATGATTCTCAAAATAAAGATGTATATAAATGAAAAATTGGGTTCTAATTTTAGTCAGTTAATTCTACGCTGTTACACAGCATGTCCTGGATACTGTATTTATGGGTGTTACACTTTGGAGGGTTGTAATTTGTCGCTTATAACTACATTCTTTTTAACACAACACAATGTATTTTTAATACAGCACTATGTTTGTCTAGGAAACCTCTCTCACAGGGGACACAAAGCTATGTTAAGACTGAGATCTGCTACGTTTTGGTTTATTATAACATAAACCATCTATGCTGGTGTGCAATGTTTATACATAATTCCTCTTATCTTTTATTTTTATTGTACTATATTCTATT
Source organism: Parambassis ranga (assembly GCF_900634625.1). NCBI lineage: Eukaryota > Metazoa > Chordata > Actinopteri > Ambassidae > Parambassis > Parambassis ranga. Next base: position 8,653,683 of record NC_041037.1, on the reverse strand, counting down.
TTATTCTATTTACTTCTTGCTCTTACTGTTGGTGTTGTATTTCTGCCGGTACCCGAATTTCCCTGAGGGACCTTCTCAAAGGGATTAATACAGTATGTTCTATTCTATTCTATTCTATTCTATTCTATTCTATTCTATTCTATTCTATTCTATAACACTATTATGATAACGTTTACAGAAACCTCCGCTTCCGTTGGATTCCTATACTTACAATATGTATATAATTGTACCTTCTGCATTGTGCTACAAAGAGTGTGCACACAGCCTGTGTGCCTTTGTAAAACTTATCTGTCCTCTAACTTCTGCTGCAGACTGACATCTATCATGTGACTGACTGTCACATGATGTGACGCCGTGTTGTAGTCTGTCAGCTGTTCGTACAGGCTTGCTGCTCGGTGAGTACATATACCGGGTGTTTACGCCTTTATTCCTTCTTCTTTAAACAGCTAAATACGTTGTTTGTGTGTAACACGTCAAGTGTTTCCATCTGTGCAGCAGTTTTCATCACGACAATTTACAGAAAGATTTTCAAAGCTATATTTGAACAGCTAGCTTCTGTTAGCATCCTCAGCTTATTTGGCTACTGTTTGCTAGCTAGTTTCTCGCTAACGGGATATTTGCGTCGCTGTTTGCGTTATGAGTTGACAATTTAATATGTGTAATGGGCGCTTGACTACAGTGTAAACACAGCTTTCTGCCACAGATCATGTGTTGCGTTGTTTTGTACCATCTCCATTAAATAGCCATTATGAGTTGTCGTGACATTGAGTCAAGCTAGCCATTAGCTTGACCTGCTGCTGCTAGCTTCAAATGCTGGGCTGAATTTTAGCTTGCTATCTAACGTCAGAATTAATTCACCAAGGTGACATGTGAAATATTTGCTATATGTGCCTGAAAGAAATATTTGCATTCGATTGGGTTGAGTCTCTGTTCCTTCAAAACTGGCTATACAAAAACTTCAAACACATCTGTAACGGTGTTCCAACCTAGTTCAAAAGTATGGCGTCTTTATTAAAGTGTTGTAAATCAGTCAAACCAATAACTGCTGTATTATTTATTTAAGGTTGTCCTACAGTCGTCAGCTTGTCTAAACCTGTAATTTTGCATATGATGTGGAGTCACTGGGCTGAGGTTTCTTCTGTTTTCCATCCAGGTGGACCTTTTATCACACACACACACACATATATATATATATATATTGTAAGGATAATATTGCAAGATGGATATCCGCGGGGCTGTGGACGCTGCAGTCCCTACCAACATCATTGCTGCAAAGGCAGCTGAGGTTCGGGCCAATCTGGTTAACTGGCAGTCCTACCTCCAGTAAGTTCAACATTACAGCTGTACATTGTGTGTTTGTATACTGTCTAATGCAGCTGTGCCTTGAAACTGTACATCAGTTATCCTCATTCATTGATGTTGTAGAATGATTTTTCTACTTTGTGTAGAAAAGGTTGTTGTTCTGAACTGCAGCAAGTTTTGGATTTTTTTCCTGTGCTTTTACAATACTCTTGTGCTTCATGAAGCTTTCGAGTAATGATGCTAAGTAGTTCCGGTGCTCTATATTTAAGTTAAGCTGTACATATTGGTGCAAATGCTGCTTCTGTTTTATTTTTACTATAATATTTAATTAAAATTTTACTACTTAAGCATTACATTAGTCACGTAATGGCAGACTGAGTGTAGTGTGTTAAAAGCAGCTCTGCTCTAGTTCCTGGATTATGATTCACTGTCCTGAGTCTTGGGTGATACTTCCTCTTTCAACACAGCAGCTCTGATTTATATTTCACAGTAGCATTCAAAATATAATCTAACTCTTGTTTTGTTTTGCCTGGATATACAAGAACAACAAATGATTTTGTAAACCTACATACACCATGAGTGCTTTGTCTTGACGAAGATGTGTAAAATGTTGTACTTTGAAGCAGCGTGCTGGTGTTAAATTATAGCACAATCCTCTAGTGAGCGTTACACTGACATGCATATAGTGTGCTTTATCAGTAAAGGATATTTTTTTGAGTGTCTTGTGATGAATAATTTCTCAGTGGTTGGTTTGTTCCTACAAGGAAGTGCGCTCCTCATAGCAGGCAATTGTGCTGAAATGGCTGTCTTGAATAATTATCTTCTAGGAGTCAGATGATTTCAGTGGAAGACTGTGAGTTCATCAAGAAGTTTGAAGTCGCCAACTCTGAGGAGAAGCAGGTCATTCTTACCAATGAGGGACATCAGGTATAGTCCTTTTTACACTCGTCATTACTATGTGTGCCATCCTCACACACTGAGCACACAGCCAGTTGCATTAAGAAGCCTTACAGCCCTTTCAGATAAATAATAGTGTTGGAGCAAAATTACACAAGCAGCTTCCTTCATTACCATCTCTTGGACTGAATGTACAGTCACACCTACCAAGAAAAACACACAGTAGTGTGTAACTTGTCACACTCATGCTAATTTACAGTGTAAGCCCTGAGACAGGATCTGCTGCAGTAGAAGTAACACCAACAGACTGCTGATTTTGAAACATTTTATTTTTTGTATTTTGGTTACCTGAGCTCGTGTCTAGGCTCCCTCATCTCAGTGGCAGGAAAAAATACAAAGACCATTTGTTTGTCAAGACTAAGATGTGATGTGTTTTTTCTTCTTTTTCTCAGTGTGCGAAGACATTTCTAAACCTGATGGCCCACATCTCTAAGGAGCAGACAGTCCAGTACATCCTGACTCTGATTGATGACACGCTGCAGGTACACAGACAGATGAGACATGAATGTGTATAGATACAGACACCTGTATAGGGCAGTAGGACTATTGATTTAAAGGTTTAAATGGTTGAAAGATTGTACTGTGTTACTGTCACAGGAAAGGAGTTGTGATTTAGATGAATTTGTAGCTGAGGACAATGTCAAAGGTAAAGACACAGTAATTGATATAGGTTTCACATATTTTCCTTTTTTAAGGTTGGGCTCCCCTTCTCACACTTAATGTTTTCTTGTGAGGATGGATTTCATCCCATGCACATGTACAATCGAATAGCTCATCTAAGTTTATTTTTCTGTTTCTCAGGAGAACCATCAGAGGGTAAACATCTTCTTTGACTATGCCAAAAAGACAAAGAACACTGCCTGGTCCTACTTCCTCCCAATGCTGAATCGCCAGGACCTCTTTACTGTCCACATGGTGAGTTTGGAAGAATTCAAGACCAACAGAAATTTTCCTTAAAACTTTCCTTGGTGACCCCCCCCCCCTTGGTGGTCGTGTGCTCACCTGTATGTGTGCACATTTGTCTGTGTGTGTATGTTTGCGTGCACATACCTTACGGAAACAGAAACATTTCAGTAGTAAAATCATTTTTATTGGCCCAACAGAAACATTTTATGTGCATTTAAACAAAAATAGGCACACGCATACATTTGGGCACCCCAAGAGCCCCCTTTTGTGGCAGTAACAGCCTGTATATATATAGCCACAGACAGTTCCTGAAGTCTGGCAGGTGATATTTTGGCCCATTCCTCCATACGAAACAGCTCCAGGTTCAGGCAGGTTTCCTGGCTTCAGTGTGTAGACAGCCTGCTTCAAATCAATCCATACATTTTCAATTATGTTAAAGACTAGAATGGCCATTACAGAACATGGTACTTGTGCTTCTGCATGAATTTCTTGGTGGATTTTGAACAGTGCTTAGGATCATTGTCCTGCTGAAAAATCCAACCCTGGCGTAGCTTCAACTTTGAGACTGACTTAAACATTCTTGTCAAGAATCTGCTGATACCGAGAGGAATTCATGTGGCACTCGACTTTAATAAGGCTTCCAGTACCTGTACTAGTAACACAGCCTCATAATATAAATGACCCAAGCTCTTCTCAAGGAGTTGATGCCAAGCATACCTCCTCTGGTTGTGACCAAATAACTCTTCTTAGTCTTAAATATCTACATGTCTGGAGGAAAAGAAATGTTGCTGTAATCTTCTCTTATTTGACTATTATTTGCTATATAGAGGGGGGGGGCAGGCGTTAAGGGGACCGGCCACCCCCTAATATAATGGTAGGGTAAACACGGACATGTAAGATCTAATAAATGTTTTACTGCCATGAATTTTTTACAGATGCCTCCGTTTCTAATCATAGCAAGGCATCAATAATTTCTTACAAAACTAACCTTCCTCTTTTTTTTTCTTCAAAAACAGGCAATTAGTGTAATGACTTCTTGCTGTCATCTTTTTCAAATAAAGAATGGTCTTCTGATGGTAAACAGAGTGCTCTGGTAGGGCACACAGTTTAATTAGGAACAGCAGCCAGATGGCATCCAGCAGGTGGGCATAATGTGACCCCAAGTCTGTATCACAGCACTTAACTCAGTCCAACTGTCATGCTGAGACTTGCTTTTAAATTACAGCCTCAATGTTTCTGCTCCTAGCAAGGAGGAAATTGGAGAACTGCATTTGTTCCTTTCTTATCACAGAACACAGGGAACACTCACCAAGCTGAAATTGTTTATGAGATAGTAGATGTGACCAAAGTCATTTCTGTGCTTAGATGGGGCTGTAGATCATGGTCCATGTTAAGTAAAGTTTTCTGAGGGGTTTCTAGACATGGCATTGCAAACTGAAGGACTCAGCCTGCTTCTTCATTCTTTATTTCTCCCTCTAACTACACAATACTCTTCCATATCTTAGTGTTTGCTTCTAAACAAAGCAGCCTACCAGAAACATTGCAGGTAGCAACAAAAAGATTTTCAGTTTCAGTTGGTCTGCTGTGGTGTCTCAGTGGAATTTATTCAGACCTTGCTGTAACTTTCTAATGTCGGCATGTAAAAATCTCCCTCCTTCACGCATTAGGCAGCAAGGATCATCGCTAAGCTGGCTGCCTGGGGCCGAGATCTGATGGAGGGAAGTGATCTGAACTACTACTTCAACTGGATCAAAAGCCAGCTCAGCTCACAGGTACATGAATCACAATCCCACACACACACACACACAATCACTTCTGTTTTTATTCAACAGCCCGCTGCAGTCCTGTGCAGTTGTGGTTAGCTGTGGTACATCTGTGTAGGCTGAGGTGATAAATGTTGCTTAATGTTTGCAGTAGAAAAAGGGTGGTAAGAGGTTTCAATCAACTAAACATACTTTACAGACCTAAAACAAAATCAAAGCCTACTTAAATGTCAGTGTTTTAAACAATATCACAACTCTTGCCTTTTCTGTTAAGGAACTGAAGCCTGTATTTCCTTTTTTAAAGGAGTAAAATCATCCTACTAGCCAAAATCATTCCTAATTTGTATTTCTGTTGATTTTAATTTTGAGAAGGCTTGTCAGATCTCGAGATGACAGCTCCTGGGTAGGTGCCTTGAATTGCTTTGGCAGACATATGCACTAATGAGCTGGATGAAGAATAGTATGAATAATAGTTTGTTTCGTGCTCATGCCTTGTACACCAAAACTTCTAACATATCCTGAGGTTGGGTTTAAATCAGATATAGCCTCTTCCAAAAGGACCTCTTCATTTCGAACGTACCACTTTGTGAGATATGCTCTTAAACTCTTTCTTTGAATTGCATTTGATGAATTTTTCTCCTCAACAGCCGAGCAGTGAATCAGTGAGCATCCGCTGTCCCTGATTTGTTTACAGCTCACACTGTGTAATCCACTGTAACTCAGCCCCAAGCGATGGATTGTGAACAATATTGCACCTGTTTGTTTGTTTGTTTATCTCTCATTAGAATCTACATGGTACAGGTCCAGAAACAGGCACAGGAGCAGGAACTATTTCTCCCAGTGAAGTGAGTATAAATGAAGAGCATCTTCAGTCTCGCTGGTGCTTCCAGATAAAGAACGGCAGGGTTTGCACAAACTGCGGACTGTCAGCTGTCACTGGACTTTCACATCTTTTTTTCCTGCACTGCAGTTTTACATTCATAATTCCAGATTGTTTGGAGCTGTGAGTCTGCTGACATGAGCAAATATAAGAAGAATTCTTCATTTAGACAGCGTGGTGTATGCTGCCACTGTTTGATTTAAACTGTTCTAGTTAAAATTGCATGCCATAAGCCAATTATCCTCAATGCTGAAGGTGCATGTCAAAGAGCTTTTTCTGACCATTACAATAACAAGTGAAAATTGAAACGGCACTTGCACAGCAGCAGCATCCCCCCATTTTATAGTCCATACTTTGTAATTATTCTGAGAAGTGTACTCAGAAATACATACATAAGCTCTATCTAATTACTGATCATCATGTTTTCCTCTGCATTTTCAACCAGGTAACTTCTGCTCTTCTGTCTTCACCACTGCTTGTTCCTCTTGCTGGACTTCTTTGCTTTTTATTCAGCCTCTTTTCAATAACAGATTAATGTGATCTACTTTCTTCTCTCAGCTTCTTCCACTCTAATCTCCAGTTACATTACTCTGCTTAGGTGTGATGGGACCCTTTTCCCTGCTGTTGCTCTGTATCAGTCAGTCTGTGATCTAGCATGTGTTGATGTATATGTATCATAGACTCTGCATGTGCAATGCCTCACGTTGGATAGGTGATGGTAATGCAAGATTCGGACTGGTCTTTTTTTTTTCCTTTTGTGTGCTGTATCTGCTTGTCAACCACTTCATGTTTCAGAAGTGCACTAAATGTATTTGACTTTCTAACAATTTGTTTGTTCACCTGATCACAGTTTAGACTCAGGCTCCTGTTTAAATAATATGTGCATCTGTCTTCTGCAGAGCTCTCAGTACGTCCAGTGTGTGGCTGGGTGCCTTCAGCTGATGCTGAGGGTCAATGAATATAGATTTGCCTGGGTGGAAGCTGATGGAGTCAACTGGTAGGTGATGATTTTTCATTTCATTAAAATCTGCAATTAAAACGAATGATAAAACAGTTTGAACATAGCATACACCTCTCCTTAAAATCCTCATAGTAATTGCATTAGATACCTTGTAGTGATGAGGACAATGATGCAACAACTGTTGTAAGTCACTGTTGATACATAAGGTTGTTCCAAGACCAAGGGCCAAAGTACAATGAGTTTTGAAAGGCATTTCATAACAGAACCATCAAAAATGGGTCAGGTTTAACTAGACCAAATTTATCAGTGGCATCAATGTGTTACTAGCTGCACTAGTAGCTGAGACAGAAAGGCTGGTTGCCATGTCTAGGTAGGTGAAGTCTCTATCCTGATGGAAGCATATTGCACTCACTGTGCAAATAAAGCTTTAAGCATAGCAAGAGATCCAGAGCTCTCTGTGTGGTCTGTATGTCAAGACAAAATAAAAACATATCCAATCCCATAGATTGGACTTGTACAAAGTTATGCCCTTTTGATAATCTAAAATCTGAAAATATAGCTGACATGTTCATGCCCTCATCACCCGGAGGCAATATATTCTGATGTCATGTTTCTAAAGTCAGAACTTTAAAAAGAAGTGTACAACTTAAAAATTGATAGAAGGCTTAAAATTACTGCTTCTTTTAAAATGGGTTGCGCTAGAAATTATTAATGATTTCCAGCATCTTACACCTGGTTCCATGCTTTAGTTTTTTTTTCTTTACAAATATAGCATAATAAACCAGCCTTACTGCTTAAATTGAATGAGATAATTACTGCACATCTGTGAAATCCACATCTCTGCACTTAACTGCTATTTCTGCAAATGTCTGACTCGCAGTCTCATAGTAGTCATTAGTACTGTACTCTGCATTTTGAGCAACTCTTCCGTTATCTGAAGACGGAACGTTTCATTCTCCGTCATCAGAGATAATGGAGGAGCAGCATGTAGGTACACAGCAGTGAAAGCTCCTCTATTAGTGAACTGGTAGCAGATAAATGTGCCCTCTCTTTGCTGCACTTTGTGCTTTTTTTGTCCATTCTAGTTTTTATTTATTTATATTAATATTGTTATTTTTCTGTTAAGCATCACAGCAGTGCTAAGCAACAAGTGCGGCTTCCAGCTCCAGTATCAGATGATCTTCTGTGTGTGGCTCCTGGCCTTCAGTCCTCAGCTCTGTGAACAGTTGAGACGTTACAACGTAGTGCCTGCCCTGTCCGACATCCTCCAGGAGTCTGTCAAGGAGAAGGTCACTCGAATCATTCTGGCTGCCTTCAGGGTGAGTGGGGAATTTCTTACTTGTGCGTGCTGTTAAATGCTACTTTTTCATTGGAAAAGATTTAAAGACACAGGCTGAATTGCTGATCTATTGTGTTGGTCCTTTGTGGGCTAATATGCCAAAAACCTAGACTTGTCAAGTGTATTAAATAAATAGTGAATTAAGTCAAATAAATGTAAAATCTAAAGATTCCCAAACTGTTACAGTTTTAAAATGCCACAGATGTACAGATATTAGTTACTGACTATTGTTATTGAGCAGTATAGAGGAGCATTGAAGGGCAAAGCATGTGAAGCCCCAACACCTCTAAAACTGAGTCATCACTGGATTTGGATGAATAACTATTTATTGATTGTTAACAAATTTATTCTTGAAAAGTTATTGTGTCAATTTTGCCTTCACATTTCTGCTGCCACCAAGTGGCAGAAAAATCAGTTAAAAAATTATTATTTTAATCAAATGTTACACAGCACCTTTAACATTTCCATGGGCACTGGAGTCAACACAAAGAAACCTAAACAGCTCTGAAATAACAGATGAGGCAGCCTATAAAACAACCAAGGCCATAAATGATACATAAATGTGGTTTATGATTGTGCTGCCCTTTCAGCTCCCTGCTGTGATTGCTCAAAACATCTGCTGAATATTTAATGTAGTCCTAAGAGCACCGTGCAGGACATGTTCTATTGTTTTGACTTTATGCCAGGTAATGAAAATCCTCATAGTATGCTCTGTCAAGATGAAATTAATGACAAAGGGCCTACTCATCTATACACGCTGAGGTGCTTTTTAACAGCAGGAAGTTGGTAAGTTTGACAGGGGCACTAATGGAAGTCTGGAACATCTGGGATCAGTGTCTTTTAGGTCTTTATGAGGCTGACTACCAGGAAGAGTTTAGAAATTATTACTTGGTCCCAGATGACAACATCACATTGATGCAAAATACATTATACTGTGATGTCTGCCAATGCATGGCCACCCTGAGCACACATCATAATGAATACCAAATAAAATGTTCATGTCTAGTCAACCAATTATGGGCCTTGAGGAAATATAGATTTTTAAATGAAAAGCTTAGAGGATAGGCTGGCTTTGTCTGGCCTGCTAGCACCAGACAGCCTCAGCGACCTTGCTTGGAGCACAATGGTGTGATAAATAGCATTGATTACATGACTGAAACATGAGCTCAGAGTTAGCTGATTTTTCAAACCTATTTTAAGGAAGCCATTTACCGTTTCTTGTATCTGTCTTATTTTCTATCAGTATTTCACTGCTGTCATTATGACCTGAATCAATAGACACATTTGTTCTTGGTAGACTACTTAACCAGTGCCTTTTGTTTACTGAAAGAAATTAATCTGAAACCAGCCATTTAAGGGAAATGCTGTACTGTATTGTTCCTGGTTTTAATTTTCCCCTCATCTGCTTCATCACATTTCTCATGGTAGTGGAGCTGTCACATCAATGGTCTGCTCTCATGAGAGAAAGGGGTTCTGTTTTTAATTGCTTAGAAAAGTTTGTCGTTAAGTTTGACTTGTGTATTACAACTAATTAAAAGCAATGGTGGGCAGCAACGGGAGACCCTGAAACATCTTGACGTTAAGTGGGTTTTCCCTGGAGTCGTTTAGCTTCAGCTTACAGTGTGTGTTTGACATTAACAAGAAAAGCTCTGCAACATTGTTCCTCACCAATACAATGTTTATCTTCAGATGCCTCACATTTTGAGGAATTATCCCCTAAAAGTAGAAATTATTATCAATTATTTTACTTCACGAAGTATTTGTACATTGTCCTGCATCTGTCTGTTTTCCCAAATGTCCTAATTATGCAAATCACTTTCCTTTCCACATGGGACTAGCAAAGTGACTTGAATTATTCAGACCATCTGGAAGTCCTTGAACACATCGTCAAAGGCAATATTGCTGTGTTTGTGTTCGCCCTATCCTAAGTGTGGTACATGTTTTTGGAAAGCATGTTTAACTATTCTCAAAATTTCTTGTAGCCATATGCCCTTCAGTGGAGACTCTGGCTGACACTGGCTCTGTAGATTTACCCTGGTTTGGCTTGGTGCATTTTCTCCATTGGATATTTTGCAGGTTCTTTTTAGATGTAGCTGAGCTCCCATGTAGTGGCTTTCAGGTGTATGGAGTGCTTCACTCTCTCATCTCAATTTCACTGCTGAAACCACTTTTCTTTTGAGTCACTCCAATTGTTGCCACCAGAGTTTTCTCTCCATTATAACCAAAGGGTGACTTTCTGCAGCTTAATCAAAGATTTGGCTTTAAAAATAGGCTTTACAACAGTGGAACATTGTGTTCTTTCTGCAGTGAAAAATTGAATCCTAGCATGAGAACTGTATTCAGCCACAGAGAACAGAGAGTTTTGTCATAACTTTATTTTTGTTGGATTTTTACTTTCATTATGTTATTTAAAGGTAGGGTAGGAGATTTGATTCTGATGCACTTTTTGTTAAATTAGTGTAACTTCTCTTTACAATCCGATAGCAACCGATTAGTTCGGCAGTTTTGCATTAAAACGAAGAATATTAATCATCTGTGGAAGCTATAAAACGCTTAAAACATCAGCCAATCCTACGAGGCGCACCTGCGCGCACCAGAGAGGTACGTGCATGATGGCCGAAGTCACAGACTGGTTGGGAGACGTGGCTTCGGGGTGAACTCTGAGAGAAAGAGGCGGGTCTTCACTTTCAAAATCTGGCTGACTCTCACTGAGTTTTCAAATTCTCCTACCCTACCTTAAATATTGGAAGTATGTTGAAGTGTTTTTAGTCAGTACCTTCATAAATTCAATACACTTGGATGCAGTCTTGGAGAAGCTATATAAATGAAATTATAGACTCTGGTTTATTAGGTTCTGTGTCCTGCAGTTGCCAAAATATGACAAAAACAACATGTAAAAGGTGTAGAAAACTTTCTTTCAGTTGTAAAGTTTCAGTCCATCAGCTAAACATTTTGTCTACACAATGTGAAGCCCACAAGAACTTTATTTCATGGTCCAAACAAGCACTTATCAGCAAGTGCTCATTTTATGTTTCTGGACTGTTTAGCTATTTCTTTCAGTTCTATAAAATGAATTTATTGATTCCTTTTAATGCTCTTTCAGATCGTGAATATGAAACAATGTTTTCCTCTCTGATAGAATCTCCTGGAGAAGTCAGCGGAGAGGGAGACTCGGCAGGAGTACGCTCTGGCCATGATCCAGTGCAAGGTGTTAAAGCAGCTTGAGAACCTTGAGCAGCAGAAGTATGATGATGAGGACATCACTGAGGACATCAAGTTCCTGCTCGAGAGGCTGGGAGAGAGTGTGCAGGATCTCAGGTACTCAACAGACCATATTCCATGAATACCAAGCAGTCATTGTAAGTTTCACCACTAATTGTCATCATAAGTACACTTGCTACACAGACAGATGTATGTCAGCTATAATTACAAGCAAGTGCTTATGTTTTGAATAAGTGGTATCATTGTGCTGTCCAGTTGTATGAAGAGGCTTTGAATGCAGCATTGATTGTGAATACTCCATTGATTACATACAGGAGGAGTCCTCTATATGTTCTACTGCCCTGTCTTTGTGTTTCACATCAGATAAAAGATGAGAGAGTTTCTTTTTGCTTAGAAACAAACAGTTGCCATCCTTGGACTGTCCTTTATCCTCGTTTTTTGAATTTGTGCTCTGCCTCTGTTTTATCATCAGCTCATTTGATGAGTACAGCTCCGAGCTTAAGTCTGGTCGCCTGGAGTGGAGTCCTGTGCACAAGTCAGAGAAGTTCTGGCGCGAGAACGCCGTCCGTCTGAACGAAAAGAACTACGAGCTCCTTAAGTAAGACAGTTAATTTTCTCCATAGTCCTTGAAAACTTGATTCATTATTACTTTGACACTTCAGTAACAGGAAAAGAACAATGCTGCTGAAAGTCAGGCTTGTTCAGGTGAAGACAGACACAAATATGCTTCATTTGTGACTATGATACTGCCACTCAGGGAAATGGATTACACACCTTTTAAATTGTGTTTTGCTAAAAGTGGTTACATGATGTGCTACTGAATGGTCTGCAGATTTGAAGTGTTTTGTCTAATTTGCATATAAAAATGAGGCTTAGGGAAGTTAGATAATTTATGTTAAGTTTTACATTAAGTTTTACATTATCAAACTTGTTTAGCAACTAGTTTTTACAAATGTCTTTAGCAGTTGTAGACCAGTCAATATCTGACCAAGATGATATGTAGTTTTTATACCTTTAATCATGTTTTATAATAGAGGTGAGACACAGGGTGACTGGACTTCTTCTCCAGATTATTTAAAGATGTTTTCCAGGTCCTAAAAGGACTCAAACTAGTACAGTTGCAGTTTATTCATTCCTGCACTATGACCTGGATGACCTCAGCTAAGGTTGTTTTTTTATTATTATTTCATAAACATTTCTTCAAGAGCATCAGGGTTTGCACTTGATCCAAAGACAAATAAATCTAAGCATACAAATGTATTATTTAAACTGCTAGTGCATGGGTAAATATTAGGCTCTCCTCGGCTGTGTCCTTAGATACTAAAACTTGTCTGTTTCTGTGTTTGAGAGTAAAGATAAAGTGTCTCTGTTTTGCATCCATTGCTCTATTAGCTTTTGGAGTGTTTTCAGGTTAGGTTTAATTAAAACATGGGCTTCATCTGAACAAGTGAGAATGCTGCCATGCAAACCTTGGTCAGAATGAACAAGTGGGTCCATTTCCACACAAATCTTTTAATGGACAGACACACAGGCACAAACCAAATGCATGTAAACAAACCAAGAACAGGATGTTAGGGCACAAATGTGGCCCTATAAAACACATGGTTTTACCAAATAGAATGACCACCGTATCATAACAAAACATTTTGAGTATAATGGCACAACACTGTTTTTGAATGTTAGATGCCACAGTACACTACATAAAAGCATTATGTGTGTCTTTGTGTTGTTCCTTTTGGTTCACAGCTAAAAGGCCAATGTGAATTGGAACCAGGTCAAAGTAATATTTTTCTGCTGCTGTCCTCAAACCAAGAGAGCTGTAAAGTGATAATAATACCCCTCATCATTGTGAAGTTCAGTTTCATTTCTGCCTCATTAGTACTTTTGGTATCACATGTGTTGAATTGTTTTCTGCTCACAAAATGTTGAGCTAGCAAAGCATCTGGCAGGTTTAATAATGGTAGATCTTCATTTGTGCTCCTGTCCTTTTAATTAAAACAGATCCAGTCAGCAAGAAATGGATTCTGATGACAGATTAATCTAAAATTGAACACTCTTACAAGGGACTGCAAACAGCTCTTCATTTACAGTCAGTTCTGTGCTAACACCTGATTGTACTTCAGCAGCAATGGCACACACTCATGGGGTTTGTTCACATCTAAGGACTTAGATCACAAGAGATGTTTGTGAGCATCCTATCTAAGGGCTTAGATCACAAGAGATAAAACATCAATTTGTGTCCATGTTCTTTATTATTCCAGTCACATAGCCTGTTGACATTCAGTAAAAATCCTGGTCTCCTCATGTCATTGTCTCATCAGTCTTCTTGGCTCAGGCATCATCTCAGCTTAAATTGCCTTCTATTTTATGCATAATTCTCCCTTAATTTTAGCCACCCTTCCACTCACCATGAAGTCCAAGGTGTTGCTTGTTTTTTACGGAATACCTGATGTCTTCTGTCCTTGAATTTAGAGTTTGAAATTCCCCCAGTTTTAAATAACATTAACCTTAGCTCACTTAAGAGAAAGTGCTTTTCACTTCAGGACTACTTCAGGAAAAAAGCAATCTTTGCCTAGATGCATCTGAGAAATTCATCATCAGATTCCTATCAGAGAATAAGGTGTGATGGTATTTTGTGGTTTAGACAGGCCTCCCTATTTGAATGCTTTTCCTTTCGTCTGCCTTTCTTCAAAAGGATTTTGACGAGGCTGTTGGAAGTGTCTGATGATCCTCAAGTGATAGCAGTGGCAGCTCACGACATCGGAGAATATGTGCGACATTACCCACGTGGTAAACGGTAAGCCTATATTCTGTGAAAAACAGCTATATAAACTTAAAAAAATTTTGTGGTAGTGTCAGAAGACACTGCAGGGCGCAATGCTACTACAGCTGACCCATTTCTACATATGGATCTGAACTTGGACACGTCACAAATGAGTGGCAGTAAGTGTATAAACATCGATGTCATTATGTTAACAGAACTGGAAGCCTACAGTTACTTACGTTTGTGTTCATAGAAAGGCTGTCTGTAGAGCTTGTGCTTCATTAGACACGTCACAGAAGACCAAAATAGACATAAAACACACGTTTCTATAGTAACTCACGTCACATGCATGTATCTGAAAGCATGCAGATTGATAAAATTGATTAACCAGAAGTCTGTTTCTTTGTAAAAAACAGGTCATAGATAAAATGCTGCAAAACAATACTACATCTTGTTTGCATTTTATTTTATGAATAATAATTTATTCATAAAATTAAAACAAAACAAAAAAGCAATTAGCTCCAAATTAAACACAGCTGGCATTTGCAGTTGGCCTTACCTAATGGTGTGTTTGCTCCAGTAGCAGGTTGTTGTAGCAGGTTTAGGGAGGAGAAGACCGTTGTATATATTTATAAAGGTTCAGTGAAAAATGAAAGCAAGGTTAAGTGATTTTGATATAAATTGGATGCAGTATGACCAGCTGTAAATTTTAAGTATGTATGTTTGTATACATTTTAATCAGTTTTACAGTTAAATATCAAGACAAAATGATGGATCGATAATTTTATTTGTCAGCCATATCTGTTCTCAGGGATGATAGGCCTTGTTTTATATTCTCATGTCAGTAATAAGGCCCAGCCAGCATTAGTTTACACAGAGAGGATGTAACCTTGCCAGTGCAAAGTATCCTGTGTTTACACCTACTTTTCTTTTCTCTGTTTAGACCCTTTACTTCATCATTATGTGCATTACACAGGTCTGTTTTCCAGCTTAATATAGCATTATATCCTTTTACAAGGCCAATGACCCTTTGTTAGACAAGAGATTAGATTACCTGATGGATCACTGAACAACCTGAAACATGAAAATGGTACCCGTTCTCTGTGTATAAAGGGCTTTTTCCCATTATTCCTTGTAATCCTCCTATTTCAGGGTGATTGAGCAGCTGGGTGGAAAACAGTTGGTGATGAATCATATGCACCACGAGGACCAGCTAGTCCGATACAACGCTCTGTTGGCTGTGCAGAAGCTGATGGTCCACAACTGGTAGGAACACATTTACAACTGCACAGATATATTTCTGTTTAAAGATGACCACTCATACAAACATTAGCCAAATGAAGCAAACAATGAATAAATCATCATGCTTGTGTATTTTAGTTCTAGATGTTTAGATGTGCATGTAGGTTAAAAAGGCCAGAGTTGGAAATTCTATCAGATCAATGGCCAATTATACTGATAGGAAAGGTCATGTCAATCAATGTGTGCACACACGTGTAATGGATCTGATCATCAACAGCTTAGATGTTAGGCAGAGTAATGCTTTGTTTAATCGCTCATTATCTTGAAGCATTTCAGCTGGCCTGAAAGTCAGCCATCACAGCCAACTACATGCATTTTCCAAAAAAAAAAACAATAAAAACATTTTAGCCGTCCGAGAAAACGTATGGTAAGCCCCCACTCTTACTTGATTCGAAAACTTGTTGCACCCATCATCTTTGTGTGCTTTTTCTGTGCACTGGATTGCTTGGAAAATATCAGCAAGCAACAAGTGTAAATGTGTTTGTTTTGCAGCCTCTATCTAAAACACACTCAGCCAGTTCCCTCAGCAACTGTGGACAGAGGTATTGTTTCTAATATCAGTGTGTAGTGCAGCTTTCCCATTTAAGTAATGGTCTGTGTAAAAATATAGGGTTTCTTCTGTGGGCACGAGTTTATTTATTGAGCTTTTTTTTTAGTCTAACGTGTGTTAACCAAGAAGATGGAGGGGGGATTATTTCGGTGTCAGGTATTCAGTAGAAAGCAGGGTGGAAAATAATTTTTTTTTAATCTGTGATAACATCTTACAGTTAAAAATAAGAGTTTCAGCTAAGGGAAAGGGGGCATATTTATTTTGAAATAGATGATAACTCAATATGAGGGTAAAATAGAAGGAAAGGAATGAAGCATTCAGGTACAATAACAAAACTGTAGAGCTCTGTACAAATGAAAAGCCAAGGTTGAAACTACATATACACACACACACACACACACACACACAAGTCAAATTTGATTTGATGAGAAAAACCTTTGATCACTCACAGTTTGTTTTTTAGCTTTATAAAAGCAGACCCATCAGACAAATGACATTTGAGGACATCCATCCATCCTTGTACCTTTTTTAACCTTTACTTCTTGGAGGCCATTATTCATTATTCCTTCCTCTTGTGATGAACATAAATCCAGGTGGCAACATGGTGTCAGCAGTGCTGTGCTGAGAGTTCTGCTATATTACTTTTCTTTTTTCTTTTTTTCTAAATAGGTTTACAGGAGGATAGGGCATTGTGGTTTTTGGTCAGTTTTTCCTGTTTTTACAAATCAGCTGCTCTTCTAGTTTAGTTTATTCTGGAGTATGTGAGAGGTCGTGTCTCAAGGTTGTTTCGCCACATTGAATTATCTGCTGCCTACACTCATTCCTGTCATAAAAGAGAAATGTGTGAATGCATCTGTAGAACCAGCAGATCTCTGAGGTTTTTCTTTCATGATGAGGTCTCCTTTACTCACAAAGAGAAGGAAGGTTTGTTTTTTTTTGGTTGGTTTTTTTTTTTTTTTTTTTTTTCTTTTAAAGCAGCTCACCGCACCCACTGTCACCTTGAGTGGGTTGCCCTGCTGTTGTTGCTTCCATAAGAAGATCTTCTTGTCCCTTCTTACTTGAGGCTTCTGCTGTCATGACAACCACAAGGATGAAAATGTGAATAGTTATTTATTTTTGTGCCCTTTAGTCGGCTTTGAAAAGTTATTTCCTTTAATGTATTAACTTATCTTGAATATCTTGCCATCCAAAATCTCATGTGCAACCAAATACACGCTGGTACATCTGACTGAAATATAAAATATGAAAATAGCTTGGAGAAAAATCATCTCAATAAACCAAAACCAGGAAGTGATCTCATAAAAAACTGACACCAAAAATCATGAGTTCAAAGAGTGGGGGCAGCAAACAAAATATAATGAGAAGGAGGAAAACCTTGGAACAGTGTATAATAGAGTGATGCAAATTTGGAGAGTGCATTCGGCTCTGTTGGGACTCCAACATGACTCTTGTAGCTACTTTAATGCATGAGTACACAGAGCTGTCCAACTTCTGACTGCAAACACACCACTGTGAGATTTTTAATTATGTACTTTCCTGTAAAGCGTTTACACTCAAAGGCTGTAGACTGCAGGAGCTGCTATACACTTCCGACGGTACTGAGGTACTGAGCCGTTTTTGTCCACTGACGGTAAAAAATATGGACGCAGCTTCAGCTACATCACCCTTCGGTTTCTAAAGCACTGTGGGAGGCTACAGGAGATTTAAACCAAAGATGAACATATTTGATATTTTAAAGAGAAGAGAAAACAACTCATCAACACTTTATTTTCTGCGAGTCTCTCTGTGTCACTAACCGCTGCATTGATTTATTGCTTAAACTAGTGTAAAGATAGAAAAATGGCATCTGGTAGAAACAGAAGTAGAAAATAGCTTCATATAAAACTCCTAATGGCAGTGACAGTGATGGCCTGAGTTCATTTGAAAAAGAG
Organism: Parambassis ranga; assembly: GCF_900634625.1. NCBI lineage: Eukaryota > Metazoa > Chordata > Actinopteri > Ambassidae > Parambassis > Parambassis ranga. The sequence goes on along the minus strand of NC_041037.1, from coordinate 8,635,806 downwards.
TAAAAAAAAATTCTTCAGCATTTTTCTGCTTCTGAGCTGTGTTTAATGTTTCTGGAACCCATAAGGTTACTGTCATGATGGCGTGTCTGAAAATGTTACTGCCAAAAAAGAAAACTGATGGAGAACGGTGACCTTTCAACATAATGGCATTATATTTCTGCACTACTTCATAACTGAGAGAAGTTTAAAAAAAGAAGCTTCCATCAAAACTCATTTTAAAGGCTAACAAAGGCTCTAATTTTACCCACCCTGAAGTGGGGATATGAGCAGATATGTATTTAATCAGAGGAATGATTGGACATCATTACATCCTTATCAGCACCTCTAAATAGTGAAGGGGTAGTGAGACAGGCATTCAAAGCTTAAGTTTTAATAAAAGTGATATTTCAGATTAATCAATAAACACGGTCATTTCAAGCATTGTGATAATTGGCCCCTTGTTGTTGTTTTCCCAGTGAGGATTAGCTGCTATAAGCTAAGCTAACTGTTTACTCCATCTTCTCACTTTTTTGATTAACCTCCAATGTGCTGGGGATAATAGTGTTGTTCTTTTTCAGGGAGTACCTGGGACGACAGCTCCAATCCACCGATCAGCAACAGGCTCCAGCTGTGGCACCCCGAAGCTGAACTCCCTCTGTGCATGTGTGCGCGTCTGTGTGTTAATATGTTGATGAATGTGTGTACATTGGTCTATGCCATTCTATTAATCAGTGAAAAATCAACCGGTGTGGTTTCCTCTTCCGTCCACACCCCAAACGATCCTCGATGTGACTTGATGATTTGCCTGTCGTGCTTCGTGTCGTGCTCTATCAGCTATGTGACGTGTGGTGATCGAAGTCACACTTTATGTGTATGTTGATGTACAAACGTAAAAAAGTTATTTAAGTCTTACCTGTAAAACATTCTATGAGGTCCAATAAAGATGCTTATCTGTGGTCACCCTGTGTGTGTTGGTGTGTCCATGTGAAGTGACATGACCTGACATTCCATGTAGTGACAACAGCACAAGATCTGCTGTATTTATGTATTTATTTAGAGTTTTTTTCTAGTCTTCTCATATCTCTCAGGGAGAAGTGAAATGTCATAGGTAGGACAGAAACATGGACAATAAATCCAGGGCCCTGTTCTGTGCTACAACAGTTGGGTATAAATTAAGAGAATAATTCATCATTTCAGTAAATAGATTAAAAGTGTCTGATTTATTATGTAAATATTTCCCTGTACACAAGATGCTGAAGGTGGAAGCAGGAAGAAGATATTCCTGTCTCTGAAGTTAACATTTATGTAGGAGAGCTGTATCCCTTTACTGAGGCCACAAACTTATCAATCACCTCTTGCATAGATAAAATGTGTGCAGCAGTGAGTTATGTGTGTGTGTGTAGAGCTTCTCAAATGTTTGTGAACCCTGCAGAATATTCTATATTCAGTCCTTGTTGAATTCACTGTAATTCAGATTTCATCGTTCCATCACCACTAGCAAGTGAGCTATCCTGATACAACCCCCTCCATGGGTGGTTCCATGGTGTAATGGTTAGCACTCTGGACTCTGAATCCAGCGATCTGAGTTCAAATCTCGGTGGAACCTAAATTTATTCCCCATATAATTTTTTTTTTATTCTTAATCTTAACCATGTTTAACCGATAGAATGGGTGCATATAGTTGAATACAGTGTGATTCTTTCTCTCAAATGTCAGCGTCTCATTTAGGTCAGTAACTCTATTCAGGTCTCATCTGTCCAAAAACTATTTTCCCAGCAGCCTTCTGGTTTGTGTACAAACTCTTGCAACAAACACACTTAGGACTTAAAATATAGAAAATACTTACGGGTTCACAAACAAACAGCACTGAACATCCTAATGAAAGTGGAGCTGAAGAGTCCATAAATATCTGTAGTCCAAACATGCCGTCTTGGGTTTGACTTGACATATTTTACCATCTGTACTTTACTGCCACATAGATCAGACCTGCAACACACACATCACATTCTGAAGACAGACATGTGAAGGTTCAGATGCACGTGTACAAAAGCCTCCAGTTGTTTCTTGTACTAAGTTCTGTCTGGTCTCTTACTGCTGCTTTCTCTGCCTCCACTTTAAGAAGAAAATACCATGACTCATTTGTTGTGAATGGCTCTAAAAACAAAAAACTTTTTTGTGACTATCTTCTGATATGAGTAGGTGGAGCACTCCTGTCAGGATTTAAATTACAATGTGGGTGTGGGTGATTTTTCTTCTCGTCTGACCTTCACTGTGGGTTTTTTTTTATCATGCACCTACTTCATTATTTCTGCTCATTCAGCAAGGCAACAATCAGCTGTAAAGTTGACATGGAGACAGACTCCCTATAGGAGATGCAGACAGGCATGTGAATAGAATGTGTTGATTTTGAAGACTGTTTTTGTTCGTTTAGGTTCAAAGGCTGATTTCATTTTTCTCTTTAATCACTTGCTGAACATCACATCCGTCAGTGCTGACACATTTGTATAAAGAGCCATGGGTGCAATTATTTTCATGTTTTTCAGTAATGTAATTGCTTTGGTATCTGGATGGATCGATCTTCACAAACCTCTATAGACACGTGTTGATGAGGACTGTCAGTCGTTCAGGTCATTTTCAGTCAGAAGGTTGAAGCAAGGCGTCTGGACTTACAGAGCTTTTAAGAGTTTTGTTGAAGGCTGCCTTCAGGAGGGGGGAAACAGGAATAAAACGTTGATTATATTCTTAAATTAGAGACAGCTGGACTCAATATTGGTCCTCAATACTGGCTGAAGAAGCAGCGGTCACATGTGACACACACACACAGGAGTCAGGTTTCTGACATTTACCTGCCGGGAAACTACACAAAGCATGAAGGCAAAAAGCCTTGAAACTAAATAAACACTGGCACATAGTCGAGGTGTGGGGCATCACTGCTTTTGTTTCCCGAAAAAGACACAATGTACAAGTAATAACACACACACACACACACACGTTTCAAGTCATAACTATCCATGTATTTCCATCTTTGTCAGGAATCTATATAATGATAATAATAAATATTTAAATGTATTAAGTGGAAACTAAAATCATCTAAAAAATCGTCTTCTAGGGCCGTTGCTTTATATTAACAAAAGGCTCACGGTGAATTCTGTACATCTAAAGTTGAATATGTTACCATGGAGATTTATAGAGACAAATCTCATTAAAGTCCAGGGGCCATAGTATTACAGATAAGATCCCAAATTCAAATAGTATTCACTCATAACTGAAACAATCCTTATTTGTATTCTGCAGGAGGTTTTACTTTTTCTCAATTGCTGCAGAATTTACCAAAATCTGCCATTTGCCCAGGGCTACTCACGATTTCACATCTAACTATTTACTATTTACAGCAGACTGCTGTCTGTCACAAACATCCACGCTGCCAGCACCAGGCCCATGAGACATCTGCTTCCAGATGCCTTCAGTGCTGGAACTAAGCTCCATGAGGAAAATAAATATGCTTTCCCTTCAAAAACACAACTGTGCTTTAACTTTCCAACACAAATCCTGCCATTCTTCTGTCTGCCAGGCTTTAACCTTGGGAGATGATGAACGCCCATTCAGCTTCAACACCTACAGTCTCTTCAGTACGTAACCAGTCCTTAATCTTTGTGAGGATGCATTCAAATCATCTCTCTCTCTCTCTCTCTCTCTCTGCCAACGTAGATGCACTCATCCCTCGTGTTTTAATGTCTAAAAGGTGTGGAGAGCTGGGATATACACAGAGTCAATATTTATGTAGAGGCTCACTGCCTCTGGCTGCAGGCGCCCTGCCCTCTGATGCTCTCCAAGCTTTGTTTACAGTGGCTGGCACACTGCTGTCCCTGTGCATGCACTCCTGCAACAAGTGAGTGAACTCTGGACCCTGAAAGATTGTTTTTCTTCCCCCAGCTGCCTTTTGTTTCTTATGCTACCCACATTTGTTGTTCAGGGTCAAGGCAAAGGGTGAAACCAGCTGTTTGTGTGCACACATAGCCTCTGAGGTTTGGTTCAGAGATGAGCCTCCCCTGAGGCGGTGGCCTTCTTATGACTTGTTTCAAGTCATTTGATTCATCTCTCGCTCTCTCTCTGTCTGTCTTTCTAGATGGTGTCTTGTGTTTAAACAGCAGCTTTCAGTGTTCCTGCTGCCTTATTGTTTAACATTGCTGCAGCCGGGCCGATTGTTATATCAGCTCGCACAAAGATCACAGATCACTGCCTTCCTTCATTGATCAAATCCCTTTGCTCTTGTAACCATGGGTCAGACACTGTCCGTTCCCATGGTGACATTCGAGACAAGACTCTGCCGAAAAGCCACGCAGCGTGAGGCTCACTTAAAGGCTGCATCAATTCACCGTGTTTACGTCTCACTCTTGAACCTGGCAATAATGCTGCTGCATTAAGTTGTGGACGCCTGTTATCTCTTGCTGGAATTATCCACTTCCCAGGAGGCTCTGGGCTCCACTTTGTATCAGTCATGACCACGAGCAGGTGCACAGTAACCATTCCCCTTCTGAGCAATGTGCTGCCACACTAGGATGGAATTTCAGAGGCTACTGAATCCTTTCTGTTGTGACACAACAAAAAAGCTGTGTTGTAGATATTTTAAATAGTATTTTATATGGAACAAAAATAAAACAATAACAAATCATCCTGTGAATTCTATTTTTGCATCCAATGGAAACCGTTTTTACATTTTTATATGCCGTCTTACTTCCACTTGCAGGCTCCACCCACCATTCAGGTCTATCAGGAGGATTGGCTGACACCTGGTTCACCTGATGGTTGCACTAAATATAAATGCTTGGGTTGTCAGACACTCTCCTTCCTTTTTTTCCTGGATTTTGGGTTTGTTGAAAATGTCAGAAACCTTTGGTTAAAAACGTATATACAGAAAGGGGCTAATGTTTGCATTCCTTAAGCACTAATTGACTAGCCTACTGAAATATTAAATACCTATGTTATGATAAACGTGTTGCTGAGTTTTATTTCATGTTAGTGCTTTTATTTTGAAGGTTAAAAAAAGAGAGAGGAGGGAGAACTGGGCGGTTGGGATCATAGTTGTTTTGTTGTGGAGTTAAATAAAGTTATAAGAATGAGTCCATGGTGCACCCCGCCTTCTGCCCATTGACAGCTGGGACAGGCTCCAGCTCCCCCCATGACCCTGTAGCACCAGATAAAGTGGTTTTAGAAAATACCTAGATGGATTGTTGAGTCCCATATACCTATATACCTCACTCTCTTCTTTAACTTTCTGACTTTAATGTCGTGCTGTGGTGTTGTTGCCCCCTTTTGCAGGTAGTATTGATCAGGAGTGTCTAACATACTTCAGTCAGTAGGCATTACGATTGCAAATTTAAGGCCTAAACCTAACATAGAGGTTTGGTGGCTAGCTCTCATTAGTCAGAGCTGGCATATCGTGACACTTCTAGCGTGAGCACAGTTTGCCTCTAAAGTGGCATCAGCTCTACTTGGCACACTTGGTGCCCAGTTTATGAGGTGCTCAGCAGGAAGGTGGTTTCCAGCCTCTTGGATAACTTGCCACAGCTCTTCTGTTGATTTAAGCTGCTTCAGTGTCTCACTTCACCCTGTCCTATTTGCACCATGACAAAAACAAAAGCTAAAGACTCTTCAGATGCAAATGCAAAAAAACAGATCTGTCTATCAGTCTGAAAAAGTGAGATAAAAGTGCTCCTAGGACAAAAGGGGGCCAGTGTTCAAGCTACGAGATAACCTGGAATGATATAAGCACATTATTCATGACTGCTTGCTTTTGGGTGAGTTCATATGATCCTCAGTGCTTTAATGGAACGAGGTACTAGTGTGTGTCTAAATATTGCCAAGAACATTTAGACGAGCACAGCCAACAGCAGACAAAAAAAACATTTTGTTCCAAACTGTTACAAAATACAAAAACATCCTCGATGCCAAACTGCAGCTGAATCCTCTGAAAGGCCAACATAACACATGCCGATCACACTTTCAGAAACCAGGACGTTTTCATCCAGAGCAGCAGCGGGCAGACCTGAAGTGACCGTGCCATCTGGACACTTGTGGATCTTTGTTAGGCAGAACAGTGTCTGCATACAAAGCTGCTTTCACACAAACAGAATCAAGTGTCTGTGATGCTGATACAGAGAGAGTCTGTGATGTGTTAAAACTTTGTAGAAACATTATGTCCCTTCTAGAGTGATGAACAAAAGCAGTTTGATCCCTCTTCTCATTGTTTTCACCATCTGTAACAGCTGAAACAAACAGCTGTGATGAACGTAAACGAGACATTATTGTGAGTTCAGCCATGATTGAAAATTGATTTTGATGCTAGCTTTCTGTAGTTATAGAAATGACCCCACATTAATCAATAGGGACAGATCGGTGGACTTGATAAACCTGGACAATACCATGATATACCATGAATAACATGTTGTAATCAGTTTCATGATGAAGTGCACATTTAAAACAACACATCACACAAAATGTTCACACTATGTATGGATCAATTCATAGAAAACGAGGAAAAAGATTCTCTAATCTGAGCTCTTTGGTCTCCAGTCAATGTCAAACATCAGGCTAACACTGGAAGCACGGCGGTGGCATCATCATGCTTTTGTGGTGCTTCTCAGCAGCATAGGATACTGATCAAAGCTGATGGAAGAATGTATGTTGCCAAATATCAGTGAAAAAAAAGCTTTTCCTGAATGAAGCAAACAAACATGACAAACCCACCTGTTGGCAGTCTGACCAGGTCACGCATCACTGGCTTTTATTAAAATCCCTCACCGGTCCTGAGTGGTCCAAACAACAACAGCGGTGCAGATTTCACATCCAGGCTGCCTGAGCATGAGAGCTCCTTTCTCTGGAATAGAAATGATGCAACAGAGTGGGCTTTTTCTAAAATACGAACATAGGATAAATGAAATAATAAATGTTTAAATGCTCCCACTTTAATCTCAATTTAAAAATCTACCAAGAATGGGGACGACAGGCAGGTCATATTTTCTATTGTTTGCATGTCTATTAAATCTGATTACAAATAAGAAAATAAAGGAAATTACCTGTTTTTATTTCGACAAAACAATTCGTGGTTGTATTGTAGAGTTACAGCTTATGGACAGAACCCTCAACTCCTTTCCTATTTTTATCATTTAAACACAATAAGTGCTATTTCCAGCTGTGACTAAAATAGATGTAGCATTTGAAGTGCTTCATCAGTGTTGACTGACTCATTGTTACAATGCTATAATTTACTCATTTCATTCTAAAAGGCAGAGGAGTTTTTCATATCTCCCTCAGGCCTGCTGATAAGGACATAACTTATTGTAATTCATAATGCTTCTCTGTGTTTCATACAGAGCACTAAGTTGTTTATTTTGGTCTGAACTGAGTTACAGCTTTTACATTCTGGGATGTTTTATTTTCTTCTTTTATTTGAGGTGAAGGGTCTGTTGGAAGAAACACAGGCTAAACTAAATTTGAATTCAGAACTGGACAAGCAGCTTTTGTGCTTGGGTGTGGGAGGAAAAGGGAGATAAGCTGAAGATGGATCAATGATATATTTGTAGGTTAAAATGCAGTGTTGGTTGGAAGGATTTCTGTCTGATATCCACATCTTTTTTTGTCTCCACTAGCTGCTCTGATTCTCCGTTGATTCAATATGAGAATAAAAAGAGAAAATAATCAAGAAAAATCACATTTTAGTAAATGCCCCCTAAAAAGATGACCTCGGCTACTGCAGACTACACAACAGGTACTTCCTCTGCTCCTCTGGAACTGAAATAATAATAATAGTAATAATAAAAAAAAAAAATAAACTGCCTGAAGTGCCACAGGAAGTGTAACAGATCGTATCAGTGTACAAATAGACCTTTGGTGCTGAATTATTAACATTCAGAGTAAATACTGTCTTTATCTCTCATACGAGGAAAGAAAGATGGCTCCCTCTGTTACTGTCTGTTCAAGGTTGAAGTGGGACCTCTGTGAATATGTATCAAATATTTACAGAGACAAACATCTCACAAAGTTAACTCCTGTGCTGCGTCCTTGACAAAAGGTGCACACCTGCAGAGAAAAGAAGAAGAAAAAACTCATTTCTCCTTTGTCACTCATGCAACACCTGGCCACGATGGGTCTCTAAGCAACAACTGTTAGTGCATGAAAAGACAGAAAGACAACAGCAGCAGCTTAATTATGTGGAGCTTGGAATCTGTCTCCTGTGTGTGGATAAGGAGGGTCGAGGAGGTGGTGATAGTGGGGGGGTTGGCTGAAAGGCAGTGATGAAAATGAGACTTTTCTTTTTTTCTTTTTTCTTTTTTAAGCAAAAGTGACCAAGGTGGAGTCAGAACATGCTGATGAGGTGAAGATGGATTTTTATCCTTTTTCCCCAACCCCCCCTCTCCTGTAGATCCTTCTAATTCCTCTCATGGCTCATCTGGCAAGATACAAAAGATGCAATCACCTGAAGGTTTCTGTTCAATGTCTGAGTTAAGTCTTGTTAAGGCAGCAATAATTGGAAAATTGTCACATTTTTATGAACATGTGCCTGTAAAATGGAATCACACTTTCTCTTCTCAACTTCCAAAAAAAAATACACATTTCGTTATTTTACTTTGACATTGATTCATTTTTGGTTGTAGGAGCCCTTCTGCTGGCCGGATCCTCTGTCATATGTGTTGGCTCAGCCTCTGATGTCACTGAATGAGCAGTGCGGGCTTCCAGTGCGCACCTTCGGGGACGCAGCCGTGGCACAGGCAGCGGAGTGTTCCTGCTTTACACAGAAACCGATTATTTCTGCCATTTTTCCTCAATCTGTGCTCCTGTACAGCTGCTCGCCATTTGAATGAACTTTTTTAGCAGCAGAAAACAGGTAAGGTGGTGTTACACATGTGCATAATGTCCTTGAGCGCGCTTGTTTTTTCATCCTTCTCTCACACTTGCACACGGATCCAGTCTGAGAAATCTGGTTTTGTTTTTTTTGTTTAGTTTTTTTTTGTGTATTTTTCCTTTCGTCTGACATTCAGCTGTCTTTGTCGATAAGTTGAGCGGTCAGTTTCTCACGCCCGGCAGTCAGCAGCAGCAGCAGCAGCGTCAGCATCAGCGTTCAGCACTATGGAGAGCAGCGTGGTGCACATCTTCAAAGAGGACCGCTGTCCCTCGGGTCATCCGGGGGAGTGCGTCCCGAACTTCACCTGGCAGCCTGGCTTATCGGACATCTTCAACTACACTCCGAACGGCACCTGGGAGGCTGAGCCCGAGCCCATGTCGCCCATCATCCCCATCATAGTGGCCGTTTACTCCGTGGTGTTTGTGGTGGGCTTGGTGGGCAATTGTTTGGTGATGTATGTCATCGTGAGGTGAGTTTTCAGCTGTGAATTACGCAAAAAAAGTGTGTGCGTAAAGCGTGTGGAACATATGGACATGGCGCGTCATGAAGGAAATGTGCGCAGTGTGTTGTGGATTGTTAGTTTTGCAATGATTCTAAAATCAATATTTCCTCTCAGAGCTCATGTGCTGGAGCATGGCTGCTTTTAAGCGTGGATGATGGAAGGGGCTGAATTTAGGCACTTTGCGCATGTTTACATGTGATTCATCACTTTCTTTAATCAACAAAAACTGAGACACAAGCAGCAGCATCTGTTTTTTTATTATTATTTCATCTGCAGATACACTAAAATGAAAACAGCCACCAACATCTACATCTTCAACCTGGCCGTGGCTGACGCTCTGGTCACCACCACCATGCCTTTCCAGAGCACCGACTATCTGCTCAACTCCTGGCCGTTCGGCGAACTGGCGTGCAAGGTTTTCATCTCCATCGATTACTACAACATGTTTACCAGCATCTTTACGCTGACCATGATGAGCGTGGACCGCTACGTGGCCGTGTGCCACCCTGTTAAGGCCCTGGATTTCCGCACGCCCGTCAAGGCCAAGATCATCAACGTGGTGATCTGGGTGCTGTCGTCTGCTGCTGGGATCCCAGCCATGGTTCTGGGCAGCACCAACACCAATAACGGTACACTGACCTTCACTTTTCTTCTCATGTGTGTCTGGTTCATCCATCTCTATATCTGCAGAAGAGACAAGACCCTCTCTCCTCTCTCTTCTTTTAAACTTATAGCTCTTTACATTCTAGCATCCTTGTCCTGAATTATCTCAATGGGCCACTTCAGATTCCATGAAGAGGGTTTTCTGATGAGCATCTATATGAGCTACTTGACTAGATTAGGCTATGGCAGACATAACGGGTCTTTCTTCACTAAGAATAGAGGCGTTCAGGTTTACACACGAGTGCACTTTATCCAACTCTAGAGCTGATGAGCCCAAATCTGGACATAACATTTCTGTATTGATAACCAATACCAGAATCAATTTGGTCATCTTTTTTTAGGTGTTTAATGTTTCAAGAATATTTTACCTTGCAGTGAGCGTGTCAACACATGAACAGCAAAACAGTCAATTTCCTGAAAAAAAACATGGCTGGTTGTGTGGCTGTAAAGATTTGACATACTTATTCCATGATTTCTAGCTAAACAATGAAATTCCTCTGATAAGGTCAGACTGGAGTCTGTTAAAAAACGCTTTATACTTTAAAAAAAATGTGCCTGTAGAGGAAAAAACACTCAACCATTATGTCGAGAAGATTGAAGCTAGGCATCTGGACTTGTAGAGTTTTCTGACGTTTCGCTGCTCATCCAAGCAGCTTCATCAGTTGATGAACGAACTGATGAAGCTGCTTGGATGTATTATGACCGGGATGACTGAGAATCTTCATCAACACTCAACCATTATAGCTATTGGGCTAATAGCTTCAGGAAAAATTGGCCCATTTCACATATGTTTGTGTTTATATTGGTTGATTTGCAACAAATGAAAAAGTTTCTTTTTTACAGCACATAATGCAGACAGCTACTATATATAATGGCAGTACCTGCAAAAGTATTTACAGCCCATCAGCATCTCTTCTGCTTTAGGACTGAAGATGGTGTACTAACATGCCTAACTCAGCATGTTTGCACACTGATGTTAGCACTCAGTGCCAGAGCTGTGAACATGGCCGCACTATATCTGTCTGCTCTCCTAACTGTGGTTTTTCGTGAATTAACAGGGACCACAGAGTGTGCGTTACAGTTCCCTGAGCCCTACATGTACTGGGACACCATGATGAAGATCTGTGTCTTCATCTTCGCCTTTGTGTTGCCTGTCATCATCATAACCGTCTGCTACACTCTGATGGTCATGAGGCTGAAGAGCGTGCGGTTGCTGTCGGGCTCTCGCGAGAAGGACCGCAACCTGCGTCGCATCACCCGCCTGGTGCTGGTGGTGGTCGCCGTCTTCGTGGTGTGCTGGACTCCCATCCACATCTTCATCCTGGTCAAGGCGCTGTCGCACAACGTGCCTGAGACTACTGCCGTCATGGCTGCCTACTTCTTCTGCGTGGCGCTGGGCTACACCAACAGCAGCCTCAACCCTATCCTGTACGCATTCCTGGATGAGAACTTCAAGAGGTGCTTCAGGGACTTCTGCTGCCCCGGGGGCCAGGGACACGGTGACTGCCACGGAGTCAGCCGAGTGAGGAGCACCCTGCGAGATCACTCCTGCCCCGCAGAACCTCGGGGCAATGCGAGACAGGCCAGGGCCGTATGACTAGCCATGGACACTTCCTCTTCACGCTATCAGAGCTGGGAGGACTCCAATGATCTGGGCTTGACTCAAATCACCACCTCCATCTGAGCAAAGAGGGGAAAACACAAAAACATAGTTATGTTAAAGGATCGGCCTGGTGCTCAATTTACTGTAACAAATCCTGACCAGAGCCAGGCCGTAAAGATGTTTTTTCTGCTGATCAAAACATATAAGAGCACCAGACTCCTCCTTTAAAATGAGCTTCAGATAAAACACAAGGATGAGGCCCAGCTAGACCCTATAGGATTATATGTATATTATTTCCCCATTTTTCTTAATAAATAGAAGCTTGACATGTGAAATTAAATTTCACATTGTCCACATGCAGATATGAAGAAAGATGTCTCAACTAAACAGTGTTACATTTTTACCTGTATATTATAGGGCATTCACATTATACTGAATAATAAAGCACAGGAAAACATCCACTGCAGCTGTGATTGTGGGAACAGTATTCATTGTTTAAACCGTGTGAAGTGTGTGTTGCTTGGCGCCTCGCTGTTGTTGTTGTAAATTTGTGAATAGGCTTTATCTGACTTTAACAGGGTAAACTTGTGTAGACTGTGCGATAACCTCTCAGGGATTGATCCTCTGTTATTCAAACACAGAGGACACTGAATCCAAGTATTTATTCTCCTTGAACGGATGGACTCACATCCATCATCCACCCTTTGAGCTGAACTTTGTGCAGTTATTAACAGACTCGGTGCATTTGTTCGATGTGTGTGATGTTGTGTACTCACCTTGTCTGAATCTACATGTGAAAACTGGGCAGAGGGCTCCAAGGCAACAGCCAACAACACGACAGGGCTTTCAGTATTTCATGTTTATACTGTAAAATCACCTTTTTTTCAGCTTGCTAAACATGCACTGGTGTAAATGCTGATATATATATATATATATATATATATATATATATATATATATATATATATATATATATATATATATAAAAAACAGTCAAGCCGTTATTGGGCAGTGTGTGTTTGCCATGCGTGGGCATTTTATTTTATTATCTGTGATTGTGGTGATTCTTCTATCAAGGACTGTGCTCTTTAATGACAATCGGCCCATGAATGTACACACACAAGGAATGCTTTGGATGGTTTATATTAAATTGATTTCATTGCACATGGTTTTAAACATTCTTTGTGGTTGTGTATCCAGATTTATTATAACAGTTTATAATGTAGAGATAGACATGCATATATTTATCGGTGTAAATTGTTTTTTGTGCCTTGTTTTTGTGTGCCTTATATTTGGCCACTACATTTTTGCTTGCTCCAAAAGTATTAGCCGCCTCCCTCCATGTTTCCTTCTTCAGAGCTTACTGCTAAAGCTTACTGTAGCATCATGTAAGAAGTCTTACAGAGTTTAATATAATATGTGTAATACTGTAATTTATCTGCATTAAGTTGTATTCCTGAATGTCAAATGCCTCATGTGTGTACTGATGTGCTGCTGCTTCACTTACTTTTGTATACTTTGATGTATCCTTTAAGCTCTGAATGTCAAAAATGTGCTCCACACATGCAAAATGAAGTCAGAATAAAGCTGTGAAACGTGCGATGGGTTGATTTAAAGAAGAGAAATATACAAGCGGCCTTGGGAGACTGTAAACCACCTCCCTAATGATTCTGTTGTTCCATCATGTATTAACTCCATTCACCTCAGGTACAAAGTTAGTGTTTCCATGGTGAGCACGCTGAATGAAAGGCAGATGTCCAAGGCTTGTTGTGCTAATTGTAAAGCATTTTGTGTTGCTGGCCTTGCAGAGGAATTTGCACAGACTGCAAATTCAACCCCTGATGTGAGGTTCCTTTTATATGTAGTATAAGCAAGTGTGTTTGTGTGTGTGTACAGAACATTTTACAGGCGGTGTCCTTGTTTCAGTCCAGTTCTCTCATTTTCATGCAGTCATTATTGCCGTTGACCATCTTTGTGCCTTTATAACAATATAGGATCCTCAACAAAGTCAACAGGTTTGACCCTCCAACAGTCAACGCCACATGAATCATTATTGAAATCTGTCAATTTATTAAAGAATTCCACCTCAGGGATACAGTTAGTTTCAGTGTGAGATAGGTGGGAAAACCTCAATCTTTACTCAAAGGGTTTTGCTTCAAGCTCCTTAAGCAGTCCACATACTCACAGTACTAAGCAGGAATATGGACTTGGAAGTCATCCACATCCACTCAACCCAATTTGGTGCTTTCAAAAATGTGATCCCTTTCACTGCATAGCCAAGAAGCAGCCACCACACATTTTCTTTTCTTTTTTTTTTTTTTAGTACAAAGCACCGTGTTTTGTCTTACAGCTGGCAGTGCTCATTACAGCAGCGGACAGCCCTAATGGTGCACAGATAACACAGGTTTTGAGAGGCAAATTAAATCAGTCCTTGTCCGCACTGATGAAGCTGTCAGCTGTAATTACAGAGATTACAGATTTTTTTCGACCCTCTGTCTTTATCTTTTAAGGTGCATGTGCATTAGCGAGCCATTACATATAGCTAGGGCTCATTGACGGGGGGAAAAAGTCACTTACTGCTTGTTTTATGAGTCTAAAGGTAATGGCAGTGATAAAATGTGAATATTCTATTTCTGCTTGATTCAGTATTAACACTATGACGTACTAAAGCCTCCCATTATGAATGGTGTATGCGTAGTAACTGTGCCTGATAAATTATTTGGTTTACAAGAATAGGTTTGGAGTTAACAGGTAGTGAAATGTCTCTGTGGCTGCAGCTTTCATGAACCTCTGAAAAGTGGTTAAATAACAACCATTTACACAGATGAGAGATTATTTTAGTAACTCACTCAACCCTTCATTATAAGAAGTAATTTTCAGGTTATTATAGTTAATGCTGTGTGGCTTCATTTCAAGTTGTATCAATACCATTAATCATCATCCTCCATCATCTATGCAAGCACACTGTAGGCCATGAAGGTGGGAATCCCAGCTTTATGGGCAACAGGCCTGGGATAAAAAAAAAAAACCTCTTCTCATAAATGATTGTGACAATGACGTTTACACTTGACAGATAAAGTGTTATCTTCTCAGACCTTTATTTTCCAAACATATGACAGTGAAAATTAAAATGTGAAGAGTGAATGTGTCTGAAAACAAAATTATTCCAATTTTATGGGCAACACTGTATTTGATCATCAAAGCAAAACAGGTCCTGCTTTCTCAAAAATGAAAATTTAAAATATATATAAATTCCACAGCAATCTATAAAATGAAAACAACCCTTTATGACAAATATTCTGTTTCACTACTTGTCAAAAGAATAGAGAAAACACTTCTCAGATGATCAATCATCAAAGCTGAAATGTATCTTCTCATGGGTTTGGCACCACTTGATCCTAAATGTATATCAAGTAGCTCCACTTCAGCCAGCATCGGTAAAGTGGTACTTATAGTGTTATATACAATGACATCAGAGACAGGTGCTAATTATCTGCATGACTTTCACTTAGCATATTTCTGTAAGGTGCTTCCTGTTTTGAATGAGATAATTTATCTTTATATTTTAGTATATTTTATTTTTATAAATAAAAAACAATACTCTTATTATTAGTCAATACATGTGCGTTAGGAGAGCCAGTCACTTCCTGCCTTTTATCTGCACTGCAGGAGTAACAAAGCCTGATGATGGAGGCTGTGTCACTGTGGACAAAAGGTTTACACTGATTGCTGCAGTACCTCTGTTAACCACTGAGGGACAGGCGCGCATCTAAACTCTCATTGGTCACAACCATTTACGCCAACCAATGGGACGCCATTCCATCCGCACCGTTGCTTCCGGGTGTATTCAATGAAGAAATCCTTTTGCATTTGATGCTTTTTGTATTTTCTAAGGGAAGCTAAGAGCTACGAGACCATAAAACGTTTAGAAAATGAACCGAATATTCGGTCGCGGAAAGCCCAAAGCGCCTGCCCCAAATCTGTCGGACTGTATCGGTAATGTAAGTACTGTTAAGCGCAGAGTTATTGTTGTTTATGTCGTTACTATGCTAGGTTGACCACTAAATGGTAGTCAACAAAACAAATGGTGCTAGCTAGCTTACATGCTAAGTACTCTAAAAACTCGCCTTTTACATTCATCCTATTTTGGTGGGAGAACGACAGTGTTTGTTACCCACAGTTACAATTTTTTTGACAGGCTTTTCCCTCCCGGTTTCCCCTATGATACACACACATACACATACATATAAATATATACAGAAATATATATAGAGAGAGACGTTTTAGCACTGTGTCCAATCTGCCAGTTTTGCAGGAAATCATTGTCTCTAATTGAACTACTCCTCACTCCTCAGGTGGATGCCAGGGCAGAATCTATAGACAAAAAAATTGGCAGGCTAGATGCTGAACTTATGAAGTACAAGGATCAGCTGAAAAAGATGAGAGATGGCCCCTCGAAGGTGGGATGCATCACTTTAACACTGTTTTAAATGTTGCAATACGAATATAGAAAACATCAGCGTTAAGTTGTTGTTTTCTTTAATGCAGAACACGGTGAAACAGAAGGCGATGAGAGTCCTGAAGCAGAAGAGAATGTGAGTCCAACAAACACTGTGTGACATGCACATGTTTTTACACAGACAATCAGACTTATTATAGATCCTGTCTGACAGAACAGGTGCATATATTATGCTCAGTTTATTTGCTGTCAGCTGGTATTAGATATATTCAATGTATTAGTACTACTGCAGTAGATGGTTAGAACATCAGTTAGAAAATGTGCCTGGGACTGTGATGAAGCAGTGATAATAATCTGAATATAGCCCACATTTAAACTGATTATATTATAATATTTTTAAAACTCATTTTGCTGCTGAAGCTGTAGACTGTAATCATTTGACACTGATGACATCTTAAAAAATGTCATCAGTGTCTTAATTGTTGTGTACCACAAGGAAAAGACACCAGCATTAGTAGTGCTCAGATGAAAACTAAAGGCTAAAATGCACGTTTTAAAAGCAGCTGTTTTTTCTTATAGGTATGAAGGTCAAAGGGAGCAGCTGGCTCAGCAGTCATTCAACATGGAGCAGGCAAACTACACAATCCAGACACTAAAGGACACCAAGACAACAGTAAGAGCTACACAGCTTCACAGGGACACCGAGCAGTTTGGGTTCAGGCTTCTCTTAAAACTACAGCTTCTGATTTATAGTTAGATTTACAAGAAAGTGACTTGAAAAATGTCAGCATGCTGACGTATACCTTTTTTTGACCAGTGACTTAAATACACTTTTTTTTCTGTTTCCAGGTGGAAGCCATGAAGATCGGTGCAAAGGAAATGAAAAAGGCTTACAAGGACGTCAAGCTTGATCAGATTGATGTATGTTTCTGGCCGGATACATTCATCCAGTTGTCATTTAGCAAAAATACATACAATGGGGTAAACATATATGTATTTTTACTTCTAGGATTTACAGGACCAGCTGGAGGACATGATGGAAGATGCCAACGAGGTACAGGAAGCCCTGAGTCGCAGCTATGGCACGCCTGAGATTGATGAGGATGACCTGGAAGCAGGTACTGTATATCTTGACTGTCTGTCATACTTCATTAGACTCATTCAGAGTGAATGATGTGAACACCCAGAGCAGGGTGTCTGTCTCTCTTTCTGTCTTCACATAAGCTTTAATAAATAACACTTTTAACACTTTTTTAATTGTATGCTCCTGCCTGCACATCAGTTATGTTCACAGCAGAGGTGAAAAAATATTTTAAATATTAAAAAATGCAGTTATTCATCAGTTATTTAAGAACCAAAGTCAGACTTATGTAGCTGCTGGTCCAGCTCGGGTCTGTCTTCCTAGAACTAAGCTACCCTGGTTATCATACTCTACAGTATTGCATTGACCTACTGTGTTTTCAGAGCTGGACGCACTTGGTGATGAGCTGCTGCTGGATGATGACAGCTCTTACCTGGATGAGGCCTCAGCTGCTCCATCTATCCCTGAAGGCATGCCTAGTGACAGCAAGACAAACAAGGTCATCATCATGATCATGAATTTGTTCACATTTTTAGTAGTTTCATAGAGTCTGTGGTTGCTCTGCTTTTTTGTTTTTCTTGTTAGGAGTAGTTTTCCATGTAATAAATTAGCAGCTGTGGCAACTTGCTGATGAGAATTCGAAACTAATTTGACGTTCATTTTCAGGATGGTGTTCTGGTGGATGAGTTTGGCTTGCCGCAGATTCCTGCCACGTAAACAAGGGACGGATTAAAACAACTGCACTTCAACTGAAAACACTTTTATATGTAGAGTAACACTTTTACATGCAAACCATTTGACCTGAGAACACTACGATTGTGAAGCTGTCCTGGTGTTGGGTTGTGTATTGTTACTACTACCATGCTAGCATGTGGCCTTGTAACATACTGATCCTTTTTTAAATGCTTATCTTTCCCATTTTTCCGTCCTGTCATCCTCTGATGCTTGTCAGTGTCATCCTCAGTATTACTTAGTGTTTTTATTTATTTTGTTTGTAACTAGTTTTGTGTGTTGTTTAGTATTATCATTTTGAGTTCTCAAAGGTGGAGACAATACACACAACCTGTTAAAAATAGCTGCAGGGTTACTTGAAAAATAAATGAGGTGTTTTAATTGAACTTCCTGTTATCGATTAATTTACGGCTTTGTTCTTATTTCTTTGTGGTGTTTTGTTTCTTATAGGAAGATTAATAACTGTTTTGATTGTTCATTATACAGAAATGCCAGTTGGCATAGCTTGGGACAAAGACAGAGAGACATAGAAACAGTTTACCAAGCCTGCACATATTAGCACATATACACGTCCCTGCTTAAAATGTACTCATTATCAGAGGTTTAAGGATGAGTACAAAAACTGTTAAACAGGTTGTGCTCAAGTTACCTGCATGTGTTTTTAGTTTTTTTAGTTTTGGATAGCCAAGTTTCCTTGACTGCCACTAAGATAGAAACCTCCTTTACAAAAATGAAGCCCACACTATTCTGCTATAATATTATCATTCAAATCAAATAGATGTGCAGTTGATGTATTTTTTCCTACATGTTCAAGAACATTCTCATGTGTTGTATGTATACTTGGTGCTAAATTTGTATTATAATCCTTTTTCAAGCTGATTGGAAGGAAATGAGAATATTATTTGTAAAGTACCCACAGTTTGACATCATACCTTGTTACTGATGATACATGACATGAAGAGTTAAACTCAAAAGTCCGACTCTGGTGGGACTCGAACCCACAACCTTTGAATCACCTCTCAAGTGCTTGACTAGAAGTCCAATGCGCTATCCATTGCGCCAAGGCTAGCGCCCATGTGTCGACGTTGATGCCACAAATCGCGCCACAAATCGCGCCGAGAGCGCCGGTTCGAATCCCGCTAGGTGCGTTAATATTTTGCACTGAAATTACGCGAAACATATCGGTCGTTGTATGACATTTTACCGAGGTGACGTTATAATTAAAAACAAAGCGAAAGGAGAGTGATGCACACCGTTTGTATGTGAGGCTAGCGCCCATGTGTCGACGTTGATGCCACAAATCGCGCCACAAATCGCGCCGAGAGCGCCGGTTCGAATCCCGCTAGGTGCGTTAATATTTTGCACTGAAATTACGCGAAACATATCGGTCGTTGTATGACATTTTACCGAGGTGACGTTATAATTAAAAACAAAGCGAAAGGAGAGTGATGCACACCGTTTGTATGTGACAAATTTCACGTGTCATTTGCTGTAATAGTCCAATTGCACATGCATGCATTGAATGGGATAAATGCAATCTGCTCGCTGTTTAGCTAATATGGAAAGAGCTTGAGAGGAACAGGATTGCATACAATAATTGTATCCTTAGTAACAAGCTGTAATGTTTTAATCTGCATTTTTCTTAGCATCCTTTTTTGTATACCGACCTTGTCTGCAATATAAGGCTCATCAATGGCTCCAGACTCTTGATTAACCCCCACAAACCCAAATATATAAGAACAATGGAAAAAAACCTTTTAGGTGTTATTACCATTTCAGTAACTTTTTGGGGGGAATATTGCTCACATTGAGCACATGTAAAGGACCAGTAGGAGTTTATTTGCAGTCTTTACTGCTCATAAAGCCTCTTAATATTAGTCTAAATTCATATTTGGATAAACATCATTTTTTATCAAAGTATTTTGTGAAATTAAATGGTATTTACAAACACTGAAATCAGACTGTATTTACAAATCCTGTAAAAACCGAACAAAAGCTTTTGTAATGTTTATAGCCTCATTTAATTGTGATAAAGGCAGATTCACAGTTTTAAGAATCCACACATTCCAGAGGTCAAACAATACTGTCTGGCAGACCTGTTGTTCAATCTACTATCATTCTATGAAGCTGTACATGCCCAACTACCTGAACATTATTATTATTAACTGAATTACACAGAGGGGGAAACTGATACGAAACTGATACCAAAAGAATGTGTTTGTTTACACTATATACACACTGATATACACTGCAGCAAAGATGCTGCGCTGGTGGCAGGATGCTGCAGTGAAGCAGATGCCGGGCTGGCCTCAAGATTCAGAGAAGAGATGGGGGTCTGTCTCCCCCAAACACCAGCTGCCTTTTAAACCTGGCCATGCTGCTGTATTGGCTGGCACGGTAAAGCTGTGCAGGTTGTCCCCTGCAGCCATGGTCAAGAGAGCTTCTCTCTGAGGTGTGGATGGCTTTGGAGACTCAATGGCTTGCTGAAGCACCTCGGTCTCCCGAGCCCGACTCTGCTTGTTGTACCTGAAAAAAACAACAACAACAAAACAGTAGTTTTACAGAAGCAATATATTCCACAAATACAGCTGACATGGTTCACATACTTCATGATTTACTCACCGTCATGCCAGCATTGCTGTGTTCACCTCAGGCAGCTGGATGGTGGTCTCAGCCATCACACAGGCTTTGTTGACAACACACTGGTGTATGCTGATGAAGAGTCTCAGTCATCCAGGTCATAATCATAGAGATGATTGAAGCAAGGCAAGGACTTGTAGAGTTTTCTTGAATGGAGTCGAACAGGTCTGGCTGCCCTTGGGACCCGATGAAACACCTGGAAAATTAAGGCAGTGTGAAATATAGCAGTAAAAGATAAGTGTACATGCTAGTTTGAAAAATAATGACCAGATATTACAGTAGCTGTCTTATAATTCACAATTATAAAGCCTGCAGTGAGTGGAGGTGCTGTGGCAGATGTACCAGTGAGTGGAGGAGCATCCAGCAAGGGGACAGTGCCGTCCTCAAACTCCTCTGGCTCCAGCAAAGCGTAGCCTGTCTGGTCATATAGATACTCCACCCCATAAGCTCTCCTGAAAATCATACACACAAACACATCAAATCATATGTCATGTACTAATATATGCACTAAACCTAAATACAAATGAGTTTTTCCAGACATTAGGAAACTGTACCAGTGTATTTCCTTGGTGGTGTGTAGTCCACCAGCTTCAGGATCCATGTCTGTCAGTAACTAGTCCTAAAAGAACAACAATAGAAGAACAAGGAGGAGAAGCATAATGTTTATCAGAACACTAAGAGAGAGTTCCTCACTTTAACACAAAACAATAATTTAATTATAACAACTACATGATCATAGGATATTGAAAACCAATACAGTGATGCTATGACACAGTAATACTACACTGCAGTAATAAAAGTCCATTGAAAGTTACGCTAACTGAAGACAAAGAGAGAGCTAACTAAAGCTAACAATAACAAGAGGCTTGTCTGTAGCTGATTAGCCGAAGCTAACGCTGTAAATGGAAATGTTTGCTAAAACACACTAAATGTAGCGTTCTCCCAGTCAAATGCTTTATAGGTGTAAACAACACAGAGGCCAGTCTATGATCAATTATTCCATCTGAGCCGTCGGTAACTGTGAATTTATCCTAGCCAGTAGAGCACCGGCTAGGTACGTTCATACATACATTGCTACACAAACGTAGCGCTTTACAATCACATACCAGCATGTACACAACGACACTCACTCACCGACACGTCGGAATCTCCGGTAGAAATTAATCTTGCAGACGGTTACTGGGGTAAATTATCCTGATAGCCGTCCACGGCGACGTAGCTCGGTAAAAGGCAATGACGAAGCCATAGCAACAGCGTCGTGACCGGGCCACATCCGCCTCAAGCAGTGGTCCGAGCTGTGATTGGCCGGCTCGTTGCCAGGGGCGGGGGCTGGCGAATCGTGGTAGAGGGCAGCTCTGTCATTGGTCAATTCGTGGTCGATTCGTGGTAGCACTCGGCCTCGTGGTTGGCCGTCGGCGGAGGTAGGCGGGAGCTGGCGAATCGTGGTAGAGGGCGGCTCCGTCATTGGTCAATTCGTGGTAGATTCGTGGTAGCACTCGGCCTCGCGATTGGCTGTAGGAGGAGGCGGCTTGCTCGACACACGGGCGGCCGGAGGCGCCACAGAGCCAGGTGAAGGGAGCGACCTGAGTACACGAGCAGGACAATTCTGTCATTCCATTAGACAAAATTAGATTTGCAAAATAAAAAAAACTTCAGACTACATTTACTAGGACATGGAATAAAAAAAAAGAAAACGTGTGGTATTTTATTTTGGATGTATTCTTAACAACAGTGTTTATCCGTAAATACTATAACACTTTTTGTGCAGTTATTTTGTATATTTTTTACACGTAAAAAAAGTAAAACAATATCAAGTGTTTCCGGTTCATCCCGGAAGTAGTTAGCAAACAGCAAAAGCTAGCTCTGTGTTACATGTTGTGATTAAAGACGCCAAAAATCAGAATGTCAGAGCAAACGATCACTGTGACAGTCGCATACGGTAATAACTCTTTACTTTGCGTTACACGAAAAATACCAGATGATAAAAATAAAACGTGAGTTTACTAACATCGATCGTAGATATCAAAGCTAAGCTAATGTTGCTCTTTCCAATCATTTTGCGAGTTTAGCTCTTAGTTCCGTTAAGTAGAAATGAGTTTTAAAACGCTTGAAGTAAGACTTAATTAGCTTCATGCTTTTATATTTATGAAGAAAGTGTATGCCATTTGTTTCTGGTTTTTCTGCAAAACGTATATTGACTTTAAATTTTAACAAGTGATAACTGTGGACCAAAATATACTGAATACTAAATGTGAGATAAGGAGGAAAATAACGATCTCTGTGTTGCAAATAAGATACAATAGACTCATGCTTGTCGTGATTTATTTTGATGGCTGAAAAGTTAGTATTGTAAAGGTTTACTGAGGCCAGAGGGGAAATATGTCACATAAGGAAGTGCTTATGCACTTGTTACATATTTTCCTCTTAGGATCAGCTAAGCACAGCATCACACTAACAGGCCAAGATGAAGGCAAGGGTCCCACCGTTAAAGACCTGTCAGATGCTCTCAGTCAGGCCACTGGCGTACCATCAGCTTCACAGAAACTCATCTTCAAAGGTACGTTTTTTTCTGAATGCTTGAAAAGTTGAATATATGTAGCTCGTTTTAACCTCCCTCCTGGTGTTCAGGGAAGTCACTAAAGGATATGGAAGAAAGTCTGTCCAACTATGGAGTAAAACAAGGCTGCAAACTCATGATGATTGGAAAGCGGGTAAGGGCCAGCTCATGTCTCTGATGTATGTGTCTGCATGTGTAATAACATGCTGATGGTAATCTACCAACAGAACAGTCCAGAGGAGGAAGCTGAACTGAGGAAGCTGAAAGACATTGAGAAGTCTGTGGAACAGACAGCCAAAAAGCTGGAGAAGTTAGATGGGGAGTTGACAGGACTAAAAAATGTAAGCAGCAAATCTGTGTAAAGGTGTATAATATTCATGCTGCAGGTTGTCTTGTTCTTGAATATATCTGTGTTCCACAGGGCTTCCTGGCTAAAGACCTCCAGGCCGAGGCGCTGAGTAAACTAGACTACAGAGTGAAAGTAGCAGCTGAGCAGTTCATAAAGATTCTGGAGCAGATAGATGCCATGGTAATCTAGTTTGGTTCTAGGTGATTATTTTTGAGTGCATGTTTTATTCATATTCCATTTATACCAAATTATGATGTGCTTGTCTTTAAACAGAGTGTTCCAGAAAACTTCAGTGACTGCAGGATGAAGAAAAAGGGGCTCGTAAAGACAGTGCAGGTTAGCCTGTTTTTGATTTTCTTTTGTAATTTTAAAACCTCCATACATTAACTGAATTGAAAAAAAACAATTGCGTCCTTATTTTACAGGATTTCCTTGCTCAGTGTGACAAGATTGAGGCGTGTATATCAGACCACCTTTCAAAAATCCAGTCGAAAAACCTCGCCCTGGCAGATTAGTTAAGTTTCTCATATTGTGTGCGGAACATTGCTCTGTGAGCAATGGCAGTGTGTACAGGAAGTGTCAAAAAGCAGATCCTGGTTTATTTATTGCTGGTGTGATGTGTAGGAGAGAATCTTTGTCTCAAATGATCAGCTGAAAAGAAGGAGGCTTGTTATCAGCACTGATTCTCCATGAATATTATAACCACAGACAACTTGGTGGAAGGAACAGAGGTGTGTTTAATCTGGGGAAATGATATCGATTCTTCAACACCTAAATCCAGTGCTAAAGGGACATAACCGTGTCAAATATATATAAAAAAAAGATGTTCAGTAATCTAGAGAAAATGTTTTGCCATATGGTCAAAAGTAAATAGACACTCTAATATAACTGTCCACCCACATCTAAGACATAAATATACTATAATATTAGCACTGAAAACATGTTGTGTTCCAGCAGTGCAACAAGGTTGTCCCAGTTTTTAAGTAATGCAGCATTCCTTTCTGTTGTACCAAAGGAAATTTAGCATCTTTTAGGCATGGATTTGGATCTCTGACAACCATTTCTGACAACACAGCATAAGTTTGTTATTCCCCTTACTCTATGCGATAGGCCATGAAGTACACCATGCTGTCTACATACCTTTGGCTATGTCATGCCGTCAGTATTCTACCTACATCCTCCAGATGCCAGCACCTTCTGTTAAATCCAGTGTCTGATCCTGTATCTTGTGTGAAGTGTGGATTTGTATTTGCTTTATCTCTGACACACCATATCCATTATACCTTTTAAAATAAACATTTTTGAAAAATGAACAGAACACTGGTGATTCATCTCAGAACACAATTTAATCTCATAACTTTAAATTATCTACATAATACAACACAACTAATTCAGTCACAGTCAACAGACTAAACTGTCAGTTTCCAGCATCATCGATGTGGGTCTTTACTACTTTACACAGACCCTGCAGTGTTGTTATCACAGATGTGCAAATGAGGTTTGGAAGTAGGGCTTAAAATGTGTTTGTGTGCAGCTTAAACAAATGACCTTAAGCAGCCTGTACCACAGTGAAGCTTTGTCATGAGCCAAGTAACAGGATATAGCTGTTCTAACTTGAATGGAAACCCATAAAAAGATACACATGAAGTACAGAATAAACCTATTACAGCGCTGCTTCTGTCTCTTGCTAATCATCTTTGTCCTTTGCACCGTGTTTTAGAATACGTGTGAATGCTACATAGTTGAAGTTGCCTTTCTTGTCAATGGGTGCCTCACGGAAGAGCTCATCCACTTCTTCATCTGAAAACCTATCACCCATCGTGGTGAGCAGCTCCCGCAGGTACTCCTCCTGAATTATACCTGTGGGGAGAAAGCATTTTTCACATGCAAGTGAAGGAAAAAGTAAAAGGTTAGTTAAAAAGGTTAGTTAAATATGTGAAATTTCACCTGTGCCCTCCTCGTCAAAGCAAGCAAAAGCATTACGGATCACATCCTCTGGATCTGTGCCGTTCAGCTTTTCTCCAAACATGGTCAGAAACATTGTAAAGTTGATTGGGCCTGGTGCTTCATTCATCATGGTCTCCAGGTACTCATCTGTTGGAGGTCTTCTTTGTCAATAAAGCCATCCCTGTTTTGATCAATCATGTTGAAAGCCTCTTTGAACTCCTGGATCTGAGACTGATCGAACATAGCGAACACATTGGAAGTGGCACGCTGCGGACGCTTCTTGGTGTTCTTCCCCTTGGCCCTTTTGCTTGACATTTTGGCGATTGATAGGTCTCCCCTAATACAGATGACATGGAGGCTGAGCAGTCACTATTTAACTTCAATGTTACGACCGATCACATTTATTTGTTCTACAGTGCTACCACTTTAAGGTGCAGTAAACAGTGTGACAAAACCCGTGTGATGAAGCCTGTAAACCTCATAAAATATATTATACTATTATACCAATAAATTTTTTTAAATGACTCAACATTTTGAGAGCATTAAATGGTCATTTGCTTGCAGGACATTCATGTTGCTAGAATAGAATAACACACATATTTTGCCAGCTTCCCACACTATCTGACAACAATAAATAATATAGTATGTTGCAATAACTCATACTTGTGCCGTTACACATTTGTTACACAGCATACTTAGGGAATAACACATAACCTAAATAAGCCTTGTTTATTAGCTAGCAGTCCACAGCTGACCTACATAGCTTACTGACCATGCTAGTTTTAGCTAACCGACATGAAATAACGGCAAAAAAATACACCTCTTTAGTGTCCTCAAATCAAGTGGCCGCAATGTGCGCAAGATAGATGATGAATAAATCACCCACCTAAGAATAGAAAGCAGATGATGCTAACAGCCAAATATGTGTGCACAGAGCTAACAGAGCCTCCTCAGGCTGATGGAGAAGGAGCATCAATGTTTCATTTCCGCTTTCCCAAACCGACCAATCAGAGCGCAGCAGGAAGAAACCAACAGTCTGGAATGTTCCATCTTGTCAGGCCGAACTGTGGTTTTTATTTATTTATTATTTATTAATGTATTTATTTAAATTAAATGTTCAATATAAGAAGCAGTAGATAAACAAGTACACTGTCATGGCTGTGAGTAATTTCTATAAGTACTTTACATAATGGTAACTGCTGTAGTTAATATCTTTCACCCCCAGATGTCAGCAGCTACACGCTAACAAACATTTCAAACATCCATTCGTTTTTTTTATGGGGGTTTATTTTGACGGGATTCTTTGTAGAAATATCAATTTAACAGGATGCTAACTGCACAGTTTGCAAAGTGATGGTTTAAAGTAGTCCCATTGTCCAAGTTAAGAAAACAAACTTTAATTTAAGGAAATTCACTCTGGAGCCGTTTGTAATGTTTAGCGGTGAATATTTGTGGGAACAAACATTAAGCTAGCAGTTTTTGTTGTTGTTTTTTGGCGCAGACAGATAATTAGACTGTGATGTGTTGTTACTGACAGCACATGTGTCCTTAGTTTGGAACAGTGCCATGCAGCTGCTCGAAGACATCTAAGAAAAAAAAAATCCACATTTATTCTTCTTCTTTACCAACATTTCCCTTTAGATGCCCACCTTTCCCTCCTGCAGTACAGCGCACAGCGGAGGGCCAGGTCTGGGAGAGGCTCCTCAGGCCCCTCTCATGGTCTCATGGTCTAAATTTAAAGCCGTCCCAGCCTTAAAAGGTCCTGACGGTGTCTTGTGCATTCTGCCGAGTGGCAGCATTATTTTTGTTCTGTGGACTGCCGTCCTGTCCACTGCCCCTCACCCTGCTGCTTTGCCTGGCTCTAAACTTGCTTTAGCTACTTTTGGAATAACACCCTTTCTCTTTAACTTCAGCTGCTGTGGATTGGTGGACTTTTATTCGTGGTAAGTGATATATATTTTTTTAATATATATATTGTCTGTAATTCCTTAAGAATGGCTCTTATGTCACTTGGTTCTTTAAGATCCTGGTCTGGCCTGAGGCCTACTCCTACTTTATTTATGATCCTGTTGTAATGTGATTTAATAAATCTATTTTGTTCTCCTCTAGAGCTAATAACAAAGTTTTTTTGTTTACATTTTAAGCGTGTTATAGATTTAAGTGCATGTGTCACTGTACTAAAATTCAACCTTAGATTTACTAACATTAACTTCCTGTTAGAAAATCATTTTTCACCCACATCTCTCTTTCTTTATGCACTGTTTGCACTCATGGGTTTCAGCTCTGTTAGCATTTGAAGCCATACACCGCCTGCAGTCATTGTTACTCAAGGACATTTAAAAATATATTTTAATGGTCTGTCAAAGTGTAGATGAGTTGCAGATCTTAATATTAGAAGTATGTACTGTGGTCATATGATGAAGATCTGTAAATCAATGGGAGCCTATGTAACCTCAGCAAAACCTATTAGATTTTAAATTACATGTTGAATTAAAGGGAGAAAAACAGACAATTCGTTTTTCTTTTGTTTCCAAAAAAATTGCAGAGAAATGACTCTTTTCTCCAACTTTAGGAATTTGTGTTGTGTGATATTTGTTTTCATGAAGCCAAATGATTGAATAAGACAGATTTATCAATAATGTTCCAGCTTATGTTCCAGTTGTGTAATATCACTAATCAACCAAACCCTGTGAATTGTAACATGTAAGCAACATCAATGTTGCTGCTTAATTTAACATAGAAGTAGATCTTAACCAGAGCTAACACTATACCTGCTCACACAATATAAAAAAACAAATCATAACATCATCCTAATGCCATCTATTAAAACTACCTCTCCTAATATCACATCCATTTGCTCTAAATTAAACTAACCCCCACCCTAGACACCAATCTAGCTTCTATAATAATAGTAATAACGGTGAGATTGATTTACAGAGCGAGTAAAGTTAAAGGACAGTCCTTATAAGTTGGCGGACTGGCCCTCAGGATGTCAGCATCAATACAAGTGACACAGAAGCAGCATCATCGGCAGGAGAAGCATCAGAAGCAGCATCAGCATCACTATGAGAGCAGCTGTTACCTGAGCACCAAGTCGTCTGTTAGCCAGCAGTCGTTCTCTGCTTACAAGAGCACCAGCCATCGGTAAGAGGATGGGAGAGAAGCTGACGCAAGCCCCAGAATACACGCTGTTCCATATATAAAACGGGTGATATTAGGAAGCTGTAAAATAAAAATGAGGTTCCTGTGATGTAACCTGCCACTTCCTTAACCTCAGCACTGATGAGTGTGTTCAAGCAGACCTCTTTTAAATATTCAACACTGTACTTAGAGGTCTGCTGAAGAAAAAGCCTGTGTAAGTGTTTTCATGCAGAGCAGGTGGTCGTCATTTACCCACTGCTTTATGCTGCTGGAGAATCTGAAGTTCAAGTGTCCAGACTTCAGTCAATTGCAAAATGAGACTTGTTCGTAAAAAGCTGGTATAAACAAAACTAAGAGAGTCCCCTTGTTACTTAGACATTCAATCTGCAAGCCTATATGAAAGTGTTTCACCAGTTTAAGGGTCAGGCAGGTTTTTTTGTATATATATTAAATATATTGCTATAATAACAGACACAAATACAGTATAAGACTCAATATTATAATATATAATATAAAATTGATTTATCACCTGTACTACTTGTATCAAAACCAGAGGACTATAAACCCACCATAGTTTTATTTTACTTCTAGTTTTCAATAAGAGAAAGAAAACATTAGACTAGTAATAACAATCTCTGTCCTATAGCACCAACACAAAGACAGTTACAATGTATAACTACAACAGTTAAACAAATCATTATTACATTAACAGGAAGTCATTGTGCCAGTAATAGGAAACACACATATGACTTCACCCTTTCCAGCCTTCTATGTCTCTGAAATATGATAACATTTTTGCAGATAGTCCTATTTTTTGACCATCTTATGCCCAAACAACTGGAAAGAGCACTGGTCTGTCCTGTGATGACATTTTATTTTATTTTTATTTGATGAATAATATTTGTTTTATTTGTGTGATGTGGCTCCTCCCTCCATTTAAGTAAGCTGCCCATGAAAGTAGCAACTCTTAAAACTCGAGTATCAGTCAGTATGAACTTTATTTTGGTTTGATGCCATTATTTTATTCTAAAGCCATT
This sequence comes from Parambassis ranga, assembly GCF_900634625.1. Taxonomy (NCBI): domain Eukaryota; kingdom Metazoa; phylum Chordata; class Actinopteri; family Ambassidae; genus Parambassis; species Parambassis ranga. Next base: position 8,606,214 of record NC_041037.1, on the reverse strand, counting down.
ATGAACAAATACAGTGACATGCCGAGCAGCATTGTCCTACACTTTCCAATGTGTAACACTGTGAGAGTTTCTTTTTCTTCTTGTCCCTCAAGCTGCAGAGGCTCGATGTACATGTTGGAACCAGGTCAGGCAAAGAATTTCAGCTGCAGTGAAGGGCTGCCAGATATATTAATGGACAGCCGAGTTATTTCTGGAGGCAACACACGAGACGCTGCCATTAAGCCAACTGTAAAGACATTGTAGGAAATAGTAGCCATCCGTGCACAGAAGCTTAATAGTTAATGAATCTCGAACACATCTATGAAGCTGATTAGTGTATGTTTTTCTTGAGTTTCACAGACTCTACAAAATGAAACACTTCAGCAAGCAAAACTTTTTGTACCTTTAACTTTCCTTCAAAGACTCAACCAAGGACTTCTTTTTCTAAACACCTGGTGACTCAGCTATAGAAATAACTTCTTGACACTGCAGAAATCTTGTGTAAGACTCTCTCCATCTGTCTGGCTTTGCTGTGCGTTCAGCCTCATGATCTGGCTTCTTCTGTATGAAACAGTTTATCAAAGTCGCCATATCCCGCTTTTCCTCCCAGCCTAATGGATAGACAGGAGATTATGAGTGAACTAAGGGCTTTAAAATGAACCTTTTCACCTCGCTCCATATCCACCAGTTCCTGGTTCCATTTATACACCCAGCTGACAATAGGGAGGTTTGACAGCCTGATAGGTAAATGACTCAGAGTGTAATATGGGTCAGGGTCCTAGAGGGTGGACGGAAATACATCTTCCACTCTTGAGTAACTGGACTGTAGCATCAGCTGAATATGTCTTTATGTAACCAGCACATTTTTTTAAAAGGCCTACATGCAGAGAGAGGCAGGGTGGTTATTTTTAGACTGCAGTGAAGTATTCTTAGTTTTTCCTTTACAAACAAGCCTCCTAAACGACCAATTTGCAGCATTTATTTTATCTTATTTTATTCTCATTAGCGAATCACATCTCACATAAACAACAGAATGGTTTGATTGCCAGTGGATCTCAAAACAACATACATGGTCATTTAAACTGCTTGGTTGTAAGCTGGCACATAGGAAGAAACATAGAAACAGTTTGGACAGATCAGTTGCTTCTTGAAATGACATCTATCAGAAGCAACTTTAACCATTCAGACCATCTTAGATCATCATCACACTTAGCAGATGGTAGTGGTCAATTGTTTGTCCATAAGCTTGAATCCTGGCAGTCTAAAATGTTAGGACCCTTTCCCAAAATTTAAAACAGTATTTCTACCATCTGCAACAAATGTCTTCACCATTTTCTTGGCTACAAAATCTTACCCAGAACAAGAGATTTTGCACACATATGTGCCATGTTGGGCTACTACTGTCTCTCTCCTGGGGATTGTGGATAATAATGATGATGAAAGTACAAATAGGGCCTCATAAAAATATGTACCAATTTTGCAAATGTTTGCTTTAGCTGGGGTAGATGGTGTGTTTGTAACAATAGTTTCTGACAGTGTAGGTCTGGATGAATGTTTGCAAACTATTTGTTTACACATAGTTTACTACACAGACATTACACATGATGTTTTTGTCTTTTAAGGTGCTGTCCACAATCTGAACCATGTTAGCACATCTTGGCTAACTGATAATTTGTATCACCTCGTAGCTCTGTGATGACGGAGAAGGGGAAGGAGGTGGTCAAACTGAGCCCGATATCCAAGAGGGCCAGGCGCACCTATCTGGCTATGGACACTGACAAAGAAGTTATCGGCTATGTTGTTCCCGTGTTTAGAGCCAAGTGAGTGAAAACACAGTTGAGTGATTATTGTAATTATTCAGAAAAAGCTGTTTTTACATCTGTGTGGTTTGTTTCAGTCATGATGTGGTCCGGGGCCTGATGGAGGCCCAAGAGGAGGATGTTACAGAGGAGGGGATTAACTATGTGGCAATGAGGAATCTGTTTATCAGGGAGGCAAGGGAGGCCATGGAGGTCAAAGTGGAGAAGAAAACCAGGACAAAGCATGTCAGGGAATCTGCTGAACGTGTGGAATTGAACAAGACGGTAAATCCTTTACAATCCCAGGTGGATTTACACTGACAAGGCCATGTCTGTTTCATAAAAGAATTTTCACTGCAACACTTAGATGGAGGAATGGGCTGAGTTCCGTAAGAAAATGAACCCCAACAGCCTCACACACCCTCCAGAGCTTATCGTCAAGCCCCGTGGACAGACTGTCTGGGAGGGCAAGACTGTGAAGCTGCACTGCACTGTGGCTGGATGGCCTAAACCCAGGATTGCCTGGTGAGTGTCTCCACCTCTTCTGAGTCATAAGAATGGAGCCTGATGAGAGAAGTTTCCATCTACAGCTCTTGTCATCACTCCTGTTTTCCAATGTTGCAACATGAACGCATACACAATCCACTGCAGTTGAAAATAACAGTAAAAATAAACAAGCTGTCCCTCGGCTGTCTTCAAGGTACAAAAACAACGTGCTCATTGATGCCAAGGCCCACCCTGAGAAGTACACAGCCGAGAGCAATTACAACATGCACTCCCTGGAGATCAAGAAGTAGGTAATCATTCAGTATTCACAGTACACACTTTATTCAAGACGTAGTGGAAAGAGAAAAAAGAGATGCCAATAATTTATCACACTTTATTTTCAGCTGTGCGTTCTTGGACACTGCTCAGTATCGAGTCTCAGCCCTCAATGTGAAAGGAGAAGTTTCCTCTGTGGCCACTCTTGTTGTCAAAAGTAGGTGTCTCATTAAACTGTTACATCTCAGCTGCAGCTGCTCCAGTTTGACGTCAAAGTTCAAAGTAGAGGTTTTTAAAAAGGTGCCAATTTAAACTTATGTGCTTCTGTAGTGTTTTGAGTTTGTCATAACTTACTCTTGTTAAATGTGAGGTCTCTGCTGTGGCTATTACTGATTGAGACATTTCCCCACAGGATTCCAAGAGGGAATAGAAGCAGGCCCACTTGATCTTAAACCACGTGAGACATTTCACTCACCACCACACAATATTTCATATCAAGCTGCACTCATTTTTCTATTACTGCCACAGATTTTACAGCTTTGATTGATATAACTGGATCCCAGTCATCCCAGCCAAGCAAGGACTGAAACCTAAAAAACATAAACTTAGAACTTGTTCAACAATTAACAATGTATGGTTTTAAGTAAGGTCTAAAGGAGCTGTACAGACTGCGCAAGGATGTGCAAAAATTGTTTTTTTAATGCATGTGCAAATCTAAGCATGTAGCATGCTAATGGTGTAGCTTTTTGCCACTACAGACACATTTCAGTTATAAATCAGTGGAGCTCAAAAGTAGAGCTAAAACACAGTAAATATTAAACCTTTGAATGATAATGTCATGGCAGCTTTAGGTGATATACTTTTCCGCAGATGGTTTCTGCCCTGAGCATGGCGTCACCTTTGAGACAACCATCATTGACAAATTCGAAGTGGCCTTTGGCCGTGAAGGGGAGACACAGAGTCTGGGCTGCACTGTCATCGTCTACCCTACTGTAAAAAAGTACCAGCCTGAGGTGGTGTGGTACAGAGACGGTAAGTGCAAGCAAAAGAACGGACAAATAGAGCACTATCATCCCTTTATGTGTCTGACCTCAGTGTGTTTTGTTATTGTCTCATCAGCTGTCCCCTTGAAGCCCTCAAAATGGGTGCACACTCACTGGTCCGGGGAGCGTGCCACACTCACTCTGTCCCATCTGAACAAGGAAGACGAGGGCATGTACACCCTGCGCGTCAACACCAAGTCTGGCTTTGACACCTACTCCGCCTATGTGTTTGTCAGAGGTAAAGTCTGCACTGACATGTACAGTTTTGAGAGCTGGATTTTACACATTAGGCGTAAAAAAGGAAGAGTTTAATTCCGCTGTGTCTTCAAGCGACACACTGCTCAGTGTTAGGTTTCATCTGAGGAATGTTGTTTCTATTTCTGTCTGAGAGTGTGTGTGAAAGACTATCAGAATCCTCTAATGTTAACCAGATACAAAGGAGTCACTCTTAGCTAGGTTACAGTGATGCCATGCAGAAATACTGTAAAAGTAGGTCAAAAAATGGAAACTGAGTATGTCATGGAGATCAGCCTGATTTAGAAGTGTGTGTGTGCTGTGCCAGATGCTGATGTGGAGGTGGAGGGGGTTCCCGTGGCTCCCTTGGATGTGCGTTGTCATGATGCCAACAAGGATTATGTGGTGGTAACCTGGAAGCAGCCAGCAGTGGAGGGCAGCAGCTCCATCCTGGGATACTACATTGACAGGTGGGTCAGCCTGCCCTCTCTCAGGGTTTATATCAAAATATCTGCCAGCTAATATCCAAGTCAGTATTTCTGTGTAAAATAGAAATGGTACTTGCCCAAATCTCTCCTCTTGACCACCCTTAAATAACACAACATGCACAAACCTGCTGATTGATATCACCATCATTCAGTTGCTGTGTGGGCACATAGCATGAATAAGTAGACATTAGTTGCATCAGAGCAGTGGGAATATTTTTTCTTGATGGCTTAGTGTTCAAATATCTAACTTACATGTGGTGTGTGTTGGCAGGTGTGAGGTGGGTACCCATCACTGGGCTCAGTGTAATGATGCCCCAGTGAAGTACGCCCGCTTCCCCGTCACAGGCCTGGTGGAGGGCCGTTCTTATGTATTTAGGGTGCGGGCTATAAACAAGGCTGGAGTTAGCCACCCGTCCCGTGTCTCTGAGCCTGTAGTCGCCATGGATCCCTCTGACAGAGCCCGCCTCAGAGGTGAGAGAGAGAGAGACACCCACTTCACAGATCAAAACCAATAAAAGTAGATTTTTTTAATTGGTGGTCTGTGTTTTTTCCTCCACAGCCGGGCCCTCTGCACCTTGGACCGGGATGATCAAGTTCACAGAGGAGGATCCCACTGGTATTTTGATTGCATTAACCTTAAACACAAAGTAAGTGACCAGCATAAATTGAACACTTAAAATGATGATCATGTTCTTCCCTCCACAGTGGGCGTTGTCCCTGGAGAACCAAGTGATGTTGTGGTTACCGAGGCAACCAAGAGCTATGTGGTGCTCGCCTGGAAGCCCCCAGTGCAGAGGGGACATGAAGGAGTCATGTATTACATTGAGAAGGTGAGAAGATGTCTCTACATTAGATTAAATGCGGCGCACATAAAGCTATAAATCTGCCACGGTGAACATGCATCATTTTTTATACATATATCATATTTCCTCCACCACATTTGCTTGATAGCCATCTGTGTCATCCCTCTGGCTCTCTGTCCATCACAGTGCATATCAGGGACTGACACCTGGCAGAGGGTGAACACCGGTATGCCAGTGAAGTCTCCTCGCTTCGCCCTGTTTGACCTGGCGGAGGGTAAATCCTACAGCTTCCGTGTGCGCTGCTGCAACTCCGCAGGTGTGGGTGAACCCTCAGTTTCCACAGGGGAAATCACTGTTGGAGACAAACTGGGTGAGCCGGCAAACCTTCACAAGTGTAATAGTGTTGCTGCCCCTGCAGGCATCTTCCATGATATTTTGTCTCTTTGCCTTCCTGTGAATGTATTCACTCTTATTATTTCTGCCTTTCTCTAACAGACCTGCCCTCAGCTCCAGGCACCCCAGTGGCCACCAGGAATACAAACACCTCTGTGGTGGTCGCCTGGTCTGCCTCTAAGGATGTCCATCACTTGGCAGGCTATTATATTGAATGTAATGTTGTAGGCACGGATGTCTGGATGCCCTGCAACAATAAACCTGTTAAGAAAACCAGGTGGGCGAGTTTTGTTGCCCCCAAGTTACCTTTTTATCTCCCATTGTTAATCACTTGAAAGTTAGTGACATGATAACTTTGTTCTGTTTAGGTTTGTGTGCCATGGCCTGTCCACTGGAGTAAACTATGTGTTCAGGGTAAAGGCAATTAACTCTGCTGGATACAGCCAGAGCTCCCCTAGTTCTGATGCTGTGGTTGTGCAGGCTGCCATCTGTGAGTACCCCCCCCCCCCCCCCTCATTATTATTCATATCCATTGTTCACTTTGCCTGCAGCATTAAACCCATTTGTTCTCCCTTTCATCCTCCCAGCTATTTTTAAACATTTATTTATCCACAAAATGATTGTTGAGGATGTTTTTTTCTGTTTTTAAAACTTTGATCACTCCCTGTCATTTTTCCTAACCTACGTCAGTATCTACATACTCATACTCAGATTTTAATATAATCTCATACCCATGCTCTTCCCTTTCTGGAATGCAAATTGTATGTGATCTGTTGGACGTGCCTGCATGCCATCACTAATGCTACATTTTACCAGTTTTTCCATCCTCACATTTTTTTCATTTAGATGCTTAACTTATATTAATCTGTGATTTTCAATGCTTTTATTACTTGTGTAGGTATCAGTTTGTTTGTAAACCTTTATTTTGCTTGAGTTCTGTTTTGCTGTTTGATAACTCCTCAGGGTGCCTCTAGGTGCATGGCCAAGGTGAAGGCTTAAACATTGCGTTCTTAAAGAGCATGATCCTAATGAGATTCTCGTCTGGCTCCACTGTAAGTATTTTATCCAGTACAGTGAGCCTAAAGGAGTGTGTGTGCAAAGCATGTAGAAAACTACTGTAAAACTGTAAACCTCTAACAGTAATGAGCATTATTGGATAATGTTTGCCTAATGTCAGACAATTGGTATGAATTGCTCATTAAATAAAGAGGGTCTGAATATCTCCACCCTCACCACAGCCTTGCCTGGAGCACCCCGTGGTGTGACCCTGCTGGAGGCTGAGAAGGACTACATGGTGCTGGGCTGGAACGAGCCCGCTAACAACGGAGGAGCTGACATCAGGGGATATTTTGTGGACTACAGGACTGTGAAGGGAGATGTTTTTGGGAAATGGCACGAAATGAACCATCAGGCACTGACCACAGCCACCTATAAGGTAAATACCCAGACTGCTACCAGACTATAAAGATGTTGTTCAACGTAAGAGAAGTGAGCTGAATTAGTGTTGATTTTAATCATTTGAACTTCTTTTAGGCTGAGAACTTAAAGGAGAATGTCTTCTATCAGTTCCGTGTGTATGCCATGAACCTGGCTGGTGTAAGTAAACCTTCTCTGTCCAGCGCAGCCCTGGAGTGCAAGGAATGGACTATCACTGTCCCAGGTATGAGAATGGAATTAATTTCGATATATATATTAAATTGATTTAACAATTTTCAGATAATAGACTTTGAATGTTACATAACCAGATACAATTTTGAAAAAGCAGGCAAAATATACTTGCCAGGTCACTGGATAAACCACTGGTCTAAAACCATTAATCATGTGCTTATTTTAACCAATCAAATGGCTTTATTGTGGGACGATGACTGACACAAACTGCTATAATGTAGTGACAAGGTGTCAGCTGGAATGCCTGGCCAGATGGATTGTTGGGTAATCCATACAATAAATATATCTAAAATAAAATAATTTTAATGAATAGGAATGACTTTAATGTATGTTGCAGGTCAAGCTAATATTATACATTTTTGCTGTCGGAAGTCAAACCTTTTGTGCATCCAAAACAATTTGAGCTCTCTCTTTAACCCAAGGTGCCCCTGTTGGTCTTCATGTGCTGGAGGTCCGTGACACCTCTGTCGTGGTCCTGTGGGCGCCACCTGCATTTGAGGGGCGTACTCCAGTCAATGGCTACTATTTGGACCTCAAGGAGGCCTCAGCTGGGGATGAAGGATGGAAGGCTGTTCATGAGAAGGCCAACAAGAACAAATACATAAAGGTGAGGGAGGATTCATATTTATTATATTTAGTTGTGGCATTTTGTTATGTGAGTGAGAAGAGGGAAAAGAAAAATCTCTTCTCCATGTGAAAATATGTATGTGAAATGTAAGTGTTTTAAATGCTGCTGATTCAGGTGACAGGGTTGAAGGCTGGAACATCCTATGTCTTCCAAGTGCGTGCTCAAAATCTTGCTGGAGTTGGAAAACCCTCGGCACACTTAGGTCCAATCCTGGCCCAGACTCGCCCTGGTGAGTGTGATTGTTATGTAACTCACACATTCAGTCATAGAGTATTCCTACGCAGTAAAAAGCCATCTTACATTTTTATTATGTGATATCCATGAGTTTCAAAAAGAACTGAATGAGTGCATCACCGTTTACTCTCTTTCCTTTTTTTCCAGGCACCAAAGAGATTTATGTGGATGTTGATGATAATGGCGTGATTTCTATGATCTTTGAGTGCTCTGAGATGCAAGAGGGCTCTGAGTTTGTTTGGTCCAAGAATTACAAGGAAATCATAGACACTTCTCGTCTGACTATTGTCAGCGAAGGTGGCAAGTAAGTGTCGTTTATGTGGCCAACATTTATCTATAACTGCAGATATTTTCCCTCACATTGTGTCCTCCCTTTCAGATCCAGAGCCATCTTTAATAGTCCCTCCCTGGAGGACTTGGGCACCTTCTCCTGTATGGTCACCAACACTGACGGCATCTCTTCCAGCTACACGCTCACTGAGGAGGGTGAGTCAGCCTACATGCTTGGCTCTGCTGTCTGTTATCCTGTTTCAACAGCTGCTTCACATTAACCTCTGTTGCACTGGGATGTATGTGTCCTTGTCTTGGTGGTTGTCTTAGATTATTCAGTGCTGTAAGCCTGTCATTCACATGACATGTTGTTTTCTTGTTCAACAGGTCTCAAGCGTCTTCTGGATATCAGCCATGAGCACAAGTTCCCTGGTGAATATCATACGTAGCACAGATGTTAGAAAGCAGAATTATGCAGTGTCTAATGCAGATATTTTATTTCTTTACTCAACACAAATAGGATAATGTTACAAAGCTGTGGCTTTACAGAAACATCTAACATTGTGCCTCTCTCCAGTTATTCCCTTCAAGAGTGAAATGGCCATGGAGTTGCTTGAGAAAGGTTGTGTGCGGTTCTGGACTCAGGTGGAGAAATGCACCTCTGATTGCCAAGTGGAGTACGTCTTCAATGATGTCATCGTTACTCAGGGCAAGGTAGGACTCCAGTCTAATTTGTCTTATTATAATGTGTTCACTTCTGCCTTACAGCTGATGCATGTGGGGTTTTTTTCTTGTCTTTCCAGAAATACACAATGAACTTTGACAAGTCAACCGGAATCATTGAAATGTTTATGGACTCTCTGGAAGTCACCGACGAGGGAACGTTCACCTTTAACCTGGTCGATGGCAAAGCTAAGGGTACAACCAGTCTGGTGCTAATTGGAGATGGTAAGATCTCAAATGCAATTTTTTTTCTTACATATTAGCTCTGAAGGTGGACAATGCAGTGGACGAGATCTGCTAATGATTGATTGCATCCATGATTAATTAATCAATGTCATTTTGTGAAAAATTGTCCTAAAAGATCTTGATGATATCGTGCTTTCTGTTTTAACATGGTGCAAAAAAGTTCAAAGAAATGATTTTCCCAAGGCCACCTGCAACCTGCCCTCTTTTAAATGCTTTACTGGGCTGGAGACAGAACCAGAAACAAACACATGGTGCCTGGGTGTCCACATTCTTTTGCCCATTAATCCTAAACCTGTCTCACAACCCTGACTCTGCCAGGTGTGTTGCCTTTGTTGCAGTTAAAGCATACATCCATCGAGGGGCAGCAGAAGACAACCTTTCCATACTGTCATGTTTTCTTTATTTTGGCTAGAGCTTTTTCTGAAGTGTGAATGTTTTCTTTTCTTAGAATTCAGGGAGCTTCAGAAGAAGTCAGAATTTGAGAGAGCAGAATGGGTCAGAAAACAAGGTGAGGAATCTCTCTCCTCTCACACATAAGACTGATTACACATTAAGTATGTTTCTGAGACTGTTTTCCAATGACTGCCCACAGGTCCTCACTTTGTGGAGTACCTTGACTTTACTGTTACTCCTGAGTGTGATGTGCTGTTGAAATGCAAGGTAAAAAAAATAAACAGTTCTGCTGCTGTTTCTTTAAAGAAAGAAGCATGTCAGTGACACAGCTCCTTCATCTTTCATCAGATTGGAAATGTCAAACCTGATACTGAGATCACCTGGTCCAAGGACAAAATCGAGATTAGAGAGGACGACGAGGACGCCAAGAAAATTGAGAAGAAGGACGGCGAGCTAACCTTTAATATCGGAAAGGTCAGCCATTAGATGAAGGCCGTTCTTTGTGAGGAGTAAAGAGCTAAAAGTGATGCTGATGCAGCTACGCTCCCATTGTAGAGCTTGACTAAATGCTGCGCTGCCAACCATCCCTCTCTGACAGTCATAAATAATCAAACGCCTTTAAGAATATTCAAGTCCCACTGGAGTGCTGCTGGAGTCAGCACATCAGCATGTTGTGCGTGGGAGTCTGAACAGACGAATTTGCTACACTTTTGAAGATTATAATCTAAATTATAGACTCATAGGTTGTAGTTTTTGTGAAAGCAGCACATTCATCTGTGTTTAATACATCCATTTCATCCCTAACACTGTATTCAATGTAACACACCTGGATGCCTCCAACAAACTCCATTAATGATAATCGGGTTTATCAGTAGAGACGCCAGTGATGTTACATTGACACGTCATTTAAACTGTGTAAACATCATCAGAGGGTTGGTGTCATTGCATGAGCTTCTGTCAGTCGCATTTGCAATAACTGGCTTATCTGTCTAATTCACAGTGGATTATTAAGCAAGAGATAAAGAAAGAAAAAGAAGGGAAAAAACCACCTGCAGCAGACGTTCCCCCGCCGCCAAGACCTAAAGTCTGGACATAATCTTTCTGCCATAAGTTGATGCCTGATTTCTCTCCATGTGTCTTCCTCGTCTTACCTTTTCAATGTTACATCCTTTTCCATGTTTCCCTTTTTTAAACGCCTGCAGCATCACAGGCGGGAGAAAAGCTTGCCTTTTCAGTTTAATTGGTCCCTTGTCTGGCTATTTTACTGTCTACGTTATCTGTCTCAAGAATTATTCTGTATACCTGTTTAAGGTTGAAGGGAGTTTATTATCACCTCGGGGCTAACTGATAGTACTTTCACTCTGAACCCTAGATTTCCAAGCATGATGCAGGAATTTATGAGGTCTTCCTGAGAGACGACAGAGGCAAAGATAAGAGCATCTTCAACCTGACAGATGCAGGTAAAGTTGTGGATTTCAAAACGCAAGTTATTGCTCAAACTCTTACAAAACAAGTGTTATCTGTGGCATTGATTCCTGTTGTCGTCCCCAGGATTCCAAGCTGTTAAGAATGAGCTGTTCAGGGTTATTGGTGAGTCATTAAAATTCACACTTACAAGAGCACAGAAGAGAACCACAGAAAGAAACAGTATAAAATATTAACCATAAAATGTAAATATCTCATGTGTGTTTTTTTGTCATTTTCCCTTGCAGCTAACTCTTCCACTGAAGTCAAAGTTCTGAGTACTGAACACGGCATCACCCTCTACACCACGGTCACATACTACGATGAGGACCTGCGTGCCGGTTGGCTCCTCAAGTGCGTAAAATGTCATGTGGTGTCCAGAGAGTTCACCTGGGTGGGAGGGCACCCCATAAACTGAGGCTAGAGTCCTCACCTCTGTTCTCTGTTCTGAAGGCTTCCTGTTTCTTGCCTAAATACTCACATTCATAAGTAGTTTTTTCTGCTTCTATTAGAAGCACTATGATTGACGTCTCACGGTATTGTTGACACTAAAACTCTCAGCTTCCTTCCGCATCCGCAGATGGAGACACAATCTCACCACCTGCAATTACTGCTGTCTATTTAAATCTTGTTTTTCAGTGTACTGCATCTCAGACTGTATAGTCTGTAAAATGAAGCTGCCTGCTTGATCTCTGTGCTCTTGATTTCTTCCTCAGAGATGCTAAGATTGCCGCCTCGGAGAGAGTTAAGTCTGGAGTCACAGGAGAGCAGCTCTGGCTTAACATCAATGAGCCCACTGAGAAGGACAAGGGCAAATACACCATAGATATCTTTGATGGCAAGGATGGTGTGAAGAGAGTGTTTGAGCTGACAGGCAAAGGTGAGTAAGAAACTTCAAATGTCAAAAAGGAGAGATATGCTTAAAAATTATTTCCATCCTAATAAGTTTGGTTATTTTTGTGCTCACATAACTTGAATATAATTGATTTATTCCGGTGCAGCATGGGAGGAGGCATTTGAAGAATTCCAAAGGCTCAAGTAAGTAAACAGTCATCCTTCTTTTGTGTATTTCTGTGTTTTTGTCTGAAGAGGACAGATAAACAGCCGCAGTCGTCACAGACTTAAAATAGATTACTTTGTGTGCCCTTTCTGAAGCACTCAAAATGCATTTCCTGGCATTGTACACAGCTCCGTAATAACTGTGATACCATTTTAAGATGCTTCTGACAATGTCTGTCTCCTTCTTTCCACAGAGCGGCAGCCATTGCAGAGAGAAGTAAGTGGTTATTTATTTCCTGTTTTCTCCCATGAGACACAGCTCTGTGAAAAGATTTGCTGGATATGGAGGCCTGAAGTTTCATTTTTAACTGGGTGCCAGTGGGATTGTAGAGTATAGATCCCATTAATAGAAGTGACCACACTGCTGTAACTCACACTGGTTCACTCTGGTTCACTGGATATTATGGCGTCAACACAGAAATGCTGGCAGGTTGACATTCTTGGCTCACATCTGTATTTCTTGCTTAGACCGTGCTCGTGTGGTTGGAGGTCTGCCAGATGTGGTTGCAATTCAAGAAGGCAAGGTAAATAAAAGTGGAAATGCACTTCTGTCAAATATGTTTTCATTCCTTTGAGCGCTTCTTTCCTCTGAACTCTTGATAAGATCTTTTGTGGAATCCATGCTTTCTATGACATCCAACGCCTCTCCTTTAACTCCTCTAGTCCCTGAACCTGACCGGCAACGTCTGGGGCGAGCCAACACCTGAGGTGTGCTGGACGAAGAATGAAAAGGAGCTGCAATCAGATGACCACTATAAACTCAAGTTTGAGCACGGAAAGTTCGCCAGCATCACAATCGCCGCCGTCACCACAGCCGACTCCGGCAAGTACGCCCTCGTGGTGAAGAACAAATACGGCACGGAAGCTGGTGAGTTCACCGTCAGCGTCTACAACCCAGACGACGATGAGAGCAAGGAGCAGAAGAAAGACTAAAGGATGATGCAGTGTGTTGAAATAAAGAAGAAAAACGACCGGGCTGTCTCTGAAGCATTTTACCCCGGCACATGCCGGTGCCACAAAGCAGTTAAATAAATCTTGAATGCAGCTGCTTCCTCCTGCGTCTGTTATGTGCTGGGCTAAAGAGCTTTGGGCATTGCTTGTCAAGGAAGCAAACAATGAATGTGATTGTAGTTGATTGACATGTCTATTGTGTCACAAGTGGCCACTAACAGCAGTCAGTGTTGTGTATGGGAGATGGTTCATTGATCGTGTAGGCCAGCAAAAGAAAAAAAAACACTGAATTCTTATAATGCTACAGTATTACATGGGGGTGACCTTTGACCTCAAATTCACGTCACGCTGAGGTTTTCATACTGTAAAAAAATAAAGGAGTAATTGTGTGTTTTTACCTATAATGATTTGCTTTCTGTTGTAGTGTGAGAATCAATCAGTAGATACGTCACAGGATCCACCGACTACAACATATAAACAGCTTTCGTGTTTACATTGTTGTGTGTGTATTGTGAGGTACAAGTCATCCCTACCATTTGTAGTATAGGTGGAGTAACTAGGTAAACACGTCGTGTGAATGTCACAGCATTTAAAACTGGTTCATGTCAGGTGCTGCACACAGCCTCTGTAGAGTAGTGAAGACATTACTGGCATACTTTAAAACACATCACATACGTATCAGACGCTGTAGGAAACTTGTCTTTCAGGTATGTATAATGGCAGGAAACTCATCAACTCCCCTGCAGCAGCAGGTCTCAGGCAGTGTATCTGAACACAGTAAGTTAAACATGTTTATCTTCAAATTACAAGGTAATAAAACTGCACTACCGCTTATCTGGGGCCGGGTTGTGAGTTCAGCAGTCTAAGCAGAGACACCCAGGCTTCCCTCACTGGACACTTTTTCCAGCTCTTCCAGGGAAATCTTGAGGTGTTCCTACACCAGCCAAGACACACCGCATCCTGTGTGTACCCCCGGACACCTTCTCATTCTTTCGGTCACTACCCAGAGCTCATGACCATAGATGAGAGTAGGAACATAGATTGTTTAGGGATCCGATCTACAAGGGGACCATTGTGAATTTCTGTGTTAAAAATGCCTCCCTAAGAAGCTCTGGGGATGGCCTCAAGGACAGAAGAGAATTGTTCAGTTTCTAAATAAGCTACAGGGAAAGACTTTTATATATTCCCTCTCTGACAGTGAAAGCAATTACAGAAATACCCTTGATAGCATTAAAGATCACATTTTCATGCAGTTACGCTGTAAATACATTTGGACAAATCTTATGTAACATCACTTGGTTTCTAAAAAGCTGAATCTCCTACACACCTGGTTAGCTCAAATACAGGCAAAGAGCTGGAACATGAGTGGAGCTGAGGTGGGTGTAGGCATGAAGCTGAAGTGTTCGGCCCCCTAATTATGATAAATGTTAAGATGTAAAAATCTGGACCTACATAAACGTCATCGTATGTGAAGTTAATTATGTATCATTACAGTGACGCAACCTTACACCTTTTTCTTAATGCAGTTTTGTTTTTATCTCAAGAATCAGAAACTCCATCTCCATAGCTCCTGTCCATATAGTACAGTGGTTCTGTGGCTGCAGCAAACTGAAGCAGCTTGATGACCCGCCAAACCTGCTTGTAGTCAGCTGCAGAGCCACACGGCTCAGTGACACTGTCATTGTAATGGAGGTGCTGCTCCAATGTGTCACTGTTTGGGGGTCTGTCACTTGTTCATGACAGAACAACTTAAAGACACAATTCCCACATGAATGAAGAGATTTCTCAGTCTCTTTACTTATGTAGATGGAGGGAGTGGTGTAGAACCACAGAACAGTCATAAGTTTAACTTAAACACATTCCTTGAAGTAATAATAATCATAACTGCAGGCAAACAGCCACCATCAAGTTTCATTATTGCGTTATTGTTTTTAAACCTTGGACTGAGCGGAGGTGTCCCAGCAGCAGCTGTGTGTGAGCGCCGCCGCCGCTGAGCGGCTCTGTCCCATCAACCGCGACTACCACACACACACACACACACACACACATACACAGTATACACACCAGTCTAACGCGGTGGTCCAGGCACGGACACGTCAAGAGGCTTCCGAGGAGTTTCACGGGCTAGGAAATGGGGGCTGACTGAAGACACGGCAACACCCTTCACCGGCAGCCTCCCGCTGAAGTAACCGAAAGGTATGTTCTGAGAGATACTGTCATTTTTAACCCATTTTACAGCCGCCCGCCGCTGCTGACTGTGATAATGCACATTTCTGAATCTCCCGTCAGCTAACGTTAGCTAGCATGTCAGCAGCTGGCTAACGATTTTTAGCTTCTGATGGATAATTTGACTGACAAACATATCGACTGTACAGGAAATGTGTTCATCACATATTATATGGATGTAACGACTTCTCATTGAAACCGGCGACGTAACGAGCGACTCTCATGTTAACGTTTCACCGTTTGCCATTAACGGTAAACGACAACATTGAAGCTAGCTAGGGGTTAACAGGCAGGCAGGCTGGCAACCAGCTAGCTGTGAGCCCCGTCTCCATTCATTTTTTCCACACTCTACTATATTTAACTCCACTTGACTGTCGCTGAAAATTCATACTACTGGTCCCACCGATAGTCAGGGTTTAAGTTTTATTTTCTGTTTGTTTATTTCCGCATTTATTTGTCTCTCTCGCAGCACTTGTTCACTAGTGGAGACATTGTAATCAAACTGTATGCCTGCTTTAGTCTCTGAAATTAGCATTTTTAGCTAAAATAGCTACGATTAAACTGCAACGTTTGTTTGTAGCTATTGTGAGCTAGCTTGTATGTTGTTTGTTATAAAAGTCTCGACTCCACCAAATTATACTGAAGTGCAGTTGCTTAAAATGTATGTTCCACTCCATTCTGATGACATTATAAACCGGACCATCCAGCTAGGGTCAGGTAAGAGTAAACACCCTATAGCCATTTAATGTAAATGTGTATTATCAGATAGCAACACACTGATACTGTCACTTAATCAGTGTCACATCACGAGTCCAACCATGTTGCCTTAGGTAGCCTAAAAAACTCATATAAACCTACACTGAGCAGTGCCTTTAACCTGTCAGGTTCCAGCGTGGTAAACAAATCCTATTCTTATATTTATATTGGTTATAGTTATTAGTTTATAAAGTTCTTTAGGGATAATAAATTGAATTTGTTGTTATTGTAAGTGACAGTTTTTAGGAAAAAAATATTCAAAAAGACCTACCAGTAAAAAAAAGAATTTGCTGTAACAGCATTTCTGTCTGCTGCCTCTAAATGTTCTGTAGATTTTTTTTAAACTTCAAGGTTGTTCTGATGATCTTTTTTCCCCCTAATAACAAGGGAGGGGACTTTTTTATTTCTTACAGTATGTAGCCCCAATTGTGTGTGTGGCAGCCTCACTGTGAGGCTTTCACTGTTTCTTCTTCTTGGGTCACCAAATTCACGCTGGAAAATTAGGAATTAAATTTAGAGGAAATATCAAGCACCGCTGCAGTATATATGTAAATGAAAGCCCGCACTCTGTGTGTGTGTGTGTGTCAGGGTTTGTGTAGTTGTTGTGGTTTACTTTACATTATGAGTAGGCCCAATTTTGGTGCAGTCTAGTGTAACCTAATACATGAAAGAGTGTAACATGAACCTGGTTGGTCAGCTGAGCTCCCTCACAGGACTGAATCTTTGTCTCCTACTCAAAGCAACTGTGCAATCATGACACATGAAAGCTATATGTGTGTATTAAGAATAAGATCATATCATGTCTAATCTGGTGGCTCTTCATCCTAGATAAACGTTCATTCTGTTACAGCTGCCACATAAAATACACAGGGAGTATGATTTTTGCTCCTAGCATTTCATTTGTAAACGTGTTTGTTTATGTATGGCTCTTGTCAAATTCTTGAACACAGAACAGATACAAGCACAGGAGGAGGGACAGTTCACAGCCCTCCACTCAGTAGGCCAGTGTTGTTTTTTGCCAGTGTTTACAGAAGGCTTAGCTGATAGGGCCGTAAGGCTGAGGCCTTTTTGGAAGACTGTCATGCATTATGTTCCACTTAGGCACTCACTTAGGAGGTGAACTACATAGCTGGATACTTTATTGATCCTTGAGGGGAAATTCAGGTAACTAGGCAGGAGGATGCCATCAGATAGACCAGGGATGATTTCCTGAACACATGTTTGAATTCATCACTGCTTTACTGCTTGTACTTATTGAACGTGTACTGTTCTGTAGTAAATAAGCAACAGAAAATCAACATGTGTATGTCAAGTGTACTGAATATTCCTTTGGTTGACCGGTCAATGGCCTAAATTCCCCCAACTCCTCCTCCCCCTTTTGATAAGTCATGCACAATAACAGGCACACTCAGCAAAGACTGTAACGTACATGTGACTGGCTGTGCAAGTACATCACGCAGAGTACCTCTTGGTTTTTTTCCCCCTGTTATCAGGGGAAAACATTGCTTACCCGTTCACAGGAATTAGCTGTCCCTTATCAGTCACACACCGCCACATGAAAGAGGCCATCCCATTGGCTAAACCCTTTGTATCCTGTCAACTGACTGGATGAGCACAAATGCACATGCTGGAAAGAATAGCCCAGAAGAAGTATGACAAAGTTTATGACCATATTGCGCAATCGCCGCTCGCTCCAGATAGTGTATCTGTATTTACCCTGGGGTGGGTTACTCTGAGGTGATTAGGTAGGTCATGTTTGACATTGGATTTAGGATGGCAGAAAGACATTATCATCAAAATATGAGGGAGGAAAAAACTGGTCCCAGTGGAGTGTCCTGAGGTGGGTAGAGTAAGAGCTGGCGCTCTAAAAGTGATGAAGAGACAGAGATCCTGGGGGAGCAGGGATCCCATGGAAAGCAACACAGAGAACACAGACAACAGTGAACAGGATGAGTCCTCCTCCCTGAAGTCGTCTTGGTCCCTGGTGAGTCAGCACTGACAGGTTTCCTAGACGGTCATTGCCTGGGCCTGATGCCTAGAGGGCCTGATGGTCTGCTAGTCTTTTTGTTTTTGTTGTGAAAGGTTGCTTGACTTGTTGTGTTATTGTTGCAGTCAAGCTTAGTGGACATATAACCACAGTGAATCAGATGGATGATGTCAGTTTAATGGCTCCTTGGTGCTTACTTCACCTGTGTGTTGTTTTATCTGTACCCCGGGGTCTGTGTCTGACGGTGTTTAACTAATTGTATGTCCTACTTCAGGTCTTGGCACTGAAAGAATAAAAGACAATGGGTAGAAGCAAGTGAAGCATGTTTGTCACATGCGACTGCTTTTCTTGATAATTAGCTACTGGTGCCTTTCCCAGCAGCTCCTTTGTGTGGGTAATTGTTGTTTTTAATGTAGAATAACTCTCTTACTACTTCATGTATCTTCATGGTTGTTAACTCTGTGCCAGCCCAGATGACAAGAGGTTGGCATTAGGTGCAGTTTTACTGTTATAATATTTGGCCTCAAAATGAAAGTAATGTGTTTGGCCTCAAAAGAAAAGTGATACATAGTTAATCATGTACTAATGTTCGCCAAATGTGTGTCAATCATTTCCTCAACTGACATAAGAGGTACTGAAAATCCAGATAGACACATGCCAAAATTCTGATGAAAAATAACTTGGTTAATACCTGACACTCCACTGATTGTACACTAGTCCTATCCTTGTTGACTCACTCTTTTTTAAGTCACTCAAAAACATAATACACAATCATTAAATGTTTTACTAGCAGTATGTATGTGCCTTGACTTGCATTGTTAATACATTCTCACTCACTGTCATGGAAGCAGCGATAAAATGTTTTTTTTAACTTCCCTGTTTCCCTCAGGTGTGTTGACATAGGTGTAGCATAATGTCTCAGCCTAGGTTGTCACAATATTGATGTTGATACCTGAGGAGTGTGTCATTTTAGAGAGTGTCAACAAAATGGAAAAATACTGTGTTTTTCATCCTGTGGGTACAAGTCTGGGTCGAAGTGCTTAAAAGTCGAGCCGAGTCTCTTCTCCATGTCTTCCAAACATATTGCAATCATTGCTGTCTGAGGAGAAATGTTTTGTGACGCCTGTTCATACTCCTACATATTTTTTTGGTCTGTGTTTGTCAGCATGTTCTCTGGAGAGAAAAAAAATACCACGCCAATTTATAATATTGTATGATGGCACCATTGCACAAATGCCCCTATTCTCTACCCCCTGCCCCCCTCTTCTCCCACCCCCCCTGGCTCTCATGGATAGAATTAGAACAAAAGGTCAGTGTGAGATAGGAGCATTTCAGGTTACATAAATCCGATGAAGTCAGCAGGGGACTCTGTTTACAAGCCCCACTAAACTAAACCCTGACCCTAGCAAACTAAAATCATGTTTATAAAGTTAATCGTTACATGCACACCCTGTCTCAGTGTGCACAAATGGCTGTAAATAATCTAGTTCAGTAAAGAGGCCACAGGAAGGCAGGAAAGGTTGTGTGATTATGTACAATTAGCCTCTGTCTGTGTATAATTTTCTCTCTTGATTTAGGGGCTTATGCTTCTCAAGGATTTTACAGCCCTACAAACTGCTCATCTCAAATGGCTAAAATGTTTTGAGGGAATGCGCTTCATTAGTCCAAACCCCTATAATTATGAGCACCGAAATGCATCTTTAACAGGGAGTCATGAATGTAAACAGGAAGTCAGCTGCTCCCATGGCAGGAGGGCAGTGGGATCTCAGTATGAGGTCGTCTCATTGTTTTGGCCCAGCCATTAGTCCCTCTCTCTCTAATGCTCCTCATGTGAAACAGTGGCCCAGTGATAGGGTAACAGTGTCTTGCAGTCTGTATGCAGGTCAGGAGATAAGAAACACCGCAGGGCAGAACGAGGCAGAGAGTGAGAAGCCACAACATAGAGAATGTGAGGGAAATCCAGAAAAAAGCTGTTACATTTCAGTATTTGTGCTGGCCCTGCCAAACACCACACCCTAATCTTTACATTAACTCAGCTAATATTTTGTTTTTCGCTCTCCCCTACAGGCGGACACTATGAACTACGTGGGCCAATTGGCAGGACAGGTTCTGGTAACCGTCAAAGAACTGTACAAGGGCATTAATCAGGCCACGCTGTCAGGCTGTATCGATGTTGTGGTTGTCCGCCAAAGAGATGGAACCTACCAGTGTTCGCCATTCCACGTGCGCTTCGGCAAGCTGGGTGTACTGCGCTCCAAAGAGAAAGTGGTGAGTATGTGTTTTTATTCTGTTATTCTTTCACTGTATTGACCCCCATCGAAACACATCAAATCAGATGAGTTTTAGTAAGTTGCTAAATGCACATTTAAGCACAAAGAGCATGAAAACTACAGAATGTTTGCCTCATTTCGGATGGAGTTCCTGGCAAAGTTGTTGACAGTTGAGTTGCTTTAGGGTGCAGCTACCCCTGCACATTAAGAAAGCCAGTTGAGGTAGTTCAGGTGTCTGATACGGAGGCCCACCCTGAGCTTACCAGGTACGGTAAGCCAGCTGCCCTGGGAGTAGCTGCAGAATCCCCTAGGAAGAGGAGGAGGTGGTTGCTGGAGACAAGGGTGTTTCTGCTCTAACTAGAGAATGAATGAATAGATAAATTGATTTTTGTAATCATTAGTCTGCTAGTGTTAAATCAGATTTTTCTGTATGTTGTGTAATGACTACTGCATGAAATGATGTCAGTTATAAATTCACAAGAGTGTGTGAGCATATGTAAAATGGTTAATGACATCTTTCTCAAGGCGTTGTCATATATCTGTATTTCATAAAAAAACACCAGCACTCAGCTCATGAAACACACAGTTTCATTGTGGATAATTGATAAATGTTGAACAGAGTGATCACAGAATATGAATCATCCAGTGAGATCTTTTATGTTTTCAGAACAGAGGTGTGATGCTCTGGGATTTTCTCCTTCATTGATAGTACTTGTTACTACACTGTATATTTCTCCCTGCAAATCAGATCCCATTAATCATTAAGGAAGAGTGGGGTTATTTTTAGCCTATACTTCTCACCTAAGAAAGAAGCATTTTTGTAGCACCTCTGCACTGGCCTAATTGACGAGAAGGGAGAGCAGGTTTCACCTATTTTGGCAGCAGTTAGAAGATGCAGATGTATAAAAATATGTGTGATTAAATGATTGTAAGATTTCCCAGTTGTTATTCAATTAGCTTATTGGCCTTTATAGTTCACATGAAGACTCATGACATTTCTTGCATTTTGCAAAACAATAGTCGGATGCTGAACTTGTCCTGACCTCTATTTCTAAAGCTGTAATACTGTGCACTGGCTTGAAGAAAAGCTTTTTTTACTTGCTGGTCGACCACAGTGGGTAATGATTTGTAGGGGGGCTAACACAGTCTCACCACCTACCTAGAATGTTGATGGGCTTTGAGGGGAGGAATGAATGAGTGGTTTCTATGACAACAGCTACTCCTTGAATGCGTGGGAGAGGGGGGGAACATGAAGAAGGCCTCAACAAAGGGCTGTTGTGTAACAGTTAACAGTAACACAGGAGTCCCTAAGATCATTTATCAGACCCTTAAGGGCTGCTTCTAACTATATATGTATTAAACCTTCTGTGTTGGATAAATGATGTGGCGTTTGTTTTAAACTTACAGGCATTTTTAAAAATTCAGAGTGGGAATTCAACTGTAGTCGACAGCCAAATACTAATTAAGGTTTGGCTGTGGATTGTGTGTCTGTCCTCACACATATCGTCACTTGTGCTGGCACCCAGAAAAGTTCATAATTTGCAGTTTGGTTCTTAAAAACATTTGAGATATTCATTAAACACAGCTACAGATACATTCACTCCTTTCATTTTCCTGGAGATAAATATGAACTTAACAATTCAAATAGGTTGGTACTGTGAGAACCAAAAAAACAGTTTTATTTTAAGCATCTGCAGTCAGCCATTGTCTTCAGTAATTCCAATTATTCAGCATAGTCTTGGCAAATCCACAGCTCAGCCACTCGAATGACTGTAACCTGTTACTGACTGAAAGGTTGAAGAGGACCCTCATTTATTCAGGCTCATTATTAATTGGGCATTGAAATTCTCAACCACCAGCATACATAAATTCCCCTTGGCAACCCTGAGGGGGTGAAATTAAATCTTGAGGCTGCAGAGAAACCACACCAGCAGTAAAATATGTGAGCAAAAGGAAAGATACACAATGTCAGATCACATGAGAGAAAGGAATAACTTGACTTGATTATGTGGATGACTACTGGTTGCAAATTAATATTGATGATTTGGTTTCAGGTTGCAGAGCACTCATGAGTCAAAGTCTACATCCTTTGCAGTCTCTGCCAGACGTGACCTGTTTTTTTTTTTTTTTTCATTTGTGGTGTCAAGTTTCTGAATGGCCTCAGTACACTGGGGGTTGCCTGGCAAACATGAATGGCCTTGTTCTGTTGGCAGGCTCCACAGAATGCAAGCCCAGAAGACCCATATGCTTATTAGGTTCCCCTAAGCTCCAGGGGAACAGATGCAGCTCTAAGTAGCTTCTATGCATTCTATATGGTCCAAACAAATAATGGAAGTAAAAATAAAACCAGCCCTGTTTTGTTTTTTTCCAATAGATCATTTATTTCATTGGTTTTCTTTTAATTTTTACATTACAAAAAAGAACTCTGCAGTAACAATAAGATGTTAATCATGTTTTATGCCACATTTTTCCAGATTGACATTGAAGTGAATGGAGAGCCTGTAGACCTGCACATGAAGCTTGGTGACAACGGAGAGGCCTTTTTTGTCCAGGAGGCTGAACAGCTCAATGTAAGCAGTACATTAAAAGATGAATTAAGTTTATCTATACTTGAAGCATAGCATAGGTTTTTCGTTTAACATGTTTCAGCCCAGCTCCAAAATGTGTTAAAGTAGTTTGAAAGACAACTAATTTAAAAGTGATTTCAGCCTCATTTGCGTGCACATGATGTCTCAAGATCCCTCTGCCTAATACGTACAGGCTACATTTGTGTGAGGAAATATCTAACCCAGTGTTGGACGGTTGCTCTATGGCAATGTGACCTATTGCTAAAGCTACCTGAGCTTGTATTGTGACAGCTCTGTATTGCCTGAGTCACTATGCCGTCTCTAGGGATCTTTAATACTGCTTTTGCTTGCACTTGTTTTCATGCCCTAAGTGTCGTGTTGCGGCATTTTTACTTTAGCAGATTGTCCCTGCCCACCTGGCTACATCTCCAATCCCCACTGAGAGTCATCTGTTCTGGATCTCAGAAGTGGAGCACAGGTCGCCAAAAGATCTGGAAGATGACCCTATCGACCCCGAAGACCCACCTGAACCACCTGCTCCCAGCACTATGGCCACGAAAAAGAAGAAAAGACGGAGAAAGAAGCACAAAGGAGACCCCCGTAGAGAGGAACTGACCCCACCAATGTCAGTCGCCACAGCTAATGCTATTGCTGCTAGTGCAACCGCTGCTACAACCGCTGCTACGTCCAGCACTGGGCAAAATGAAGAGATATTTGAGATGGACATGAGCTCTGATGAGGAAACTGCAGCACACGTTTCAAGGTAATTAAAGGGACTTTGCTTATTTGAGAAGTTTTTTTAAACAGAGATTGGTTGTTTATTATATGCATTTTACACCCTTATTTCAGGTCGCCTTCAGTGACCACAATGCGTGACATTGACCCTAAATTGCCCGCTCCCAGACACAGCCTTGATGGTTATCCAATGTCTGATGGGGACTGGCCAGCAGATGACAGGTATGTCCTGACATAAATATCCATCAATTTGCAACTGTTAGGCTTAGACACATATCTCTATTCTCTATCGTACTGATTGTATCTCTTTCCGTAGTCATGGCTTGTCTCAGGCCTTTTCACCGAAGAGTGACTCTGAACTGGTGGTGAGGCCTTCTGAGAGTTTGCTCCGAGCAGAGTCCCACATGCAGTGGACCTGGGGAGAGTTTCCAGAAACAACCAGGGTAAGCATTCCCTTCCAAACAAATTTAAATCAATTGAACACCCCTGAACACTCATCATCATAGTAACCCCTTCTATTTAATATCCAGGTCACAAAAAAAGAAAAACAAGAACTAATAAAAACAGTGACCATCACACCGTCGGAGACCACCCACTTCCGTGTCATCCTCAGCTCAGAGGCCATGGAGAACGAAACTGAGATTGAAAAGGAAAATGCTGCCTCCTCCTCTATGTGTACCATTGTGAAACCAGAACCTCGCACCCCTGTCACCACTGTAACACCCATGAATACACTGTCATCTGTCAGCACCATATCCTCTGTGAGTCCTATAACCCCCACCGAGCCCCTGGATGTCTTGCTGTCCGGTGTGGCGACCTCCACCCCTTCCAATAGTCACCAGAGCGATTCACCTTCTAAAAAGAAAGGTATGGCCATTGATTGGTCAGTACTGTTTATAACTGTGCTTAACCTATACCTTATCAGGTGAATAATAAAATGTTGTTGAACGCAGGGGTCCCGAAGCGGAGCCAGCATCAGGGTCCTGAAGATATCTACCTAGATGACTTGAATGTACTTGAACCTGATGTTGCTGCAAGATATTTTCCTAAGAGGTTAGACATGAATGAGGCACCTAATTGCTTGACCTGTTTTAATTAGTGAAAGTGTTCTATTTATAACATGAACAGAGGTAGAAAAATACCCCTCTACAATAACACTGTGAAAGCCCTGAAGACGGTATGGTGACATTATGCTTTTTTTATTACTGCACCAGTGAGTCTGAAGCAGCTGCTAAGCACTGGATGGACTCGGAGATGCGGTCAGGCTCACAGTCTCCACAGTCGGTGGGGAGTGCGGCAGCTGACAGTGGGACAGAGTGTCTTTCTGACTCAGCCAGTGACCTCCCTGATGTCACCCTTTCTCTGTGCGGAGGTCTCACAGAAAATGCTGAAATATCCAAAGGTACACGACTTTGTTACTCATAAAAAATGCAGCCTTAAGTGCGTGTCTTTGAAAGGCACAAAGATATCCTGAGCCAGTAGAGGCATTCACTGTGGTTTGCAGTGCTGTTTGGCCATCTACATTGTTTTGATGTAAATTGCTTATATAGTTTTTCAGAATAATGGATCTAAATGGCCCTCAATCTGTGATGCTCAGAGTATCAAAAAATACTCTAGAGCAGAAGGCGGCATGCATTGACCAATGACCCAAAAGCACAAGCCTCGACACAATCTGGAAGGATAAAATATTTAATTTTGGAGTGTCTCTTTAAATGTGTTTTATTACTACAGTGGATTCCCTGTCTGTTCCTCTATTCCCCTTCAAAGCCACATGCATCTACTTTTCACACTAAACCCCAACAATATGTTCTTTTGTATATTACCACTCTATAACCACTCTCTTTCATTCTATCTTGGTAAATAAAATATATATTTTCTCATCTGGAGGTGAAGCCTTCTGCTGCTGTGGCTGACAGAAGAAAAAGTTTCCTGACCTTTTTGTGTAGTAAGATGTTATAGCTCACTGCCATTGACCTTTTCATCTGCAGGCTTTAATTAGTCTTCCTTTCTCCTCTGTGTTTGCAGAAAGATTCATGGAGCACATCATCACCTATCATGAATTTGCCGAAAATCCAGCAATTATAGATAACCCCAATCTGGTAGTAAAGATAGGAAATAGGTATGTAAGAATTTTGTATTTCACATAAATGTTCATACTTGAGATACACATTATTTTAAATATGTGGGTCATTATTGTATTCTCAGATATTATAACTGGACACTAGCAGCACCCTTGATTCTGAGTCTACAAGCATTTCAGAAGAATTTACCAAAGGTAATTTATCTAGGTTTTGTTGTCACATTCTGTTTTTGTTTATTCTCCCTAACAGCTTGTTCATTGTTACCTATTGTTTTTGTTTTTTTTGTAGGCTACAGAGGAGGCCTGGGTGAAAGAGAAAATGCCAAAGAAGTCAGGCCGCTGGTGGTTCTGGCGAAAGAGGGCGGATAGTACAATCAAGACGGTGTGCACACGTCTTAAGAAACATTTCTGTAGTTGCAGTAGAGGTGACTTCTTAACTGTTCTTTCTTTCCTCCAGTCAGAGACAAAGCTTGAAACGAAGGAGGAGTCTCCTTTGGAAGAAGAAGGAACTTCCATATCTCAGGAGAAGCTGGCCCTACAGTATGTTATGAACCATGGAGTTACTGATTGAGTATTGAAGCTGTAATATCAGATAGTACTTGGAGTTGCAAAGCAAAGTTGCTTTTAGTGTAATCACACATTTATTTGAATAGATGGAAGCAGTCAGCAAGTCAGAAATGTTTTTTTTCAGCAGATAATCAGTAAGAATAAATAACCATAACTTTATATACTGCAGGCCTAAAGCTGGAGATTCATCCAGTGATGAGGAAGCCAAGGAGGTCAGTGCTGCATCTTGTCAAGAGAGACTGCAGCCAGTAGATGGTCAGCATCATCCCAGCCCACACACTTATAGGAAGTCACTACGCCTCTCTTCTGATCAGATTGTAAGTATATGCCTACACATATTCCTTCATTTAAGTCATGTAATGTTTTCTTTGTGTTATATAAAATTTGACATATGATTTGTATACTGATTAAACAGCACTTCCTGTGTTAGGATCTGTGGTAGATTAGAGCTCCCTCTGCTGTTTGCCCATACGCTGCTTGGTGTTTATGTGTCTTATGGCCTGTAGGGGGCTCTAAAGACCTGCACATGTGCCTTCTGGTGTATTGTTGGAAAGCATTTTAGTGAATGAAATGGCCTGTTCCTTTAGGTGACCTCACAGTTCTATTTGTGTTTTTTTTCAGGCCTGTCTGAAGCTGAAGGAGGGTCCTAATGATGTGACATTCAGCATCACCACTCAATACCAGGGCACATGCCGCTGTGAGGGAACCATCTACCTGTGGAACTGGGACGACAAAGTCATTATCTCAGACATTGATGGAACCATCACCAAGTACGGGGAATATAGCTTTGTGTTTTTGTTTTTTTCTGGTATTCTTAATGCATAGTGTCATTTGATGTTGAAGCCAGTTGTAGTCAGATCAAGTAATGGCACCTGTTGCACACTTAGCTGAGCATGTTCTGGAAACATCCATTATGCACTAAAGGAACCATGTGTGCAAAGACAAGACAGTATCTCTGTAGCAGTCTCACATGTCTAGTATTAAAATATGGCTCCTTGTTTCATAGCTAGATAGAGAATGGACAGTGGCTTAGCTGTCACTTAAAAAGCAGTCTGTCTTTTTTTTTTTAGCAATCTTTTTGCACAACTTCATTGCTATAGGCACGATCAAGTTTCTTTCTAATACCAGATCTTAAGGCATAACCCTGTTCTATTTATATGAAGCTATTTTAATTATCTTAAAGCCAGTTATATCTCTTTTGAAACAAATCTGGCATCTGTTGCCTCTCTAACGCCCACTCTGCGAGGTTCAAAGGTGGTCAACATCAAACAGGTTCGGATTCACTGCAGCTTATTATCTCTCTGACCCTTTAGACCAACCTGTGACATGTGGCTTTCTTTGAGTAACAGGGTGAAGAGCACAGGGACTATAATGAGCCCATTTACATTTCAGTCTCTGAGCTTACACGGCCATAAGCTGAGAGGGAGATGGCACCTCCCCTATGGGCCCGTAACCCTCATTAGTGGAGAACAGTCCATAATGTTCTATATTTGTGATGAAATGGTAAAGTAGTTTTAGAGCTTTATTTGACCTCTTTTGTGCAGTCTCTACAACCCATCTTCATTTTCCTTCAGTTTCATATCTGCTAATTTTTTTTTGCTTCCCATGTATCTGGCAGAGGGGGGCATCCCTTTCTTCATGTCAATAATTTTATTTGTGTTTTAACGTTGTAGGTCAGATGTATTTGGACAGATTCTTCCACAGTTGGGGAAGGACTGGACTCACCAGGGAATTGCCAAGCTCTACCACTCAGTAGCTGAGTAAGTGCACAACAACAGTGGTTAATCACAGAGGAAGAATGAATGGCTGGTCAGTGGTTAGGACTGTCTGGGTTTGATTCCCACTCGGCTTTCTGTGGAGTTGATATTTCCTCCCAGTGTTTGTGTGGGATGCTCTGTGGTGGATGACTCAGTAAGTTTTAATTTATTATTAAGGCCTAATTATTGCAGAATCAAAAACACCATTAAACTCATTAGTGCTTGTGTAGATTACCCTTTTGATTTCCTTTTTTTTTGGGGGGGGGGGGGGGGGGGGGTTCTGCTTTACATCGGCAGTAGTGGACATGAGCAAAGGCTGGTAAATGGTATTTCCACAGTGAAATTTTCAGTGGATTGTTATATCCGCTTCTGCACACCAATGTAACCGATCTAATTAAAATGCTATTCTTAGTATTTGCTTTTATGGTCATGATGATGATAATGTCTATTGGTTAATGAGCACTTCCCTCTCCATTGGCAGGAATGGCTACAAGTTCTTGTACTGCTCAGCTCGGGCTATTGGCATGGCCGACATGACAAGAGGTTACCTGCAGTGGGTTAATGATGGAGGCATCATCCTGCCCCGTGGACCTCTTATGCTCTCTCCCAGCAGCCTCTTCTCTGCTTTCCACAGGTACAGTAGTATAGGCTCTGTGTGTCTGTGTGTGTGTGTGTCCCATCATATACATTATATCCTTATCATCATAGTTGATTTTCCATAATGAGCACTTCATATGCTGTCATTAGACTTCAGCAAGCTCATGGTTTATGAGGACATGAATGTCACTGACTTGTTGCCATTGCTAAATTATTGTATTTTGTGGCTTAAATACTCACTTGTGTATTTTACTGTATAATTGTACTTATGTATGTAGACATTGCTCTGCTGTATCTATAAAGATACATGAGGATTAATGATGATTAGGATACATGTGTAATTTTCTCTGACTTTAAAAACACATTATGGTTAGTGTATTACCATAGTAACCTATTCACATTATTGTGCACGATCACCACTGTCAGACATGATCCATGGTAAAAACATGTATATGTGTGTCGCTCTAATGAAACTGTCTGTGTGCTTCAGGGAGGTGATTGAGAAGAAACCAGAGATCTTCAAGATTGAATGCCTTACAGACATTAAGAACCTGTTCCAGCATAACAAGCAGCCATTTTACGCTGCCTTTGGGAATAGAACTAATGTGAGTTAATGCATGTTTGAAGATGTCACACTCTCACACATTAAATTGCTAATTTTTTACATGTAGGTGAGCTTTGTTTTCCCGTCCTCGACCCATGATCGTCACGCTTTTGGATTCAGTTTAGCAGACCAAAACATGTGAACTCAGAGCTGGGCTGAACCGGCACTGAGGTCACTGGCGGAGTATGATCTCATGTAACTTCATCTGTGGAAGGGAGCTCAAGTTGGGCACAGCATCCCATCTTCAGCTGCATAAACACCAACACCCAGATGAAGCGCTGGCTCAGCCATCAAAACTCTGTCTGCATTTCTCTCCAAACAAAACAAACAAAAAATAAGACACACAAACATGAAAAATCTCAGTTTTCCACCAGCACAATAACTGTAGAGATGTTGCCACAGATTGAACACAAACAGGTAATCTGTGGTAAATGTTATTATGGCATTTATTTCCGGCAGTAACGGTGTGTATTATGTGTGAGAGGCTACTTTCTGAGCATTATATATAATCAAGTGTGTTCTCTAATGACTTTTAAAGATTGAGCCATAATATCTCCATACAGGATGCGTTTGCCTACAAGGAAGTTGGAGTTCCATTGTGTAGGATCTTCACTGTTAATCCTAAGGGAGAGTTGATCCAGGAGCAGACCAAGGGCAACAAGTCCTCGTAAGTACACTGCTGGTTCCGTCTTTGTCTAACACAAAGGCCGAGACTTTGGTGCCATCAGAATGAATGTGATTGTCATTATTGTCAGATACAGTGTGAAGCAAACGGGTTCAGTAGATCTGAAATGAGCTTGTCACTGTAAACTGTCCATATACACATATACAGACATATACATTCTTCATTAGTGAGATTCACAACACATAAATACCATTTAAAAAATCTGTTAGTTGTGCTAGTTTTGTGGTCACATACTAGCTTAAAATATCCAGATTTTATTTATAACTGTTCTGAGTCTTTACAATCTCTCTGTCTTTGTGCCCTGGTCTTGTTCTTCACAGTTATGGCAGACTTAGTGAGCTGGTGGAGCATGTGTTCCCTCTGTTGAGCAAAGAGCAGAACGAGGCCTTTGTCATGCCAGAGTATAGTTCTTTCTGTTACTGGAGACAGCCAATACCAGACATCAACCCCGATGAACTGCTCTGATCCTGCACACATGGACACACAGGTACACATGTGATGGGACTGCGCGCACACAGACTGGAACCTGCTTTGTTTCCTCACACACACACACACACACACACACAGCTCTGCAGTGAGTTGGACACAGCAACAGGGTTATTAACAACAAAAAAGCTGTAAAACTGTATTTACTCATTAGAGATGAGAGGGGATTATTACCAGAACAGTAAATCCTGATGAATAATCCCATTAAAAAAAAAATCCATCCCTGGGAGACAGGAGACTAATCACCAACTAATGCCTGCCTGCCTCTGAAGGCATCCTGCCCTCTCTTAAGTCCACACCGCCGTACAGGGATAGCGACTCATCTTTCATCTCTGTAAATCTCTACTTTCTAGCAAACAGGGTGGTTTGTATTGGAGTGGCTGCAGTCCCACATGAGGCACTGAGTCTTTTCCGGATGCCCTGAAGAAGTAAAATGTCATGTTCAAAATAAAAAAGGACATGCTGTTAATTAAACCAGGACATGCAATTAACACCATGTAGTTTTACTGTGGCTGCTGCGTTTGCCTTGATGCAGGGATGCAGCCTTTAATTGGAATATTTTTCTCTGCAGAGCAGCTGGCAAACAACAAAATACACCAACTATGATCCATACAGAGTAGCTAGAGTCCAGGTACTTTTGTGTTGTGAACACATGGCTCCTTAAAGGTTCTGACCTTTATACTCGACAGGCCATGTTTGTTGATATTCAGAGTCATTCCTGGAAAATACATTTTACCAAGTATGTGAAAACAAAAATGAAGTAGCTTCTTGGTATATTGTCTAGATGTTGTTTTAATATGTTTATTCTCTTATACAAGCTCTGGCAAATTAAGTGTGTTTTGTTAACAATGCCGTCATTATTTATAATTGTTAAGTTATTAATTTCTATTGTGATGCCTTTGTCTGGAAAAATAAGGTAATTTATCACCAGTGCAACGCAGGAATGCATCAGATCGGTATGTTTTTTGTGGTTGGACACAGATTAACATGCACTTAACAGTAACAGCTCGGCCTATCTTTCATGTCTTGACATCTGGTTTGACATGTTAAGGCACACATTCCTGAGCAAACCTCAGAATCTGCAGCTTTAGTATTAAAATATGTGTGTAACAGTAAAGGACAATGCTTGAGTTGGAACAGTGGAAATAAGCAGATCTGTAAAGAGCTTAAAAGGAAGGATTACTGTTTTTCACAAGGTCCTTTGTAGGATGACTATGAGATGGTGTAAGGGAGTGTGTGTGTGTGCGTGTGTGCGTGCGCGCATACATAATCACTGCTGCTGTTGGGGAGGCAGTATCGTGCAGCCTCTTGCTTATGTTTCCTCAGCGGTTTTACCCGAGACTTATCCGACGCACTTTGTCTAAGCTGCACACAGAGCCGCTGATTTACAGCTCGGCACCTCTCTCCCACACGCACTTCACTGACGGTGGACCCCTAGTATGCAATTATTGCAGCATGAAGAGTTCTAGTTTTACCTCTTGGACAAATTCTGTATGAGTAAATGTTGAAAGTTGGTTCTTATTTGTTGTTTGCAAGGCAGAACAATGAAGTAATGTTAATCTGGGGTACTGAAAAGACAGGTAGTATCACAGCCACCCCATGTGTGTTAGTGCATGCATGTTCGTGCTCGATAAGACTGATTTCGTGCCTCTGCTGACCGGAGGAAGACAATTTGAGTCTTGATAGGCGATAAACAGGAAATACTTGACTCACAGGAAGCTCTTTGATGCACTTCCATGGCTTTATGTGTATATGATTTAGTAACAGACATAGACATGGATCATACCTCCAACACAAGTGTAACAGTAACATGATAATATGCAGTAGTGTGACAGAAACAGACAGAAAAGCACAATAATGATGATAGCTTCATTCAGATACGTCATAATTATTTCAGAAGTGATTAGCTCCATAGCTGCGATGTTTGCGTCATGATTACAGAAGTGTGTTTTGCTTTGATTCGTCTGCTTGTTCTCTACGAAGTATGTTGAAGTCAAATAGATTTATCTTATAATTAACAAAAAGGAATTCCATTCTTTCTATGAAAGTAAAGCATCTTGTGTGAAAGAATCACACTTCACCCTCTATGATCCTGGGATATGTGGTTATATTAATGTTTGTTCTCACTAAACTGCTGTGGAAAATGATCCAGTGTATATGCTGATCATCACATTTTTCTTTCTGTCTTTGATGCCTTTTCATTTTGTTTGTTTTATTCTAGAATATTTTTGTGAGACTGTGTTTCGTTTGGATGTTAACGCTTGCTTATTTGATTGTGTCTGACCAACAGAAATACCTTAAATGTATGCTGTGTTTGATTTGTATATAAACTGTGGTTTAAAGAGAACAAAATTTCATTGTAAGAAGAAGAAGAAGGGAAAAAAGGAGCAGGCCTAACGAAGCTAACAAAGTCTGGCTTGTGGTCATATTTGTATTAAATAAAATTTCTAATTGAACACATTTGTGTGCTTGTCTTATAAAGTCACAAAAGTTCAGATTGGTGCTGCAACATTTACCCTGCTGCTTATTTTTTTAGTAACAATAACCAAAAAGGGGTTCGTGCAGTTTAAATACCTCAGGTGCACTTGGTTTTACAGAGTGGAACAAACATGAAAGATTTATGAAAACAAAAAATTCAGACAACTCGGCTCTGAATTTAAAATGATCACTTTTCCTCCTTAAAGGGTTAACGGAGGCCAAAGTGAAAAGATAAACCCCTCCTAGAGTTTACTGTTGGAAAATTCTCAGTCTCAGGAGTCAGAAGGGAAATTTCTCTCTCATCCACGCCCACTATACAACGACCCAAAGGGGAGTTTTTTTTGTTTTTTTTGCCTTGTCTGTCTCTGAAGCCGGCCAATATGCACCATTAATAAAAGCTAATAAATATTTTCCATGTCAAACGTAACGGAGGAAGTGAGTTCATGTTCAAAGGAGATTTATTGCCTAATCGTCTTGACAGGTAACCCTACTTCATATTTCTACTCTTTTGAGATGCTAGTGCTACAATAAAAATGGCTTTTAATGTATTTTAATGTAAATTTACAAACAACTGCACATTCACAATAAGTACAAAACTTAATCAAATATATTAGATACACATCCTGCTTTTTTGTATTCAGGTATCTTTGGCATACAAACATAATTTCTTTAAATGAATTCATAACTTCACACAGTGGAGCTGTATGTCTACAGCGAGTGGAAAAAATATTTAACATTTCCTCCAGTCCAACACTCTGGGAACTGATTAGTCCTCATCATTACCGCCCAGCTGAGCTCCAGCTATCTTTTGGCCTGTGTTGAGTACAGGAAGATGGCGCTGTAGGTGGAGAGGATTTCTCTGGCCTCAGTTGTGGCCAGCTGGCCTCCGGTCCTCACCAGACCCACGCGGTCTCCTTTCCTCAGGGGGAGGATCAGACTGAAGGACACCGTACCTCCACAGCCGCAGTGTCCGCCAGCCGAGCCGCCAGGATTAGCAGCCACAGACCCGGCTGAGGTCTGCAGCCTGTGTACGCTGCGGTTAGACACCGACAGGACAGCCTCCACTCGGTCACCCTGCTTAGCAGTCAGCAGGCCTGAGATCAGGTATCGACCATCCTGTGGTACAGTAAAGATCCCTGTAGAGGAGAAAGGACATCATAATCAATAATGTTAGTATACAGTGAGATGTCTGCTGCTGTTTATTGGGCCTGTCAGCAAAGATGACAAGGATCCTACTAATGAGTTGTGACTGTAGCCACAGCTTGCTTCATCTTTTTGTGACACAAAGTGCACGATTGCCCAATTAGGTATTAGAAATCCTTCAGATTGTTAAAGCAGAAGAGGAAACGGGAAGAATCGTATCATTGTAGTTGTTTTTTTAAAGCTCTCTGGGGGAAAAAATCTTTCCTATTTATGTTGATGAAGATTCTCAGTCATCCAGGTCATCATAAGTAGAGAAGATTGAAACAAGGCGTCTGGACTTGTAGAGTTTTCTTGAAGACGTTTCACTGCTCATCCAAGCAGCTTCATCTTTCCTATTTATATGTCTTTTTATATAACAACTCATTAAGACGCTGATCCTTACATGTGTGTTCATTGTGTGTGGGAGTACCTGTGTGGGGATCATAGTGTCCACCATCGTTGACGAGGACTCGGTTAAAGCGAATGACACCGAAATCTCCATAGAAGGGCAGCTGAGTGAGGCCAGCAGAGAAGGAGAAGGGGTCCGTGAAGGCGCTGTTGTCTAGAGAGACTGGACCCAGAAACATACATATGTAAGTATTAGCTTCATTTAACTCAACTTCTTTTTCTTCTGAAAGACACAGAGAGGTGTTTCCAGAAGGAATGTACCTGGTGAGTCAGCTGGAGGTTGATACATCTGGTTCCAGGGCACCTTTGCTGCAAATAGTACAAAATGTGTTAACTCATTACAGTGTTTCAGTGTTTCCTCTGCCAACTAGAAGGTGTTTTTTTATAGAAACGCCTCATTCATATCTCTGCATGTATATCTGGAGTGAACACAGTGAATTCAGTCACTTGAAATTTCATCCATCACCTCCCATTGTGACATTTGCAGTGTGTAACCCAGGGTAAAAACTTTTTCGGTGAGTGCCTGCAGACAAGCTAAAATCCTTCCACAATCCGCCCACACCTCCCTTAAACCAAACACACATCCAGTTCCCACTCCCTCACACTCCTAGGCTACAAATTATTCACAGCTTTTCCACTTTTTTTTTTTTTTAACACTTGTTCAATAGAATGGCAAAGCCTGCAGATGCAATGTAACGTGATAATGAACTGCTACCTCTGTGGCTGCTTGACGGAGGTTTGAAAGATGCAGGCTGCAGAGGGGGATAGCCTGCAAATGGAAAAAAGATGCACATGAAAACACCACGGAAATACACTGTAGGGTTGTTTCTTAATACTGATTATGATATGGATTTATAATTCAGATCAACATGCAGAGTCAGGTGTATAAAGCAAACTAATAAACATTCACAGCTCCTGATGGTGTGTGTGTGTGTGTGTGTGAGGGACGAGGAATAATTAAAACGTCGGAGTACGTGTGATTTATCAATATTAAATGCCTCTATTGTTTCTTGTGTTAACATTTCAGACTAATTGGCATTTACATGAATTATTCTCCCACAGTGTCAGTTAACAGTAACTGACGTAGGCTGTTCTCTGTTTGTTTACTGCCAAAAAAAAATCATGCAGGCAAGAACAAAGCCTTTGTTTTTGTTGTTTCTGTGTGCTGCCCAGTTAATTCAATCCAGAACTATCTGGATCTGTTTTCTGTCTTCCATTCAATGTGAGGCCCATTAAAAGATCCTTTTGATACAGATAAATGCATGTGGATAATTAAACTTCAGAACCAAACAGACCCGACGCTCAGATCCATATTTCGTCAGTATAAATGACTTCATCATGACTGTAAACTGACAACACTGCTGAAAAGAAGACTAATGTCACATGTGGTGCTGCTGGCTCTGCTCAGCTCTACACGGTGTCACAATGGTGACATAAAAGTGTCAAACAACTCGCTTCCTGTCATAGCGTTGATGATGGTTTTATTCATAAACTGAGAATCTGATGTAACACTTTGGTATGCTGGCAGCACAGAAATAAAACCTAATGTAGAAATCTTAATTAAATCTTAATTTAAGCAAAATTAAGATCATAAGTAAACATAGGAAAGGTCACCATTAGCTCTGCTCACCTGGCGCTCCAGCAAAACCTTTCACGGGCCTGTCAGACGAGTCCTCGGACCCTCTTCGCACTGTCACCCTGCGGACATACCCTGGAGGTCCCGCCTCACCCGTTTCCACCACGGGCCTGATGGGAATCAGAGGTACAACGGGGTTGCCCGGCTGGTGGGGGGCAGAGGGCTGGCTGGGTGGACTGATCCTGATCGTGTGCATGTTGGGCTGCCCCGGCTGTCTGGAATTGTATGGCTGCCGCGGGCTGGACGGTGCAGCAGGGATGATGACAGGGATGTGGATTTGTTGAACTCTTCTGGTCTGAGTTGGATCGGGCACAGAGGCAGGCCGGTCTGGTCTTAAAGTCATTCCTTTGAAAAGATTAAAAAAGGCAGAGCGGCAGGGCTGTAAATGTACAATTCATTCTGTGACCACATGATACAATCAGAGAAAACAGAAAGACAAAAGCATCTGCGCTCACAACAGCAGAAAGTTTTGGAAAATGCAAGCGAGCACTTTACATTTTGCTTGTAAATCCCACTTCCTCCACACATTCAGACCGCACCTCTCTTTAACTGCACTGCAACTCCCAGAACCAGAGCCATTATTACCCTTCATAAAAACAAGGTGGGCGGTCAGTGTGAGTTTTAGGCAATGAGAATTATGTGAAGAGGAACCACATGGCTGCCTGTCAGACTCCCTGAGGGCACAGACTTCACCTGGGCCTCTGACGGGAGCGTGCAGATGCTGTGAGAGCATCCTGGGGACAATAATTACGGTAGCTGCTCTGTGTCAGCCTCTCCTCACAACCAGGTGTCACACTGTATATAGGAGTGGGTACAATTAAATGGCTTGTTTGATCTTTATCTGCATCAGGATGTTCTAAAATAATAAAGACAGTACACAATACAACAACATGGTGTACTGTCTGACGTCCCAACAGTGTTGTGAGGCTGGCATGGCTCAAATATGAAACAGAAGTGTGGGTACATGTCCATACACCATTCACACATGTTGACACTGTTTGTGTAATTATTCTCATGACCTGCAGGGGGAAACAAAAAAGCTGCACTGTAGCTTTAAGTTTATTTTTGATTTTCATTAAACTGTTATCACTGATAGCTGTACAAAGAAATAGAGCTGCTAGCTAGCAGTCATAGCACATTTTTTGTATATATGTGTATTTATTCATTTTTTTAAACACAGGTATCTTGCTTGTTTTGTACCTTTAAATGAATATTTACTTAACTTTTAACTACATTAATAATTTGTTGTGGCTGCAAATAACCATTTATAATCCCTGCATGTTCTGCCTCAGCTAAAAGTTTTGTAATTAATCAAAACGTGTTAATTTATCTGCACCTTCTGTCGGCAATCATGCCTACGTATGCCTACATACCTGAAAGCAACAGTCTTACATTAGAGTCTGTTACTCTGGATTATCAGAGAAATCACCCACTCATTTCTTATCAAATAAAACTCCATCACCCATCCACCAGATTGTCCCGCCTCACCACAAGCTGCTCACAAACCACATGTATAATCAAAATCAAATTAAACCCAGCGATCATGTTATACTGAGATAATCCAAAATCCTCTTCTTCATTTCCACCCTGCACCTCCTTAAGGATGCTGGGTGCCTGAGTGCATATTTCCCAGGAGGTCTCACTTAAGGGGGGGCAACCACAGAAAAAAAAACACACACATTCACACAGTGTGGCCACAAGCAGCATCACCAGAACCAGATGTTACTGCTCCAAAAGAGGGGGGGGGTGTTAGTCACTCGCGCCTCATCAGAATTGGGTGATGGTGTTCAGGAGTGTCTGAAAGCATCAAGGAGCATTGCAACAAGCTGATCACGCAATGGAAAATGGTGTCAGGGGGGGCACAGAGCAGGGTGTGGTGCTTCCACACACTTTACAGTAATGCATCAGTCACAGTCTGACATACATGTTTCTATTTTTTTCTAGGCACATGGACACAATTTTCATCCTACACCCCATTTTCCTTCCAGTGATATTAATGATGGGAGGTTGGCTCGGATTGTGCACTGCCTGGCAGACCTTTGGGATACTGTGTGCAGGGGCTCCTCTGAAGACTTCCAGATGGGTCAGAGATGGAAACACCTCAGCCTCAAATATCACACCAGGGAAAGAGTGGCAGTCAAAGC
Source organism: Parambassis ranga (assembly GCF_900634625.1). NCBI lineage: Eukaryota > Metazoa > Chordata > Actinopteri > Ambassidae > Parambassis > Parambassis ranga. The sequence goes on along the minus strand of NC_041037.1, from coordinate 8,567,912 downwards.
ACCCTCCTACAAAAAGCTGGTGATGACTACAAATATAGTGTGTGTGTTGCATGCAATTTTCCATTCATTCTTTCCCAACACACACCCTTTGACTTCAAAAAGCCTTTTATGTCTTGTTTTTCTTGTATTTCCTCATCACAGTGGACAGTTAATCTTACAGCCTGTCTTTCCAATACAAAGTCAGAATGATCAATTGTAAAGCATTGATCCATGAAATCAAAGACGTTATTTTATCCTTGGGTTAAAACACTTGCTTTTTTGGGGTGGTATTTTCTGAAAGCCTCATCCATCAATAGACACTTACAGGACAGAATGGAGGGAGAGAGAGAGAGAGAGAAAGGAAGAAAAGGACAAAGTCCTCTGGAATTTTTGGAAGGACAAACTGGACAGAAGGAAAGAGCAACAAGAGAGAGCGAGAGGGAGAGGAGTGACAGGGATGTAATTGGAGCTGAACTGGGATCATCTCCAAAAAAATGGAGTAGAATATAAACAGACTGAGAATCGAATGGGAAAATTCAGTACAAGAAGGTTGATTAATCATAGTGTGAATGAGGAACAGCATGCTCAAGCTGCGAAAAAACAGAAGTGCTTTCCATTATTTGTACATTTCCAAATAACCTCGATCAGTGTCAGTTGCCTAAATGATGCAACAATATTTTCTGCTTGGAGGGGTGTTTTATTAAAAATAAAGGTGTTCCTCTGCTGGTGTGCAAGCCTGTTCACCGAGCCTTATTTGTCACAGAGCCCCGTTTGTTGCAGGCGCTGCTGTGTGAACACCTTCAATGCACCTCACTGCTCGGTGTGACTTTCACAGAGCCGGAGTAAGCAGAGAATTTTGTTACACCTGAGTTGTGTGAAAGGGCAAGCCACCACTAGAAATTGTTTCTAGCCACAGAAACAATCGTCAGGAGGCACACCTCTGATTGTGCGTGTCCTTTCAAAGTGCGCACTGAGGCGACATTACATCAGGGTGAACAAAGGTGGAATAAAAGGGGGGGGGGGGTCTTCAAAGCGGCTTAATACAACAGTTTTCTGTGTGAAAGTTACTACAGAAATCATCCAACAGCTGGTCTGCATGAGGCTGGATAAGCTACACAATCTCAGCTCTCAGCTGGAAGGACCAGGCTTTGGCGTAGCTTGATGCTGGTGATGTGATAAGTAAGCAGAAGCTCAGTAAGAGGTCTATGCTTGGGCTGAAACTTAAACTCCAGCTATTCATTGACTTCCTGTCTGTTAACATGACTGAGAAGATGCCAGAACTGTGGACGATATTAAAGAACGAAAGCCCTGTAAGTGCTACTAGTTCTCCTGTGTTTCAAACAGACTACGCTGACTCACTGTCCCCTCTTGTGGCCCAAAGTAGTATTACACAAAGATGTGAATTAGCACTAGCTTCAGATACCAAAGAAAAACAGTCCAATATCTCTTTCTCATGTCAGAGCAATTCGTTCTTTCACACACTGAGGTCAATGAACTCATCCACTCACTCATTCCTGCCTGCTCGCTGTATGACGAGTTTATCGACAAAATGAAAAAACATTTCCATCATTTCCTCCAGTGCAACTGGATCACTGCTGTCACATAATCATTAAAATGTGCGGGGATCTAAATCAAGATTAAACACAATGCATGATGGTACATGTTGCTAATCATCCATCCAACCATCAGTTGTACACCACTTTTCATGATGCATTGTGGGAATATTTGAGTGCACTTTATAGGATTTATTGATTCTCATTACATATTCAGGCAGGTCTATAAAACAGAGAACGCTATGTAGCTGACGCCATAATAAGTTGGGTGTGGTTTTAGACAGCTAATGACAGCAACTAATGTTGCAGTGGCACACCTCTGCTGCAGCAGCCTCTGCGGGTGAATCAGTCCCAACGCCTTGCAACCAAAGTCATGCAGTTCCATTCAGTAGTCACACTAAGGACAAAGCTATTCCAGTTAATCTTGCAGTTATGTTATTACAACACTTGGTCTGTCTGCAGCCTCCTCGGGGTCGTCATATGACTGTGTGGAGAATATGAGCTCAAGCACAGAGAGGAAACATTTCAGTAGCCTCTCAAGCACCACCACACCCACTGAGCGGAGATTTTTATGTGGATACTTTATCTCTATTTAGACTATTTCTCCTTTTTCCAAACTGGAACAAAACATTAAATCTTGACCCGCACAGCGCAACTCCCTCTCTTGTGGGATTTAGGATACAGGCACTAAGAAAGAGAAATGAGATTGGCTCTTAATGGAAAAGTTTGACGCTAGAGATTTAGATAAACGATATCTGAATCAACAGGAAGCGACAGCCAGCAATTTGTTAAGACAAAAGTTTAGATGTTGTTGCGTGTTTGTTAAATTCAGTATAAATATGTCATTTTAGTGACAAATACAGGAACGTTCTCCAGAGGTGGACCCTTGAGGAAGTGACTGTTTCTTACGTAAATGCTTCCATATCTTTCAAGTGTCTGAGCTAATTTAAATCCACGACTTTGTGTGGTATTCCTCATTCAGAAAAAAATAATCATCAGCAATGCCCTTCACATTCTCATTCAGTAATTTGTCACCCATCCTATCCCCTGATAGTCACCTTTATACCATTACTTAAAGAAGGACCATCCTGACATCTCTTTCTGGAGGTTCAGGGTGCAAATGTCTACAAAGAAACGTATCAATGACTCCTTGTAGTTGCATTTTAATATTATGTAATTTGCCACAGGCTAGGTGCAGTAAATGCAAAGCTGGAAGATGGAGTAAAACAGGAAAGGGGAGCTCTTCGCAAAATTAGGATATCCATACACATCTGGCTTCTGACAAGCTTTTCTAACTACATAAAACACTGAGGTAGAAAGAGGAGTAGCTTGGCCCTGCTACTCTCTCACCTCAGGTGGGTGTTGGTTCATTTGTCTTGGAAAGTTACGGAGAACAGTTGGCACAGACCATCTTGGAAATGTGTAGGGGGATGGGCTGCTATCTGACCATACCATAAACAGCTGTGGATGTGCATTGATCCTGCTTAATCTCCTATTAAAGGTATTGAAGTTGAATATTACAGATTAAGAAAAACTGTCTATACTTGGAAATAGAATATGAAATGCCTCCCTGGCTCTAAACCATGAATTCATCTGCCCTCCTTTTCAGTTCAGCTCTCTGTCGCTCCATTGTTTTGGACTGTGGTGTAAGAAAGGGAGGCACCGGCTGATGGGGCCCCAGTCATGACATCACAGCTGAGGGTAGTTGAAGCATCTGGTCCTGGGTGTGGAGCCCTGCTTCTCCCCTCTCCATCAAGACTGGCTCCAGCAGTGAGGCAAGGCCCTTAATGAGGACCAGACTCCACACATCAGGCTGAGGTCACCCTACGGGAATCTCTGGAGGTTGGTATGTGAGAGGGAGGTGTGTTTTTGTGTGAATGGACAGACTGAGGTTCTGCGGTGTGGGTAAAATAGCTATGTCACAGTGAAAAGAAACAAAATCGCACGACTCAACATGTTCATAAAGGGAATCGGGAAGACAGAACAGTCCCCTCGGTGTCGTGAAATCAACATAAAGGTGCAACGGGGCATGAAGTAAAAATCATTACAGTTGTTAAGAGGCACTGTAAAAATCTTCTGCAGTATTTAACCTGTCTCATTCCTTATAAAAAAATGGGGAATTCTTAACACAACATGAATCTAAGTCACAGGAAGTCTCCAATGTGGGCCTCTGCTTCTTGGTGCTGGGGCATATTGAATGACCTACTGAAGGCGAGGACGGGAGGCCCCCGTGAACCCGTGTCCTCCCACTTCGGGAAATACCCTGTGGCCATTCATGGGATCTGATCCTTTCCTCCAAGTCTCCATGTAAACCAAGCAAGTAGACTGCATTTTAATGGAGGATTATCTCCAGGAAAAGTTTGTGTTTACACAGATGTTAATCACTCCTGATAAACTCTATGCTGGAGGAAGCTGAAAAAAGATGTGTGTATATAACTTCTTTTGGCTCACTTCAGGGTGGGAGGACCATTATCTGAATTTAATTACTGTAACTTTACCCACTAATGAAGCGAAACCAGGTTGCTGTTCAGGCGGACAATTTTGTTTCCCCACTGTGACATATTGTATGTCCGGCACCCATTTTTATTATAGGGTTCACTTGTGTTTTGTGTATTTTATATTTCTATACTCTTTATTTTTACCATTATGTATATGTTTAGTATGCCGAGTGCCTGTATATTGCTGCTGCAATAGCAACATTTAACCTTATTTCTATTTTATTCTATCCTCCAACATCTTTCTAAGTAAGAACCGGGAGGCTGAGTTTGATCATTTTTTTTCTCTTTTCTGATAATCCAACATTCATTCCCTTTAGCAGCAACTCAACAGGAGATGGGAGAGTAAAGCACGTTTGGATGCAAGGCTAAGTGGCTTTCAGAAAAGACTTTCCAAAAGAATGCACCATTATTCCCATTTTAAGATATGTGTGATGCCACGTAATGATGCCAAACTTATCAACTTGCCTTTGAGTGTTTCTTCTATTATGTTCAGAGTTAGTTTCAAGCAGGAGTGTCATGATATGTCAGATTTTTGAATGTGCCTGGTGTCAGTTGTTTCTGCTTTCCACTGCGCTGACTCGCCCTTTTATGCTGCATATCAATTCAGGGCTGTGCCTCAATCCACTGCCGGCATAGAGAGGCAACAAAATGCATCAAAATTCCGCCTCTGTGCCTTTCCAGTTTATGGAAGATGGACAAATAGAATTTGTGGCTGGGATGGCAAAGAATGGGTGAATGAATGAGGCTGTAAATTCACCTCTGCAGAGTCTTTTGACCCACGAACAAAAGCCCACTGCACCCTTACTGATTGCAGAGAAAAGCCAGATGTTAGTGGGTCCTAGTGGATTTGTTTGGCCATTGTAATGAGCTCGAGAACAGAAGATGCCAGGTTTGCTGGCTAAATGCATCCTTTTCTCTTGACTCAGTAGGCGGAAGAGTTGTTGTTATATTTCTATTTTTACCACAAACATCATCACCACTGACTCACCTGGCTCTTTGGGCATCGCCGACAGCTGTGCCTGGAACTTCTGCAGAGAATTCCGCAGCTCGAGGATTTCTGCACCGTGATTTCCGCATGTGACGTTCATCCTGTAGATGCAGCTCTGCAGGCCGCTGACGTGTCTCTCCAGCCCGTCTTTCAGTTCCTTGATGTTAGTGGAAACTCCATCTAACCTTCCGCACACCTTCTCAAGTCTGCTTACACGTCCATCCACGGCGGAAATTCCATCAGAGACACCCTGTGTGTTCTGTTTACAGTGATTTAGCTCAGAGGACACCTGTTCACTGAGCTTATCCAGCCTATCCTTCAGCTCCTTTACCTGATGGTTGGTGACAGCATCAGGTGAGGCCAGTGATGGACCACCGGCTCCACCGTGCTCTGCTTGGCAACACGTTGAGTTTATTTTCTGCATATCCAGGGTGTTTTTGCTCATAGAGTCACTTAACCCAGTAACGGCTCCAGCCAGACCGAGCACATTGTCCTGCAGATTAATCAGGCCCTTCTTGAAGTCGTCCATCGTCCTAATGTGCCTCTCATTTCCGACTGACATCCTCTGAACGAGGTCCTCCAGTTGCTTGACCTTGTTGTTGTTTGAACTGACATCTGTGTTAAGAACGTCTAAGTCATTTCGATATCGTTTCAGGTCTTTCAAAATGTTTCCCAGACCATCATATGTGGGTACAGAACTTCCTTCACCTACAGTCACTGCAGCGCCTGAACATCCAGCAGAGCACAATTCTCCAACAGCATTAATTTTATCATCTAACCCCTGCAGGAGGAACTCATTGTTGTTAAGTTTTGTCTGCATAGCATCCATGGAGTCACTAAACATCCCTGGGAAGGAGTTGTTGCTCATTTCCACCAGCATGTTTGTAAACTGGTCCTCCATACCGCTCAAACGATCATCCAGAAGTTGCTTGAGTGCTGCCACTTCATCTGAAATTGTACGGGTCAGCTTCTCTTCAATATAGAAACAGTGAGTCTCTGCATTTTGTTCAGTGATGTTCATACGCGCCTCCAGCTCCTCAATCAGCACGCTGAATTCACTAGCTTCCTGAGGAGCAGACAGGTGTGCCAGCTCATTGTCAATGCGGACATTCAGGATACGGTGAGCCTCTGCAATGCGGTCGATCTCGCGCCAAAGGTCTTTGTGGTCACTGTGGTCGTTCGCTTCTTTGGATAGATCGGTCTGCCTTTGAGTCCGAACGGGTCCATCTGCAGCAGCCATGTCTAGACGTAGAGCCCGGATCTCCTTTCTTAGATCAGCCTCCTTTGTGTCCACCAGCTTGGTCAATCGGACCACAACTTGGTCTTGGCCATCTTCACAGGTCTTCTGCAAGGTTTGGATCTTGTCATTGCATGAGCTCTGTACTTTGGCCATCTGCTCCTCCACACTTTGATCAAGCTCCTTCTTCAGACTCTGAATTTTTCCATCAATGTAGCTTTGCATGACATCTAACTCTGCTATGGCCGGAGTCTGAGACTGAGAGGCATCCATCAGCACACGGATTTGCCCCTCATGACTTGACGTGATTCCTCTTAAATCTTCCAAAGCGTCGTCCTTGTTTTTCAGTGCACTATCAATATCATCCAAGCGAGCTTCTATTTTTTCTAGGGCCTTCTCTCCGGTGATTCCACCTCTGGTTGCTTGATGGCCATCCAGCACAGCGGGGCTCTCTGTGCCTGCAGCCGTGGCACTGTCTGGTGGGCGCATGTTATTCAGAAGTGTCACCAGCATCTTCTTTGTGTCGTCCTGCAGGTCCGTGCGGAGGTTGGCAGTCAGGCTGGTCCAAGCGGACTGGAGATCGAGGACTGTCTGAGACAGACGCTGAACTTCATTTTCCAGGAGACGCACCTTATCTGGCCCCCCATGCCTTGTCTCATAGTGCGCTGTCTCTCTCCGCTCTGCCCCTGTAACGAGAAACAAATGGTTTGTCTATCTTAATATGAACAGATTGACGATGAGGTAGCTTTTTCAGGGAAGGTTGAAGAGAAGCTGTTTTCTTACGCTGTGTGTGTCTTGTTGTGTGTCCAGGATTTGGATGGACATAAGGCTGTGTTCCCTGCACCGTTTGTCGATCTGGGGGTGGTTTTAAATCTTTGCAGTCCGGACCTTGGTGACCAGGACAGCATCTCCACTCTAACTCTGTCACTGTCTTGTAGGCAATCTTGTATGTGGGGCGAAACCGAGTGTGGTATCTGTAAACAAACACAAATATAGACACGCAACAAATCATACTGTAATCTGCTGGTCAAAAGAGAAACTGAAAAAATAATAACTGTTTTCCTTGGGAAGTGTTGACTCCTCTGATCACCATGGATCCCTCAATACATGAAGATTTCATTTTTCTAAGCCAAAGAAAACAGTTCCCAAAGAAACAATGGATGACATCACTTCCCTGAAGGCCCTGGGTCATGTCATTTGAACATCTGGAAAGTTGATGTCTGAAACAATCACCTTTGCACATTTCCAAACTGTCACTGATAACACTGTGCTGCAATCTCAACTAACAGAAAAAAAGTAAGCAAAAACCCGTGGGACAAGATTCATCATAATCTGAGGTGTCTGTTCCTGCTGCCTGCTTCTCTTGCTTTACGCAGAAAGTTGGAAAATGTGCTCTGGTGATCTAAGAAAGATCAGCTTCCAGGAATCTTTTTCTGTGCAGAGGGGGCTCGTGTGTGTGTGTGTGTGTGTGTGAGTGGATCACAAAGCTAAACCACAGATAGCATGTGTTAAGAACTGATGATGATTCACAAAGCAAAATATACTGAATATCATATAACAACACAACATCTTCCAGTACAGATTTGTTACTCACCACTTATGGTGCCCTCATTTACAATAATGACTTTCATAATAAAACTTTCATATTGTGTTACTTTGAAGATGATTTATTAGTAAGACTAAGAAGGGGGGGTGGCTGTGGTAAGAAATGTCCATTGTGTCATGATTGTTTAGTTTAACTATAATAAATCTTATGTGCCGTTACAAGTGTTTATTGGCAGACACATTCATTTAACACGGAGCTGATTGTATAGCTCATAAGTGTGACTATAGTGGGATTCCTATGCAGGAATGCATGGCAGGTTTAGATCATGATCTGTTCTGCAGGTGTGACGACAAACCTGATACATAGAGGTCTTTTTTTGGGATCAAAGTCAGAAAAGTGGAAAAATCAAGAAGTCAGACTGGAGCTGGCCCTTATATTTTCTAAATAAACATTCTGAAAATTTGAGAGCTACACAGTTTTCTTTCATTTATTCTCTTGTGTTAGTGCTTATCTTGGAGAGTTGGCAGTCATCTCTGGGTAACTTAACTCACAACTCAATCAATACTTTTGGTGATAGATGGATCCTGCCTTTTCCAAGAACTTTCCATCCCATTCCAACCCAAAAACAAAAAGCAGTGTAAACTTTATGTAGACCTATTTGTGAGCTATCCTTAACTGCATGGAAGGACAGGAATTGTGTTGATTAGAATGAACTATAACTGTAATTTATTGGAGAGAACATTTGAAGCTTAGACAGAGAGTTTTCATCCTCGCTCGTCCAGCTTTTGCTTTTTTTTTCTTCAGAAAATCTGTCCACATTTTTGGTTCTGCCAATTGAGTTTCACAGCCACTGTGAATATTTCTGCCTCCAGCTCTTTTTTTTTTTGAGAAAAACATTTTGTATCCAGTCTGTCTCATACATCTAAACATGCACCCTCAACCCCTTCTCCCTGCTCCCCGGATGCTCACGTCACTTGTTGCTGGCAGTCGGGCTGGTAGGCTGGGCAGGGGGCCACCACGGGCTCCTGGAAGCTCTCCACACTCCCCTGCACGGCGCAGCTCACGTTCTTGTGCACCACATAGGCGCACCAGTTCCTAAGGAAGGACGGAAGCAGATAGAAACAACAAGACATAAACCAACAAGTCTTACAATGACTTTAGAGGAATATTGCGCAAATACCACAAACCATTTGGCAATATAAAGTACCGTAATTAAGCCCATATGCTTCACTATTCTCCCCTTTAAGGCTGCGTCTTTCCAGTTAGTTTTTTTTTTTATCATTTTGTTTTCTTTGAATGTACCAGGAAACAGTTGGAAATGCGCTAATGGTTTTCAGGATGAGCGATTGGGCTAATCAGAGACATTCCAGCGTTTATCTGCATCTTATCACTTTTAGCAACACTGTGCAAACTCGAGCCAAATTTAGTCACAGTCTGATAAAGTGAGGGCTAACATAATACATATGACCATAAGAGGCTAAGTCTTTACCGATCCAAGGTCATTCCGCTCAATAAAACAGCTTGAACCTCATCGGATTTTATTGGCAGCTGCGCAACTAAAGCGCACAGATTCCTACTGTCAGGCAAGAGAAATGCGTAAAAGTGAACGCCCCGTGTTCAACTGCAAACTTCAACCAAACTTCGCCTCAGCAAAAAAAAAAAAGTATTTAAACAATCAGTTACTTACCTATTCCTGTGCCTGTGTACCACTCCAGTGTGTGCAGACCCGTGGAACAAGCCGTAAGAGGGGGGAGACCCGTAAGTGAGCTGGAAGTTTAAAATCAGTGTGAAAACTATCCACCGCCAGTCCATCTCTCCAAGCCTAACAGTCATACTTACAGCAAAAAATAAATATTTCTAGGACGGTACACGAGGAACTACCCTGTTATTATCATGCGTTCACAAACACTAAAGCTACATTGCCCCTGTGACTGGTCTGACTCCAGTAAGTGAACTTTGGGGAAGTCCACATTCACTCCCTTGGAATGACGTCCAAGGCCCACACCCTCCTCCAAGAAGAAGAAAAAACTTTCCCTACTCTTTTTTCTACTCTTTTTTTTCTTTATTAAAAGGAGGTGTTAAGTTCTAAAAGTTTTTCCTTAATTATATTTTTTCTGTTTTAAGTCTTTGGAAACATGAGATGATTAATTACTGTAAGGCATTTAAAGGGATTGCTGCCATCATGAAGTCAGTTAACAGCCACAGCTTCACGCCTCACTGATGAAGAGCAGGGTGATGTCTTCAGAAAGCAGCCACACAGCTGAAAGAGGTGTGTGTGTGTGTTGATGATATTCATGGCCTGGGATAACAGTAGTCATTTACATTCAGTCTGCCCTGCTGGCAATAGAGGGAATAGCCCACATTGTGATCACTCTGTACTTTCCTGCAGCAGCTCAGTGGGCAAATGTTTGTTTTTTGTTTTTTTTAAAGCCAAACTGAACAATTTGCTGTTTTGTTTTTGTGGCAGTAACAGACACACAACTCTGGAGGCAGGAATTGACTGTCACAGCTTTGTAAAAGTGTGAGCAGGAGGGTTTCCATACACAGTGATGCTGTGAAAATTATTTTTGTGAGATGGCTTTAAGCTGTTTCCCCCCAGGGCGCTGTCACAGGGAATACTGTGTAACCTGTTTTTTTTGTACTGATCAGACAGATGCTGTCAGTTCACACAAAACTGATTATGAGGGAAAAGAAAAACAGTGATGGGCTGTGAGCCAGCAGAGATTTAAACGACTGAGAGCGAAAGATGTACAGTTCTGGTATCATGATTCAGAGAAAGGTAGTGATGCAATAACAGGTGGAAGACACAGCAAGCTTTATCAATGTGTGAATAAATAAAATAATAAAAATTAGACATGTAAAATACAAATCTCACCACGGATTGAATCAAACTAATTAAAAACTGTCAAAAAAGTACGAATTTTTAGCATTATATAGACCATACCTCACTTTGTTGATTTTTTTCTGGCATAAAGTATAAAGACATTGCACTTTTATTTTAACTAAATTCTGGTATATTTTTTGAGTTAAAGACACATTTGGTAATATTTTGTTTGTTTGATTACCATAAGGGGTTAAACTGTTAGCTATTAGTTCAGCTAAAGTGCTCAGTAGGCTAAGTAGCACTTTGACAAACAATTATTGACCTTAAATACAACTAGTTTAAAATTTTAGAGTATATATGTGTGTGTGTATATTTATATATACACACTACCATTCAAAGGTTTGGCGTCACTTGGAAATGTCTTTATTTTTTTATAAAACTTTTTTTTCAATGAAGATAACATTACAGTAATCAGACACAGTCTAGACATTGTTAATGAGGTAAAGGCAGATTTTTAAGGGAATATATACAAAGGTATACAGAGGCACTTTTTTTATGCTCAGTATGTAATTCTGTTTTTCCAAAAAACACACACATGCATGCACACGATCCTACATTACACAAGCAACCCCCAACACCAACACCACCACCACCCAAAAAAAACTTTCACCACTTAACAAGCTTTTCCCTCTGCTCTCAGACCAGAGATAGCCTTTCCCAAAATAAGTCTGCATTGTTTCATCAGGCAGCCAGCAGCAGGTCGGCCAAGTGAAAGATGCTGGAATATGTTATGTAAGGGGAATGACGTCTGCGTTTTCAAACCATTTATCATGATCTGTGAACTATGCACAAACAATTGTTTAATTCCATCACTGGGAAATTGTCTTAATTTTGATCATCAGTGACTCTATACATTCAGGGAAACTTCACCCAGGCCTTTTAAAGAAGAAGAAAAAAACATGCTGTGAGTCAGACGTCACAACTTATTGTTGTTTCTTTGCTCTCCAGAAGAGGGCAGCACAGCAGCAGTAAAAAAACAGCATGAAACTCCTTGTAGTCATGGCAATTCTTTTCCAAAAGTGAGAACAGGGCATTTCATTGCAGAGGCAGTATGAGTGCTGGATTTTCAGCTCCATCACCTTGCCCTGCTGTATCCCCTCATTAGTTATGGAATCTGAATACACGGTTGTGCATTTCACTGGAAGCCTGCTACCTCTCAGACTCATCACATCCATGACTGAACCTCCACAGTGAACATTTACAGCGTCTTGTCAACAGGTGGCTTCTAATTGTAAAATGGATCGGAGCACTCAGTCTTGCAATTTCCCATGATGACATTATCAAGCTGTTTACGTTTAAGTTAAAAATAATCATTAACTTCATATGTGCCCTGGCATTTGTACGGAGCAGGAAGTAAGATGAGTCATGCCTGAAGAAAAAAAGCAGACCCCCTGTCTTTAAAAGAAGAAGAAGGATTTCCATACATTCAGGGGACACGTCCACATTTCTCCACTCTGGGATCTTATTTTTTAACTTCCTGCAGTAGCTGTGTTGCTGATTGGAATCCAGACTGCAGCCTGTAGGATTATAAGTATTTTTCACTGCATATATGCATTTTGCAAGGCCGCTGCCCACTCCTTTATATACAGTGTGTTCTTAATGACCTTGATCTTTGATCCTGCCTGGAACACATGTGCAGGTGCAGCTGAGGAAAGGGGGGAGGCGGGGGAGGGATGTCAGAGTATTCCCTGAAAAGACCCGATTTGTGTTGTTAAATGAAACCAAAGCATGTGGATCAAATGAAATTCACCTGGGACCGGCTGTCCGGCGTTATTTTAGTGGCTTCTTAACACTAAACGTGCCCTTAAAAGAAACACAACAATACTTGCTTTCTGTGTCACCCATGGAGCGCGGGCAGTGCTGCGGAGATCGTTTTCATTTGGCAAGAAACAGCTATGCATCACACACATTACACCGTGATACTGCTACACTTCCACTGGGTGACTCAGTGGGAGAGCCAAGGCCTGCACACACACACACACACACACTGCCTACACAGGTGCTTTTCAATGTGGGGTCAAGGGGGTGCCTGAGGGAGCCGTGGTGGGATTGTTACTTCAATTTCACTTTCCTGTCCTGTAGCACAGTGAAACAGAGAATATGAAACACAGAGGAGGCTTCAGCCTTGGATGTGGATTTGCTTATGTCCCTTTTTGAATGCACACCATCCTATGTGAACTACCACACAAACACATTTTTATAGCACAATGAAGCAGTTCAGGCTGGAGTCTGGCTCTTACACCCACTCTCAAAGGCTTTCTGAATGTGTTCCTAGTGAGGAAAGCAGAAATTTTAATACCTCTGAGAATCAACTCTACCAGATTGTCTTCCACCATTATTTCAGATTTATCCCTCCTGTCTCCTCGTCTCTCTCTTCTCTCACCTCAACTATTTTTTTTTTGCTTCCCAGAGAAAAGGACCTGACAGAGACCTGACTTGTGGCTTTGTAATAGTCGACTAAACGAGAATAGCACCCTAATTAGTCAACCTTCCCATTATGTGTGACACCTGCATTCGTGTGCGCTAAACCTGAGTTATGTTTTTTAGATTAATAATTGGCATGACTCCGTCAATGACCTGCTTTGGATCAGGTTGGAGGTTTGGTTGATATGCTGATGAAATGAGAAAAAAAAGTACAATGTGTATGATTCAGTGCAGCGCCACAATCACAACATGAGATTAAGAGTAAGTTCAAACAAAGTCATGGTCAGAGACAGACTGAGAGACAAAGGAAGAGCTATAGCTGTCTGTTCTAGATGTACACATATAACACCCACCCACACCCACACACACACACACACCTCTTCAGTCTCTCTACACATGCACACAGACATGGGACTGTGCAGGCAGACACACACAGCAGATTAGGAAAGCTGATTTATTGGTTGTAAAATGTTAATGTCGCTATAAGCCGTGCTCATGAATTGTTAATTAAGGCCTTGACACACTCGTCACCTAAAATGTTAATGAGCTGAGATTGCGTCGGGGGCCGAGAGATCTCTGTGAGCTACTGCACAAATACAACAGATGAGCTGAATCCACGAGACCCCCCCACCTACTCACACACACACTATTATAGGAAACGCTGAAGGCACCTGAGATGGGCCGTGCCCGTCCGCCCATAGTGTAATTAAATTAATGAATGGCAGTGTGTGAATTAAGCGTTGTGATAGTGAAAGGGAGTGATAAATATATTCTATTTTTACCCTCACTGTCTTCTCCAAAATGACTCATAAGACATGGAAGGAGTAGTTAGCATTTAAGATAAGGTTTGTGATAACAGAATTCATGATGATGAGAGGGCAGGCTGACAGGGAGGGTGTCCACTGGATGGTGAATGGTAATATTTATCATGACGTCAGGTCCCAGCCCCATTTATCCACTTTAATAAAAATTGCTTAATGAAATTTACTGGAGGAGCAAAAAAAAGAAAAGAATAAACCACTTCCATGCAGCTGATAGCATTAACAGTGCAGTGAAACATCAGTCAGGTGATTGTTAGGTAGTATATTTACCTTCTGTCTTTGCTCTAAATATGCATGCTTAATTAGACTGTATACATAAACTCCAGGCTAATTGTACAAACAAGGAGGGAGTGTTTGGATTTTTTTGGTGTCCACAATACGCAATAATACTAAACTAATGTAATACTGACAACAAAAACAAGGAAGACAAATAAATAATCTGGCCTACTTGGCACAGGTACAGTATAGTGGTCAAGGATTTCACAATAAGAGTCTCTGTTTCTGGTAGCATGACTATACAGTATATCAGTGTGTGAAATACAGATGCTGCATTGTATAAATTGCTACAGCAAAATTTTGTAAATAAATAAATAAATGAACGAATGAATGAAAATATGCAATATGTGCGTGTGTGTTATTATGTATTTATTTCTACATATATACATATATTCTTACGTCATCTTTTTTTGTCCTCCATACTGTTCACCGTTTGACGGCTGTGTCCTGCTGTGCTGTTTGTTAGCTAATGTCACTTCGTAGCTAATCCCGTGTTTGCTAATGCAGCGTTACCGATAGCTAGCTAGATAGCTAGCTCGTCAGACACTCTATCACACCGCTTCTGGGTCACTTTCTGGGCGGATTAACTTTTCCTGTCATGTTGGAGCAACACTTCCCAGAGGCAGGACTGGTGTTACAGCTAGCTAAGGTAAGCTTTCTGCTGTGTCTGCTTTTATATGTCGTTTAGCTTGTGAAGTTTTTGGCGTCTGCTAGCTTGCTGTCTTTGTTTTTTGTTTTTCTTCTTCTATTAGCTTATTGTGAACCTCTAATTTGAATGACTGGGCTTGTATTAGTTTTGTTCGAGTTTTTGTATAGTGTGTAAATTCAGTTAGCAGTTTATTAGGTTAGTTAAATTTGACTGGTATCAAGTGGTGACTTCATAAAGTTAGTTGCAGTAGTCTGATAGAGGATTTGTTTGTTTTTGTTCTTAGGCCCCTAATTTGGGGGGCAAGATTATAAACACCTGTCTGTCCTACAAATCAGTTGATTTGGTGTTAATATAAACTAAAGTTTGTGATCAAAGCTGGTGATGCCCATTGTTGTTATAGTTTAGAGTGGAGTTGCAGTACATAGGCTACTGAAACTAACAGTTTGGTAGATATTGGTAGATACTACTGCGTGCTTGATGTTTGAACAAATAATGATGGGTGAGTGTGTGGTTTTTGGCAGCAATGGATGTTGGTGCTAACCTTGTCAATAATAATCAGTCTAGTCTTCTAACAGTGTAACTGTAAATTGGCCCACATTGCTCTAAGGTAGTATCTGGCATGGTTCACCTGTTTTTGAAATGATGCTTGTAGACAGGATTTTTCCCCCTTGCCGAATGAAGGAGGATGTTCATCAGCATGAGCCCCTTCCTCTCAGATCACAGCCTCCCCTTTCTTCTCTATGAACCCTGTCCCCATATTCCCTCTGCTTCTTCATGCCTCTCTTTCATTAAAGGCTTTGTCCTTGTCTGTCAAAAGCCTGCTGGGGTCCTTGGAAGTTTGCTATCACCAGGACTTTCTTTCTTGGTTATAATCTTGTGCGTGCCTGTCCATTAATGCAACTGCATGCAGTTCAGACTGTTGAAAGGGATACAGAAATGTTACTAGGTCTGACCTTATGAGATTTCTTTACATTTAACCAAAAGTTACGTGGGTGCTTATTCTGACGTGAAGCAGACACGTTCAGAGAACTGACAGAATAAAGAGGATTACTTTAGGAAGGGGGAAATGATTTCTTCATTCCAAACATAAATGGCTTTTTTAATGATATATAATAAATATATAAATCACAGTTACATTTTTGTTTCATAAACTGTACCTTCAGCTTGGGAAACCATAACAATTTCCACTCAGATAAATGGGATTAAGTGGAAACCTGCTGCTATGTGTCACAATTAAAGCTAAATTTAGACATAAATGTGTGATTGACATGAAGCATCTGTGCACTGAAGATGATATGTCTTTGCTGACACATTTTTTTAAGGTTGTTAGACTTACCTCTTGTAATTATCGACTGTTTTTTATTTTTTTAGATTGGAGGCTGTGTGGGGTCAAATCTGTCCGTCTGTATATATTTTGTTCTTAAAGGTATCATCATGTAATACCGCCTGGTACCACATGATGGGATAGTCAGTCACTGTTATTGCCTAGTTTGCCTTTACTCCACATAGCAGGTTGGAGACCATCACTAAAGCAAACAGAGATTGCAGTGCTTATCAAGCGTCATGGAAGTTGGTGGCTGGAGTGTCTGGTGGTGAAGGCCCAAATTTAATGGACCCTTATCTGTAAGGTTTACTTATGTTTATATTAAATGTATTATATATAGAAAGATTCCTTTTTCATTAGCACTCCTGTAATGAAATTAGCAAGAAGGAAATTCTGTGTTTGTAGAAATGCACCTTTGAAAGCTGAACGATTTATCTCCATATTAGGCAGGGATCATTCGGCCGTTATTGACAGAAGTAATGAGAACAGCAGTCAATAACTTTATTAGTGCACATATGCCCAGGCGATTACTGTGGTCTCATAACCTTTTTTTTATTGGGAACAACCTCATAGATTAGAGCTTGACATAAGATAAGAAAGCACAGCAGCTATTACTCTTCCATGCAAGTGAAGCCGTAATGATGTTTGCTTTTACTGAGTTCATCTTTTGACATGCATGTAGACAGAAGAGCCTTGTTCTTGCATTCAACCTGAATTGCCTTGACATAGAACTTCTCAGAGACAATCACATCAAACCAAAGAGTTGTCCTCGGCCTTCTGTCCTTCTCACTTTTTGATGTCCTCCTTTTACTGCATTTTTTTCATTTCTTTACTTTTAATCTCCATTAGGCTTCTATTTACTCTTTTGTCAGGCGGTTGCATGCCTCCGTTAAAAGTTATTTAGTCAAGGATCTGAATCAGATGTAAGTGATGTAACCCTCTCTCAGAAGCTTTGTTGTTGAGAAAGAGAAAAACACTTCTCCATCTGTGCATTGTGTAGAAGTGTGAAGAAAAAAGTAACCCTGAGCTTTGGCTTGAATGCCAGAGTTTACTGTAAAAGTCTACAGGTTTCCAAATATCTGACGCACTCTCCCAACTTTTGTTCACCTCAAATGCTGAGAGTGTGAATTTTTTTCATTGCTTTGACATTTAAAGTTGGTTAATTATCTGCTTTACAGATACAAGTTTGTATTTTTCTCCAATAGTGGTACATCTCTGCAGTATGACTCAGAGTGATGTAAATGTTTGCATTGTGCAATGTAGACTGTGGGGCTGGGAGCAATGATGTCAGCATGACATCAGAAAGGACCTGTAATTGAGTGAGCTAAATGACCCACTTTGTTTATCCTCCTTTTACTGTACATATTCCCTCAGTGTTCCTACTCTTCCTCCCACATGAAGCACACCCCCGTTGTGTGCAGTGTGTCACTCTGTGCCGAAGCACCCAGCAGAGTTTCACACAAAAGTAGTCATCTCTTTCAAAAAGCTCAGAATCCTCTGTTCTTCAGCAAGATGTGGCGCAAAGAGAAGGAAAGAGGAAAGAAAAAATGCAGATCACCAGTGGACTCTGATCCATATTGGTGTGAATGTAATTGATTTCCTGCTGTGTGGAATCTGTCTGTCAGAATCACAGAACAAACGCTGACTGAATAGTTGAAAGGGCAGAGAAAATCTGGGCTTCATCCGACAGCCCTGAATACATATCCCACAGACAAAGCATAGCACACACGGTCATCATATGGCAAATATGGACTCATTACAGCTCTCTTTGGTTAAACTGCAAGCACATTATCAATGTGGGTTTTTAAAGAGATATGTATGGATCTTTATATAAATACAGAACTCAAGACTAACCAAGTTTGTTGTACAGTCTCCTCTGGAGCTAAAATGCTGACAGCCTCATATTCCAACACTGACAACAGCTCTTGCTTTCTCCCACCTACTTGGTTTTATTACCAAAGTAAAAGACATGGAAATGGAAGCACAGCATCTTTAAAGCTGTATTTCAACTTTATTCAGTACTGTGTGGCAAGTTAAGCTTGCTTGTGGCCACTGAAAGAAAAGATATTTGGATTAGTATGTGCCTTTTGCCAAGATCATCCTGCACAAAGAATGCTGTGTACTTCTGCTAGATGTTAATAACCAATCTCCTACTCATATTTAGGCTCATTCATAGTTTAAAAACACTATGGCAACCTGACAGTTTGCACTTGGTTGTTTCTAATGTCTGCTTAACCTAGAGGTCAAATGTTGCTTTGGTATACCTTAATTTTTCAATGTGTTTTTAAAAATTTGCTTCTTTATTGGCTAGTTGTGTGTCTTATGTGACCTGGTTGGTGATCTAGTTGGCTAGAGACGTGTTCTGGTAGAGGTGTGGATGGTGGTTAAATGCAGTACTAGCCCAGACCTTTACCCAGAAAGTGCCTCATGAGATTTCACTTTCAGTTGTGGTTTGGTTAGGCTTGGGTTCAAAATATCCTTTTAGAGGCAAACCTCTCACATCTGTATATTCACACGACCATCATAGAGTGCACTCGCTATATAAACAACCTCCTTCATTATTATCACTTGTGGTTGAGGTGCTGGTTTCATTGGTGCACTGCAATCTCAGTGGGTGCTCCAACCACGGAGGACCCACCGAGATTGCCAAGCTCCCACGCGTGCCAGCCTACACATGTCATTAATTTGCTAATGACCACTCCTCCGCTACCGCTATCGGTGCATTGCATTGTGTTGTCAGATAAACTGCCAAAAAAGCTGGATGGCAACTTGCTGATAAAACTAGCATAGTGATTGATTCAGCCAACAAAATGGACACATTTGTGATAAAAATGTGTTGCGCGCATTGAAATAGTTAGGAGTCATGCAAGCATGGTGAGCACCCATCAGCAGAAACATAAATCGGCACCCCTGGTGAGGACGAGTCAGATTTGTTTGGTAAAATAAATAAAAGCAACAGCAATTAAGAGTAAAAATGCTGGAATCATTCTTTACTGTGCATTCAGCATAAATTCATAGTTCACTCATACCCCACCTGTTGTAGTTGTTTTCTTTCTGAGGTGTGCCTGAGGCAGGACTTTGGCTGCCATAACATCCTCCAAATGCAGACACTGCTGGCCGTAAAGGCTCATCTGCAACACTAGAGACAGTGATTAGAGAGAGGGAATCAATAATACATGGTAAGGGACGGCTAATGCACCACAGGGACTGACAGACAGACAACAATGTCTCTGATACCCAGCCAACAGTCTCATATACACTGTTTTTGACACAGCCCGGGCGAACACATAAGGTATGAAAAGCAACAGGGGAAATAAAAGCTTGGAAAGAGAAAGGTTAGACAAATACAGATAAAGGAGCAAGAAGGAAGAGAAAAAAATAACACACAGATACCAGAGAAGTAAAGCAAAAAGAAACTGAAAAGTAAAGAGACTGAAATTAAAAGCATACTTCTTATTGTATTAATCATTTCCGTAAATCCTCGAACTGTTTTATTATATTGGAATTTATTTTATTGACTACAGAGGAAGCAAACCAAACAGCAGCAGGCAAACACAGCAAGCTTATTACAGAGCCTTGTGATCGAAAGAGGGCCCTTCATCCTTGCGCTGACATGATGTTTCAAAAATCAATATGGGGCTGTGAAACAGGCCAAAATGAAATAAGTGTGCAAGCTATCCGGGAAATAAGATTGGCAGGCAGACAGAAGCATGCCACCAGTCTCTGGGGACGCATGCTCGCCAAACGGTCTGTCATCCGCTAGGATTGGGGTTAATGTCTTCTCTGCATTAGCACACCATCGCACCACTTCAGGCAACTGACCTTAGCTCCAAAAACACAGATAAACCCACATACACACAATCAAGAGGATGAATGGCGGTATAAAAGATTTAATTAATCAGTGATTGGAACGACTGCATGCAGTGTACTCCTGCCCCCACCTCTCTCCCGCTTCATTACACCCCCAACTCTCCATCTCATTTTCAGCACAACTCATGATTAGGCTACAAATATGAATGCACTAACACAGTTTATGGATTCAGACAGAGATATTTGTCTGCGCACAAAGGGGTGATGTCCTGACACAGCTTCTGTCTGAATAAAACCTCATTACTCAAGTGACACTCCAGAAGCAGACTCATGCACCATGACACCACAGGTAGCTCGTTACTGCTCGACTTTCTCTTGGCAACTTGAACCTTTACATCAGCAGACAAGCCTCCGTTAGCTCCCTCATTCAAGGCTCCTGCCTGCGACCTCTTGCTCCTCAGAACTAAAACAGTGCAAAGCATTAAATAATCAATGACATACACAAACATATTTTTGTTTCCGATATTGTGGGTGTCGCAGTTTTCGGCAATCTCTATTGTATTGCAGAGGATACAGATATGGCATTGAGCAGCATGGTGGGTGGGAGCTGTCTGTTGTTGAGGTAATAGCGAAAGCGTTGCCACGGAGACACAGGTGAAGTTACTGAACTGTTTTGACTGTTAACCTTGGTTAGGGTAGCACTAATGTGAAGCTCAAGAGACAGGAAAAGCTGATTTTTGTGTTCAGGGTTTTATGAAGAAAGAGTGAGTCAAGCTCACAGCATTTGTGTCTTTATTCGATGAGCTGTCTCCATTCAAGACTTCCAGTGCCATCAAGGGCAGAGAGCGTCTATAAAAGCAGTGCGTGATAGTGCAGAACAAAGTATGAAGCAGCACAAGCCTCAAACAAGTTGTCAGATTTTTGTAAGTTTAAGTTCCTTTTCATGTAGCACCTTCAACTAACAAGTATTTGGTTGTGATCATCAGAAAACTCTTAGGTGAACTGGTGGTCAGCATCCTGTTACTCACTTCTGGGGGCAGAGCAATGAAGCCCACACAAAGTGACAAAAGGTGCAGTTCTTAGTGAGGCCTTTTAAAATCACAGACCTCCATGTTAAAATGATCAGTTAGTAAAAAAGTAAATGTGTCTATGTTCATTATTTCTTTCCTTATTTAGAAAAACTGTACAAGACTGAAACTTGTTAAAGTGTAAAGATTGAACTTGAACTACACTCATGTGTCTTTATTAGCTGGAGACTCAAGGCATCCAAACCATATGTGATTATAGACATACATGATTGAATTGAGAGTTTCTGAAGATGTATTTTGATTTCGAGGTTTAATGAAGGGTTAAGGGAGTTTTAACCATTACAGACTTTAGCTGCATGCATTGTTGGAGGCAATTTAAAGAAAAAAAAGTCCTTTGAAGCATAAAGCCCCTGAAATAAAACACAGCTTTTGTCCTCCAGAGAGCATCGACAAGTCTGTAGAAGATTATACAGTTTTTTTTTCTGCTTGATCAGTTTCTTTCTGCCACTGCACTAATGAATCAGCTAATTGTTTTACTGCTTTTTATTCCTGGCTGGTACAGATATTTGTAACATGGCTTTTCTGGTTTTGTTTTGTTAACTTGTAGAGAGGCAAGTGTGACAATCCTGAACAGAACACTCTGACTTGATTATGTCTTGTGAATAACACCATGAGAAGCATGTAAGGTTGTCACAAACTGCCTGACTGGCACCTCGTCAAGTGCTCGTTCACCCCCCTTTCACCATGCCCTCCTTGCTAGCTTCCATGATTCATCTCCCAAGAGGAGGTGGTTAAACTGTAAAAGACGTTTGTCTGTGTCAGACAGGGTTCCTCCTGAACAGCCTCAGCTGAGCCTGTGGTGACATTTTCATTTGACCCATAGCCAACATTCCTGTAATGAGAATCCATCAAAAAGCAATCTCCTAAAATAGAAAGGGATTTCAATTTGTGGACGCTTATATTGATATGCAAAATCTGTCCAAAAAAGCCTTTCAGTCAGATGAGTTAGATACAGAGGAAGCCAGTGGAAGCCATGTGATGATGCATAGGATTGATTTGTTCAGCATAAACCAGAATAGAATTATGTTAATGGCTATGGACTGAGAAAGGAAATTTTGAAAAGGAGCTAAAATATTACTTTGACATTCTGGATATTTATTAAAGATGTGTACTGACCTGATTTCATTCCCTGGGTGTTTTGAACTAAATCAATTATTTTCCTATGATTAATCCATAAAAAACACACAGCGTAGCTTCAGCTTAAACTATATTACAGTAAAGAAGCATTATAAGTATATACTACAGAAGATGAGTACTTCTCAATCAATGTGATCTGAGATGCAATTTTTTCCCAAATTTCTGAAAGCTAGTTTTCACCACAACAGAAGAAAGAAAAATAAGTTCTTCCTGTTGCCTTGTCAGTCTGGTTTAAGCTTGAACGTCTAGCTTTAAAGCTTTGTGTCCATTTGGTTAATTCTGAAATGGTATGACAGTGATGTATAGCTTTTCAGTGAGGAAATATGATTTCTTAAGGTTGTACTCCCTTTGTGACGTATGTGTGGCTGCAGACAGAATGCACCACAGACGCATACAGGTTATTATTATACTCCTCTATCTATTTGGAGGACTGATGTGCTCTATAAAACACAGCGGTGGATGGCCAAAACAAATTAGTGTGTACATTTACACAGGGTCTCTACATATTACACCCTCTGATTCGGAAGTTATATCATTCTGCATGGATACCTGTGGATTTAGAGTTTAATATAACACAACCTAAACTCTTCTTTTGGTGCAGTGCTGTCTTTGTTTGACCTGATTTAGCCCCTTTAATGAACCAGCCATAGTATGACCATCAATCCTCCTGTATGATTATTTCTGAAAAACTGTTCTAAAACTGGTCAGGTCCATACAGGGCATATGGTATCAGCTGGATTTTTCCATCTGCAAAATAAATAATAGAAAAAATTAAAATGGGATTCAACTTTTCTGAAATTGCATTTTTTAAGTTGACAGATCAATATAAATGTTCTAATGTGCAAACGGAAAATTTTTGAAGCTTTTATTTCTATTCATGCCTTGGGTTGTTTGAGAGGGCTGAATATAATTACCTGGTCAGTGTGGCCTCCCACTTGCCTTTTTGCCTGCTTGCTAAGATTATAATTCTCTTGACAGTCGTGTCTGATTTCACTTGCAGGTATAGCCTCTGGCACTAGAATTAAATGGAAAGAAAACCTTTAATCTAGATTTTTGAGCAGTGCATACTACATTTGATGTCTGCTGCCTGTTGCACATTGATTCTATCTCTGAAAATATTAGGACTTCAGCCAGGAGACTGGGTTTCTTGACCCATATCAGACCTGTCATTGTTTTACTTTACTTTTGCTGTTTGGTTAAATTTTGCCACAAAACAAGTTTGAAAGATTCAGGAATCAAGTGTCTTGATTATGGTGAATTAAAAACAGTGGCATCTTAATAACTGATAACTGATTAAGATGCCACTGTTGGATCATCTTCTTCAAGAGTGTATCTGTAAACCACTCAGTTATATGTGTGGGCTGAAGCTCACACTTAACTTCTGTGATGAAGGGAACAAACAATAAGATTATTCTCACATGTCTTGCACAAATGCAGCCGTTCTGATGGGTTACAGCACACAACAGGTGGCTGCACAACAATTAAAAAACAAGATCAAGTGAGAATATCACAATTCACTGAAGGAAACAATCAGTTAGTGAGAAAGAAAAAAAAAAACATGCTACGGTAATTTTCGTTTAATTTTCCTCCACGGGTGGAACCAGATGAAAACATTACATGCTTTACTGTCATCGGAAGGTTTCATTTTCTTCTGAGCCTCGGATGAAATCCACCTTATTGCTGCTTGCCTCCTCCCCCATGCCTGGCGTAATGAGAGAATATTTCCCCAGAGTGTGAAAGCAGATCCACGCTGTACTTTAAGAAACTTTATTAAACCAACCCAACCAATTATTTTTGTGTTTGCCTTCCTTCTGATGAGTGACGATCCATTCAATAAGGCTGGTAAATGTTAATGTAAAATGAATTTTTAGCCTGCCAACCCATGCTTCCCACAATAGATTCATATCTTCCTGAAGGCTTGGTTTAATAGTGGAGATGTGAATGGTATGTAAGGTATAGGAGCATCAATGACGACAATACTTTTGACTAAGTGGGATTGTATTTTAATACAGAAGTCTGGCAAGACTCCAGCTGGCAAGACTCTAGCTATGGCAAAATATTTTATTGAATTGCCCAGTTAGCCTGTGATCAAACCTGTGGGTGGAAGATTGCATTCCTCAGCTGACATTTATCTATTTATCTCTACAACGAAAAGGGGGGAAAATGGTAGAAAAAAAATCAATCGGGCTTTAGAAATGAGACAATGCTGGCTGCAAGCTGATAGATGTTGATGTGTTACAAAGATCTTCCACACAGCCAAAAAAATGCCCAAGATTTTCTCACAAGTTGTCTAGCGGCTGTGCAACACATAAAGAGTGAAGATGCAGGTGATAAAAAGGGTGGAAATTTACAAGCTGCTACCTACAGATACACGTGTGAAAGGCTGCTTGAGGAATCTTAGGTTTTTATGTGTGTTGGGAAATTTAATTCATTCATTCATTCCTGGCGTCACTCACCTGTTTTATTTTAGGTACATTTAAAATATTAGGTATTGCAAAAACATTATGGAATGATTGTTTTTTGATGACAATGAGATCTGTGAGCTGTGGCTGAGATTAGCACATCATAGACAGATACTTAGCTCACAGGTCATTTTGAAAGTGCCTGACCTTTCCAGACTGTTTCCAAAAATTACTTCTTGAATGGTTTTACGCAACAAAACTTTTGGACGCATCAGTTTTCGGGGTGGGACGGTTCAGGAAAAAAAATTACAATCGAATCCTCCCCCGCCTCAACGCAGCCGGTCAGTCTCTGTAGCTTCATGCAGCAGGTTCAGCTGCAGTCAGAGCAGAGAGGAGACATACACCACCAGACATACACCACTGCCGCTGGTCCTGTCAATGCTCACAGAGCGGGATGTAAATAGCATATTTCATGGCAAAAATAAGAGAAAACCACGGACATCAGTACTGTTAGCATTGCATAGCTTAGCATAGTCATAGAGTTCAGTCTATCCAACTAGCATCGTGCCTCTGTGCGCAGACAGCAGCGGTGAATTGTAAACGCACAACCATGCAGAGACAGAAATGACATCCTGCCGGGCAAATAAGATAAATAACATGAGCTGTTTAGTTTGTTTAATAAAAGAACAAGATGTAGACCTGTTCTATAGGAAAGGTTTTCTTAAATGGCTTCTGTTATGATCTGGTGCTATATAGAAATGAAATTGACTTGACCTGAAATAATGATGGGGAAACACTGAACTGATTCTTAAATATGGTAAATGTTGGATAATTAGGATAT
Source organism: Parambassis ranga (assembly GCF_900634625.1). Classification (NCBI taxonomy): domain Eukaryota; kingdom Metazoa; phylum Chordata; class Actinopteri; family Ambassidae; genus Parambassis; species Parambassis ranga. The sequence goes on along the minus strand of NC_041037.1, from coordinate 8,542,455 downwards.
ATTTTGTGCTCATCTATGGTATTTCCAGAGTGTTAAAAGTAGAAAAACATTGAAAACCGAACCGAAAACCGTGACCTCAGAACCGCGATACGAACCGAGCCGTGAATATAGTGAGCCGTTCCACCCCTAGTCAGTTTAGTACCCATGTTGCTTCTCCCTTTTTTCATTATTCTGAACAAACAATGAGACAAACATTAATCGATTGTTTCTGAGGTTAGAAGCAAACAATGCGGCCCTGAACTTCTCATCAGGGTTGGAATATGTAATAGGTTTATCCTCATCTAAAAGGGGCGGAAATGCTTCAGACTGTCGTTATTCACTTGTGAGTGGCTTATTGGAGATTTCTGCGCCATATGATTTAAGTTGCAGAAAATACTAGATGTAGCAAGGCAGGAAAGTCAGCATGAGGTCACAGTGAACAATCTGAGAGCTAAGATCAAAAGGAAAGAAAGGACATAGTAGTTCTGCAGTAAATTTAGCTGTGAAACTATAATGTAAAGAATTTTCTTTAATGAACTACATTAGAAAAAAACAATGGTGTAATATAAGGAAGATGTGCTGGATACCAAGATGAAAATTCAAACCTCCATGGATCTCACAAGGAAACCCATTCACCCGTACTTATTTTCTCATTAACAAATGTTGCAATGCCTGCATCAACAAACTCAATTCACACTTTCTCTGAACTCCCCATAGCACAACCTTCTGTTACCAAGGTAACCACAGGAGTCATCACAGTATAATAGACCAACAAAGCAGACTAAACCGAACAATATACTGACATCCTTGAAGCCAATCCCACGACTCTCTCTGAGGTTTAGGCTTGTAAAGTATAAACCTGCACATGAGGAAAGTTTAGCAGGAGAGAAGAGTTCTTCAAATGTGGATGGGTTTCAACAAGATTGTCTGCAGTAGAAAAGCTTGTAATCTGGTAGAATTAAGGCTGGGAATGTCAGTGATGTATTCCTCAAGGGAAATAAGGAACTGAAATGTATGGAGATAATTATTTCCTCTAATCTTCCGGTCTACCTCCCTCCCATGTGCTCTATGTCCAATCTAGGGCTGACCCATCCTCCCCAGAGACCTGTGTGGTTGTATGTACTGTATTTGTCTGCGTGTGAGGATGTCTGAATATTCTCAGATGGTAATTAATTATAGTTGATTAATAGATGTCAAAACAAGCTAGAAAGTAGTTAATTTCATGTATGTTTTCTTCATTGTGTATGTGTTTGTTTTATTATCACTTCCAGTATTTTATGATAAAGGAGCTGTGATTGTGCATACTATAATTAAACAGGTCTTCATCTTGTTGACCTGGTTGTACGTTGTGTCATGCTTTGACAGAAAATACACAAATCTGTTGCCCAAAGTGTATGCAGGTAAACTTGCCTCTTAACAGAATGTGTTTAACACCAAAACTGTCTTGAGGCAGCTGCAAAGAGAAATGTGTCATAAGTCCACCAGTCCAGCATTGTTTTCCCCCCGCCACAAAGAGCAACGTTTGCTAGCATGCTAACGCACATTAACATTGGTGTTCTTTTCACAATGCATGTAGCCTATTTGAAGACCTTGAATCTCTGTGCGGCTGAAGAGGGCTGTTGGTCATCTTGGCAGCAGAGCCTCCATTTAATCCCAGTATATGAAAAGCAGTGTAGGATCTATAAACAGGTATCCATCTGAGATGACATTCACCTGTCACTCAAAGTGGTCCTGTCTTTGAATGGTATGCAAACTTTACATATATTCTATGTAATTAATAATACATAACTCCACTCTCATGATGGGATGTACTATTAATCAGGAGTATTTGCTCATTATATCCTGTGTTTTAACCGGATGGCTCACATGTCATTAATTGCAATAAAGTTGTTTAAAGTTGTTTAAAACTACAGAAAACGTCAAAAGCCGCTCACTAATTCAGTCTAAACAAGTCTTGAAAGGTGACCGGCATGAGGGTAAGGAATGATGGGCTTCTTGTGACACCGCAGCACTGTGAATATTTCCACAGCCGTGGAGTTGACGGGTCATCCGTCTTTTTGCGGAGACAGAAAGACAAATAGGCTGACACTCTCCTGTGACTGGCTGTCATACATCTATCTCATCATTATTGAGCTGCTGGGGACCGGCACCCCATCAACCCATGTCACACTGCCAGCATTTTCACTCAGCCGTGATACGCAGGATCAGACACAACGAAGCTAGATGAGAGACTCTTCACAGTGTGTTTGGAATCCTAACAAGAAGGAAAAAGTTTGTCTTTGGAATAAAAGGTTTTTTTTAATGGGGGTAGTTGTTAAATGTTTTCCTAGGTAGAGGAGAATTTCTTATCAGTTTGACAAATAATTCAACAATTTCTTACTTAATTAAATAAATGGTTAGACAAAAACATGTAGTAAGTAAGTAAAGTATTCCCTTTCTGTTGTTCAAGTACTCATTCCAGTACAGCATATCATACTATAAAATAAAGAGAGATGTCATTGCCATATATTGTAGAGGGCAGAGTCAATTTAGAGAATATTGGTTAGCTGCAGCTGTGATTATATGCACTCTCATGGCTTCACAAAGCAATATAAGTTGCTGCATTGCTGAAAGGGGCTGAAAGACATCACATTGAGGTTATGGACATATTGTTTTGTAGATATTTGTGCACATATTGGAGTCCTGCTTTTGACATTTTAATAAAAAACAATCTACATGCCATTCAGCAATGAAAACAAGGTGATAATTGAAGCTTACCCATTTTAGACTTGTCTGTGATTGCTGCTCAGTGTGCGTTTAAAAAAAAAAAAAAAGTATAAGGACTTATGTGATACTCCCCAAACCCCTGACCCTGGAGAAAACGTCTGGCAGAACACTGCTAAGAATAGATTGGGGCTGCAAGGGTCGATCCAAGCAATCGGCCTATCAGTGGGCATATCCTGCTGTCCTGATCTGTTTTGTTTCTGGATGGCTGCTCGGTGTAATCACCAGGTGCAAAGAAATCTCATTATCCTGGGTCCTGATCTCTGCGTACCAGGCTGAATAGCAACTATGGTTAGCTAGTGTGTTACAACATTGACCCCAGCATTAATTGGGCATGACTTGCTGGTTGCCTGTGCTGGGAGGTGGTGAGGGATTTTCACTGGCAGCTCCCCAGCAGCTGGTGGGAAACATGGGCAGAGTACCAGGAGACCGAGGGGTCAGAGTTCATAGTTGCAATGCACTGGCCAAAGGAGGCTGTTTCTTTTTTTCACAAATTTGGCTAGCCTGTCTATGTAAACAGAGTATTGGTGCACTGATACTGATTGGTATCATTTATTGCTATAAATGAAATGCCTATCTATTCTTCAATAAGACTAGCTTGACTGTGAAAGGCCAATAAAATTCATTAAGACAAAGAAGGCAATAACAATGCTTAGCTGTTAAACAGGAGCCTTTGGGGGGTTGAACCAAATAACAGAAATTACTGTCCTGTGGGCTCCTCATGGCTGTGTGTGAGTGTGTGTAAGCTTTTATGTATTTTGTGGGTGTGTACCTGTGTGAGTGTGTGCATGTCTACAGCAAACCTAAGGAGCAGACACGGTCGCCCCTTGAGATTAGAGTGCAATAAAGGAGGATGAACGCATCCGGAAAGCTCCAGAATGCGCTCCAGACACCTCCTTACTGGAAATCAATCCGCCTGGTCAGGCCCCCTGCGTACTGGGTTTAAGTGGGAGTGATTGCAGAAGAGAAGGAGCCAAGTAAAGGAACAGACAGAGGGAGAGAAAGGAAGGGGAGGGTTGAGAGGGACTGGAGTAAAATGAGTAGAGTAGAGGGGGTAAAGGCTGATTGAAAGCATTAAGGTTAGCTGGATTAGCAGGCTACCTCTCAGCACTCAGGCCTTAGCTGAGGTCAGTGTGAACCAAAGGGACAAGAAGGCACAGAGGCTGCAGCTTGGTCTTGTTTTTTTTTTCTACTCATTGGTAGATGCTGAGATTCATTGAGCGAGCAGGTTCAAAACACCAATATGTGCCAGTTTAATAGTAGAGGTGAGTCCACTCTCTTAGCTGGAGACCAACAAAAAACAAGCAGGATAGGAAAACAATTTCATGTCTCAACTATGTGATCTTCTAGTAGTACTTTCTTGAGAGTTTGTTGTGGCAGGGTTAAGAGATCCGAAGGTCAACACTCATATCTGTAGTACTGAGACGTAACCAGGCAAACATAAAGACTGACAAGTATGAGTTTGTTCTGGCTCCATACCAGAACAATGATCATTGTTCCTCTGTTGTGAATGTGTCAGAGGTGTCAAATGTGCCGCTTTGGACAATCATGCAGTGATCGTGGCTACACTATGATGAGTGTTCCCACAAGTGATAAAACACAAAGAAGACAAAGGAGAAATCTGCTGTGGAGGTGTCAAACACATAAACACACATACTGTACAAGCACACAGAGTATGCAGTGCCTTTTTTTTTAACTTAATTGATGTGCATTAATTACCAGGGGGGGAAAAAAGTGACAAATTTGTCTTGGTGACATTGGATTTATTGACATCTTGCTGAGCTTCACACTGCATACTGATAGCCTAAACATTGAACAAGGACAGCAGCAAAGGACTTATGCTTGGACAGCACACTCATCCTGCACACAAGGGCTTTAACTTTATAGTTTCAAACAATATTCCGTCATTGATTAAAGATATGAGTTTCTCTTTTGGACATTCAAAAATTACAGACATGAATAACAGAATGTGAGGAAATGAATTCTCAGTCATTACATACAACATAGCTATATGAATTGTGCTGCAGGTATAGGCTATAGCTTTAAATACTAACCAGCTAGCCATGCTATTATGTAATACCACTTTACACCACAAGGAGGAGTTAGTTTTATTTATCATATTATTGTATTTGCTGTTAAAAACACAGTCCAAATCCATCAGAATTACACACCTGTTGCTTGATTGTGTGACATAACCCATCGCAAGCATATTACTGCCCCCCTATGGAGGAACATAATTATAGCTGTCTTGGCACCAACACATATATCTGTAGATGACAGCGCAGTGGTAGTGTTTCTTTGGTGCAGGGCATATGTGAGACACACACTAAATAAACTTGTAACTAGTATGATAATTCTGACAATGGATGGAAAAGATCTGTGGCTTTCGCTATACAAGCAACACTTGATAGATAAATTAACTGCCGAATTTTCTTATTTTGTTATGCCAACATAAACAAGGTAATCAATTTAAAAAAAGAAGAAACCATTGAAGACCATTAAATATATGCCATGTGTGCTTGGTTAATGAATGTTAGTTAAAGAAGTTGTTACAGGTGTAAAAATACTTTAAGTGTTTCCGCAAATGAAAAACATTTTCTATTAAGAGTGACATCTTTTATACATCCAGACAAAATCATTTCCACAGTGGAGAAATGTGTCCTTTTTTCAGTTTCTAATCAACAATGCGTCTATCTTCTTTCTTTCTGTTGACTCTGTGTGCCTTGAGCTTCAACCAAACAAAGGACTGCTGTATTTGTTGTTTTTAATTAAATTCCATGCGGCTGCTTCCCTACAATTTTTATGGGCCCTCATGGATGATGAAATGTCAGTCCTGGCATTATGACAAATCACAGTAATCAGACCAAGAATATTTCCACCTGATATGACAACTCTATTGCTATTTGAGGGCCCTCCTGAGTATACACCTATATTAACTAAATGTTGAGAGCAACAAGGTAATAGTTTGAGTTTCAAACAAGCAGTTGTGTTGTGTGTTGTGATAGTCAGTGAATATAGAAATGTGGTGGAAATATTGGCACTGACAAAATACTTAAAAAAAAAAATCAAAGAACGAGAGTGGAGAAATAGAAGAAGCCAGTGATTTAGCGTGTTTTTGTGTTGTGTATTAGAAATGAAGTGATCGAAGATTTTCACATGCACCATACTGAGGGTTATTCATAAGCCAAGCTGTTGCTTGTCAGTTGGCCAGGGCCACTTAGAGCTCCTGGGAAAAAAAAGATCCATGTCTCCATCTGAAGAGAGGACCACATGTTGTCAAGTCAATACTTTGCTATTGAAATTGCATACAAAGACTTCCCTGTAAGGCAAGAAAGCTTGACCTTCAACAAATCGCAACTCTTTCTGTGCAGTGGAAACAGCTCTTTCTATCTGCTTTCACATTTGTCTGCATGTATGTTAGTTAGCCTGAAAGCACAGGGAATTATTTTTCAGGTGTGACCAAGACCTTGGCCAGAGTTCTCCCAGTGCAGTGTCCAAACCTCTATCTCCGCTGACACGTTTCACTTCGATTTTGCCTCTTGACATATTTTACAGGCTTGCTATGCTGCTTTTTATTTATTGGATGTTTGTAGATAAATAAACAAAAATATCTGCATTAGATAAATAGGTTGTTATATTATTATATACAGGTAATATACTAAAATATTGATAACATGCATAATTGGCCATGCACAGGATTGCATTGTGCAGCAAGAGGGCAGCAGATGAGCACTAACTTACTATGTCCTCCAAAGATTAAGAAGCAGACACTGCTGTGAAGGAGCACTGAAATGATCTTCAGTACAGCAGTTCCAAGTGACCATGTCTTGATGCACTGATCCCATAAGTGCATTGCACCCCCTCCCAGCTGGTTTAATGACATGTTCAAGGCAAAGTAAACACCAGGAGACAATAATCTCTCTGACCACTGGTTTGTATTGTATCTAGTGGTTCCTGTGTCAGGCTGCCCTTGGCTTGAGTTTCAGCACCTCGGATGATGAGATGATTAGCTTGAGGCGAAAGCATGGAGAAAGGCCTGGGGCAGGACTGAGACATCAAACACTGATAGAGGAAAAAAGCACCAGAGGCTGTCATCAATCATCACTCTACTAGAACACACTGCTGGAATTGGTGCTCATCTGAGCTGAACAAACTTTTTAAACATTTGTTGTTGCACACAAATGGCACAGTAGTGCCCATGTAAAAGGCAAAGCATTTAAACAACCAATTTTAAGATGAACCCGAGAACAAGACAAATGAAGGCTGAGTATAAGTGTGAGGCTGAGGCTGGCTGAGGAAAAACACGGCATTGTGATGCCCTGCTATGGCCTCTTGACAGTCCACCCCCATATAGATAGGTAACCACAAATGAGCTCATTTAAAACGAGGCTGTTGCTGTGGCAGGGCTAAAAGTCAGACAGCCAGCTCTGGCAGGTGTCAAGGTGCCCGATCACATTCTCAGCGAGGGCATTGTGCAGGACTCCTTTTACACTTAGGAGCCTTGAGCTACATTGTGTGAAGAAGGATTTTACTTATTTGGGATGAGTTATTCTCATCAGGTGAGTATACAGAAACCCACAAAATGAAGTTTGAAAATCATGCTACAAATTTAAAAAACATTTGTCACAACAGGTGGCTGTCTCTCTCCACTTTGTGCCAACATGGTAGCAACAAGTTTGATAATACATTCTATAGATTTTACAGTCCATAATGTAATGTTGCTTCTGAGGGTTCAACTGTACATATATAATTGCCCTTTAGTGCCTGTTATTATTGGATTTACTCACCAGTCTCTATTGTGCTCCCAAATTAATTATTCATGTACTTGATTTTGGCATCATTTTTCATTTTTGATGACATTTGGTGCTGTGACCATCCTTTATACTATTTGATACAGATTTATACTGATTGTGCTGAGATGTGTTGTTAAACCTGATTTTCTGTAAACACTGTGACACTATGGATGTCACCCAGTTCATACAGAAATCAACTTTAAGGCTTCAAGTGCATTTGGTATTCTTTGTTTTCTTTAAACATCCAACTGTCTGGTTTTGACGTGGCAAAGATGTTTGTAACCCGCATGGGGTTGGAAGGCACATAATCTATGAATCTATGAAAATTATTCTTATAAGAAGAGATAATTTTATATGTGCCAGAAAGGAATGATCTACATCGGCATATTGTTTTTGACAATTTTCATTTCTGTGTGAGTGTTGTGACATTTCCCACACTTCACTTCCTCCTCCTCCTGACAGGCTGTGTTATTATAATTAGGCAGTACTTTTTAATCCATTTGCTTTACACTGGCAACAAGTCATTCGAAAAGTCCAAACACAGCATGTTCTGTCACTGAGTGAAAGTGTGAAGGAAAACTTTTACCTTCCCAACTCTTCATGCCTGTCTGCTTTGAGAAAACAATAACCACAAAGAATCTACTCGTGAGTCTAATTAGAGCACAGAAGTTGTATCTGTATGATACCAAGAGACGCTTTGGCAGCAAGCTTTGTCTGTTTTACCAATGGACACAAGTTTGAGAAACCTCAGAAATGAGGAGGTGCATCTTCTAGTAAATTATCAGTAATTACAGATAAAAGATGACAAGGTGCATCCAATTAAAGGTTTACAAAGGACTATGATATGACTACGATATGCTAGAAATTAGGGGTGGGACGGTTCAGGACCGTCGGTACACGTGTTTCGGTTCGGGACGAGTGTTCTATTCGGTTCTGGACATGTGCATTAAGTAATACAGGGAGGTGTTTTTACCACAGCATGGAGACAGGTGTTGGAAACTTGGTGTCTCTCTCACTACATTTGGCGGCTTTTCAAACTTTTTTTTTCATCAAAAGCTACTAGTGACTCTCTCTGGTGACGTTTGGAGACTGACGTGAAATCATTCTGCAGTCAGGCTACTGTCCTCGACAAGCAGCGACCGTGAGCTCCTTCCCCGCCTCGAAGCATTCACAGCCGGTCACTCTCACTGTAGCTTCACGCAGCAGGTTCAGCTGCAGGCAGAGCAGAGACCCACAGCACTCTGCGTCCAATCGTGCGCAAAGCTGCCACAGGTCCCGTCATGGCTTACAGAGCGAGATGTAAATAGCATATTTCAATGGCAAAAATAATGTAAAAACACGGACATCAGCACCGTTAGCTTAATCTAGCATAGTCATAGAGTTCAGTCTATCCAACTAGCATGTAATGAGCAACGGTGGACAAAGCAACACACATTCTCTGTCCGATGGTGTGTGTCTGTCTGTTAGGGCTGAACGATTTTAAGAATAAATTGAATTGCGATTTTTTCTGGCAAATGTTGCGATTTCGATTTCATCCACGATTTTTTTCAAATCATGTCAAACATGTTTCTGTGTAAATGACTTCAGGTAGCCTACTCTGTCACTTCTCAAAAACTATCAGTAGATCTAAAAGTAAACTCTGATAACGTGCACTTAGTATTAGTTTAATAAACATGAAAATTTAAATAACAATTACAGAACAAAATAAAGTTTTATTTCAAATAGGTTAAAAGAAGACTAATGTAGTTCTGTAAAGTATTATTCAACAGTCATTTAAACAGACTGAAGTGTGCCTCCTAAGGTTAAACAGTAAATACAGTATTGAGACTTAAGTAACTCTTAAAGTTCAATGTGATTTAGAACAAATGATCAAACTTTAATGGGAATCATATCTAAGGACAAACGGAGCTGCTGCCGTCACCTCTGTCCACCGTTTACTAGAGTCCTCATATGGAGCCTCTTCATCAAATGCCTGCGTTATTGTTTGGTGACGTCATTAGCTGTTGCCTCTGTCTGCATCTGATGTACACACACACACGCGACACAGACACACACACGCGCGACACACACACACGACACACGCGACACACACACACACATGCGACACACGCGACACACACACACACACACAGGTGTAGAAGAGCTGCTGACGGCACAACAGCAGCGAACCTGAATATAAGGAGCTGGTAATGTTCAGAGAGGTGGGCGAGTACGTGCTCGTAGCATTTACACGCGGCCCTTCCACTGCGACTCACGTCGCGCGCGCACACAGACACAGACACAGGCTTAGAAGACGCGCCGCTGCTGCCGGCAGAAACAGCACCGAACATAAAGCTGGAGTATGTTTTAGGGACCAGTTCCTCTGTTTTCTTCTGTTTCTTTCTTTTTTTCGTTTTCAGCCGCAGCATTTGACAAAACAAAACCTGATTCAGTTAGGAGCAGTGCAAAAAATCGCGGCTTTGACGATCTCAAAATCGCGTCATCTGAGATCGCGATTTTTGGTCTAAAACGATAGATCGTTCAGCCCTACTGTCTGTACATGTGTCTGTGTGTGTACGCACATCGGGCCTCTCTGTGCAGACAACAGCTGTTAGTTAGTTGTTACTTTGTTTAATAAAAGAACAAGGTGTAGACCTGTTCTATAGGAAAGGTTTTCTTAAATGGCTTCTGTTATGATCTGGTGCTATATAGAAATTACAAAGAAATAATAATAATTGACTTGACCTGATATAATGATGGGGAAACACTAAACTGATTCTTAAGTATGTGTGATTCGGTTCAGTTTACATTGTTGAGGGTTTTTCTACTTTTAATACTCATATTTATTAAAAGTAGAAAAACCCTCAACAATGTAAACTGAACCGAACCGAAAACCGTGACCTCAGAACCGTGATACGAACCGAACTGTGGATTTAGTGAACCCTTCCACCCCTACTAGAAATTAAACTCACTGGTGATTATAATAAATACAGACCTTATTTGTAGGATTAAAATAAGATAAACAAGCTGACTCTATCTTTTCCCTTGTAACAATTCATATTAGGATTTTCACTAAACAGATTTATTACCACTAATGAGATGAGTGTTGTATTCATTTTGTTATTGATTATTAAAGCCATAAGAGCTTTAGAGCTTAGAACGTGGTATCTTGTATAAAGATATCATGAAAATATCAGGTCAGAAACTCTGAACAGAACCTGTTCTTCTAATTGCGTGTTTTTGTCTTTAATGCACGCCAAGCAGGAGCACACATTGGGGCTGTGTGTTTACTGCTTCTGTGTGTGCACGCCTGTGTGTATTTTTTTGCACCCCTACTGACAGTGTGTGGGTGATGGATGGCAGTTGTGCATACTGCCTGTTATGTCACACACATTTGGCTTGCAGTTTCAATAGCTAGTTATATTACACAAACATAGCCAAGATGACAATGCTTTTTATTGCAGTATGCCAACATTGTGCCACACTGTCCTCTACACATTTCTACTAATCTGGACACCTCTAAGTGTGTTGGCTTACAGACTAACTTTACAAGTCTGCCCTGCTTTGTTTTAAAATGTGTATTTTACTTCATTCAAGCTTCATTTGAACTGAGGTTTTCAAAATAGGCTTGATTGTAGTAAGGAAAAGATCATTATGGTTGTTAAAGAGCCAAAAAAGTTTGTAATATGTCTGTATAATGCATGGCATACAGTATTTAGGCTAACATTTTTAGCTTATTTGTATCATCACATAGTTTTTCCAGAAATGTGCTGTCTGACTGTGATGTCTCCATGAGGTTGTTGTTAGTTTGTGTAACACACTGTTGTAAACTTAATAAGCAATTACCACATAATTTTTCTATCATTTCAATCATTTGTTTTCTTTTACAAAATTTCACTCTCATCAACTTTTTATGCCAAACTTGAAAAAAATGGTAGCTAGGGAAATTTCCTTGATTAAAAAAATTATAAAGAGATTAGAACTGTGGTGACATCATGTAAAAGTTAATTACACATTTGTAAAGCTGTAGTATATTTGTGTACCAATAAAATAGTTGTTTTACTTTTGAAAAAAATACAGTTGCATCATGTTGTAGCTATCGTAGGTAGTTATTTTGTCAGAGTTTGGACAGTAAGCATGACTAACATGACTGACAGATGAAAGCGAGCCTCAGTGAGAGGCTGCATTGAGCTAAAGGCTGAACGTGTTGTCAGGACTTGCTCACTTCAACATCAAAGACATGATATTTTGAGAGCATCACTACACGTAGCTAAGTGCTCCTGTTTCACCTGTAAAGTACAGAGTTCAAAGAGAGCTTATTCTACTTGAAAATGCAGCTTATATGATAAAAAGCAGCTGTTACTTGTAACATAAATTTGTATTTATTTGCAGGAAGAATCCAAAATAACACATTTTTCTCTAGCTCTAATTATTTTACACCAACTTGAGCTAAATATAACTCAGCCACATATTTATAGGCTCAACTCATTCATCAGAATAATGCATTGTGATCTGAAAGAAAAAAACGGCTGGGTTGGTGAGCTGACGAATGATCATGTCTGCTGCCTTTTTAAACACTATGATATCTCATGGGAGCTATTGGTCACAGTAGAGGTCACACAGAAGTCCTGAGAGCTGAAGGTCACATGGGTTAAGGTGTGAATTGGTGTGAAATCACCTGTCAGGGTTGCACTGTCAGTATCATATCTGCTATTATCATCCATCTTACAACAGGACTGCAGAGAAAATTGGAATTTTGACTTTTGGGAATTTTAACTGGATTATTCCCTAATCATCCATTTTCCTTAATGAAAAAAATATTATTCGCTTCAGATACAGAAAGGAGTTTTCTGTAAAAGGGTGCAAGGAGGAGGTGATTCTGTTTGTGATGGAACTATTTCCTAATTTATGTGAAAGTATTTAAACCAGAGTTTGATGATTCCACACCTGAACACCTGCTTATTCTTGTCTTGTATGTGTGTTATGTGACTGGGTATCTTTTGATAGAGTGACTGGAAATAGAAGCTGACCTTAAAAATGTGATGGATGAGTGGGCTGGATGCAGAATACTAAAGCTGCCGGTGTCAGGCACCAGCCCCTGTTGGCTTATGGCTTAAGGTCACTATGCAGTGACAGAAATGGGAATGGGGGAGAGGAAAAAAAAGACAATTCATCTCACTGTGGCCTGAACCTCCGATCCCTCATCACAACTACGTCTCGGTCCCCTTGTGTTTTTGCGCAGCCAGACATGTCACAGCGAATTAGGCAAACTCACTTGCCAGTAATTGGTTTCTGGGGAAAGGTTTTTAGGCTGACATTAGGAAAAGGGTGGCTTCCTTCTCTTGTTAATTGAGTCAGTGGTTAGAGTCAAAGAACATGTTCCTTCACAGTGAACACTGGCATTAAGAGGATCTACGCTTTAAAAGTTTCTGCTTCACTTTGTCAGGTCATTGAAATCCTGTCCAGGATTTGCATGTATCATTACGAAGAAAGATAATGGCTTGAATAAAAGCTAGTGTTCCTCTTGACACAACTGCAGTCGATTTGCTTACACATTGAGCCACTGTGTCACAGCCGATTGGTCTGGAGGGTATGCAACAGCTTGCAGCTGTTTAAACTTTTATCTTGCCAATGCATTTTTGATGCTATGACCCTCCAAGTTGTTGGCAAGGGGGAGAGAAGAAGATGCTCTGACTAATATGTTTGCGCATATATGGCCATTATGAAATCATTATGAGAAGCAAGTTCACAGATAGATAGATAGAGGGCACATCTTGAATAGATTTTGTGAGTTTGTTTTTAAATCTTTGCCTCTAAATGTGCATCCTGGCAATGTATCCAATTTAAAAATCACAGTGTGTGTTGATGTGTATAAACACAAAAACACATAAGCTATGCAGCCTCATATCCACAGTTGATGTATGTACTTTTCTTCTTTTCTGAGCTGATTAGGTTTCTCTTTTGATTATAAATTCTAGCAGTGTGGTGATTGTAACTTAGTTTAAATTGAGGAGAGTGGTTTGTATACTGCAGACTCACAGCTCAAAGTGCTTAGTTTTTTTGTTTGTCTGTGTGTTTGAACTCGGCAGTTGAAGGACACTTTTTTATGTCGTTTTTCCACAAATATTGTCAATTAATGTAATATGTTGACAGCTTACAGTAAATGGACGTTACCTGTTTATATTTCTGCAATACACAACATGGCTAACAGGTCTTTTCTCTACCTACCTAAAGGTGCATTCTGAATAAAACAGCTGTTGCTTAGCTCACAGGCAGTGCTTCCCTGAATTCTAGGGTTCATCTCCCAAATGGATTTACTGTCAGTCGTTTCATTTTGTTGCCACCATTTGATAAGGTTGGAGATGCAACAAAACTATTTGATTCATCTATCCTCATGCATTAAGGGACATCTTTCCTTCTTACCTGCCTGTCGATGATTCAGTCCATTGTTTTGAATCTAGATTTTACTCCTGGAGTTTGAACTTCTCTTCCTGTCTGTGTGTCTATGTTCCCTGTGTGACTGTTGTCCTAGCTGCTCTCTGGCTGTGTGTTTATGTCTCCTAGGTGCATCAGCAGTGTGTTTTGTGTGTGTGTGTTTTTGTGTAGTTTGGACTTCATGGTGGCTCAGATCCATGCCCTCCTGGATCATACTCAGTCTGCATACATATTTTACAGTTTTACAGTAGGTAGTTTGTCACAGAATAAGAATTATATGTTAGTAATTATATAGTTAGTTTTTGTGTCCTTGAGAATTTACATAGGAAAGTGTAGACAGTATAAATACATCAGAACAACACTTCTCATCCTACAGCTGCTAATCTGCATGTTTTGTCATTCCCCAGTATCTCCGTTATAATGCTGTCTTCTGAAGAGTCGTTTTAAAGCCCTCTTGCAGCACCTAATATTGGTCACTGGTTAATCCAAATATGGGCAAAGTGATGGAGCATGAGGTGAGTTGTGAATTTGCCATGTGAAACAGCACTGCTCTGTCACTCACAGCAGCTACATCCCTAATTATGCAGTCATAATGTTTTTAGAAGGGGGAGTTTTATTTTATTTTAAACACAGAAGGCAATGGGGATTGATTCACTGTTGGAGCCAGCCTCAAGTGGGTGTTCATAGAACTGCAATCCATATTTTCATAATTTCCCAGCCTGTGAGGTTGCTCCTTAGCATGGCATTTGTGTTGAGGTCTTTTTTTTTTTTAGAATTGGTAAAAACAATATGAGGTCATAATATTATGTTCATACTATGATCAAGTCCCAGCTTGTGAAAGCAAAACCTTGATGGTGATGTTTATTTTCTGCAGTGCCATAACCACTTTTCTATTTTATTGCTACTTTATTTCTGGCAAGGTCAATTTTCAGATATCATCATACTCAACATCTGGGAAGTAGTACAGTCATAGTCATCCTTGAGCTCATTGGTTTAAAGTAGGCATTGACCACATGCCACCACCTCATTTCCTGTTTATGGAGTGTTTGGATCAAACACTCCTCCTTGGAATGAGAGCATTCAGCAGCAGGTCTCAGAGATGCAGCCATAATGCCTTTTGATAACCACACAGACATGGGAAAAAAGAGACAGACAGACGAAGGAGTGATGGGTGGATAATGCCTCAGAGTTGGCTTGTAAGACATGGTGCTTGTCAGGATTTACAAGCTCTCATTTGTTCTGGGTGGGCTGCTGTGCTGTGAATGGTAATTTCAAATAGTGTTATCAGCATCAGCTGAGAGTGAAGAATGAACTCTAAATAAAATATAATATGCAATAGAAAATGAAATCACTCCCTGTCAGAGATCTACTTAAAAGTCTGACGTTGGTCTCCTCTACCAGGAAAAAGTGGTTAGGATCAGCTCCGGCTTTACACGTTCAACAGCAACAATTGGATTTGATCATACTGTGAAAACCCTCTTTTACACTGTCACTGTGGTCTTTTTTGCCTTGAAATCTATATGCAATTTCACTCTATACATTCCACCTTGTACCAAAAGGAAATGATTATAGTTTGAATATAGGGACAGTGTGTCATATATTTGCATTATATTCGTAGAATTGTGAGTTTGGGCAGTGTTATCAAACAACGGTGCACAAAGCTTCAACCTATTTATTCAGGGTATTATTAAATTATTATTATTACAGGCTGAGGTGTGATCGGTCAAGCATTAAACCCATCTATAGCTGTAGCCATATTTTTGACAGACCTATTTAGTTATTAAAAGTGTAATATTGTTATCATAGTAGCATCCTTTCATGATGACGATGATGATGATGATGATGATGATGTGGTGGTATTTGTTTTGATGAAGCCTGGCTGAGAGGTGGATTTTCAATAAGACTTCAGGGCATGTTCAAGGATTCCATGGTTTAGTTGTGTGACCCGTTTTGTTAAGCTCCGTAAAACAAAGTAAGAAAAGTGTACGTTTTGGAAATAAGAATCACAAAGGAATTACAAGAAAAGGTATTAAAGTCTATCTACTAGGGCTGGGTAAAAAAATCGATTTAATCGATTTCGGATCGATTCCATTTAAATTTTGCACTATCGATTCACAGGGCATGAGATCGAGTTTTTTTTGTTGTGTGATTTTCCTCCCTCAGCGCTCTGGTGCGTGATGACGCAGCTGCGCAGTCGTACGTCGCGTCATTCAGGCAGGGAAAACACAGCTCGGCAAGCCATCCCAAATGAAATCCGAAGTGTGGAATCATTTCAAGTTTAAAAGGACAAAGGACGAAGAGCTTGATAAAACCAAGGTAGTTTGCAAGATATGCCAAGCAGAGCTCAGTTATTGTAGGATTACTACAAACCTCAGAAACCACCTGACAAGGTACCACACTACGCTAAACTTAGCTTCCGACAGTACACCGCCCGGAGCAAAACAAAAGAAACTGAAGGACCTGCCAGCATTACCATCAGAGTCTCCGTGGCCCATAAAAACAACAGAGGCCATCGCAACTTTTGTTTGCAGAGATTTAGGCCCATACTCGGCAGTGGAAACTGAAGGATTCCGGCAGCTCATTCAGGTGCTCGAACCACACTACGTTATGGTGCAACGTAAACATCTGAATGAAACTGTGATCCCCATGATGTATACATCTGTGAAAGATGTGACACGAATGAAAATACAGTCAGCAAATGTCAATGAGCTCCTTTTCCTCAACAAGGATCTCTGTGTGACAGTTTAAGTTTACTGTCTACGATTTTCTGCAACATTCATGAGCACTTTTTACATTTGCACTTTTTTTAATACAGTAGGATAAGACAGTTTTGTTTACAGTTACATGTGAACTGTCAAATTTACAAAATAAAGACGTGTATTTTGCAACGTATTGTATATTTTCATTATTTAAGAGCAGATTGAATCGAATCGAATCGAATTGAATCGTGATTAATCAATTTAAAACCCTAAGAATCGAAATCGAATCGATCTAGGAAATTGATGGTAATACCCAGCCCTACTATCTACCATCCTTTCTGAGTGTAATGGTATAGTAGCAATAAGTGTAGTAAGCACAGTAGTACACGGTTTTTACCAATGCCGTAATTGTTTACTGCTGGCATGGACACACTCTTTTCTTTAACTTGTTTATTCAAAGACTTAACGTTGATCTCCTCCATTGCAGTGTAAGAGCACATGTCAAGTATGTTCACAGTGGTCAGTTCTTTGGTGTTGGCTGGGTCAGAGCTTACTGTTTGACTCTCACAGACTGACTATTAAAGCTCCCTTTGATTTGTTTTGAGTTCTTGATTCCCAAGTTGCTGTATCACATCAAAAAGTGAGAACTTTTCTGCTTTTAATCATGCAAAACTAACAATGTAATATTTAGGTGGGAATCTGAGGGTAACCATTCATACCTTACGTATTTTTTATCATCTCAGCACCCAGAAAAAGGATCAGACCCTCAATAGCTTTTTAATAAGCAAGGAAGTCATTGTGAGGTAATTATCCACCATTGCAGCGCGATTACTGCAGTATTACTCTCATTTCTCTTCCCTCCACTGTGCAGAGTAATAGCTGTGAGTGAGAAGCCCATAGTGTTGAGACAACACATGGACTCAAATGGTGATCTGACAGGCCTTTCCCAGAAATGTTGTGTGTGTGTGTGTGGGTGTTTGCAATGGCAGTTGGAAAAAGTGTGTGCACGTGCCTTTCTGCAGGCACACATCAATGTGGTTGGCTGTATTATACTAAGTGGGATCTGTTTCAGTGTTGACGGTAAAGCAAGGGTTTCATGTAGCAACTCTAAATTGCTGCCAGTCCATCCATGAAACTGGTAGCAAACAGTGGACATGGTGTGATGATAAACATGAATAATAAACAGGGTTTTTGCAGAGGCAGTGTTGTGACTGAGACACATAGGGAGTGAGAAAGCCGAGAATCGACAGTGATTTGTATGTGGGCAAGGACCATCCTCTGAAGGTGAACAAGCTGCACTGTGATAGCTTTGCTTTTTAATCAAGGTGCATACAGCATCTTATTGGCAGGAGATTTATTGCTGAATTGCTTTCAGTCAGTTACCTGAAAGAAAGCTGCATACTCTCACAGCCAAAGGGCAACAGAGACGTGTTCTGGACTGTTTTTCAAACCAGATTAATAAAAAAAAAGCCCACTGTTATCAGAACTAACATCTAAGCACCTAAATGTAACACATAAAACTGCAGTTCTGACTCTTCTTCAAATAAAGCGCCAACAATATTCACATTATAACTTATTGCATGTCACACTTAGTTATTGAGTCTACAATCTTTGCCAAGTGAAAGCAGTTAAAGGGCTTTCAGCTGCGACTGTAATATAAGTCAATAGTTTATCTCCCTATCCCTCCTCATTAGTGAAATCTCCAGGCTACCACACTGAAGATTATTGTTTTGTTTTGGAGGATTGTGATCTCCTAAGTACTTTGCAAGAGCCATTAAAGCACCATTTCCTTTAGCAGAATCCCTCTTCAGGTCATTCTGCGGCAGCCTTTTATGGTTGCTGAATATTTTTCACGTTGTAGTCATATGGACAATGAAGTGATTGTTTGGTGTTGCGGTAGGCACTGAATTTTCCCTTGGGTGAAGCATGTTCTGGTACAATATAAGTAACTATGACATGAATTCAAACCTTTGATCTTATTTTCCTATTTTATTTTTTTGTCTAATTATTTGTGTATTTAGTGCACAGATTTGTTTTTTAATATTTAGTGTGACCACTAGGTGCTGCTCATTGATGTGATTGAACACTAAATCGGGAGCAAGACCTCATTAATTTAGTCATGCTATCTTTCATATGGTTTAAAATATTGTGCCCATCAGTCTGAATATACTGCATGGATTTTAAATGTTGCCTTTTTGTGGTTCAGCATATTGCCACTAGAGCTCACTCTTAAGCAGAACAATGCACTTGGTGTCTTTATCTTTACAGACCCTAAAGCAGCACTACACCCTCTTTCCTTACATATCTGCTTACATATGGACAAGCATTTATAATTTTGGCAATGTGATTCCTCTCTACTATATTTGGCTCCATTTAATAGCACTCCTGTTACTTAATGTACCTTATTAGGTTGTAGTGCTTTCTAACCCTTTACAGACAGTGGTAGGCTGCAGTATGATTTTTTTTTTGTTCAGTGGAATCCATTAGATTTTTATCTCTAACCTTGGTTGAACCTTCCTCAAAAGTGTTTTTTGTTTTCTTTGCAAAGCAACTATGATAAACCTAAGTCACGTAACCCCCAATGACTTACTAAGCCTTTTAGGTTTACTATGCATTGTACTTGAAGCATAGACATTCCTTGTTTTCTCAATCCAGTCATACTAATGATGCACCTCCAAAACAATGAATATATTTAAAGCAATGTAATACTACACTGATATTTTCTAGGACCTGGGAACATGCTGCTGCTTGTGTATTCAGCTGCATGTTTGTGAATTCAGGTGCCGTCTTTGGAGTTGGACAGGAACACCATGGAAAACAGAACAAAGACAAGCAAGCCAAGACACTTCTGAGCCAGAAAGAGCCACTCTGTCACAAAAGTAATATGACAAGTGTTCACTTTTGCCGTCACAAGACCTACGGAAATGATCCCTTGTTACAAGGCAATGACAAGTTCAGGCAACAAAGGACAGGTAAATTGACAAGACAGTGGATAGGGAATGAGTTGAAAGTGGTTTACAGAGTTAGAGAACACCCTGGGGAGAGTGTGGGTAGTGGGTAGCAGGAGAGAAAGAGGGTGAGAGATAGACTTAGAGAGGAGTAATAATGAAGAATGAGAGTGAGTGGGAGGGAGCTGTCAAAGCAGAAAGAAAGTGATCAAGTAGGTGTGCCGCTCTGAGGGAGGTTGGGGAATGAAGGGACAAGGTTGGTGAGAAAAAGGCGAGGAGCGACTGTTTTAATAACTTCAACTTACCACAGGTCAATTGAGATGAGATCTCCCCAAACACACAGGTGCCTCAATAAAAGCCCTGCACAACACATTGAGTAACTCACAATGAAAAACCAAACAAAGCTGCTAAGGCTGTGACAGACATATGAGCCAACATATGGATCTACCCACCTCATTAGGAATGATGTTACAATCATCAAGAGGAACAGAAAAGAAATCAATAGCAAACAATGGCTGGGCAACTTTATTAGTTTAGATTAAACACGGTTAATAAATCCCAATGCAGTGACAAAATGCACTGATATGGGGTGTGCATGGATTTTTCCCCCTGTCAACCATTCCTTAACTCTGCCTAAGTGTTTTTCATCTCCTTTTGACTTGACTCATGTTGACTACCATGGCTGCCATAATCCTGTAAGGCTCTTGAGTGAGTAAAGCTCTGCGTCGGACGTAGGCTTCAATGGCAAGATTTTTTTCCACTATGAGCTGCTTGCGTACATGATGACATGTCATGGTAACTGCAAGCAGTAAGAACTGTCAATCACAAGACAAAAAATATTCTTGCTAAAATCAGTACATTTGACTATTCTAGGCAGTGACTGAAACAGAAATTCACTCATTAGAAATGCACACATTCTCAAGATGTACTGACTATCCACCTGTTGCTCTTGTTTACAAACCACATGGTTTTCCCTGGTGGGCTGACATCTTTACTCAGGGGTGAGTGCCTAAATTAGAATCCTCCACAAGCTCCCTGGGCGTTTGCTCTTGTGACTTTTGGGTAATGTAACACTGCAGGAAGCCAGAAACACACTCACCTGATTGGGGCTGGGGTCGGGTTCAAACGTGCACAGGGAGTCATATCAGAGTTACCCCTCCCAGGTCCAACATCATGACTATTTCATCAGCTCTCCTTTTAATTAAAGATGACATGAGCGATGCTTAGATTTCTGCCAGCACACTATCACCTTGAAATCTGTTCAGTGAGCCAAATCGTGATGAGCCCTGCTGGCAAAATCAATCCGGGAGTTGTGAAAAGTGGTTTTAGACATGTTTTCATGTTTGTATTTGGCCAATAACATTATTTTTGTAAAACAAAAAATATCAGATTTCCATGACAATTAAAGTTACATAAAAGTATAAGTTGTTACAGGTCACAGGAGTGTTGCGTAGCCACGTTTTTGGGGAATATACAGTCACTTCACAATGTATTCTGACCTTCATTTCACAGACTAGTTGATGGGTGAACTGTTGCCTGAGTTACAGGTCTTTTTAGACTACTTTCTCTGAGTTAACAGTGCCTGACGTGCGTGGAGTTGTGACTGAACAGCTCAGTTTTTTAATTCATTAGATCAGAGATTTTTTTCCTCATACTATTATAGTCCTGTAAATGCTGTTTGATAATCTTGGCTATGTTTATTATTATTATTATTATTTACTCTTTTACTCCCTGGTGGATTATGTTTAGTGCTAAATAGTTAGGGGCTAAGGACCTGATTGATCCAGTGCTGCTTAAATGGTCCTCTGGCAGGTTCCTTTATTCCTGTAGATGTCTGAAGCTCAGTTAGAATTGGGTTCTTGGCTTGGTTTATGTCCTGATGTGCAGTGTAAAATGTAGGATCTTTCTAAACCGTGTCCTGTCCGTCAGTTTACCATACATATAGAAAAAAATCAAATAGAAATGACTGGAAGAAATGGCAGTTTAATTCTTTAAACAAAATACAAAATACAATAAAACAGTGTTATCTCCCTAGCTGCCCTTATGGATCCCCCTGGAAGTTTAACATTAAAAGTTTCCATTATTAAAGTGATTATGAAAAAACAGCACAGGGAAAACAGTATTGTAGTAAAATACCGCCCTCAAAAAAATAAAGAAATTCAGTCCTTGTTAATTAGATGGATGTATATTGTGATTGTAGTTGTCAGCATATGTTACGATACCAGTGCCTCATTAATACATTACATTAGTCTTCATATTAACAGAATATGTAACTAAATGAATAACAACAATTCATTAGTTGCTAATAGATAACCTATGTTCAAATACATTAAAGACATAAAACCTTTTGTACCATGTTTATTTCTAATATAAAGTTGTTAATGTTAGCATGGTAGAAGAAAGAATCTACTTTTTTGGCAATTCTTGCCCTGCTTAATTCCTCAGCCCTACAGGTTATTACTTGGTTTGTGTGTTAATTACAAAATGCCCAAAAGATCTAGATAGAGTAGAAAGGCAGAGAGATTTAAAGACCGAATGGTTGTGCAATGTTCTGTCCAGTCTGCACGTACCTCTCTGGTACGCGCAGAGCAGGAAGAGAGTGACAACCAGCCAATACTCCATGCAGGGGCGCCTCGTGGGATTGGCTGATGTTTTTAGCGTTTTATAGCTTCCACAGACGATTAATATTCTTCGTTTTAAAGCGAAACTGCCGAACTAATTGGTTGCTATCGGATTGTAAAGAGAAGTTACACTAATTTAACAAAAAGTGCATCAGAATGAACTCTCCTACCCTACCTTTAAAGAACATAATTATAGTGGTTGTGGGTATTAAATGATTGGCTTCGTTCAGTTTTTAGCTTCTTTAACTTGTGCAAAACATCCTGTAATCACATCCAGCTCTAACCTTGGATGAAAGGTTTAACTGAGATTCTGTATTAGATTTGTGTATTGTTAAAGAAAGCTTAGGTCACAAGTGTTTTAATTAACAACACCATTTTGTTGGCTAATGTTACACAAGTACAAAGGAAAAGTTGAAAAGGTGCCATAAACCCTCTTGTTGCTTTAAAGGTGTTTGCAGTTGCATAACCACCAACTACATATTGTTCTGTGTGTAGCCATGACTGAGACAACAGCATGGACAATCAGAGCAGCATGGGTACCCTGCTGATTTAAACTGTCTAGTATTTGGGATTAGGGATTTTAACTTTTCCTGGGGTTGTTTGGCCAAAGGTGGGGCAATGCTTCTTCCCTGTAGGGCAGATTTAGGAGCGGACCCGATTGTTTGGCCAAAGGCAAGGTGATGGTTCTTTTTTATTTCCTCACAGTATGTCTGAAAACAGCCACAGGCATTTGTGAATATTTCTGTATGCACATTGACCCAAAGTTAGAATGTGTGTGTGTTTTGTTGTCATCTTCATGTGATGCTTTGCAAACGTTTGATTCTATTGATTTTATCAATACAAAGAAAGGGAGGAAATAATAGTTTTGCTGTAAAACTACTGCCCTTAGAGCCTCATTTTTAACCACTGGACAGCAAGGAGATGAGGGTCAATTGGCATTGGATCTGCTTTTCAGAGATATCTGATTGCATCATAACAAGGTGTAAAAACATTATGATTACGATTACTTCCTGGGTATGGAGGGAATCACAACATTTTATGTCTTAGAAAGATGATGTCTGAGTCCACCACCTCTGTTAAGGGAAGGTTTTTCCAGCTGACTCTTCTTTGACTCCTCGTTCAAACCACCTGTTCTATCTAAAATGTGTACTTAATTGTCCTAAAAAAAGGTGAGGTGTAGATAGTCTCGCCTGTGGAATGGCTGTTCTGTTTCTCCAATGTACAGATCGGAGCATTCCTTGCTGCACTGAACTGCATATGATGATGTCCATCCATCATCCGAACCCGCTTTGTCCTGCAGTGCAGGGTCACGGGGGGCTAGAGTCGATCCCAGCTATGTACAGGTGAGAGGCGGTGTACACCCTGAACAGGTAACCAGTTATATGATGATGTGTAGTAGATATATATAGAAAAACAAGCTTATTGGCTCTATAAGGTTCCATTCATTCCTTTCTTGTCACATGCACTTATGTGTGTCTGCTTAGGCAACGAAACTACATGGTTAGATTCAGGCAATAATAAATAAGCTTCGTGGTGTTTGAAATCATACCTCTCCACCCCAAAGATTAATGCTTTAACCGAGAGGTGATAGATTGTTTGAGTGGAAGCCTGTTCAGGGTGTAACCTTCCACTCTCCTAGTGCATGCTGGGATTGTTTTTATCCCCCTGTGAGTATGGAAAAAAGATTCTGAGAATAAATGGGGAGATGCAACTCTGTGCCCTTTTAAAAATGCTATTAGTTTAAAATCATCCCTTGTTAAAGAGGGTGCATATTTCATGTGAATACAGAGGAGGTCACATATATTTTTGGGAAATCAAAAAAGATCAGATAGATGATACAAGGTCTTGTGTCTTACATGGGCAAAAAATTAAATTCTGCTCTGGGTTGAAAATAGTGTTCGACATTGAAAACTGTTTTATTGTCACTCCTGTCTTTAATTTTGACTTTAATTAAAAGCATTGTGTTTTGACCTTGCCAATAAGCAATTCTCTTGTACTGTAACGTTCTGATCAATAAAATGGGAGTGTGTCGAAAAACTGTACCCTAATACAGATTTCTGTGTATTTCTGTGCAGACAGAATACAGCATATTTTCACAGCTTGTGTGATTTAGTCCTTAATGCTCATTGCCATCAAGGTACCATTAAAGCAAAAGTCACATCTCACCACATCAATTCACTGACTCAAACAAAGAAGGATGTGGGTGAGGACTACAATTCATCCAAGCTTTTCAAAAGGTTTGTAATCATCCTTGGCTGCGATTTTCACTGTAATGTCATTACAGTTTAGGAAGCATCTGAATGCCACAGTGCAAAAGAATTGCATGTCCTTGGTGTTGCCTGACAACCAGAGCGGTTTTGTCCTAATTGAATTGCCATTCTTTTCAATGGAGATGCTTTCTGCTTTTTATGGCCCCATCAGCCAAAGACATCTAGGCATGCAGGTCTCTAAACAAAAATGTGAAAATGTGGGATATATACCTCTTGGCTCGGTGGGGAACACTTTGATATCCCCCTGGATGAGCTGGAGGTTTTCATGCTTACACTGCTGCCCACACAACCTGACCCTGGATAAGTGGAGGGAAATGGATGGATAAATGGATGGATGGACGCACACAGACACACAGTTGGAGACAAAATTATTAGCCGCCCTATGAAAGCATCCTTCTTTTTCAAAATATGCAACATTCTGTTTAATAGAACACAAGATTTCTAAACTGTTTAGGAAGCTTATATTATTTTACCTTGTACACAGAAACAAATTGATTTCCAAACGTACATGTAGCAGGATCAAAATATGAGCCCTCCTAATGGTAAAAGTCAGTTGAGGAACATTTTTGTGTATTAACAGCCTGGAGTCGCTGTATTTTTAAATAATTTTGAGGCATTGAGGAATCTTGGCCCAGTGAAGCTCCTTCAGGTTTGATCCCTATTCAGATGGTCCCCTGTTTTCATAATTCCTTTCTTCCTGACAAGATTACCAGTTCCAGATGCACAGCATTATACCGTCGCCCCTGTGTTTGACTGTGGAAATCATGCTTTTTGTGTCCTTTCTTTCTCCAAACAAAGGCAACATCTCTGTGACCAAAGAGGTCTAGTTTTGTTTCATCTGACCAAATGACATGCTTCTAGTAGCATATTTCAGTCTGGCTTTTGTGCAGAGTTTTGCTTGGTCTTGGGTTTGCCACTCCACTGTCACTTTCCTACGGGGACACAGGCAGCAGCATGACTTGTTAAATCTTCCGCTGTCAAGGTGAGATTTTTTTTTTTTGAAGATTCAACTTTTTAAAAAATGTTATCAGTCAAAGGTTTACATTCTTGTGAGATAGATTGCACACTAAACACATCTGATGCTTTTCTTCTGACATTTTGGCCTCTGCAAAGCAAATCTGAGTCAGCTTGACATTGAACTACTCCACGCTCTGACTCAACTTTTCATAAATACGAATCAATACATTCAGAACAACTTGTGAGATAACTTAAGTAGTGAATGTCATGATGACAAGCTTCTTATACTGTGGAGTGCTCCTATTATCAGCAATCTGACCTCCCCATATAAACGCCTTTCTATTTTCAGGCTTAGCCCACTCACAGGCTTGGCAACGAACTGAGGCAGAGGCTATGAGATATCACATATCGCATCATTCGAGTCTGCTGTGACACCAACACGCTGCTTCATCATCCAGGGATGAACATGGGCTGTAAATGTCCAAGAATTTTCCAACAGTGGGAGTCCTTCCAGCCATAAATTAACCAGCAGCATTGCATTACAATTTATGTCAAAACATATGTTTGACCTAAATGAATAAACCTTTATTTCATCTTGTACAGATACAATTAGCACAAAACATGCATGTGCAGCAGTTAGCTTGTGGGTTCCTCCTGGTCTTCCATTCCTTTGGCCTCTCTCTTTCTGCAGGGATATCTGCCAAACACACAGCACTCAGTAGTAATGACACATTTTAAAAGACTTGCAAATATCACACTTTAGACTGGCATTGATATTAAAACTGAATTTTCTCCCTGCTGGTGTTGCCAACGGTGGCATCAATACACTCTGTACTTTGTCTTTGAATGAAGAGAGTGTGCAGCCGGTGATGAAACGTATTGTATTCTCCTCCAGCTTACCACTCAGCTCGAGACTCCCAGGAGAATTCTCACCTTGCCTGCTTGCAAACTTCTAAACCCGGCTGGAATCTGCATGGCGTCACATGGATTTGTTTCCATGGTGTTCGATTGCCCCATGTGGATATGTTTCCATGGTTTTTGATTTCCCTGTGTGAGCCTGCCCCTGTGGATATCCGCTAGTCTATTTTAACTCGTCTCTCCTGTGTTGTGCGGTATCACACAGATTCCTACAAATGTGGAACAGAAATAGTAGTTTGAGTTGTTGATGGCAGTTTACTTGGTATATGTGGACCTATACTGTAGTTTCATCATTTTTAGTTAAATGTTGTTAAAGAGGGATAAGTTGGGATTCACTTTCCAATTTTAAAATGTCAGAGACTGTGTCCAAAGTAGAGTCTGCACTCTCCTAATTAAATGTTTGCATATACACTTCTCTGTCAAATAAGGAATCAATTGAAAGGTTATGATCACAGCTAAACACAGAGCAGACAAACACTTTTTTTAAAGATCATACCTTTGCCTTTGACTAGGACTGGACTCCAACAAATCCAACATGCTCTGTGTGATTGCTTTAATTAGAAGCTGCTATAAACTACGGTATATATAATTATATAATCTATAGAAAAGCATGTGCGTTTTTCTTTAGTGTTACATTACTGTTTAAAAGCCAGATAAAAACAGTATAATCACTGCGACAGGACAAAAGATATTAGCAAAAATAAGTTTGATAGTAGCGGCCCACTAAGCAGGTGTTTGACAGCTAAATTGCAAAACTGAAAACCAAAGACCTATTCATTTTAGGTAAAATATATTGTAACTGCAGTTTCTAACATACGTTGCATTGGCTGACTATAGAAAACATTCATCTGTATGTATGACTTGCACACAGCTTCACATCTTTTGTTATATGTAGGACATTTCATGTGTATGTTTATTTGTACAAACATATTGCTTACATATTTGGTCCACTGGCATGTGGATCTCCTTTTTATGCTAACCGGTAGCACCAGTGCTTATAAAATGTCTTCCTGTCAGAAGAAGCATCCTTCTTTTTTAAATAATTCAGAGATTCTTAGATAATACAAAAAGGCTTCCAGGTGAATTTGTAATTCAAATTGGACCTTCAGGATGTGTTTCATCCCCTGCATCCTGCAGTGAGGCTGTAATGCAAACAAACTAAATTTTAATATCACCTTTGTTTCAAGTAGTGAAAGTTGTACTCCACGTCACATTATGTGAGCCCCTGCATAATGGTACAAGCATGAAAGTATTTTCTAAGTAGCTCTGGGTAACTGGAACAGCACAATCCTGCGCTTACCCTCACCCTAGTTACACTGATGCTTGTTTGGCTGCTGAATACACTCCGCCTTTAGTGGCAGGTTAGTTCATCATCCCCTTCATCCTGTTATGTTAATGCTTTGTTGTTATTTGTTTTCTCGCTGGTTCCCTCTGCGTCTGTGGCAAAATGACGCACTCCCTACGCAACTAACCTCCATCACAACAACAGCTCACCTACATAAGGGACAGATGAGGGCAACTGCAACAAGGAAACAAGTACCGGTAAACTCTGTATTATTAATAAAAGGCTTGCTTAAAATTCACAAAAAGCTTCATTACTTAAGATTTGTTACATTTCAGCAATTCAGTGGCAATCAAAAACCAATTGCTGTAAGCCAATTGTTGTTCACAGGGCAGTTATGGTGACGTGAACAATTTGTGAATGAGAGGAGCTTTCACAGTGCGGGAAAATGGGAAATGCCTCCAAATTGAATTTTGTTTAAATGGGCTTGAAACTGAATAAGCAGCACAAGAATACATTTCCCACACTGAACCTTCCTGTAGTAACACACAAGCTGACATCCTCGTGCATGATTCAGAGAAACAGCAGGCTTCCCCACAATTTTCCTCACTAATTTGCCACCTTTTGACCAGATTGTGTTTCAGGTGCATCTAACTGCATCTAACTGAGGTGGTGAGAATGGTGCTGAGATGGTGAGAATTTGTGGAAAGTTACAGTTTAGATTTAAGATGTTTTGATATACTCCCGTATGAGGCAAAACCTTCGCTAAAACATGTTGTAAGAAAACAAAACAAAAGATATTCCCCTGAGAAGTGTGACTGCATGTTTCTAAATACAGTCTAAAGTGCACATCTAAAGAAAATGGTCAGTTACATTTTATAGTAAATCTCTTAAAACTAATTTGTTAACAACAGCAGTGAATGTTTTACTATTGAGTTGAGTCAGGATGGAATGTGGTAATTGATACGAAATACCCTGATCTGCATTTCTTTCTTGTCCAAATGTGGCCCCATATTTTGGGATATACCATAGCCATAAACTGCAGGAATCATTTTCCTTTTGTTTCCAAGTGCCTTCAATCCATAGCGATGTAGTTAGAAAAAGTTACTCTAGTCTAAAGAATACTTTAATCGATTCTCTGAAACCACATATGTGTTTTGGGGGTTATACTGTAGACCATCTCACAGGGTCTATTCTTGTGTCTGGCTGTAACACACAGTGTGTGTATGCTGAGCCTGTGTGTGACAGTGGAGTGACAGAAAAAGATAATTGGTCCAACTGATGTGTCAGCACAGCAGAGAAACGGTGAATAGGCAGCAGCTTCTGCCATCTTCTTACACCTGCAGTGTCGGACCAATAATGGAAACCACCATACCACAAGTCAAATGCAGCTCAGTGAGGCTGAATGACCAGCAGAGCTGTGGCATTAGAAACCATCTCATGATCTGTAGACGGACGTATGAGGTAAAATAGCAGGGTGACGCCGTAAGAAAAGTATGTGTTTGGCTTCTGGTGGTAAATGGTGTAAAAATGATTTTAACATTAGTGAGTTCAAAACTTTTTTTCTGTTTTAGACTCACAGAGTCTGTGTATACACTTGGTCTGGAAATATTGCATATATATATATATATGTACATGCTGTACAGCAGTCCACAAATATTCCACAATATAACAAGTGAAATGAAACATGTCAGATTAAATCAAGTTCTAATCTTGCATCTCCAAGGTTGAATGTGCTGGTATTGGATTTCTCTTTGCATGTAAAACAGAAGTGCAAATAATCTTTCTCAGATGAAGGGCCAAAATTAATTTGGATGGAAGCCTGTTAGGCAAAAATGAAGACGTGCATAAAATACATTAATAAAAAAGAGGGAATATTTTGTTTCATTGTTCCAGTCAGAGGATAAAATGGGCAACTGTAGAAAAACAGTGGCCCCAAAAACCTCCAGGTACACTGTCTGTCCTCTGCTCTCTGGCTCTGCGAATTGTACTACCGAAGGATGGCATTAAAGGTAGGGTAGAAGATTTCATTCTGATGCACTTTTTGGTAAATTAGTGTAACTTTTCTTCCGATAGCAACCAAATAGTTAGGCAGTGTCACATTAAAACAAAGAATATTAATCATCAGCTAAAAACATCACCTAATCCTCTGGGACGACCCTGCGCGGAGTATTGGCTGGTTGTCACTCTCTTCTTGCTCTGCACGCACCAGAGAGGTAACTTGAACAGCATTTCCAGCAGTTCCAAGAAATCTATAATTATCTTAATCAATGAACAGTTGGTTAAACACTCATGACATAGGCGATCAGGGCTTCTTCGGAGACCTCCAAACTACAGCTAAAACAAGCTTCACTATGAACTCGCTGAGTATAAAAAAAAACACATCAGAATCAGAAATACTTTATTAATCACAGGGGGAAATTGCTTAACATACAATGTGGTCTGGAAAACATTATTGCCTATAATATTGTACAGTTTTGACAACACAAAGATTGTGATTGTTTTTTTCCATATCATACGCACATAAAGGCTTCTTGTGTTTTTTATCATACCTGCCTGTCTTCTGCTGTTTGCCTCTGAGCAGCAGTAGCTGGATGAACAGATTTTTCCACTGAGTGAAAGGATTTAAACAGACTGGTTTATAAGACTGCCTCTCAAGTGTAACTTTTGCACCTGAAAATCTGAAGTTATAATTCACATTCTGTAAAGTTATCTTAGGTAATTCAAGTATATATTATTAGATACGTTGTTTAGTGTGAGTTGAAGTATCCTGCTTCTTCTAACAATAAATTAGAAGGTATTTATTGCAATATATTCAGAGCTGTGAATTTGTCATATTTGTCCTTGATGAGTTATTTTTCCTCTGTATATACACATTGCTGCGTGATTCATACTAAAAACAATACATAGAGTCAGAGTGTCTTTCCCACATTTTATACTTGGACTCCTGTTTTACATTTTGTTAGAATAAACATACAGCATAGATGACCTTCAATTTTCTTCCTGTTCTCTTTCCCACTGTATCCTCTTTATCTTCCGTTCCAGCCACCTCCACCTCCTAGACATGTTTATTTATAACAATGCCTTTTGTGCAAACAAGCGATTGGCGAGTTGAGCACTGAGTAGCTGAGAAGCAGGTTCACAGACATCAGGCACAGAAAAGCCTTAAAAAAACAGTTTGTTGTAACTCTTTCCCATCCAACCACTGGAAGACTTGGGTAATAAAGCACTGCCCAGTGGAGGCCACAGGGGATTGGCCGCTGCTTGTGTGACTCATGCTCTGAGGCTGATTTTGTCCTGTTTCTTTCCATTATTAGCCATCTGAGCCCTTCTGAACTCTAGTTTCTAATAGCTTTGCACCCCCTTCTTGAAAAATAGAATCCTGAATGATGATGCCCTGAAGCAGGAGGATGATGTAGAAGTTTTATGTACATTTCCAGACCATTTAGCATAGATGTGTTAGTAGCCAAAAGGTCGGGTTTCTTCTTTCTTTATTAAATGTGACAGATGTGCAGTAATTCAAATGTGATTTTTATTATTATTTTTATTATTATTTTTATTATTAAGTATTTGATCAATACCTGACCATTTTCCCTGTTTGTCAAACTTGGTATTGGCATCAGCCCCCAGAATGCACATGCAGAACATGTGACGCACTGTCTTTAATGAGTGTAACAGGATTACACCTGTCTAAAATGTGATTCATAAAATAAATTAATGTGATTCATGAAGAACATTCTGTTCTGAGAAAACCCACTTGTTTACATGGTAAAGTGTAAACAAAGCAGTCATTCAGTGTGCCATGAAATAGCTGTTTTTGTGTTTTTTTTTTCTTTTTTCTTTTTTGGTACAGTTTATTGTATTGCTGCCAGTGTGAAAACTGGAGGGAGAGCAAAAAAAGGAGGATTCCCACATTCTGTGATGATGCTCATGGTGTCTATACATATGTCTCTGTGTGGGCACAGTTGTTGATGCTTTGATGAAGGATTACCAGTGTTACAGTTTTCCCATATGACCTACAAATATAATTTTATACTCTATGTAGGAAGTTTACAAGGAGAATTGGGCGGTTGCTCAAAAATGTCAGCCATGTCTGTTCCAAAAATCTAAACTTACTTAAATCTTTACACATATATAGCCAAGATATTGTGGAACCAAATGCAGACAGACCAGCAGGTAATGGCTAAATCGACTAGACATAGTGGTGGTGGACAAAGGAAAGAAAGAGGCTGTAGTAGTAGATGTAGCGATCCCAAGTGATAGCAACACAAGGAAGAAGAAACATAAGAAGCTTGAGAAATACCAAGGACTCAAAGAACAGCTGGAGGACATGTGGAAGTTAAAAGTAAAAGTGATCCCCATTGTAACTGGATTCCTCAGGGCAGTGACATGCAAATTAGAGGAGAGGCTCCAGCAAATCCCAGGAACATCTGACATCTCTGTCCAGAAAACTGTAGCCCTAGGAACAGCAAAGATACAGTGAAAGTCCTTCAAGCTCTGGCCCTCTACCGGAGACCTGGGAGCTTGAAGGACTTTGAAGGACTTGAAGGAAAGATTGCCCACAGGAGGAGTGGGGATTTTGTTCTTTATGAACTTTTAAGTTATACAAAATAGTATTCAAGTGCACTGCTCATCAGTTGTCAAATAATAATGCCATACAATTCCATACAAATAAGAAAGCAATGCTACTCATTGTCATCCAAGTGAGCTATGACAATATGACAATATGTACCCATATTTTAAGATGAGACAATGGTTTACATTTGTATTTAATTCACAATGTTGGTCTGATTTGCCTGCAGCTTTAGAATGGCTTTAGGTAACATTCATTCTTTAGCAAAATGTCACTGTCACCTTCAGCATTTATAAGTAAAGAGAAAGAAAAAGCATCAACAATAGAGATATGTGATGGAAACTACAGGGAGATGTGTAGAATGTTCTTGTCAATACAATTTAAATGGCAAACTTTGCACAAAGGCATGGAGTAAAATGAGCAGTATGTCATCAACATCATTATAAGAGCAACACAACTAGCGTATTTTCCGGCCTATAGGTCGCACCGGCCAAAAAATGCATAATGAAGAAGATAAAAACGTATAACATAAACATAAACATAAGTCGCACCAGCGGACCAACGTAAATCACTACGTTTTTAGCGTAACAGAGTGAGACACACGCATTTCAACAAGTCCTCATGCGGAGAAAGGATTAGCTTAACCGCACAGAAATTCCTATAAATATCCTGTAAATGAGTAAAAGGCAGACTACTGTGCGCTCATATAGCTGTCTGGAATTAGCAACCTATCGACCAATAAGAAAATAGAATTCCTTGTTGCCAGGTGAGGTCTGAGGCTCAGCTGCAAGCACACGTTCCATGAACTTGCACGTCACCTATGCTCGGACTGCAAAGTGTAGACAAGCTGGAGGAGGAATAGAACTGTCAGGAGAGGGACAGAACAGCTGCCATTATATTTGTAACGGGACGTCAGGACACAAGGCTAACTAATTGTATATTTAAAATGTAAGTCGCATACCCAGCCAAAGGATGAAAAAAAGTGTGACTTACAGTCCGAAAAATACGGTAATAAAAAGTTTCTCCCTGGGATTAATTAAGTAGTTCTGATATTACAACTGACTGCAGGAAAGGCCCATTAAGGAAAAACACATGACTATGAAGGCCGTAGTATTATTCATCCACACATCCTCACATAGTAAATTCCCTTGCTATATATATATGTACGTACATACAGATTTGACTGATATTCTCACAGTGTATGGTACCAGCACCAAAGTGACTTGCTGAATATAAATAGAAAACTGTGTTTCTCTCAAGTCACGAATTTCAAAGTGCCCATGCTGAAAGGGAGAAAGAGCCTAAGACCACTGTTGCAATTTACTTCCTTGAGGCAGCCTTGAGCATGGCATGAAAAAAATCAGATGAAAAACCTAGATGTCAGTTAGACTTTTCTGTAGGTTGGACCCCAGACTTTAGTGATTAATTATAGCTATCATTGACATCATCAGACAGGAAGTTATATTTCTGTTGAGGGTGACAAGTTGTCATCAAGGTGATCAGAGTGCATTTACTTGGACACACAAAAATATAATTTGTTATTTTGAAAGTCTGCTGACATTTGTATCACAGAGGAAATAAATGAATAATGCAACAGTGGTGGAGAACATTTGTTTGCCTCCTGAGATCACTGCAACAAAAAATGTGCCCAATGCTACCCAAAATTATTGGGTAGCTCCTTACTTTTAAAATTTATCATCAAAAAAATAGAATCAGCATCCCAGGTTGTAAGGCATTTCTTGACAGAAGATGCTGCAGTACATATCTTCTGCATGTTATGGATCTGCTTCAGGTTCATGTGGTGAGCCAGGACCAACTCTCATATGTATTTATATATGCAATGCCTTCAGTCAGGGCCTGCTTAAATTTAAATACATAAAATCTTTATTTGCACTTTTATTCCCTTTTTACAGCTTTGACCAGACCCAAACAGGCTGTGGTGTTACATAAACCTATATTGTACACAAACAACTCCTCTTTGTTGGGCTGAAAATTAAGGCCACCACCAAAAAGTTTATATCCAGGCACCTAAAAACTGTCCATGAGCATGACAATTGTAGGAGGGAATCGAGGATGTGAACACTTTTAGTGACAGCTGTCTGCTGTCACAGTTTGGTAGCTACCTACCTAGGCGTTCCCCATGAACTTCAGCTTCACTCACACTAAATATCTTTGGTCATTTCTGGCTTAGCTGGTATTCGGACTGCCTCAGGGACTGCCCAGATGGCATCAGGAGGCCAGAGCCTCCACACTTTGCTTTCACAACCAAGAACACATGGGAATGCCAGGGCTATTTCTGAGGACAAGAATGGGACTTTCCAGAACAGTGTAGCATTGCTTTCCTGTACACACTCTGCATAAACCCTTATGACCAACTCCACCATCCGTCATGACACCGCGACACTCTATCGCGCGACACCACAAATTAGTACCTGGTCTGTGGGAAACACTGAGCTTAGTTGCTGTAGCTTCTTGACTGTAGAGATTTACCAAGCTAATTGTAGCATCTGTTCTTTAAATGTAATGTTAAGCAACAATTATTTTGAAATTATTTCCACATTAACTATGCCAGTAGTATGCATGTATGTATGCCAGGTGTCAAAAGGTATCCAAAAATCCCAATTGGATAAGGGAAGGAGGAGGCGGTATAATGTTATAACGGCTGCTTTAAATTGCTGATATGAATGTGTTTGGGTTGTTAATATTTATTATTTGTTGTTGACCTTTTTCACAGTAAAATATAAACTATGATGGTATTTACTAGTCCAGAGAAAGTTAGAAAAATCCTCATCCGTTGGGGGATATGGACCTCCCTTTACACCCATAATAGAGAAGGTTTACACTGTCACTCTGTCCTTTGGTGTTTCTAGTGTTACTTCAGGGCAGGTATAAAATGATTCCCCGTCTCAGAGAAACCCAGCAGGACTGTGAAGGAGATAAAAATCCACTTCCAAGAAAAAAAAAAGTGTAGCTCAAGCAGCTCTATGACAATACTGAGTCCAGACTTCATGAGGCGCTGGGTTCAGAGAGAAAACCTTGGTAAACTATTGTAGCTTCTACCTCTACTAATTTATCTGTTGCCTTGAAATGACTAATAATACTTCAGACTTTCTCACACTCACAGTGGAGAAAACAACAACTTATCCACATTAACAGGGTGGGAGATGCACTTTGTTAATGCAAAGTCTGCTGAGATCTCTTTGAATTCTCTTAATATTTCTATCAATACTGACCAGGTAAGAGAGGCCTCTAACTGCAATTGATCATTCAGCTTTGTACAAATAATTCCCACTGACATGTCTAAAGTGTTCTCATTAAACGTGCTGCTACCGATTAAAGCGGCCGGTTGTGTGGCTTAGGTTTGTCTCCAAGGATGTACACCATGTTTTTTCCCCCTCAGTCTTTATATGCAGTTCATTTCAACTTTTAATCTGATTTATTAGCATTAATTCAAAAGTCAATAAGCTACAAAGATAGTCGCACATTACTCTCCATTATCTCACCTGGCTGATAGACAGTTCGAAATATAGTGTTTGTCACGCTAATATCATTCTCACTACCTTGAGGGATCACAATTACGGGGCTGATGCGTCAGGAAGAATAACAGAGGGAATGCATCAAAGAGACATGGAAATCAGCATTAGGTTGGAGCACGCCACTGGTCTCACTAATGAATCCTGTTCTCTGCCGAAAGATTAGTTTAATAGACACGTGTGTGTGTGTGTCTGTGTGTGTGTGTGGAGATGTTTGTGTGTAAAAGCGTGGGTGGGTGTTTGTTGTGGATGGACTTGCGGCTGTCGTGGTGTTTTCTCTTTGATGCTGGGTAGTAAATGAGCTACAGCAGATGATACTGCCACAAGTCACCACAGCAGGCAGTCCAGGCATGGAGAATGTCCTGTAGAGGTCACAGCCTTGACCTATGCAGAGAGTCTTTCTGTAATGCTTCAATCATACTACAAAGGAGAAAAACAAATAGGCTATGCCTATAAATATAATCATATGTGTATTACATTGTAATTTAAAGGGGTTTAGGCTCTGATTTGCATATAAACTCCTTGGAGAAGATGTATGATAGTACAGAAGTGGAAAAAGAATACAGGATGTTTCTATCATTTCTCAATGACTAGGTCTAAAAACAGGAATGATTGCTGCCAAAAATAGATCTACTAGCACGGATGCTCTCTTCCACTCCCCTGAAATCCTCATTATCCAATGCATACACATCTGTAGCTCAGGGGATCCAGATTTTTCCTGGGTACTCTAGGAGTCGTTTGTAGTTGGCAACATTTCGATGCAAAAAAAATTCATCCGCAATTCACATGAAGACTCACTTGCATCATTTGACACAAATCCAAGTGGAATTCTTTGATTTTGTGAGTTATGACTTGTATATAAAAATGAGGATTCTGACAAATCTTTGGAGGAAATTGCAGAAAAATGCATCGCCTCATGTGTGCTGTATGGATTTACATACACTCAACAAAAATATAAACGCAACACTTTTGTTTTTGCTCCCATGTTTCATGAGATGGACTTGAAGATCTAAACTTCATTCCAGATACACAATATTACCATTCCTCTCAAACATTGTTCACAAATCTGTCTAAATGTGTGATAGTGAGCACTTCTGCTTTGCTGAGATAATCCATCCCACCTCACAGGTGTGCCACATCAAGATGCTGATCTGACATCATGATTAGTGCACAGGTGTACCTTAAACTGCCCACAATAAAAGGCCACCCTGAAATGTGCATTTTGTTTCTGCTTTATTGGCGGTCTGGGGACTCAGAACCAGTCAGTATCTGGTGTGACCACCATTTGCCTCATGCAGTGCAACACATTCGCATAGAGTTTATCAGATTGTCTATTGTGGCCTGTGGAATGTTGGTCCACTCCTCTTCAATGGCTGTGCGAAGTTGCTGGATATTAGTGGGAACTGGTGCACGCTGTCGTATACGCCGGTCAAGCACATCCCAAACATGTTCAATGGGTGACATGTCCGGTGAGTATGCTGGCCATGCAAGAACTGGGACATTTTCAGCTTCCAAGAATTGTGTACAGATCCTTGCAACATGGGGCTGTGCATTATCTTGCTGAAACATGAGGTGATGTTCATGGATGTATGGCACAACAATGGGCCTCAGGATCTCATCACGGTATCTCTGTGCATTCAAAATGCCATCAATAAAATGCACCTGTGTTCTTCGTCCATAACAGATGCCTGCCCATACCATGACCCCACCACCACCATGGGCCACTCGATCCACAACATTGACATCAGCAAAGCGCTCACCCACACGACGCCACACACGCTGTCTGCCATCTGCCCTGAACAATGTAAACCGAGATTCATCCGTGAAGAGAACACCTCTCCAACGTGCTAGACGCCATCGAATGTGAGCATTTGCCCACTCAAGTCTGTTACGGCGACGATCTGGAGTCAGGTTAAGACCCCGATGAGGACGACGAGCATGCAGTTGAGCTTCCCTGAGACGGTTTCTGACAGTTTGTGCAGAAATTGTTTGGTTATGCAAACCAATTGTTTCAGCAGCTGTCTGAGTGGCTGGTCTCAGACGATCTAGGAGGTGAACCTGCTGGATGTGGAGGTCCTGGGCTGGTGTGGTTACTCGTGGTCTGCGGTTGTGAGGCCGGTTGGATGTACTGCCATATTCTCTGAAACGCCTTTGGAGACGGCTTATGGTGGAGAAATGAACATTCAATGCACGAGCAACAGATCTGGTTGACATTCCTGCTGTCAGCATGCCAATTGCACGCTCCCTCAATGCTTGTGGCATCTGTGGCATTTTGCTGTGAGACAAAACTGCACATTTCAGGGTGGCCTTTTATTGTGGGCAGTTTGAGGTACACCTGTGCACTAATCATGATGTCAGATCAGCATCTTGATGTGGCACACCTGTGAGGTGGGATGGATTATCTCAGCAAAGCAGAAGTGCTCACTATCACACATTTAGACAGATTTGTGAACAATGTTTGAGAGGAATGGTAATATTGTGTATCTGGAATGAAGTTTAGATCTTCAAGTCCATCTCATGAAACATGGGAGCAAAAACAAAAGTGTTGCGTTTATATTTTTGTTGAGTGTACATATCAGAGCTTTCTGGTACAATTGCTAAAAAAAATAAATAAAACCTCTTTCCACCCTTTGACAGGTGTTTCATCCCCTGTTGCATAGCTGTACTATAGATTATGGCTAAAGGACTCAGAAAAAATGTATCCAACCAACCGTCATTTTGCTGTAGCTATGCAAAATTCTCCTTTGGGACAAAATTAAAATTAATATTATATTGTTTCAACACACACTGAAGTTTGAACGCTTCAGTGCTGAAGTGACTGAAAACAGCAATAAATCTATCACAGGTCGTACCCGTAGTAAGACATCTAAAGCTCCACCAATTCAAATGCAAGAATTTTACTGTACCCTCAAGCAACCTGTACAGATACAAAGCCGTTACCATATGAAGAAACCCTAAAGACTTAGATAGTAAAGAGAGAACCAGCAAACATGAAGCTTTAGAAAAAAGTTTAAACCAGTAAAAAGTATGTGCCTGTCTGTTCTCATGTGAATATATATTCATGTAAAATATATCTGGTCTGTTCTCTTGCAAAAAATATGAG
Source organism: Parambassis ranga (assembly GCF_900634625.1). NCBI lineage: Eukaryota > Metazoa > Chordata > Actinopteri > Ambassidae > Parambassis > Parambassis ranga. The sequence continues at coordinate 8,503,602 of NC_041037.1, read as the reverse complement.
TAATTCTCTCTTGAATGGGTTTAACAGCAATTTATCAAACAACTACTGAAACAGGTAGAACAGGGAGGGAATGCAGACTTTCCTGGAAACTCCAACAGTCTCCATTCTCATTTTTAGGTTTCTGAATATGAGGATGTGAGAAATGTATTTTCCTGTTGGATTTTCTCATAGTCTCAGAAGACTTTGTCCATTCCTCCCTTTAGTCTCAGTTGCTCCCTTCTCTTTATTCAGTTCAGATTGTTGAGATCATTTCTATGTGGGGGCCAAACCATCTGTTGTGTGTTTGTCTGTCTGTAGGTTTGTCATGTTGTACAGTCAGTTAAGTAAATAATAAGACACCCTCATAAACATTGCATTTAACTAATAAAGTGTACTTCTGTTTATTAATGCACTAATGAGCCTGTACTATATATGAAACTTGCAGGAGCACAGCAGGTTATAGCAGAATGTATATCTGTGGGTGAAATTTAACTAGCTGTGGGGTTTGTTTTGGTACAGAGTCCCATCAACTAGTGACTAACACTTCATCATAAAAATAACTTTGGTTCTAATTAAGCAAATTGAACCACTTCACCTCCTCGGGCAACAGATTCGGTTAAAAACTTGGCTTAGGCATATGGCTGTGACCACAGCTCATAATTACCATTTTCTTGCAAAAATGCTTCTTGATGTTGAACTTACAGCCAAAGGTTAGGTTAAACTTGTTTAATGATGTAATGGACAGCACCAGTCATTAGCCCGAAGCATTTTTTCTTGGTCTAGACTACATAAACATGCCACCCAGCTGCTTGCAAATTAAGATACTTCAATCTAATATACATATAACTAAAAACAAAAGTCAAGAAGTGACTCTTATACATATCATAATCATTGTATGTATATGCTTATATATTTTTATATGGCTCATATACCAGTAAAAGCATGTGGCACTAAGCCTGCCTGTCACACCCACATACCTGCAGTAAAGCACAACAGAACCACTATAAATAGGATTTCTTCTGCATGTCTATTTCCTCCATGTACACCTTTTACACCACAGGATTAGTGTCAGAAAAGGGCAATTAAATGACGGTTTCACTGCCGAGAAAATACTCGAGTGTGAGCTGGTGTGTGCCTTTGTGTGTGTTTGTGTGGACACATAAACAGGCACAATGGGGAAAGTTAACTCAAAGCAAACAATTACCAAAGCTAGTCCGCACATGGAAGGAAAACATGGGATATAAAAAGTCAGAGTAATGAGCAGCTATTAGCTTGCAGAGCACCTCAGTGCTCCCTTGTCTGAAGATATTGGTTATGTCCACTATTGTATAATATAGTATTACATAATCTTAACTCTGAGAAGAAATGGCATTAGATGATAGGTTTGATTCAGTTACCGCCTTTCTCTTTTACTAAAAATGAGAAAGGCATAAACTCAATTTCAGCTGTCATAGAATTGTTTTGATATTATTACCACAGACAAATGCCCAGTATCAAGCTGGGGGAGAATGCCGGCCAAAACTGAGGAGAAATCTAATTATGGTGGAGTGATTGACCATTCAAAATAATGCTACTCTAGGTATGGCAAATCTGGATGGCCAAATGCACAGCCATGACAGGCGATCCATATTACATCTTACATCTGCGTAATGAAAATGTGATATTGGAGCTATAAAGCATGCGTAATTGGCAGATGTGTTTAACAAAATCAGAGGAAACAATGCTACAAGAACAAAGACATACAATAACACAGGCCATCTAGAAGACAACCACAGATTTTACAACTTAATACTGAGCTCAGACAGTCTTTGAGGTTTCATTAGTTTTTACACCTGCTCACCACTGGAACTCACAACACCTTGACATTCATTAGTACAGAATGCCGCAGGAATTCATTAGTTTCCAGCTGACATCACATAAACTGCACTCATGGAGCTGAGCTACCATTTAATCTTTTTGTTTAGGTTTTTTTTTGCAGAAGTTGCTGTCAAATCCTTTCTACCTTGTGATGATTATGATCCGTGCTGATTGTTTTCACCTCAAGCTATCATTTGACTGTAAAAGCAGCCATCATGATTAATGTATACAGAGTAAGATAGTAGTTTTTCTTTCTGTCTCAGGTCACAAGTCATTGAAAGTTGTCTAAAGTTGAATTTCTTACCACGTAATGACTAAAAATTTAATTTTAGCAATATGTAAATAGATAAAATATCCCATGAATACTATTAAAGTAAAATGATCAGCAATCAATGTTATTCCTCCAGTGCTCTAAAGATAATAAGCCGTAGTCTGATGTTTGCTATACAACAGGAAAAAAAAATCTTCGATGGGCTCCACAGCAGCTTGTTAGTGTTGCTTGTCAGGACTAAGTAAGCTGCAGAGGGGAAAATGGGCAGAATACGAAGCTGCACTAATGAGCTTCATTATCAGTCAATGATTTTAAGAGGCTTTGTGAAGAGATCCACGAGGGAAATGAATTAGCAAAATTTAGATTATAACACACCAGTGATTTATATCAAATACCCTTTGATGCATTAGATTATCGTGTATCAGAAAAGAATCTAACAACAAGGAGTGCAGAAAGGAGTGAAGCTAACACAGTGTGGTTATTTTTTTCATTATCATTAGCATCTCACAAACAACATCAAAGGTAATCTGATGAGCAGAAAGTGACGTGAACAAGAAACAGAAGAGAAAATGCTAATTTATTTCTGAGATGTTTTTTTTTCTATTTAGCTGCAAAGTGGTTTTGTTAATATGTGAGTCATACTCCTCCCTCCTCTACCACCTTCTCAGATACTTTGCCCCTCCCTTCCGGACACCCTCTCCCCCTCCATTTCTCACCGCGGCAGTAGGTAGTAAGCACCGGATCCCTCCTGCATTACCGGAGCCTTCTGATCTAATTGTTGTGTAATGCAGAGATTTTGCTAGGGATGACTCATAACTTGGAGAAGCAGGGAAAAAAGTGCAGATGTCACCAAAAAATTTGAGTACAAAATAACAAGCAATAAATTAAAAGCAAATTTCAATACCCCCAGTACGGCTGTCTTTTCAAACTTATAGTTTTCCCTCTTTCCCTCAGTGTGATTTTAATTTCTTCCTGTAGTGCAATATTTTTGGATTTTGTGATGTTTCTTTTTATCACTCTACTTTACTTACTGTTAGTTCTAAAGGAGTGAAATCCACTTAGAGCCCAGTCAAACATCTTTATGCAATTTTTTAACACTACACATTAGCAAACAAACACTGGTCAGCTTAAATAAATGGATAAACAGCTCAGAGGTAATTGCTTTGTGAGGTGAAATGGTCCATTATTACCACAAAAACCACACAGAAGTGAGATTGAGTTTTGCAAAGTATTTAATGGGTCTTAACTCAATTGAGGATAACTTATCTTTTGCTGTTGCAGCATAACAAGATTAAGCATGGCATTGCTGAGAAACTGGCCTCATTTGAAGTTGAATATCCCAAACTGCTTTCAACAGATATTAACAACAGCTGTCTTCTATGCAGCCTTATACAATAACTATAAACAGCTATTTCTGGTGTGTCAAATCTGCTAAATATTTCACAGAACTTGCATAAAGAACAACAAGTAGCTGACAATGTTGTTGTCAGTGGTATGAATAAAAGTGTCAGCCTCTTCCAGCACACACATCAACAGTAGTAATGGGATATTGAGTCCAATTGGTGTGATATAATGACATCTTTGTTTGGGAGAATGTTGCAAACCCTCAGTGATGTTACCCCCATGTTTCATGAATAGTTTTATGGCAGTTTGGCATTTAAGACCGTAGCAGAAGTTAGGGCACTAGTCATACCTCCTGCATTGTACATGTTGTACTTCCTACCTTCGGTGCCAAGCAGTACCATGTTAGAAAGCCTCATGCTGCATCACAGCACAGCAGAGGAAGGAGCACAGCTGGATGTCAGGTGTGTGGGGAGTGGTCAGAGAGTGAAGAAACATGTTCCTTTTGACGAGTAGCTACTGATGTTGCAATGTTTGTACTTCTCCCAAAGTGTGGTGCACAGTTACCTATTAATATTAATAGTTCTTTGAAGCAGTGTTCAAACACACCTTTGATAAATCAACCCATTGGTGTCCAATAATATGTTCCAGTTGTGGTGTGGTGCAGACCTGTTATTCTACAAGGAGAAAACAAACAAAGCAACAGACAAGCAAGATCTTTGCTGTGGTCTAGTGAGAATTATCATTAAAAATTGAGGTGGAGACCTTAAATTAAAACATTCAACAGTGATGTGTGACATTGCATTTAGAAATTATGGTTCTTGCTAATATTTGATATTTTATCATTAATGTCTCCTCCTTCACAATATGATGACAGGACTCGCCAGCTGATATGATCTTAAACGATGAACCCTTCATCCGAGCACTTTTCTCCCCTGGACATCTAATTATGCTAAATGGCTCTCTTAGTGTGTGAGTGCTCCTTTCACTGGCTCCACTGCTAATCAGGATGTGGGCTGCTGGCTACTTGTTAGCTGACCTGCTCATTATTCTTTAGCGTTAACTTGTCTCATGGTGAAATGCGTCCTAATTGTTTGCAACTAGCCCACTAAGCAAACCAAACTAAACATAACCCTTAATAGAGTATTTGCCTGCTAGGCATCTCTGAAATATTAGACACAAACAACTAAGGCTGTTCTCCTCAGGGAATATTAGACTTTTACTACCTGCACTTTTTGTGGCTGTAGGACTAGGGTGTTTTAGTGTTAAAGAACATTTCTTTGACAACAGCCCAGGGGGTCTTACAAAAAAGAAGTTGATCGATGATAACATCTGGACAGCAAAGCTTGCCTGTTAAATAGAGAACAGAGAACCCCACCTGTTGATCATTTAAGCTCTCCAAACAGAAGATAGCAGATTAAACATTTTGCCATCACCACATTCCACACTTGTAGATGGTGTGTTTGTTTAGTACAGCTCTTTCTCCTTCTACTATTACATGACAAATGTCAGGGTCATCACCTGCATCGTAAACTGGAGATTAATCTTGCTTAGAACATTCCACTGTGTGACAGGCCAGATTGAGAAAAATGTCTGTTAGCAGGAAAGCACGCGCAACTGCAGCTTGACTAAACGCCGTGCCCCCACCTCTCCATCTTCGCTTCTCAATCCTCTACAATTCTCCCTCCCCCATCCTCATTTGCCCTGTGGGCTTGCTCTGCTCATCCTCAAGACCAGATGTTAGGGAAGGCCGTGATTTATAGGCCCGTGCTGGGTTGTGTGGTATGTGGGCATTTGTGAGCATAATTGAGCTGTGCAGTTTTATTGGAGACAGTACGTGTGTGCAGAGAGTGAGGGGTAGCCATACATGCTCATGTGCAAGGAGATTGAAACACGCTATTTGTCTGTGCAAGTGTGTCTCCAATTAAATAACTAGTCTGTGTCTCATTAGGCTGTGTAAATTAGGGACCTCATAGGCCACATGTTATGAAGCTACATAAAGAGAATGGATGTGCGAACCACCAAAGACTCTGGTAGAGAGATGGATTCTTGGCAACAGATTTCTTAAAATCTTATTATTGGTCAGCAGGTAAACAAAAGGCAACATCTGAGCCTTTTATTACACTGAACCAGTGTTAATTTTGTTGACGAATCATTTTCGACATAGTTTTCGTTAAAGACCTTTTTTTGCTGATAAAAATTAGACGATAACTAAATAACAACTAACGCACGGTGCCAAAAACGAAGACGAAATGTACTGACACTTTCGTCAACAAATAAAAACAAGACGAAATTATTGATGGAGACGAGATCCAATCAGAGCAAATTTTGTTTGTGGAAGGGAGGCACGAATCAGGAGACGGTGGCAGAGAGCCAATCAGAAATGATCTCTCTGGGTAAGGACGTTACCCCGTGATGCTGGAAGAAGGCGTACTCATGCACGGTAACACAACACAGGAGAAGAACAGACACAAGGACACGTTTGATGTCAAGACAAACAAGACGGTTTGCAAACCGTGTGGAGCGACTATCAGTCGTAAAAACACAACAAACCTGAAGCGACATTTGCAGACAAGTCGTCTTAACTTCCGTTCAAAGATACACATGACAAAATCTATAAATGAAGACACCGCTGCTGTTTTACAGCATGTGAACTGTTTCTAAGTTGTCACTGAAGTGTTTTCCTGTAGTTATGGAGTATTCATGAAGAAGGTCATGACTGAACAGTGTATTCAGGGAGAGCAGCTCACTGTTCATTGGTTCTTTTGTGAAAGCTGTGCCTGTTTTTATTGCACTTCAAACCTTAATTATTTCATGAAAAAATATATATCATAGAATTTTAGTCGGCTAATTCCACAGCAGATTTAGTCGACCAAGTGAAAAATGTTGATGACTAAAATGTGACTAAGATCAAATGACATTTTAGTCACAACACTAAAATAAAAACTAAATCAGAAATTGCTGCCAAAATTAACACTGCACTGAACTTACCATCTATATGCTATACGGGTATTGTCCTTTTTTTTTTTTTACTTGATTTTTGCCTATAATGTCCCATTGGTGGGGTTATAGGTGTAAGTTTTTCATGTGAAATGGACTCCAAGAGCCGGATATGGGTACGGGCTAGGTGGCTAAGTCCAAGACAGTCCAGAGTCAGTACACAGATAAACAGTCCAGGAGGAATACAGTACAGAGGGGCTTGACCAAGGCAGTGACGAACTCCGTGCGGGTGTCCGGTAAAGATCAGGCAGTCCCACAAGCAAAAATACCGACAGGGATTAGACAACTCTCAAAACCAAGTCTGCCTCCATGAGGCGAAGACACAGGCAGGGGTTAGTCAAACTCACACAAACAAGTCCCAAACAAAGTCTAATTGTGAGTCAATTCTCACAATAGAATATAACCAGTACACAGTCAATGCTGACGAACAATGCTGCTTAAATAAACAGCGATGGGATTTATGGTTGGTTCAGATGGAGTCCGAGAATTTAACATCCTGTTTTACTTTGTACCGTACCCAACCTTGATCAAACTATTTTCTGCGGGAAACCCTAATAATGATGGATACATGACAGATTTTATGTCCCGCTAAAATGCTCAGTTGTATACTAACAGGCTTGGTTTCGAAGCCTCGCAGATCTTTTATTCAGATTTGTTAGCTTCAAGTCACCAGCAATGTGTGCCTACTCATGGCTAATTACACAGCATATAAAAGGGACCAGAGATGCTCTAAGACATCCACACACCACAGAGCAACCAGCAGGAACCTGCAGCCTGTTAGTGAGGCCATGCAATGCTCAGGTCTGGATCTTCTCAGCATGTATCGTACACCTTTCAAGGCTACTCTCATGTGAAATCCTGCAGAGGTTTCATGTGGTACTCTTGCTGTTTCCTCACGTTTTTGAGGACGCAAATGTAGCATCTGTCAGCAGCAGCATATCTGCAGGTAGCATACACACACTGAAAAACCATGAGTGACTGAATGTAGATAAGCCTGAATATGGTCACACACAAGCTTTATGGCCTTTGATCAGCTAAACTTTAAACTTCAATAAAGCTGGAGATCAAGTAGTAGCACATCTTACTCCCACGTCTCTTAGTTTCCACTGAAGTCTCTGATAGTGAAGGCACACTTTGCCTTAATAGTTGCAGAATGTCATCAAAGAGACATCTGAGGCCTCAACCTGTTCAGTTATTCTGATGGTCTGGCTGCTTTAATAAATATTTTAGAGATGTTCATTTCTTCACACCTGTCATGTGAAGAAAAAAACATTGTGATTGATGTAAAGTGCTAACCACTGCTAGCACTGCTTCAAATTGTTGAATTTTCATGATACCACAGTGTTACTTTTCATTTTCTAAAAACGCTTGGCTGGTCTGATTTGACAGGAGCCGCATATCTCCATGGGTGTTAGGATTCATTATTTGACCTAAAATTATTTTAATAATCAGAGCAAACTCTTTACTATAATTGTAAATCTGTGTTAATGGATACTAGATAGATAGATAAAAGTGATTGTGAGTTTAACATATAGATACTCAACGATAATAGTTGTTTTATTTCCTATCTGAAGTTGTGTCACATGTAGTTGCTGATGTCACATGTAGAAGTTGTTTTGCATGCAGAACTGTTTGCACTCAGTTACCATGTTTCCTGTACAGTAGCACTTTTAAAAAGGCAAACACTAATTCTCTTTCTTGGTTCCAGCATCGTTTGGCTGCAGTGGTTTGCAGACCACTGCTGGTTTTTGGACCACTGTTGGTCATCTGATGCCAAGTGGGACAGGCTGGGATGCAGTTTTAGTCACAGAGACAAGGTCATCCAAAACACCATCTAACCATGCCAAACTCTGCCCAAAACTGAATAAGATTGTGAAATTATGTTGTCTGTAGTCATACAAACTTTGTGTAAAAGCAATCATAAGCCCAGAGCTGCCACCTGCTAGTGATTAATTGGAAAACATAATTACATTTGGAATTTTGGAACACATAACTAATACGAATGTGAAGGTGACATTTGTTTTCTATAAATGTCTGAACTGAATTAATATATTAGCCAGCACATTCATTTTGTCGGTCATTTAGGTATGATCAGATATTTTGTTTGTTCTAAAACATCTGAGGAAGTCAGACTGACACTGGAAAACAGACACCAGCACTGCATAATAACGCCTTTCACATTTTACGCTCTACTCTTCAGAACCCCTGACATTTCTTTTCTTCTGTCAGACAGCTTCATCCAGACACATGCACAGGCATACATGTAAATCAGAGAAGGCCAACATCAATAACGTGCACTGACACACTAAAATAGACAAAATAGAGAAAAAAAAGCAAAGTGTGTCCAGAGAAAACAAAGGGTCAGTCTGTTCAGTTTCTCTGCACTGCCTGGGAAAATACACAAATAAAAAAGGGACAAAATAGTGGCTAAACCTTGGCTTTGGTGAAGTCCCTCAGGCCCAAACTCAATTGTGAGCAAGGTTAGCTGAAATTGGGTGTAGGGTTTTCAGAAATCCACAGATATAAGAGCGTAAACAATTCCTCAGATGTATTGGCAACAGCAGGCACCCATTATAACTGAATTAAACACCTGGGTTTTTTTTAGACAGTCAATAAAAGAGTTCTAGTTATTCAAGCCACATATAGTAAGGAAGAGTGTCAGCTTCATTCAGTATATATAACTATTGCTACAACTGTATTGTGAACAAGTTCTAAAAGTGTAGTTTTGATCAAATGTTCCCCGTGTGCAGCCTCTTTCTGAATGTCACATGCACTTTGTTGTCAAAAGTTGTGAGTTACCTCTGTTGAATTCGGTCAAATCTAATCTCTGAATTTTGTGATGGACCACCTGTCGATTTTCCTAACAGTGGAATGATCAAACATTGATTTCAAACAATCCTTGTCTTTTTGAATTTACTGCCAAACAGCCAGGCTTTTTATTCCGAATGCTTACATTTAGGCAAGATAATATCACAGAAAATCTGAGATGTCACACCTGTCGATAGCTGAAGAGGGTCTAATGAATGGCATATATTCTAAAATCCTATTGCATGTTACCAACATTTTTATCCTCAGAGTTCTGCTATATGGTTTGCATGGGGGAGGTGGAATCTGCTCCAGGATATACTGTATATAAAAAATCTTTGTGATGTGTGGTCTCTTTGATCCATCATAGACTAAATCAGTATGGAGCTCACTCTTTTGACCTTTTCATATTCCATCCCAGCAACAGAGCCTAGATACATATCGATATCTTCTAACTGTCTCCCAGACACACTAGCTTGTCCTGTGTGACACACACAGCTGATCTTGGAAATAAACCTGTGTGTGGTTCAGCATTAAACAAACACACTCATACACACAGCTGAAGTTGATATGGTGTGTTTTTCTCCTAAAGTTTTTACATTAGTAATTCTTGTGAGCCATTCATTGTTTAATACATTGATGTGTTGCTTAAATACACATACCATATGCATTGCGACACTTTGTGCTATATATACATATATATACATATATATATATATATATATATATATATATATGTATGTATATATGTATATATATATATATGTATATGTATGTATATATATATATGTATATATACATATATATACATATACATGTATAGTCCTAGTTATTTTATTTTATTTTATTTTATTTTATTTTATTTTATTAGCAAATGAGTAAAGTAACTAGGACTCTTGTTAATTTTCTAATGGCATCTTAGTCTTGTTTATGCTGAATTATCATGTTTATTTGATTAGTGTAGCTGATGAGCTCGGTGAATTACATTGGATATGGCCCTCTGCATGTGCAAAACAGAAGCCGGTTCGACTGGTGTGCCAGCATGGCTGATGGTTGGCTGCAGGCACAGCTATGAGTCACACTGCCACTGCTGCAGTGCACACACACACACACCTTTGCAGCATGCAGAGCTTCCTCAGCTTGTATCACAGTCTCCCATCACATTAACCAGTGCTGTAAAAACATTATGAGGACAATTTTCTTACATTTCACCTGAATCTGTGAGAAAATGTATGTTGAAATGTTATAATGTATTAGATTTACTAATAATGCACAGTTTGTAAAGCAATAACAGCATGTGCATGCCAGCACATAAAAGTTATGTACAGTTCTTTTACAATATCTATGAGACCCATGTAGGTCTGTAACATTCCTCACATATCCTGTCATTAACATCTGACAGAGGGCTTCATTTCTTTTTACTCTCGGGGGTGCTCTGACATATACAACCTCAGGCAAAGGCTCACATACACACTAAAACACATATATAACACTTTCCAAAGGCAATTTCCTCACAGGAATGAAAGCATAATAACTTCAACATACATCTGAAAACTGACATTGAAAATATTTTACTTCTCCAAGGACAAAATAAGCTGCCTTCATCAATAAGTTTGAATTTTTCTGTTTTTTTTTTTTTTCAAATTCTACTAATAAATATGATTAATGTGTGGCGGCAGAAACAATTATTTTACTTATCCTTTACTTGTCCTCACCAATTTAGTCCATAAAATATTAAAAAAATACAGGGAAATCCCCAAATAGATTTTTCCCAATATGCCCTCCCATCATGTTACAATGGCTGAGTGTAAATGACACATTTACAACCTTGTAATAAAAACAAAACAAATGATAGAAGGTTGGATGTTAGAGGTCATCTACTGTGTCAGACCAATATTTTAAAACAATAAATAAGAGATGAAAGCTATAACATGACTTTATCTTCAGCCAAATCTGCATTGAAAGCAATCTTTCTTACATTATGTTCATATATGTATGTCCAGTTTAGTGACATAGTACTGCGGCATACAGTCCCCCGGGAAGGCCTTCTGTGCTAAAGTCCTTATTGGACATGTTCATGTTCTGTCAATTTCACAATGCGCAAATCAAGTGCACTGCATTGTTAATATAAGTTACTGTACATCATAAATAGTTAAACCTTTTTACATTTTACCATACCTAATATTTAGAAGAAACTAGATCCAAACGTGTGACTCTTGTGTAAAAGGAGTTGTCAAGCAATAAAAAGGCTGTTGGATGAAACTGGGGGACAGATGGGAAATGGGAAAAGCCCTCCATCATGTCGTTGGCACTGTTAGAGGGAACCCACAGCCCGCAGTCATGACTCTAGCAGTCCTGAGACCTCCAACAAGACTTCCCTTTTATCAGCTCCTCCCCCAGGAGGGAAGCAGCCACCATAACCTTTATCCAGCAGGAGTTCAGGTCTGCCCTTCCAGACACAATCACTGCCCGAGACAACCTTTAAATGAAGACCGATTTGCCTGGCTCTCTCACTGTATACTCACAAAATTGTCTGTGGTGTTTGTCTGTTGGCTCCCCTCTTATTTTTCAATATTGCCATCCTCTCAGAACAGGTTAGCTGTGTGTCAAAAAAGTATACACTCAGCTTGCCCGTGGGCAATTTGTTGAAATTCTATATAGTGGTGAGAGAGTGCAGAGTGTTATTGTTCATTTTAGTGTGCCCAACATCAATTTTGCAAAAGCAGGTGGATGTCATTTGCTCCATCTCCCCTCAATTTGACTTCCTGTTCACATCTGAATAATAATAGGTGGAAGTGACTGTATCACATTCTGATATCAGTCTGGGGTAATATTAACTTACTATGCAGCTTTGCATTAACAATTTCCACACATTTAAAAGTACATAACTTATTCTGGAGCTGTTGTGACATAGCGACTGATGGCAGCAATAATAGTTCTACATTTTATTAGCATATCATAATCCAGAGTGACATCTGATGAATATTGGCTGTGAGTTTACATGCATGAATATTGCGAATCATTTCCATTTTAATGGTGCTGTGGTCTAACATTGTTTACTGCTCTATACATCAAAACTGTGTTACAAACATGTCTGGTTTCACAGGGCTGTGATCCATGTCTCAACTCAACTAGTGTTCATGGGTTAAAATAAGAATTTTTGCATTCATTAAAGCATTTTTTTGTTGTTGTTTGCTTGTAATTTTCTGTCTGTATGTTTGATGCAGACTGCACATAGACATTGTGTTCTTGTTGCTGTTTCCCGTTTTGGACACTGTTGATAGTGACTAATACATCCAGTGTGTCATATGAAGTAAACACAGCAGCAGTCAGGGGTAACTTATGGATGTTTTGTTTGTTTCATGCACCTCTGAGTTTCATAGATAGTGAATCATGTGCAGGAATAGCTGAATTTGTTGTTATTTTACCATTCGATAGATGTTACGATCTCCCATCCCCTCCGATACAAGTGGGCAGGAGGTGTGTTATCATGCATTTTGATGTGTGATAGGGTGCAAATAGAAACCTCTTTTGGTCATGTGAATAAGGACAGTGTGGCGTGTCTGGTTGGATCATCACCTTGGTAACATAGACAGTGGAATTTACCTTGAGGGAGGATTTTTAACATAACATTTTTGTATTTTATATATGTTTTTATTATTTTTTGTTTTGTCATTTATTTTTATTTTTTTGCATTGAAATGTAGTGCATAAGGCTGATGCTTTTATATTTTTTATATTGTGCAAAAAACAAAAGTTACCTTTAAATTTAATAGTAAAAATAGTAACTATTTTTTACTGTCTAAAATGGTCAACCATCCGGTTGTGCTCTTTGTCGCCATTTTCTTCTTCTGCTACAGTTATGATTATATCCACATTCTTAACCTGCGTTGTTAGTTTTTCCCAGTGTGGAAACAGTCAACAATGAAAAAAGCTGCAGATCTCTTTAAAGTGCTGAAAGAAACTGAGATGTGGACACTCACAGGCTGAAACTGGGCTAATTAGGATAGAAACTTCCTACCTGCACAAAACTAACAAGGTCGTTAAAATGTTACAGGGCGCAGGTTACTCTACAAATAATTACAGACTCAACGATAGCCATCGTGACAATTAATTAGCTGTCTTTTTGCTTGGAATTCACCTTTATGGTAGCCTTTGTGAAACACTGTTGAGGGAAAACACAACAACCTCTCAAAGGAGGATGCATATTTGGAGTTTTTTTTCCCCTGTAAAGTACGTTCTGCTACCTTGGTGGCACAGAGGTAGCAGAACGTGAAGAACAAGAGGAGGTAGAATACTTATATTAATATTTGAAAGTGTGGCAGGCAGAGAGGTGGAAACATTTCACTGGAGGGAAATGGCTGACATCCATTGATTAGTTACAGTGTGAAGAGATGGGCTGTTCAGATGAGGTGCTTTGTCCATGTTAGCGTGGCCCATGGGAAATAGCAGTACACATGACCTTTCAGTGTGCCAAAGCTGCTACTTCTTTAGATTGAATCACACCTTGACTGTTTCTCTGGGCAGATTGGATAAGCTATCCTTTATTTAAGCAAAATGAAAAATATGAGCTCCATGGCTTGACTTCAGACGGCTCTAAAGGAGAGCACTAAAACATTGAAGCGATGCCATTAATCTTAGTTGGCAGAGCAGGCTATAACATTAACAATTCAGATCCAGCATCATCCTCACGTCTTGCTCCATATGCCTCTCCTTAACCCGTCTGGAAGAAGCAGATGGTGAAAGAGCTGAATAACACTTGAGTCCTCATCTGTCCCCTGGTCATACTCGGAGTGCTTTGTAGCTCGCGTTTCTCCTGACTTTGTACTCTACCTGACAAAAGGCTTCTCCCTCCGTGATATAAAACGCATTATTTTTCTTTCTTCTTATACCTTGTACTGTAGTAAGTGATCCTAGACAAACCAGTTGATTAAAAACTAACACTTCAGAATAATTTACACCTGTGCTTTCCTCACAAACAAAGAAGATGCAAATAAAGTGTTTGCCCCAGATTTCCCAGACCGATACAATATCTCCGAGTTGCAGAAAAAAACAAGTGCCCTCTCTTGGAGAGGTCATCCTTTACAAGGTTCCTATGCATTTTTCATCAGCACCATCACTTCTTGATTCAACTTGCCATAACCCTGGCATCTGTCATTACCGCTGTCCTGAGGGGGCTGGAGATATTATAAATTCATGTGGCCTGTTGACTTTGGTCGCTACATCAGAACAACCACCTGCAGACACAGAGCAGCAAGTTCACAAACTCACCCGCAGTAATGAGAAGTGTACATAGTGTGGATGTTGATTACAGCAGCAGTAATAGTCGTGATTTTGGAAGTCCTTGGAAATAATAAGCACCTTCATTACCAGCAAAAAATATGGTAACTTCCTCTTGAACAGTAATGGTGAACACCCTTAAATGCCAAGTAATGCATACGTGGGACTTGCTGGTAATTACATGTGGGTGTATGGGGAAATGTACCGTATGTGGCTGGTTTCATATGACAATGAGCCTGAGCTCATGTGGCAATGCTGTCTGGAAAATACACAACCAGTTCAGAAATGTCTGTCCATATTGGCTGTGTCTTTTTAAAAGACAAGGAAAGGGTATTAATTATATAATCTATGGGATCCAGCATGGTATAACCATGTAGTGTTTGAGTAAGTCATGTTGCATATTATATTACTACATTAGAATTAAATCAGAGTTAAATAATAACTTGTAGGTATAAGCTGACATCTACCCTTGACTTGTGCACCGCAGACGAACACTCACTTAGTATTAGTATTAACTCTTATTGTTTACAACTGAATTGTGTTCCCTTTGACAATGTGTGCTTGTTGTTTATGTGTGAGGCTGTAAAGTAAAAAGTAATTTAAGCATGATTATGTGTATCTCCTTTTATTATAAACCTGATTTGTAGAAGACAAGTTTGGGGTGAGCCAATAGATGTCTGTGTATTTGTACTGTATGTGCATGACCTGACATCCCTGACTCAGTCTTTGATAAAACTCATCATACACTTTGACTTGAAACATCTCCGCATCATCATGCTCAGAACATAAACAGATTTTCCATTCAATCAATAAAGCATAGGAATTCATTTAAGGGGAAAAAACCCAAAGTCTGCCATCTCTTTTGCTGATTAAATTGCCACAGTGTCTCCAGCTAGAGCCATCTGATAGACATAACCTTTAAGTGGGCCATTAGGAATATATTAAAAAAGACTCATTTCCTGGGGACATGTCACTGATGAATTATTAAAACATCTAAAACAGGGCAAACCATTCCCCTCTTTCTACCTTAAAAAAGACCACCATTGACGAAGAGTTGTGCTGTGACGAATGCATAAAAATCACACTTGTAGAATATGAAAGCAGCCAGGATCCTTCCCACAAATTGTAAGGCGTGGCCCCTGACATCATTTTCTTATTGATTTAGGGTCTGGCCCTGCTGACTTGGCCAGAGTGAACCTCTGCTCTGGCCCAATCAGCACGCCTTCAAAATCAATGGGTCGAGCAAACACACAAGGGTAAAACAGGATCTTTAATTGTGCGTCTGCAGTGATACTTGCGAAAGAAATTAAATGGTGCTGTTTAATTCAGCAGAAGCAAGCAAGCAATCGATTTGTGCATTTTTGAAAACCAAGACAGAATTACAAAGTGAAATAAAATGTAAATACTGGATGAGTGATAAGTCGTGACAGTCAACAGGCGAGAAGTCCCAGGCGAAAGAGGAGGCATTATGCAGATGAAATGCATTGTCACTGCTGGATTGTTGATTCATAAGAATGCCCGTAATCTGCATTATCTGACTCCTAACCTTCTGAATAGTTTTCCCTTGTTTTAATTTAAGACATTAACAAAGTTTACTTTTACATTTCAAGAAGGTGAGTCTTTGTTTTGTCGTGAACTAGTTGTTGTGTTTAGTTATTTCTTATCAATGGTGGTGCATACTGTCTGATGGCTCTAGCCTTCAACATGGTTTCTTACATGCATCCATCTGGGAGGGTATGAGAGAAACTACTTGCAAAAAGGGCAGATCAAATAAATACTGGATTACCGACATGTTAGTAACCACCTATTATGATGTAATGTCATCCAAGCAGCACAACAAATCATATGACATAGTAAGCGTCTCCACATACTATGCACTATACTGCGTTGTAGAGTAATATGTAATATTAGTATGCTTGGATGGATGGGTTTTCTGTTTTGGAAAAAGGAAATGAAGATTTTCATGCAAGATTGGCTAGTGCTATAAAAAGAGAAGCTTCATTAGGATTAATAATCAGTAATTCATGACTAGGATACAGTATCTGTGTAGATGACCAGATGATGAGAAGATAGGTGTGTTATTTACCTTAAAGATATAGAAATATAAGTAAACACATTCAGGTTGTGAGACGTTACAATTTTTGAATCGACATTTTGTCAGACAATTTATTTTCAGAATATAGATCAAATGTATGGAATACAAATGTTAAATTAATGTTACATAAAACGTCTCTCCTCAGTGCTAAACGATTTTTCACAATAAAGTGCAAAGGAAATAAATACTGAATACATATACAGTACTTGAAATGTATGTGTTGTGGTATGTCTGGGCATTAGCAATTATAACAGTTTTGACAAACCAATCTGTCCGGGCGCAATCGATAGATTTACACATTAAGACTAACCACTGCCTGTGAGATATACACAAAGCAATTAATGTGTATCAAGTTAAAACTGCCACAGAGCTGCCACAGCAAATAGCAACAGCCGGGCTAGCTGGGACTGAGTACTAAGATGGATAGCAGGATGTGGCTGGAGAGGCGTGGCGGCTGTACAGCTTGTGCAGACCACACATCTCCAAAAAATCTCAGAATATATTTTCAAAGTGGCTATATATATAAAATATTACAATCGTAATATTTCTAAGTTTTAACGCACAGTTAGGAGAGTCCTCCTAACTGCCTGTCTTTGTTGCCGTCACCATAAGCCATTGCCACACCACTGCCAGCTCCCCCACTCAGGAGGCTGGAAAGGCTAGCTTGTAGTGTGGCAAGATGAATTTGTTTTTAAAGTTACTGCACCAGGGTTATTTTTAGCCCTTAATGAGTATGCAAGCCTATGTATTGCCACAATATAGTCACACTGTGACATGATAGGTGCAAAGTTTCAAAACAAACTTTCCAGTTTTTTTCTTTCAGTTACCAGCTTGTAGCAGAAGTCCTTGTTTTCAGCACACACTCAGCTTCTGCCTTCATTTCCCACTTCACACGGCCATTTACATGCTCTGTGATACACAGAGTAGGACAGGTGCGTGTTGTCCTCCAAATGTTTGTGCTGCAGGGGTTCGGTTCGCGTGGGCTTGCTGGGAAGTTTGCTGATGTCTGTCCATAGCAGAGTTTCTGAGATTGAGTTCCAGGCATGCAGGAAGTCAGGCAATCAAGCTGAAAGGTAGAAGCTCAGAAATGAGAGGAGGAAATGGCTGGCTGGCTTAGCCAGCAGGGAAAGGATTACAACAGGAGCATCATGCGTGAGCAGCTTGGGCTGAAGGAGCGTGAGAGAGGCCAACAACTGGCCCATGGGGCCTACAGATGGAGCCTCTGGATGGTGGAGAGGAGAAACCTGGTCAGTCATTTCAGATGCACTTGTGGATGACTCATAAGCCCTCAGCATTCCATGCTCCTACTCAGAGTCATGAAACAGACCCTGCCTGTCCTTGTGGTGAAGCTTGCAGGATGTTTACTGCTGAAGGAAAACAGGAAATGGAATGCATTACTTTCTCTGAATGTCTCCATGGAATGCTTTCACATTAGCACACTGACATATGACTGTGCCATTATAGTGTGGTAACTGTGTCTGGCTGTTCCCATCACATGATGATCTGATGAACCATTGCAACTTAACTCAAAACAGTTAACCATATAGTATATATTTATGAAAACAGGTTAAATAACAAATAATCTCTTGGATTGAGCCACTTAAATGTGGCAAAATCTCTGAGAGTATTAATACACACTGTAGGTGGGTGTGAGTTAACCGCACACGTTAAAGAGCTATTATTGCTGAGGAAGTGAGAAAAGCTTTACTGTACAGTGGAAAGCCAGTAGATGTTAAATTGATTTTAGGATCACAAGTGATGCAAAGTGGTGTGTGGTGTGCTTGCAGCATATCGCTCACCAAATAATGTTGACCTGTGCTGTGAAAACTTGACACGGTCAATTACAGATAGATGATCCTGTGATGCTGTTTCCATTTCTGTTCTTGGTTCTGTTGGATCGTTTTTGTATCCTCTGGTTAGTACACCAATCACTGGCTGGCATTGTCGTGCAAACTGCATATTGTCATAGATGATTCTCAAAAGAAAAAGGTCAGGATAATGTTTTCTATAAAACACAGGAACATAGTTTGAGAAAACAAGGTCATAGATGAGCTGCATTTGTTTTTTTTTCTCCATTATGAGACTTTAAAACATTGCTGCATCATTTGGCCATGATAGGGTAATAATGCAAACTGAACTAACGTATCGTTATTTCCCTGCCTGCAGTGAAAATGAGAAAAATGCACATTACGCTTGAAATGTCATCACACCACTTGGGACCCTTAAAGATATAGAGTTTATACAATGTTTACTCAGCCTCTGAGTGTCAGGCTCAAAAGAGGTAAATCTCTTTGTGTTTTGTTTGAGATATAAACTGTGACTGATGACTGTGGTGACATCTTCCCATTGGCGCACTGGTTGCCATGCGTTGACTCAGTTAAAACAAAGATCAAACTTATCAAAGAAGGAGTAGGCTACACTAGCTGTGATTATGGTGGAGCCTGTGCCTTGAAGTGTCAAAGAAACTCTGATGCTCCAGAAAATAAACAAATATCCGCCCTCTGCCTTTTTTCTTTTAGCACTCTTCAACGAGGAACAAACCCACCAATTGTATTGCCTGTTAGCTAGGTGCCTTTGTTTTTAAGAAACTGATGAATTCCTCTGATGTTTTTTTAGGTGTAGCCTGGGTTAGGTTAGTTTTTATTCCACAGGCTGATCCACAAACAACCTTATATCACCCTGTTTTACCTATAGACTTACATATGCATGGGACGTAATAGTGTGACTTCTTAATTGTAGCTTCAGGTGACGTAAAGTAGATATGAGCTAATCCATTTTGTGATTACAGCTCAGAAGTTCATTTTTAAAAGTGTAAGGTGTAAAAAATGCATTAACACAAATTCATTAATATCTTCTTCTGTGGAGAAGAGAAAATAGATATTATGGTAATGTTCCAAAGAGGTGCTAAGACAGCTATGCGGCTTCCCACCCTTGATAATATTTTACATGTCGCTGCATTAAAGTGCCCAGCGTTCTGTATATAATGTAATCTCCACAGAAAATCCTCCCACTCTGTGCTAAATCTTCAAATATAATGTGTCTTGTGTCACCCAGCTGGTGCAGTTCAGGTTCCTTGTGCACTTCAACATTTCATTACGGACCATGTCTGTACCGTTAGCTTCATCAGCTCCCAGAGCTCTGTGTGGGTCACGCAAGCCAAGGCACTTCCTCCAGAAATAAACCAAGACCCTGACACACAGACCTCACTCTTGTACTATTTGTGTGTTCTTGCCCATTGTGGCCTGCTGTCACATGGTTCTGCCACTCAAACAGAGTCGAGGAGACGTTAAAACCTTTATAGACACATCATGCATTTTTGAATAGCTAGCATTTGCTCCATAAATAGCACAATGACTAAATAATTAATATAGAGTACGCTGAAAATACAAAAATACGGTTGTGCATTCAGTGACGTGCCAGATGCCTCGTGTAGCATCCACTACGTGTACTGATTTTCAAAGTGAAGTACAGATGTGAAGATGTCATTGTCTTTTATCTGATAATAATGTAATGCTACCTTCTTAAACACAGCTGCTTCAATAGTTCAATGATCCTAACTTCAAATATCTAAGAATTTAAAATCAAGGTAAGTGAAGTCATAGCATAGTTTTCTGAAGATGTTTTACCCCTTAGACCACATTACATCATCCTGAATCAAATTTTTTTTAGATTCATTTGTTCTCGCCTCACCGCCTGTTTTAGAAGAAAAAAATCTGCTTCTAAAGCATAATGACCACACAGAAAACTGAGTGAATAATATTGATTGTCAATTAGTATAAAGGAGTGGGATACATTATCTGGTGGGACTGGGTTCTTGAAGTCATTGTGGTGGGTGTGGGCGAAATATTACCTTATGAGCCTGTGAACATAATCACTAGATCACATGACAAACTCTCTTACACAGGCTGATCTAAGCGCCTGTAACAGTGCTAATCACAACAAAGGCTTTTAGGTGTGTCTATACTGGCAATTGGTTGAAGTTCATAGACAGTGACAGATGGTTTATTCAGTGGTATGTTTTTCCCCCAACAGTTCTGTGTAACAGCTATTGAGTACAACATGAGAAAAGACTTGAGGGCTTTATTGTTGTGCTCAGACTACAGCTGTGGTGAGTACTTACCTACAAACTATGAAACATGTGTGAGTGTAGGGGGTTGGTTTGGGTCCAATTTGAAATATGTAGGACTTAGCAAGGGACTTAGGTATAGGTACTAGATAGAGGTCTTATTGAGTTCACACATTCCTGGGAGATAAAACAGTGATCGTCATCATCACTGAGCTGATGGTAATGTTTACTGTTTACTAGGATGTAAAGGGATCTGGTGGTGTAATATTTACTTCAGTGCTGATGCCAAGCAGAAATATAAAAAACAGCAGTGTCTGAGGCTGTCAATAAAGGTTTGTTACCTAGTTAGCTTTCAGTCATTTGCCTTCACTTTTGCTCTGGCAGAGATCTAAGCAATTTTCAGAGGCGGTCAAAGGTGTTTAAAAGGAGAGCAAAGAGTGCAGTTTCAATTTTCCTCTCAAACTTTCCTGACTGGTTAAGGGATTCACACTGACAACCCTCTGGTCAGCCTGCTATCATTTTCTCCAACCCCCTAAGCTGCTGCAGGCTCAAAGTGTTATGTGCCATTTCATATTCCCACCTCTCTGTCAGGTGTTTGAAACCCTGCAGAAGATACATGTCCATGGTGAAAAGGAGAGTGCTGTAATATCAAGCATGATTTTACAGCATATAGTATTTCAGTGCACCAGAGCCAGATGAGGTCCAAGATGTTTCTCATACATGTAAAAAAAAAAGGAATGATTTTTATTTATTCATTTATTTTTTTTACTGCAAATGCTCAGCCAAGAATGGAAATGCAACCCTGGTGTGTACCCTCACCATTCAATTTCTGGCACAAGCATATTGCATCGTCTAACGGGCACACAGCAGTATACACACATGCAGGCACACATTCACACATGCACATATGGATTAGCTGACAGTACTGAATAATTGAGATGCTGCAATAAAACAAATGCTGCACATTAGAGTGAGAGGTATACTCTAGTGGAAATAAAGAGGAATCTCAGCGATAGCCTGCAGGTCAGAGTTAGCATGTGAATCATCATGTATGGATGTCAGCAGGAGAACACCTCACATTAGTGGTCTGCTGGACCAGCTGGATCCGTGATTGTCTTTTTTTACCTCTTTCTCCCCTCCTCTCTCTCTTTCTCTCTCTCTCTCTCTTTCCCTTTCTCTGTATTTCTTCATGCACGCACTTAGCTGAGTTCAGTACACAGCAAACAGTCAAATCAACTGGAACAAATGTAACTTGAGGGCCTTTTCACTGCTTTCAAGATTATGCTTTTATAAAATATGAATATACAAATATTGAATTAATATGTGATAAAAACAAATGACTCAGGCAATGTAGTTTTCTGCTTTGCACTGTTGTGGTAGTAAATGGGGAGGCTTATGCAACCAAGGAACTGGGACCAAACTGTGTTTGCTTTGATACAAGAAAACAGTTTAAGTCCAGGGTCCTGTGAGGTTGAGATGCTAACAGGAAAGACAAATACCCAGAGGGTTACCTAGAAAACAGTTGGACCTGACATATTTTTGACCAGGTGTCACTGTTCCATTAATTTGCTGCATTGAGGGAACTTATGATACAATGAACCTAAGTGGCTATCTTCATGTACCGGATGATTTGTTATACAGAACCATCTGCTTAGCAACTGTTTGAAAACAGCAGGCAGACAAAGTATTTGTCTTTCATGTCCATTACGGGCCAGTCAGAATTCTGTTTGATTGTTCTCTCCAAACCTAAGACATGCCTGTAATTGCCAGTAGTTAGTAGCAGTACATTGATTGGTCTGAACCATTGTTATTCATCCACAAGTGGTTTCATGTTATGCGATCTCGCAAGAATCCAGCTGCTTCATAAGGTTACCAAGCAGCAACATCCACAGCTGGAAATTAATTACTGTAGTCATCAGAATGCTAAATTCAGACCCTTATTCACTTAATTCAAATAAGGAATCAAAGAAATGTTTGCTGGGGCTTGACTGTCTTTAACATTATATGCAATTTAGTATCAAGCAAACTGTGTGCATTGATGTTGCAGGCAAGATAGCACCAGTACCATAAGAACAATATCAGCTTCTTTTCAGCTCTAACACAAACCAATGGCAACCACCATTGCTTGCCATATTGATCTTTAGATACCATGGATGAACTGACTGTAAATTAATATATATAGGAGCATCAAGAAATATACTGAAATATACTGAGAATTTACACTATCTATCTATCTATCTATCTATCTATCTATCTATCTATCTATCTATCTATCTATCTATCTGATTGATGGTGATTCATAGTTGATGGTGGAGAAGTTTGTTGGAGAAGTAGTTACAATGCTGGTCAGGGATTACTTGTAGCCCATGTGTAGCATTTTCTCCTAGCCTAAATTACAAGAAGAAATGCATCACACAGGATGGATGGTATGTTGTTAGTATACCTCTGGTACTCTGGAGTAACCTGCCTCTTAACCAGAATCGTATTCATGGAGATGAATGAACGTAATCTGCATGTATTGGAATTCAATTCAAACAAACATCCATGTGAGAATAGAAGCAGCCCCAAAGTAATCTGCAGGTTGAATTTTTACACAAATTATTTCCCAGGACGAAGGTTTCAACAGAGAGGGAAATGCTAAGTCTGCTCTTAAAGTCTAACTCCACTTTATCTTATTTCTTCTAATTGATTAATGACTGACTTTTGGATGAGTGCCAAAACAAATTAATATGTGTACTCTACAAAATCTCTGCGATGTCATGAATAAAAGTGGGAAATTGATTGTTTCAAAGCTTCAGTGTCTCTTGTCATAAATAAAACAGGTTATGCATAATCATAAAGACAGAGCAATGGCACCATGGCAATGTAAGCCACTTTTTATTTAAACTTTACCAGCTCTCTTTCTTTGATCCTGAGCTGCCATGACAATGGGGTGCCAGGTTGTGATGTGCTGCTATTTATAATCAGCTGTAGCTCTGCATAAGTAATGAGAACTGAATAAACCTGCAGTATAGGTCACCTTTGTGCTCATTTCATCATGGTCTTCAAGATTCCAAGTCTGCCTGAGATATTTCAGTCAAGGCAGCTCAGTGACAGTGGATTTGTGACACGTTGCTGACCTTTGAGT
The DNA here is from genome assembly GCF_900634625.1 of Parambassis ranga. Lineage (NCBI taxonomy): Eukaryota > Metazoa > Chordata > Actinopteri > Ambassidae > Parambassis > Parambassis ranga. The sequence continues at coordinate 8,479,782 of NC_041037.1, read as the reverse complement.
GAGTGCCTTTCAAAGCACATTTGTTTCATGCATTACAAATGTCTTGTGTTATTCAGACGGCTGACTGATTTTTCATGTGCTCTCCACTCAATCTGATCATTACCATGATGCCACACACTGTGGGGGGATGTTTTAGACAGGGTGGGGTGAAAGGTCGTTTCACAGAAAGACAGGATGGATACACACATCACATTCACACACTGTTTTGCAGTATTTTTGAGAATTGAAGGTAATTTGTTTTTTTGTTTTTTTTCGTCATAAACATCTGCCAGTTTTGTTTTTTGAACAAAATGATCATCTACTCAAACAAGAAAATACAATACTTCAAAACTAAGGCCTACTCTTCAGTTATTTATATTATAATTAAACTAATTGCAAACTAACCCATAATATTATTTCTACCATGATGTATTGTGGTCATAGAGGTAGGATGTCACATCATGTCAGTCCTTTGTTCATAAGTTATTTCACTGCAACCAAGTTCCACAAACAATATACATTAATACTTTTCTTAGTAATATTTTGGTCTTAAATGTATTCTACATAAAAGATGCAGATTAGTTAAGGTGATTCATCTTCAATCCTACAATATCCTACCTACTGCCACCTATAGATTTTCACTCATTTCCACAGCAACACATGCACATTCAAAAGCCAGCGCTCACCCACTGATTTCTGCAAGACCCTGGTGCATGCAGGAAGTGGGGGTGTACATGAAAGTTCTCCTGCCAGTTCTTCAACATCGTCTGTCTTGAACACGCTGCAGGACATGTGTTATTAGCTGTACTGTTGGTGTGGTGGTCTCACAAGCACTATTGGTGATAACTGAGTGACTAATAGACCAGCAGCATGATGCCATTGAAACAGGAGTAACACTTAAGTGAGTACAGTTTTCTCCTGGCATTTAAAGAGTATCTCTTTCACTGGGCTGTGATTAGTTACAAGCATGTCACTCCTGTTTGGCAAAAGCTGAAATATACTGAGAATTTACACTATCTATCTATCTATCTATCTATCTATCTATCTATCTATCTATCTATCTATCTATCTATCTATCTATCTGATTGATGGTGATTCATAGTTGATGGTGGAGAAGTTTGTTGGAGAAGTAGTTACAATGCTGGTCAGGGATTACTTGTAGCCCATGTGTAGCATTTTCTCCTAGCCTAAATTACAAGAAGAAATGCATCACACAGGATGGATGGTATGTTGTTAGTATACCTCTGGTACTCTGGAGTAACCTGCCTCTTAACCAGAATCGTATTCATGGAGATGAATGAACGTAATCTGCATGTATTGGAATTCAATTCAAACAAACATCCATGTGAGAATAGAAGCAGCCCCAAAGTGCTGGTGCATGCAGGAAGTGGGGGTGTACATGAAAGTTCTCCTGCCAGTTCTTCAACATCGTCTGTCTTGAACACGCTGCAGGACATGTGTTATTAGCTGTACTGTTGGTGTGGTGGTCTCACAAGCACTATTGGTGATAACTGAGTGACTAATAGACCAGCAGCATGATGCCATTGAAACAGGAGTAACACTTAAGTGAGTACAGTTTTCTCCTGGCATTTAAAGAGTATCTCTTTCACTGGGCTGTGATTAGTTACAAGCATGTCACTCCTGTTTGGCAAAAGCAACGTCATTATGTTTCAGGTCTCTGGGCGAGCTTTAGGTCTATAGTTAGCTTTAAAGTACTGTACATAATGTAAGAAAATGTGAGTATGACTTACTGTGGCATGCATAAATAAACAGAAATAACAATAAAATGGATGATTAATCAACCAGCCATCAACCATCAACCATTTCATTGGAAATAATAAACTTTAAAATACCTCTAGAATATTGCATGTGCATGTTGTTGTTAGGCCAGATACTGGCATGTAGATGACTGTAGTCTAGTCTCATATACATTAAATGCACAAATTTGATCTTACAAGGACTTAAAGTCAAGCCCATTTTATCCAATACCAGCTATTTGTTTTATTCCATGACGTGGTCTTCCCAACAGCAAAAAAATAACTATAACTAAAAAAGCATTATCTGTAGCTGCTTTAACCCTGTAAAAACGTGTAGCCATCAATGCTGGGTGCACCCACGATGTTTATTGGTTGGCGTCAACGCTCGGTAGGGTTCAATGATACGCCTCCCTTCCTCCCTGCACGTAGACAACTGTTGCCATGCACCAGTCGTTGAATATAATTGAGGTTTTCTCTCTGCTCCATGAAGCTGAAAAATGTTTTGTTGTAGTGCTGCTCATGCACAGAGTTGCTACTTTCAAAGATTGCTAGTTTTTAACATATTTACCAACCCAGGCTATAAATGCAGCAAGTTTTGACATCATTGTGAAATGCCTGCCATCTTGCCATACTGTTGCGCCATACTGTTCTGAAGGTCTCTGAAAATGCAGTAGGTTATAACCAAGTCACCTAAAGTAATAGTACATGCCCCAACCAGATACCAGGTTTTGTGTGCGGTGTAGAATACATACGTTTAAGGATGAGAACACACATGCTGTCTGAGTAGAAGGAACTACAGGGACTATAGCACGACTTATATTTAGCTGCTGCAGTACTTTTTTTGTTGTAGTGACGTCTCCCACAGTCCTCACCCAGCTGTTTTTATCAAGTCATTCTGTCAGGCAGGCAACCCCGCACTGCTGCATTATTCATATTCTGCTACAGAGACAGGGGAATCGGAAGTCCCGACCACCACTTTGATGACATGCAAAGAAGGGGGGAAAGACTCTGCAGTGCTTACATCTGCTGTCACTGGTGCTTTCCCAGCTGCTGTGATCAAGCTGAATGCTGAAATCACAAATGAAACTATACTAGTGTGTGAAGGGGCCCATGCATAGGTGTTGCAAGGTTTCTGTATGGAAATGGGTGCTTCTGTGTGGGCATAATTTCATATTTATCTTCTGTTTACATGTGCATGAAATATCAAATTTTGCTTAATGTTATTTTCACCCATTTTCCCAGTGGTGTTACATTTATGCAACATGTTCATTAAAGCCGTACATCATCTTCTAAGCTGTGGGTTTCCCTCGTACAGGCTCCCTTCTGTACTATAAATATCCTCCTTGGTGAAACACCCATCTAAGGCTCTGTCAGAGACAAATCTAACCACCAGCTTGGATAAAATATGTCTGCGTACGTTATTGGGTAATTACCTAATCTGAGCATTCTGACAGGGTAACGGATGTGATGGAAAAATGAAAAACACGTTTTAAGTCGTACATCATACTTCTCAAAGTCAGGTTGTCGCTAAGGTTTGATAGAGATTGCAGCTGTAAGGAATATGGCTAGATCCTCAGTCACTGAGATTTCGTTTTTGTCATTCATAATGTCACACACGTGCACACACAAAATTCCTGAAATATTACATTCCAGAAATGAAGGCATACATATAGTTCTGATGTAAGACTAGGCAAGAAAAGGTGTGACTGTGTATGCTGCTGTTTGCCGATTTGCTCCTGTTTGCATAAATCGGCACGCCTGATTGACAGCGTGAGTTCCTATGTTGAATCAGTGTGATTGAGTTGGGGATGTGAGTGCACTCTGCTGGCAGCGTTCTCCATTTGTCACCATCTTGAGCCACAAGATGGGCTGGCGGGTGCCTGTCGGACCAGAGAGCTCCTGTCTGCCTCGCTGTAATCCCACTCTTAGCATGTACAGGCACGCCTATGGCCCCCAAGAACACCCATCTCATGATAACTAATCCATTGATCCCTCTCTGTGTGTCAGTCACAAAAGCAGTTAGAGCTGGGAGCTACAGAGCCACGCTATGTCAAGTGTGGCCCTCATCGCTCAGGAGTCGACCATGTGAAAGTAATTTGGGATGCAAATGGTCAAACGATGGCTTTGTGTTTGTGTGGTATAGTCAAAAAAGAGAGAATGTGCCGTTGACATACATTCTTTTCTTATTAAGACTTAACCATTTTTGTCACCCTGTGAAAACACAGTCTGATTTCTTTGTTTCTTTTTTATTCTAAACAAGAAAGCCCAAGAAAAACAATTCATCATCATCTGATTTTCTAACATCTAAGGACAGTTTTTTTTATTCCCTCTGTATATATGTTGTGTCTAGAAATAAAACCCAAATATAAAGTGATATAAAATGATTTATGAAAGAGGCTCATTGGAGAGTAGGGCAATGAAAATGCCATCCGCCTGAAAATCTAATAAGCATCCTTTCTGAATAGGCGAATAAGAAGAGGCATGTACAGGAAGCCTTTCACAGGGTGATCATGTATTAAACAGACTTCCCCTCCTCAAATATTCATGGGCAGAGATTTACTCATTAATCTTTCATTATCTTCTATCTCTATTTTGCATATATCAGGAGCTTGGAGCTGTTATTGGTTACAATCACCTTCATTTCACATCTTGCTGCATGAGGATGCTTGCACTTTCATGCTGATTTTATTGCCTACATGCTGAAGATGAGTGAACTCAATATTTGACTTTCTTATTTTGTTGTCACATTTTCTGTCTCCACTGCAAATCACATTTTAAATATTTGTGATGAAGGAGTCAGACAGCACGCTCTTTGGATTTCTAGCTCGAGGGCTTAAGTGGGAAACGAGTTTGGGTGTCCACACATCAAGCAGTGTACAGAGGCTCAGCAGGGTCTTTATATTAGCACAGTTCGTCTTACAGAAAGGACACACTTCTATTTGTCAATGCCCACAGATGCACAAACAAACAAAAAAGAAACTAAAAACAGGCACAAAGATAATCTATTGTTAGTGTATTATGTTAAATCAACAGTGTTACATTAAACAGTTCTCTCTGAAGTTTGAAAAACAGTGTGTCTGTGGGATAAGTCTTCCATTATACGTGTTAATCCCCTGGTGTGTCTGTACCTGCCTGCACCGGTTGTTAGTTTCAGGAGGTCCAACCACCACAATCAATTTCTCCTGACAAGGCTTTAAAGATGTTCTTTCTCCGTCTCCCTCAAACTCTGCAGTAGCAGTCTCTTCCTATATTATTTGCTCTTTTTAATTTGCTCAGTTTATAATTGTAAACTCTGGTTTATTCATTTTCTTTTCATATTGCTTATTCTCTGAGGCAGGGTTGTCTGGGATACACAAATATGTCCAATATTTGGCCCAACAGTGACAATTTAGTTGTTCTTTCTTCTGGTATTTTAGGATGTGTAACTTACTTCAAAATGATTGAAAGAAAATGTTGATGACTCAACCTGCACTTGGGGGGTGTCTCCATGTTTCACTAGTTGCTAGCTTCCCAAGTTATGAAACACTGGCAGAGCTGACGTAGAATGGTGGGCCGTGCCTCATTAGATTATAAGAACTGACCAATCAAAGCAGCTCTGGCTTTTCAGAGGGGAAGGCAGCCTCCTTAGATTCCCTTTTTTATAGTTGACACATGAAACACACAGCACTTTGCTTGCTGTTTCATGGGAACTTTGAGTACAGTTTGGAGTAAATATTTAGCTGCTTCCTGCCACAGCAAACAAGCACACTGCAGTGCTGAAACCTTCATAAAAGACAATAAAAAACTGACTTTTGTTCACTTTGAAGTTATATTTGTGTGATCTAAGCTCACATTAGCACCCAATTCTTTGAAATTCACTCATTTCCACGATGCTGTGAGGTGAACCGTGTGTGCTAAATTAGACATTGGAGGGGAGAAAAAGTACAGTTTGTACTTGCTAAGATGAAAGAATTTGGTAGTCCGAGGAGGTCAGCGGTTCACTGACTGCGTACTCGTCTTCCCAGAACCGCCCCCAGTATGATTAAGGATGTGCTGTGATGTGATCCCTCTGATTACCATAGATGACTATAGGCAGGCAAAGCTGGGAGATAGCGTGTCCATGGACTTCAGGGGGACACTGGTGGGCAGGGGTGGTATCGACCTACTTCCTTGGATTCCTGTTAATAATATACAGGGACTTAGCACGCCTACACATGTGCTCTATGTGAAGACAGAAATGCATGGAAGAAAGAGCACAACAGGATGGGAAATGATGAGAATGAACAAACAAAAAATCACACTTGCACTATACTAAAGAGACTTTCACACATTTTGTGCATGTGAGCAACACAGGTTTGAATAAGACAAAATCTGATAATGACTCTTTTTTTCTGCTATTCATCCCCTACCATCATCATCACCATGGTTCTCAGTAGCACAGACCTTGTTATTCTGTCGATTCTCTTTTTACGTGGTCTGACTTACTAACAATGCAATTAATAAGAAGCTAGAGTTTTGTATTTTTGGCCGGAACTTCCCACAGTAACTTCACTACAAACAAAGCACAATTTACAAAACTTATTTTTGAACTCAGTGATGGACAAAAGATTTTTGTTACAATCTTTTTGACAATTTAAAATCTTAAAATTAGGGATGTCCTGATCCGGTCACGTGATCGGAAATCAGGCCCGATGACGTGATTTCAGACTCGATCGGAATCGGACATTACCTCCCGATCAGGACTCGGATATATATTTATTAGGGCTCTCAAAGTTGTGTCCTGTAGTGTAGGGGTATGACAGTTTCCTTTGGTGCGAGATGACACACACGCGCATGCACACGCGCGCGCACACACACACACACAGGTTTTGCTGCAACGGCTGAGTTCCTATTTACCTTTATAGAGAAACATGAAAGTATTGGATCGGGACTCGGTATCGGCAGATACTCAAAATTTAATGACTCGGACTCGGACTCGAGGGCAAAAAAACCTGATCGGGACATCCCTACTTAAAATATTTTTCTTTACCCCTACACAAATGCTGTTGATGCTTGGATATATAGCTCTTTTTGGAACTTTTATGTCTGGAGTTTGAAGGAGGCCTCTCATACATGTATAGTAGATTACTGCGTATGTACCCTGAATATCTATGTATACTTTAAAAACGCACAATGTATAGATCCAGGTAGGAAAGGTCTATTTTTGGTGGTGCCTTGTGAGAATAGTGGCAGCTCCGACAGATTCATAAAAGTTGTTTATCAGTTGCCTTATTCAGTCTTAGAATCTTTTGGTTAACTCGTAATCTTTTTTCATTTTCATGCACTGTGTTTTACTGCTGTCTTTAATAATGAGTTATACTGCGATCAGAATATTGCCCACCTCAGGCAGATTTCATCCAAGCAAACAGTGTTTCAGTTTTTCTTATTTATTCAGTGAAAAAAAAATGTGTTTCAAACCCTGTTGCTATTCTTCCAGTCCGCTGATATGACTAATGTATTAGTGAATCAGTGTTGGGCAGAACCCAGTCAGGCTCATGCTGTTCCCACTGGTCATCCGGCTTCAGAGAGGTATGCATGTCTGCCATCTGTTGTTATTTGATCACCCGCTGACACCATACAATGATGTTGTTGATTCATATTCATTGACAGGTTGTTGGACTTTTATTCAGCCCCTCCTAAGTATAAGAAAAACAACTACAAAAATGGAAGGAGGTTGTTGAATCTCCATGGTGACTAACAGAAAGTGAAGATAATTTTAGTAAATATCTAAACTTGGTCTGACCAATACCAACCCATTATGTTGTCGTTATGTATTGGCTGCCTTATTGATTGGTAGGTGTCCAAATATGCAGCTCAAGTAATGCAGTGATGTGTGATGGCTGGCTGTAGGTCATGTCATATACAAAACACAGTCCTGATTTGACCTCTGGTTGCTAGTCATAGTTGACATAAGACATACCCAATATTGTGACTTCCCTTTCACTAATCACATTCGCCTTTGTATGTGCGATGAAAACATTACTTCACAGCCACAAATCCCCATGTGACGTGCACTGTGTGCTACCATGAAAAGAGAGCCCAACTTAGGTGTCTCAGTGTTCTGTCATCTACCTTCAATGACCTGTTAGACGTGCTGTTCAGTGGCTGAAGTACACTTGAAAAAGACACAATGACAAGGGACACAGGAGGATCCCAGTACAATATTTGCCAGCTCTGGATGCATTCAGGCAATCAAGAATTGGCAGACAAGAAGTAATGGGATGTCCCAAGATTCATAGAGAGAACAATGATTCAAACAGCACTGTCAGTCGTACAGTGCCAGCTGAAACAGATGGGCAGATGAAACAGCTGTGTATCTAAATTAATAGGGTGTGCAGCATCAAGCTGACAGTCCGTCTCAGTAGACACCGTGTTACTCACTGATTAAAAATGGAATCAGATTACAAACACTTTTTTAAAGGTAAGTGATGTCTTGTTAAATTTAATTAATATTTAGAGGGAATGTTCATGTACACTGTGACAATACAAAGTATGTTAGTCCCATGCTTGTTCCTGCTGACTGTGAGTGGGTATGATTACTACCCTCATCTGTTTATATACCTAAAGAAGAACAATCTAGTACATGTCATCACAAATATTTCTGTTAACTGTATTAGACACTACAATACTTCACTTATCAGTAAACCATAAGCTTTCTGATAGCAAAAGCCCAGAGGAAATATGCTGAATTGTCCTTTTCTAGTGATTTCTTAAAAATATCTTTCCTCAAGTTTGGTTTAAATGTTCACTCATGTACAAGGATAAACTAATTAGAATTTGGTGGTAACACTTCAACAAGACTTCAACAAGGGAACAGGTGAACAGGGAACACAACAGACTTCACCTGCCAGCTGACTGACATCATCACACAGGCAACACTGTTGTGTGGTTAAACAAAAGCTATTCAGCTAATGCTGTTTAAGAACACATCAGGCCAAACAGGTGCTTAAATACTTGAGATCTGTAACTTGTAAAGGCCATAAATTGCACAGGCCAGCATCTACGTCTAACATACATTTTTTGTGTGTGTGTTAAGCAATCAACCCCAGTTTTGTAAAGTTTATGGTCATTGCAAATGAAATGTTTTGTGTTTGTACTTAACATATGCTGTCATTTTAAAGACAAAAAAAAGTAAAGTGGGCTTATTATGTACTTTTTAAAGTTTCTTAGTATTTCTACAAAATGAGTCTGGAGACATACAAACCAAATTAACAAGTGAAAGAACGTGTCCTCTCCAGTGAAGATAACAATCTTTTGGGAAGGACTGTCAGTTTATATTTGCGTTCAGCAGACAATTAGTCTGAAAGAAATTCCTGAGACATTGTTACTGCTCAGAAAGATGCACAGTGAGGTTAGATGGTGCAGTCTATTTGCTGACTTAAGATTCGGCCCAACACTTCTACAAGGGAGTGCTTGTTATTTTGCATTGTAATGAGCTCTGTGCTAAATGGGCAACTTAAAATACAACAGATGTTGTAAAAGATATTTTTCTATCCATTTAAGTGTACTTTACTGCAAACTACCATTTTATGCTTTGGGGTATAACTGATTTAGTCTGTACCCTATAGCAAAATACAATATTGTCCCTGATACCCCCTTATGTGAGACTGCATAACACTAAACAACTGTCAGTCAGCACCATCTGAGCCGGCTTTGCACAAACTGCCGGCAGCAGTGTGACCTTCCTACCTCTGCATCTCATGGAGTATTTTTTTATTAGATGAATTCTTAAAGGACTGGAGACTCTGTGGGGCGTCCTGTGAGCTTCACAAACAGTATATCACATTTGAACGTCTTCTGTCTGAAGTTTAGTCCGTGCCTTATAACTGTTGAATAAGCAATCATCTGGGCTTCAAAAAAAAGGAGGATTTTGGAGAAAGATGTTGCCCTCTGTTTACAAAGAGGCTCTCTACCTTTTTATCTGAAGGACATGTTTGATTCCAGAGTTTCAGGGGGGGTTTAAAAACTCACGGATTACTGGTCCATGAAGCGGGTGGATTGGGAGTGGATGTCACCAGGTTGCTGACGTGTTGCCACAGGGAAATGTCTCTGAGGACACAAACATCTGACATGTGGTTTTGATACTGTCTAATGGTTTCTGATGAGAATTAAATCATCCTGAGACAAAACTTTTCACTTCAGTTCTTAGAAGAGAAGAATAGTATGGGAAATGATGATTTACTTTTTGCTTTATCAGAAGAAAGTTTTTCAAACATGCTTGATTTGAATTTGATTAATAATTGACACCTTATAACTTGACAAGCTTGCAGATGGTTTTTAATTGGAACATGTTCATCTTTTGAAATATATGAGCTTTATCTGTTACTTGAATTAAAATGCTGCCAAGTATGAGTAGTAAGTAGTAGCGGTAGTAGAGTAGTAACGGTTTCTCATTTTTAGGTGTGTGATCTGATCTTTGCGGTTTCTTCATGTTCAAACAAACAACAAAAAACCTTTCTGCATTCTCTTCTGGGTCAAATGACTCCACATATCAACAGGTATTTACTAGCTCTGATCGGCAGCAATGTCAACGCGGAAGGTGGAAGTGCTGATTTCTGCTCCTGTTTTGGCAAGGACATGTCTTGTTTAGAGCTGGACTGATAGAGGAATTTTGAGGCCGATGTCCAGGTCAGACAAAATGTTTGACAAGTTTGACATACATTTAACACCCTACTACTGGTACCACTACTACTACAAATAGTAATAATCCAAGGTCCTTGTGTGTGTGTGTGAGTGCCTCACTGGGTTGAGGGGTTGATCAGTTGAAGTGTTTGTTGATGCCTTATCAAACTATGATGGTCTGTGTCATAAAGCATGAAAGAAACATGAACTCCAGCCTCATGGGGACCAAAGTAACATCCATCATCAACCCCTCCTCCATCCCTAGTGCTTGCATACTTTTCAGCTATGTATATCTCTTTGATCCTGCTGCACAATATTAATACCAGTGTTGGAACTGTGCATGTGGAGGGATAGCTGATCATTACACTATGAGCATTGTTGACCAGGGGCCGTAACAATGATAACTATGACGGCAAATGTGACTGCACTCCTCCATATGTTGCTTTGGTTTGTGTCTTAATATATCTATATATGTTGTGTATGTGTATATACAGACTTGAATTAACATATGTCTTCTGTCTTCAAATGATTCAGGTGACTAAAATAAATGGCAACAGAGGGTTGAGGAGTACCATATATTTCTTTATTTTTAGATAAAACTGAAAATAACACATCAGTGAAGCCTTTTTGAACTATTAGCATCAGCACCAACAATCAGCGGCTATATTCTTCCTCTAGGTTTGTCTGCCTTCTGTTTGGATCTATTTATGTACTCACCAGGGAAATGTTATATCAGCGCTGATCAGTCCCACAAACTGAGGGAGTCGACAGCAGCACTGCAGCATCACATGAGGTTTAACTGTTACTGCACCAGTGGCTGGCCAAATCAACAAATCTGATCTCTGATTAAAAGCCAACATCTGGAGATGGCAGAGCTTGCCAGTATCAGGACATTCACTGGATGTTCTCATGTTGTTTTTTTTTTGTTTAAAAGAAGTCAGAGTTAGGTTTATGTGTCACAGTTAAATTGAACTGACAGACGTATGCAGGTATATACAGGTGCTTAATCAAAACACTGCTTTAAAGGTGCCATGGATTTTTTGTTACATATACTATTTCATTAAATACATGTCAGTGGGATTAATGAAAGGTTAATGCTACACTGCTTTGTGGTGCAATGTATTATAATGTTGTGGCTCACATCTAGCCTGCAAACATTGCAGCCATGTGGTTGATATGTCAGTCCTTGTGAGCAGATTTCCCCAGCTTCATTTCCTTGTAAAATGTATTTAATGTTATGAATTCATGTGAAACTTTACCATTTTATGCCATGTCCAGCTAAATGTAACACAAGTTAAGCACATACAAAATTGAAAACAGAACAACTTGGTGTCAGAGGGCTTGAACCTCAGACTCCCTGCATTGGATGCTTGTCCACTGTTACCCACCCTCATATGTACTCAGACTTTTGCAGCTTTATTTGTCCCACATTTAGAAGACATCGGGCAATACCATCAAAAGTTCTGTTTGCAGAAACGTAACCATGTGTCGTATCTGTTGGATGTGTTATCCAGCAAATCTGGTGTTTGTTTGTGAGAACATGTTAAAGTTGATATTACTTTTATTTGTTTTGAAAAGCTGAACTTAATTAAACTTAATTTCAGTGTGCGTTTCAAAAATGTTTGGGGGATTGGCAGATGTTTCACTAGATAAAATAACTGATGTTGTAGTGATGATTTAAGTTTAATAGTCCACTGTGTCGGAGGTAGTGTGATATCCTTTCAGTCCTCCAAGGGCCTGAATGGAATATACTGGGACATTTGTCTGTATGAATATTACATTTCTCTCCTTAAGTCCAATGGTAAATTATTGAGGAGAATGCACTCTGGAAAACAGTCTTTGAAAGGTGTTCTCATAGATTCTGCAAATTCAATTTCTTCTGGGTCTTGCTTTTTTCTTTTGGTGTAAAAAAAGACCTCTGCATGAGCTTGAGAGATGGAAAGCGTGGTGGAATTCCTCCCTGCTGGCTGCAGCACAGGACGACTCGTCTGTCTGCAGAAGCAACAGATGGCCGTGGTCTTGTGTTGCTAGGAAACTGGTAATCAAATACTTTAATTCAGATTGATTTGGGAATCTGAGGTTTATTAAAAGCAGGGTGAAGTCTTTTGTTATTCAGATGGCAAGATGTCTTATTTCTCCTTATTTTGGTTTGTAAATATTTGATTGCTCCCAGACACCAGATATGGACTTGGCATTGTACTCCGGACAGGCTGTGGTTATATCTGCAGAAAGCTGTTAATGTAAATAATTGATAATGTCACACTTTGGGTCATGAAAGGAACAGTGATAAAAGCAAATATATCTGCTATACTTGCTGTTAAATTTGAACCATTGGTGACGTTGGTTCACTGACAACTGGTAGAAAATCCTTTTTAATCATTATGTTTTAGTCTCTAGACTCAAAAAGGGGAAAAACCAATTAAGGGAAAATAACTAAATTATTGATTAAAATGAGCAGATGTGCAGGCTATAATATTTTTATTCCGATGCACCATTTTCCCAAGTTGACTTCACCAGAAAGCCTAAAGCATTGGCAGAATTTTCATATCTGTTAAAACATCCAGTGTTTTCTTTTTTCCTTTTCTCTTTAAGCTAGCGTAGCTAAAATTGTACATGTCATATTTATACAATGACAAAAAAACAAATGAAAGATGTAAGCCGTGAGATACAGATTCATCTCTTGTGCTATCTGTGGGTGAAATCTGAACCCTGAACTATGAATGAGTTCCTCGGCCACTGTGGAATAAGTGCTGTGATTTTAGCCTCACCTGGGACGTTCCACTGCTTTTCATTAAAAATGTTGATAAACCTTTATGACCATCATCACATGTAGTTTACACTGCAAGAAATGTTTTTTTTTCTTTTTATGTTTAGTTGTCACTTTCTCCTTTGTTTAAACTGTATTTTTTAAGTTTGTTGTAAACTTCACATCCTTTGTGCCTGTGACACAGTTGGTGCTCATTTGACAGAATTTCATGCAGCTGTTGGCAGCTTCTCCTCCTTCATTCATGCCAGCTGGAGCAGCCTGCAGGCCATGCTTTCTCCTCTTTTTTTCCCTTCTGAAACAGTTTATGTGTCTTTAAGTTTGGCTTATGATGTGAGTTGTTGCAAGAATCATGAAAATAGCTTTCTCCAACTGGGAGTTAGAAAGAGTGAATTTGGCAGTAGGACACCCAAGTTGTTTAAAAGCACTCCCTCCTCCACTCTGTTCTTCTCTTTCTTCGTGTTTCCTCTGTCCTAACCTCAAAGACATTGATTTGACTGCAGGCTATGTTTAGCATACACTGCAGCATCATTCAGTAATGTTATTCTATAATTAGAAACTGTAGTAGTGCACTCATTCCCCCTCTTTATCCCATTCTGGTTGCTGTTCACCTGGTCTGAGGATATTAGCTGTATTTTTCTACCATATGGCCACCTGACATATAATAAGCTCTACAATATATTCAGGTGTTGCAGCGCATTAATTACCTTGTTGTTCCATGAGAACGGATTGTTTCCACAAAAGGCTTAATTGTAAGATGTCCAGCTTGAAGTTTGAGTCTAGAGTATAAGCTTTACATACCGATGTGTGTCTCTGACCAATCTGACGTTTTTTTGGCCAGACTCAAATAATTTTCTACATATACATGTTGACAAACATGACAGCATGTTTCAACAAACGTTCAACTCATAACTGGCATAAAGATGAAAAGTAGCTGAACTTGCCAGTTCTCAAACTTCTCAAAAATCCCAGCTGAGGTAGCTGTGACTGCACCATACTAACAGACATGTATAGGGCTGCCCACGAAGGCCAAATGTGGCCCTGCCTTCTTTTTGTTTTGGTATTTAAACAAGCTCATGGTTATGCTTAAACTTATAAAATAAAGAAACACAGATTGGGACAGTGGTGCTCAGGCTGATTCTGACTACAGCAGGATTCTGTCTAATGCAGCTATAGAGTCTTGAGATAATAATATTGGTTGCCTAACTGAGGTTTAGTTTTTGGCCCTCCATCCATATTCATTTTTCTAGCTTTGCATAGTAAAGAAATTGGGGTGTCTTCTGCATGTTTCTGCTGTTGTCATATAGAGGCTTTAATATGTTTATTGGAGTCAGTGTAGCTGAGGTCATTTCCAGTAAGTGCACAATCTGCTGTGTTTGTTTAGAAACAAAACTAGTGTTTTACTGTTTTGTAAGATTAGTAAGATTTAGCCATAATTACATTTAATGTATTTGACTTGTTTTTTTGTTGATACATATAAACATTCGTGTAACTTGCTGTACATTATTTAGAAATAAAACTCTGTGCTGCATCTCCCTTTGGATGTGTTTGCATAGCGATTTAAATGCTGGTATTTAGACGTAATGTAATGGAGACACAGTTGACACAAAAGCACTTTATAAATTGACAAGGAAGCACTTAAACATTCATGGAGAAAATCTTTGTTTGTATTAGTTGTTGTTTAGTTGCTGGTAAGATCCTCCCACTTCCCTCCCTCAGCCACCACTTGCATCATTATACCATTCAGCTCTGCTGCTGGTATTAAGGGGGGGCCGAGCCAGCCCCTTTGGAATCCTTCAATGGCCATTATTAGTATTCTGTGGGGAAATAAAAGAACCCATCTGTGGAGGTGGTGATGAGGGGGTGACAGGAGGACAGGAGGAGGAGGGAGGGGGCATCCCCTGAGAGACCAAGGGATTAACCACTGACACATGGAGCCTGCTAATAAGGAGGCTTAGAGAGGTCCATCTATAGGATAAGTGCATATACATGTAACACACACCAGTCACTCACACGCACACACAGTTTTATAAGCGTCAGCAGTGTAATTCATTTGCTCAAAGGGTCTCCATGTCTCAAACTCCAGGCAGACACACACACACACACACACACAGTTGCATCTTTATTAAATTTGTAGTAGGGCCACATCTGGTCACATACACCCAGAGAACAAAAGGGAGAAGCAATGGGGGGAGAAAAAAAAAGCCCAGCGTCAGATATGGAGATTTCATTCCATGTATTAATGTGCATGTGCACGCGCCAAGCATCTGTCACGTTTAATTGGAGGGTGTCAGGTGCGGACATGGGGGCCAGATTCAGTCCACCCACAACATGAATTGTCTGCTCCTGTGACTGGTAGAATCTGTGTGTCAACATCTAAATTTATTACTGGGCTGACCCAGAGGTTTGGGAAAGATGACTGCCTGATGGGGGATGAATGACTCTCAAGATTGCCGTGAATCACGTCGCATCACCCACACACGAGTGGCTCATCTGCAGCGGCCTCACCGTTGCTATTGTCGATTTAATCAGAATTCATTGATTGTTCAGAGCTTTCCTCCTGGGAGGTCTGCTGAGTCGAAATGTTGTCCTTAATGCCCGTTTTAGGTAGATGTGTTTACACTTGAGTTAATGGAGCGTCTTTGTTAAAGCAGTAAAGCGGGACATGTTTGTTTGGCTGTCCAAATTATCTCATCACCATGTGTGACACACACACAAGACCCAGGAGCATGAACATGAGACCCTTCCTCTCATGAGACGTACCTGTCACTCCTGCCACGCACAAGCCCTCAAGAGTCTCCAGTCCTGCTTGACAAGAGACAACCCCCCCCCTCCTTTGGAAGGAAGCTTTTGACACTTTTACAGTAGTTTTGTTTGTAAAGACAGCAATTGTCTTGTGTCTGAAGTTCCACTTTCTGCTTTACCACACTGCTCATGAATGCTTGCTGACATGAGGAAAAGTACCGCTCATTACCTTCAGTTTTTATTCACGCAAGCAAGGTAATGTGTCACACGGGTTGATGAGACTTCTCGAAGTGGGAATTTACTCAAGGGGGCGAGGCAATTAACTTGGATGCAGAACAGGCTCCACAACAGCACAAAGAGTTTTGCTTCCCTCAGTCTTTCTGTCTAACCTAAATTTAACTTAAATGACAATATAGTTTAGAGTGTGGGGATGGAAATAGATCCCTGGGACTGGAGGAAAGACAAGGTAATGTAATGTCATTCACCACAAATCAGGTCTCGCTGGCTTCCTGAGATCCAGAAATAGAATTTTGCTGACAGAGGAAGTTGTTGCAACCAAAGATCGATACACTCTCACTCGCCCCCATGCTTTGAACCTAAGGCATTTTTCTATGCTCTGCATTTTGTTTTCCCTGTTCCTGTCTGGCTTAAGAGATGCTGGTTTTTACTCTAACAGTTTACTAGTGAAAGTCTGTGGTGCCTGCAGAGTCAGCTTACTGTGAAATTATGCAGACTAAGGGCTCAGTCACTCAGGAAACATTAGTGTTTAAATGTTTAAACGTAGAGCTGTGAGAAGGTGGTGGCTTGTTTGTCCAACTTTGAAATGCCTCAATCTGTTTTTGCTTTTACCAGAATATTTCCTTAGCCATAAATATAACATAGCTGCCAAATATTGAAGATAGATATATTTCACATATTGATATTTATTGCACTATAGTCTACATGTCATACCTATGGGACTGATGTGGACAATAAACTGACTAGCTTACCATTGCAAATTGCTTGAGCTAATGTTATCTCGTGTGGCTAAGTTACAATTAGCAGGCTGAGCTGGCTTTGCTCGCTAATTGGATAATTAAGTGCGAGTGCGAACAAGGTTCTGTAATTCTCTTGGTGGCTCGAGGTCTCTGTTAATGATGGTTTTGATGATTACATTTGGACTGTTAATGATAGCTTGATGAGGAAAAAATGCTAGTTTTACAATTAAATATTTCATCCCTCAGATTCAGAGCTGTAGAATAGTGGACAGGACCTGGACCCAGCAGACTGGGCATTGTGTGAGGCGGACAGTCTTCCAACCTCCCTGTTTTGACTGTTTTTTTAAGAAACACATGAATATGTAGAAATAAGTTACCTGTGAATATACATCACGAAGTGTGACCAAAGTGCGTCCTTCATGCTTGGTGATACATTTTTGTTAAGTACAGTACACATATATACTTTGTGCAATAGGGGAGTGCAATCTTGACGTCTGGTGGTGGAGTTGTGACAGCTATAAGTTATTTATTTATAGTAGTGAGTCATGCTGGGTGTTGATTCATAAAATTCTATACTTCCATTTCTTTCAGTGATGTAGTGAAAAGGATGATTTGAGTGTGCACCGAGGGTTTAAAGCTGCAAATAAATGTCCTAAATGAACAGATAGATGGCATCTGTCTGGCAGAGCGCTGAGTTTTACACTCTGAGTCAAACACTAATGATTTTGCCTTGTGCCAGCATGCGGCAGTCAGTCTTTCCCCATATGGCTCTGAACATGCTCACAAGCTGCTGTCAGTCAGTGACGATACCTCCCACACCAAACAGTGGAAGTGATATGGGGCCGCACGTCCAGCAAAACAGCAGCAGATGGTGAGAATTCTGGATCTGCGGGCCTTTGTGATGGACACCTCTGAGAGTCGACTGAGTGACAGCTGTTTCTCAGTACGTGTCCAGTTATTGTGCAATCAGTCGTGGATCAGGGAAATGACCTGGAGGGTGGATTGGCAGGGGGTTTGGCACAAAACGCTTAATCACAGATGTGATGTCATCAACATGCACCCTTAGGCGTATCATTAGCTGATAATGACGTAGAGGTAAATAATGTTTTAGAGAACCATGTGGTGTATCATGAAAATAAGAACATCTATGGATATAAGGTGCTGTGGATCTTTGAGGTGTTCAAAGCACTGCCTCTAAAAATAAACTCATTATTTCTGTTGTTTTTCTGTCGCTTAATAAAGCAGAGTTTGTCATAATTGTTTCTTAAAATAGGTATGTAGTGTATGAGGCATTTCCAAGCAGCCTGAACTCAGGTTGTAGTCATAGCTACAAGAGGCATGAACCTTACAGTATATCCTACTATAGCTGAGGGATGGAGCCTCAAATTCATTATTGATTTTTAGAGATCGACAGTTAAATTATTTTACTCAAGGTCAGGATACAGATGTGGAGTAAAAGATGCCTGCATGAATCAGAATCGATCTAGATGACAAAATCTGGTGTCTAAGTACACATGTTTTTAGAATAGATACTTGTAATGTTAGTAGAACCAAGTTTTTTCTCTCTTATTTTCTTGAAATGTCTTTTGTTGTAAATTGAGACATGTCCTTGGAACGGACTCTCAACAGTACATATATGACTATGACTATTATTTGTGGAATGATTCAATCACAGGATTTTTACTGATTCTTACCAGACAGTGTTATAGTAATAGTAATAACAACATGATAAAATAATAAAGGCAGAAAACCCCATGGATGTATGTGGTTCTTTTGGATGTTTTTGGACAGAAGTAGTGATCTAACTTCAAAAGCTGAGGTGTTTTTTGGTTGTGATATGTTGTTCTGTAAACCCAATACCTAGTGCTGTGTTCATATGTGCCTCCACTTGGCTCAACGGTAGTCAATGAAATTACAATAGGGTGATTATAGGCTGTGTGTTTGTTTGTATTTGTACACATCTCTGGTGCCTAGCAGTCATTGTCGTGTTGTTTTCACTGCATTTCTCAGTAATCACTGTGCCAGCACGCTGATATCACTGAACTGGCAGCAGCCGCCAAACCTCCAAACAAACAGGCATGAGCTGTTCCACTGCGGCGACAAATAACAGAACAACAGAAGTTAACACAGTGCCTCCGTGACCATGTCAGAGCAGACAAGAATATCTGCAGTGTTTTGTGTAGGCACTATTTTTTTTGCATCTATTAGGTTTCATGGCGGGCAGATGGACCAATGAAAGAGTTCTGTATTGACAGTGAATTCTTACAGTATTGAGTTTAGATCTAATAAGATGTGATCCATTACAGTTGCCGATCAAGTACAATACCTAACATAAACCTATGCTTGTCCGGAAGAACATGACACAAGGTTCTATAAGTCAACTGTTAGGTTTAAGTAGCATCATCCTCCTGTGTGAGCAGGTGCATGTAAAAAAGATTTGATGTTGCAAATGGTAGATGTTCACTGTGTAACAAGTGTATGTTTTCACTCAAACATAACAAATCAGACACTTTTTTTTCAACACAAGAAAATATGACAGACCTAAATAGAGGTCCACAAGATTTGATTCAGCAAGATTTGATGATGTAGCATCTTCAAACACGGAGCCTTGAAATGACCCCTTATTGACGTTGAGAAACATGTGAAGTTGAACACCAGGATGAAACAAGTGTTTTAGAGTCTTAAGGGAAGTATAGTTCCAGATGGAAGTGTAACCCAAGTCTTAGTTGAAAGATGTTTAAGTGATCTCCTCTTGACAGACAGACAGACAGTGGAGGTTATTGCATATAGGCTGAATTATCATCTATCTGCCATGAATTACTGTGAACATGGTTGTTTCTGCAGTGTGTCATTCAATGGCACAAAAGAAAATCCCCGATGGGAAGAGTCATGTAGGAGGGGAACCCTTCCAACAAATGGAGGAGAGAAAAAACAAAAAAGAGAGAAATGGTGGGAGACACAGGCACAGGCTGTTTCTGTACTATGCGATTCGGATGCTGTGCCCCAGGGAGTGCAGGATGTCGCTCACAGGTGTGAATGAAGATCCTGGTTGGTTGCCTCACCTCCCTATGTTTCCCACTCACACCCCTTTCCTCATCACACAGCTTCACTTTTTATAGAGCTGCCACTGACAATTCCCGAAGAGTTATGTGTTGCTCGGTGACAGGCAGTTCTTTTTGTTTTGAATACGTGTGAGAAGACAGGGAAAAGCCTGTGCCTGCTTTGAGCCTCTGCCCCACTAAGGGAACACTTACCCTTTTGGTGTTCATATGAGGATTAGGATGAAGCGATCTCCAGAATCTGTGTATGTGAAAGGAATTTCTGGAAGTATGAGAAGTTTATATGAGTGGAAAAAGATGCTTTTTTTGCAAAAGTGACACATAAATGTTGAAACAAGAAACTGTTCCCATTATAAACAAAAGACGCAGAGATAGCATTGGTGTGTGGATGTGGCCTTTTATAGGCTGTAAATCAGAGAAAATGGGACTTTGCAGTTTCTCTTCTCTGCAACTTTTTCTTCAAACATGTTGTTTTTCAATGTCCAAAAAAACTTGTTTTGTCTGGAGTTGTGCTATTTAATGCCTCTCTGTTATACAGTCTATGCTTTGCTGGCAAAGTACTGAAGCATTTCCCATCACACATGCACACCGTTGCAGACACGCATTTTTGTGTTCATTAAAAGGAAAAAAGAAACCTAACATAATTCACAAGCTGTGAAGTCTGAAACTGACAAGCGTCTCTGTGCTCTCAACTGTTCTCCATTCATTAACATGCATCTCATTCAGGAAATCCATCACAACTTTAAAGAAGTGCAATTGAATGATGTGGAATGGGTTCAACAGTGGGAGTCTGAAGGGGAAAGGAGTAATAGATTGTCTTTTTCCTTCATTTGGAGGCAGGTGGGAGAGATAGGAAGGAGAATTAAGAGCATGAACATGTTACTTCTGGCAGACTTCACACTGAGTTTTCACGCTTCTCTCTGCTCCAGCAATGATACATTATTCAGTGTTTGCACAGCCTCACCCAAAACAGAATGGGTCCTGCGCTTGTATGAGCTCTCGGCGAAATAAAAGACAAATTGAAAGCCGGACAGTGTCTGTTTGTTCACCTGACACTGATCTCTGAGGGTCAGTGTGTATGTGTGGGTTGACCCCGTCTTCAACAGCTAAACATTACCTTGTAGTTGTACAGACAACTACATAAAACATAAGCCCTAGTACAGTCAAATCATCACAAACACCAATAGGTTCAAAAGGCAGCAGGGCCACCCACTGTGACACACCCCCACGGCCACTGTTTTTAACAGAAACACAGAGAAGCACGTGGGACCCAACAGTTCTCTGTTCGAGAAGCACACTAGGAGAAGGCGGCTTTAAAGAAATTTGTTTCATCTTAACGCAGAGCCACAAACTCTGGGGATTTTGCCAGTTAAGTAGCTCTAACTAATAGGAATGGGAGTTCTGAGCAAAAGCCTGTTAAAAAAAAATATGTGCCAACAAATTAGGGTTCACACTGTCGTAATGGACTTACATAGGAGAAAGGAGGAAAATGTGCAAATACTACTTAACCAAGGGGACTTTTTGCAAGATGCTCCCTGTGTTCATGTCTGAGCTTTGACTGTAAAGGATCAGGCTTCAGGGCAACTTTTTTTTTTTAGAGTTTTCTGTAGAGATCATGACAAATGTGTTTTTGTGTTGTTAGGGAACCCCACATCTGTGTAGACTGTAGCAAAGCAACATGACAACCAAAGACTTTAAGCTGATATGGCTATTTTATTTCTTCAGCAAACTTCGTAAAGCTGCTGTCATCAATATTTTTATATTAAAAATGGACGAAAGCATGATGTAATGTGAAAGGAGCCTCTTGTGGTGGCAAACATACAGACATTTATTGCTCAACTCCGCAGATTCTCTCTGCTCCAGAGAGGCTTTTTTCGCCAACACAGCCATAAAGAGCAGAATAGGGTGAATGCTAACAACATATATGATTGTTTTAAGGTGGTATATCATAACTTATGGACAGGTGATGTAGTTTAAAGAACCACTTATTCTGCTTTGTGGAGGGGTGGATGGCACCATAATTAAACTATGAGACATTTACACTGAAGACAAGGCTTTATATCTTCTGTTGGACCATTTTTAACTGTTTATCAGATCAATATCAATATTAGACACACAATACAACGCAAACTTTCAACTGCAACAAGCTTCTTTGCTTTTTTCTTGGCTACCATGGGTACAGCTTCATAGAATAACCAAAAAACCCGGCTCAAATTTCTTACCACTGTGTTGACATAGAGTTCTTTTGGTCACAGAAAAGCTCTGGGTAGTGTTTTATCCCAGCAGAATCCTTTCTGAAAAGTTTTTTAACAAGAAGCACTCAGAGCATAAAAAACAGAGCACTCAAAAAAGAGCCTGAGAAAAGGTTATATGGACACTCAGCCTTAATGACTAAAGCTGATATAGCATAGAAAAGGGACATTTTTGTTACAAGTTGGTGGGGACTAGCAGCAAAGTTGATCAGTGGACCCATTAATGTGGACGGAGGCTTGACTCCAGATGTTGCTCCAGCTCTGCTTTTGGCTGTATTTGTTGTCTTACCTTGCTGTCCCAGTGGGATTAAAAGCTGTTTTTGCTAGATTCATTTTCTATTATTACATAGGAGTTTGGTCTTTGACAACAATGCATGTTTTTTGAGCGGTTTTTGTTATAGTTTCTTCTGCCTGATGAAAAAAAATACGCATAGTCTTAGCAGATGAACACTATGACATCTAGAGCCACAGAGCCAGAATGGCTTAAAGATGCACATCATATTCTAACGTAACTCTAAGGCACACACAGATGTACAGTACACTAGCTGAGAAAATTACATTTGAGATGGTCATTTTCCTTCCTGGCCAAATAGCCTCATAATAAATGATGGATTGCTTTGGTCACCCATGATTACTCAAGCAGTACAGGTAAAGTGTTTCCCTCTGAGCCACAAGCAACTCTTGATCAGTGGTCCATGTCTGCTAACGCTCGCCCACACCTCCTGTTTTCATCCTCCCTGTCTCTCTCTCTCTGTTACATTGCTCCCAGGAGGACGGCTGTTCACCGCAGACTGCCTCCTGCTCAATGGTAGATGTGACAGAGCCTACCACAAGATGAGATTGAAGGGAGAAGGAGTGGGGGGTCGGGGGTTCTTCTCTGTCACTGCCACAATCAAGGGTTCCATTGCAGGCATGACCAGACTGTCCCCTCCAAACGTGACCACTGAATGATTCATGAACTGAAAGGCAAAAAGGAGGGGAGGGGCTGAGTGGGGTTGTTGCATCATTGCTGTGTCTGGGCCTCCCTTGTGAGTTCTGTATTCTTAACCCTGACACGCAAGGAGGGGGGAATGGGGGGTTGGGGGGGACTGTAGGTAAATAAGCACACACAGTAAACAAAAGGAAGCGTTGCATGCATACACATTTCTCGTTTCACATGCTCATCAAACAAGGTGACAAAGAAAGGCGGGTGTGGCACTCAAGGGTGTTTTTGTGTGAATCCGCACTGGAAAAGCCCTGAACACAAACTCCCCTTTCTTGCTAACACCTAATACATGATTAAGATGTGTCTAGAGGGCAGAGGAAAGAACTGGGTGTGATTCCAAACTGTGAACTATATTCAGGATCTCCTTCCAGTTCCCGTCCAACAAAACAACAACCCAGAGACACAACTTCTTTTCAAAAAATAGGATCAATTGTAGAAACGGCTCAAAGACACTAATGGAGAGATGAGAAGTGGAGTGATGCGTACCACAGAGAAGGAGTCAGATGATGCACTGCTATGAGGAAGGAGGAGTCATCTTTTATTGATTAAGGCATTAATGTACATTATGTACAAATTGGTTAGGGTGGCCCCTCATGTGAAGCCTACCGCTGTGAAAACAAATTGGAGCCTTTCTCTCAGTATCCACTTGTGGGTGTATGAAGGCTTGACTATCAAATGAAATTTATTTATGATTGCATTTGTCATTTGGTCTGTAAGGAGAACTGTTGGACTCTCTGTTTGTCCAGAGAATTAAGCCTGCTTTTCTTTCCGACAGCTGAAGTGTGGGAAGGGAAGAAGAGGTATAAATAAAGAATGGAAACGTACTGTATATATCACACAGGTAGCTCAAACTATGACAATCGACAATCTGTCAACCTTTTCATAGCAACTGGGTAACTCCCATGAATCCACATCCTGAGGGAGGAAACGAAGACGTATTTCTCAGAATGTGATCGTGTGGCGCTCTCTCATTGCAAACGTTGAATTTAATTTATCATATCTGACACCTGTGCCTCTTCTGTTGGTTTTATCACAGCGTGTGTGTGTCTGTGTTTCTGCATGCAGTGTGTGCACACAAATGTAAAGTGCAAGGCAGAAGCCCCCATTCCATCGCATAGCCCGCTCAAGGTCTGCACACAAATACCCCAAAATACCCCTATCAAAGACACACACAATCCTCCCACACTCACTCACACACACATAAAAACACACTTGACACATGCGTATACACCACCATGTCCCTTTGTGGACCGTTGCCATGCAACATTTCTCTGATTGGGTTAGTTGAGCTCTGGTGCATGTACGCACACACACACAAACGCACACACTTCTGCTGGCTGATGAGGATCAGATCACACACACAATCCTTTGCCACACCCATCCTCCTCTCCTGTGGGACACAGCTGCACTTCCAAGGCCAAGGATAGATCTAGAAGAGAGAGATGCACTGCTCCAACAGTAGGGAAGCTCTCTCTCTCTCTCTCTCCCTTTCTCAACCCTGCTCAGTCCTGAGTTGAGGCTTTTCGTTGAGGACCTCCTTGAAGATGGTTCTTCAGGTTCACAGCTTCCCTTTAAATCCTTAAACACACCCAGAAATGTCATAAATTGGTGAGGATTGATCAGTAAAGGGCGCCTCAATCTCCTTTTTGCTTGTGATACAATTCCTTATGAGACACCAGTGTTTTTTTATATTTGCTATTTCTGTTGGTGTGACTTTGGGAAGATAACTTGACAGGACTTGAGGAGGTGCTGTGGTCGCTGGAGAATGTCTCATCTATTTTCTGCAACATATGACTCGGTGTTTGTGTTATAGGAGAAGATCTACACTTGGAGAGACATGTGACTCTTAAACTAACTTTTAAAGCTTTATTCTAATGTCACTAATGTAAAAGACAGTCCGCCTGTGCTGACAGTCTGTGTTTCACAGCATACCTTAACGAAATGATGTATTTCAAAGATTAGACATTGATTAGAAAATTTTGTTGTTTACAAAAATTTATTCATACAAATCTTACAACACTTTTCATAACATTGAGAAACGTAAAACCCCATATAAGGACTCCTGTGTGTATAACGATGTCACTTGTACTAAGGTTCACTTTTAAAACACAATGTTTTTCAGATAGATAATAGGTTAAACATTGAAGTAAGGCGTTTGGCGCTTTCAGAAATATCAACAACAGGCATTTTCTATGTGAACATCTGAACATCTCTGTTATGTTCTGACACCCTTTTTTATTCTAGATAGTGATGCACATAGTATAAAGAATATGTAGGGGCTATTTTCTGATTAATAAATTACCGACCAATATCAAAACACCTCATGATCAACAATTACAAACACTGGCCATATTTCACGACTCTCACAGACACTGAACACCCCAAACCCATGCACACACACACACATTGCCTGCTCCATCAACATATACATTCTATTCTTTTTTTCTTCTTTTTTTTTTTTTTTAAACTCATTAAATCATTGGCCATGCTTTAAAAGAAAGCCTAATTCTACTACTTTTGGGGCAGACTAAGCAGAGTAAAAGGAAGTTTCAATGTAAGCTAATGGACTGCAGCATTGTAGGGCCACTAGAATTGCCATCTGTCACTTGTGGCGAATTTTTTTGTTTTTTATTTATTATTTTTTTTTAATTTTTATATTTTTTTTACTCATGTCAAAGCAAGGCACCAAAGCCAACAAAAAAGCTGTTTCCAACCTCCACATGCACTTTCAGCCACTCGTCAACACACAAACAATTAAACTGCAGGCGCACGCTCACACAAACTAAACACAGATTCAACACAGACACAGTTCACACGAAGCCTGTAGGAGAAAGCCAATTTGAAGAAAGAGTGTCTTGATAGTTTCTGTTGGGAGCACCGGCCACTGATTAGATTGCAAGGGTGCATAAAGCTGTATTTGCATAACATTGAATAAATACATATCTCTCGAATAAAAGTCAGAGGGAATATCCCTCTGCTGGAGGGCAGAATTTCATTCACCTCTGTTCTAGAGGAGGAGGGGGTGGGTGCTCAGAGTGGCAGCGGCCAGCTCGAGCTGTTCATGCTGAAACCAAAGTGAAGGGAATTCAACATCTGATCTGTTTTTTATCAGACTCATTGACCCCGATCTCACTGTGGTGCTATCACCTCTTCTTTGCTTCTACATTGGCAACTCTGGCTGTAACCTCGCGCTTATGCAACAGCCTGCTTTGCTTTTTGCACACACACAAACACACAATCTCTCTTCCTCTCTTTCTCACCTAACACTCTCCTCATCCTCTTTCTCACATCCTCGCTGCACATTACACATCTAACAAAGATCTGCTTTGTCTTGAAGCACAGCACTATCAAAATGTAGCATGTCGATCTAGAAGCAAAAAGTTTCTTAAAAACTACAACCTGGGACAAAAGCAATCAGCAAAAAGGGGCTTGTCCAGTGTCTCTATGATTTCCACAATGAAAGCAGCAGGTGTAGCAGCAGCAGCAGCACAGCAGCAGAAGGGGGGGGGGGGGGGGGGGGGGGGTTAAAAAAAATCAACAAGTCAGTGCAGTACCAGTTTCTACCACCTCTAGCCCTCCTTGTTCACATCACACAATATCTATGAGAGTGGTGCTGAAATAGGCGACACACCTCCTAGATAACAAAGGAGAAGCACAATGGCATGCAGTTTGGAAGCAAAACAAAAAACTCACTTGTCACATGCACCAAATAAGAGTTAAATATTTTCTAACTCATATGCTACCTTTCCTCTCCTCCTCTCAAAGAGAACCGTTTCATGTCCTACATGTATCTGCTGCCCGAATACAATCAAAACAGTCCCTCTGAATAATTCTGTAGACAAACAATGAGATGTGCTCTGTGTAATTTCTATACTGTACATAATACACACACACACACACTGAACATTCTTTACACAGTCCTGTCAAGCATGATATATCTCCTAAATGACTTTGAGGCAAGTGAGCAAGCAGTGTTTTCCGCATACTGTTAAAACCAGCAACTTGAACGCTTCCTTTTGTCTTTAGTGAAGGCAAAAGATGCCCTTGTGATGAAATTTCTGCTCAAAACAAAAAAAATGTTGATTTTTTTTTCTTCTTTTCCTTTTTTCCCCCCAACCACCAGTTACATAAATGACCATGCCAAGTCAATCCATCAGATAAGAGGCTGTAAAACAAAAGCCATCAGAATTCCCTGGAGGGTGCACCAATCTATACAAACCCACAGAGCTCCCATTAAGAGAGCGTGGAGATGGGTGGACAGGGCAACATCTATCATTTAGGATAAGCCGGATATGCCTCACATAGCATGCTCACTGCTTCTTTGGGCCTGTTTGGAAAACAAACAACACTAAAAAAATAGAACGTTGGTTACAAAAATAAGTATAACATTCAATACTTTGATTGTCTTTTTAAAATCTATTTATTTTCTGCATATGTAGATGACTTTTAAAGATTTCAAGCGCATAACGTTGAAGGTGCACAATTATCTTTTTTTCTGATTTCTTTTTTTTGTATCATTTTGTTTTGTTTTCAACATCTTAACATGAAAATAAAATATTGGTCCACAAAGTATAACTGTGCGGTATCAAGTGCTTTTGTACAAAAAGAAAAAAAAACGATATTATTATTAAAATATTCATTTTAATGGCTTTACTTCATACATAAATACATGTTGAAAGAACACAGGCGCAATCCACTGGTTGGTCAGATATATCTGAATGATTTAACGACTGGATGTATATACACAGGAGGGCAGTTTGGGCGCTTTAACAACGCTACAAATAGGCAAGTCGGCGTCCTTTGTTCCTAACTCTCTGTCTGTACCTTCTACCCAGAACCGCTGCCAGGTATTTCTGCACGGCCATCTGCTTTCTATAGCGACTGTAGCTGTCAGTGAAGATCCCATCTGAATGTCTTTTGGATAAGGGCTCTGACTCGTCCTCCATGCTGTTGTCCTCACTGGGGGAAAAAAACAAAAAGAAAAAATAATATTAGTTAAACTTCTGTGCAGATTTTTCCTCATTTTATGTGACATTTCATCTTTCCATAAAGCAAAGTTTGATTATTAATAATATATTTGTGGGCCCTTTTTCGTTGGAAAGAAAGATTTTAGCGTATTAGAAAACTTATCAATTATTCATTCATAGTCAATTGTGTATTCTGACGCATGATTTTTCATTAGTGTCTGGGCAAACCAAATCGATACTTTGACATATATATATATCTATAAATCGCATAAATAGTCTCAGAAAACGACCCTTAAAATATTAAAGGACACCAATCATGAACGCAGTGCCACGCCACAACGTAAAAAACAGAACCGAAAAGAAAATGTGTAATGAAAATGTCTAGACGGTTTTATGGAGGCGTAACATAATAATAAATAAAGAGTAAAGCACGCACATAAAATGACAAACAGACAAGTGATGTAGCAGCCTGAACTTGTGCAGCGCAGGAACATAAAAAATGATGACTGCAGGTTATAAGAAATGCCCTTACCCTGCACGAATTGTCATCAGAGAATGCAGATAATGTCTCGCTGTTAACTGACCCAGGATCTCTCTCAAGGCTCTATCTAATTCTTCCTCAGCATGCCTTTCTGGTCTGAGATGATAAAATGCCAAAACACATAGATCATCAGTGACTAAAAAAAAAAGCGCAGACAGAATGATAAAAAAAAAGTATCCTAAAAAACGTCCCCTCCCTCCACCCTCCCGCAGCTCCAGGATCACATCAGGTGCATTTAAATAACCTTGTTTTCTATCTGCCGACCTTTTCATCTTGAACATTTTAGGCTACTCGGTATGAAAAGAACACAGAACACAGAATAACATGAGAAACTCTGGGAGAAAACAAAGCAAGCAAACATTATCGCCAAAAAAGTCATTAAAATGGATTCCAGCTGAAAGCTTTTCAAGCCGGGACAACGAAAGCTTTATTTACCTCTTCTCTGGTGGGTAGTATAGAGTGTACGCGTCGTCGTTTAGGGATGGTGGGCTTCGTATAGCAAGCTGGTCGCTATCAAAACCCATGTCGGATAGTGAATTCCCATCCTCATCGAAGGCGTCGTTTTCAAGTCTGCAGAAAGGGAAAGAGGATTCATCACAAATTAGATCTGTGCACAAGTGGGACGCAGCAGTGAAAGAATGCCAAACGTCTGAATCTGATTCGAAATTTTTAGTGGGAGGTTATAACACAGATAAAATGCAAGAGAAAAAAAGCTGAGGGTGTGTGAAAAAACAGAAATAGAATTATTGTTTAAATATTACTTTAAAATAATGATTTAAAATGTATTAAACGTCTTTAAATGTATGTATAATTTTGGGCGTAAATCGAATTATTTCATTCCAACGCAGCCTCATTAATTATTTAAAAATCGAAACAATGGGTGTGAACATGTTCACATTTAGTGTAGGCGTGGTGGCGACAAAAAAAAACATATCAAAAGAATGCTGAAAATAGCATTGTGAAAATTAGAATCAATAAGCACCACGCCCAAATTATGGATATGCTTTTCAGAGGGGGGGAAAACAGAATAAATCTTAAATGCATTGAGCTCTCCCATTCGTTTTGCCTCGCCTCTCCTTGGTGACGCCAGTCCACCGTCATCCCAAGGGCTATCCATTGCATTGACTGCACTCTCATTTTTAATAAGGGGAGTTCTGCGAACCGTCCCAACGGACAGATCCCTGCATGCGTATTCCATAACCATTTTCCACACAGAGACTCATATGTGTGTGTGTTTAAAATAGATTCCTCTTCTTACTCTTCTCTTAATTGAACGCGCACATTGTGTGCGTAATTACGCGCAGCTTTGAAATGAAGTATCCAAATCTAAATCTTTTGATGATTAAGCACAAAGAAATAACAAATAACAGAACAAACAAAGAGTTATGAAGCGTTTACAGTGGATCAATTAGAACATTTGAACACCCACAAAGGACAAACCTACCTAATCTTAGGATAACTTAGTCCGATAGGTGTGCAGAAGACGCTGTAGTGCATTAAGATTCCGTAGATGAGCAAGATTAAAGTCGCTTTACTCGAACTGGCCATGCTGTTAGAAAATGAAAAAACATTAAATAGGTTAGTCACTGCATAAAAACACGATTTCTCTTAGTTTTTCTCACATTTTCACTTGCTTCTACCTTTTAATTACGAACTGAAACAACTTAATCGAACGTTAAAAGCTTAAAATAACTAGATAACCCAATGTGCACCGGCTCAAACCATGTAAAAAGATTTCTTTCTGTTAAATTATCCCATTTCGTAAAAGTTTAACTGCAGTAATCACACACGGATCCTCTGCATGCAGCGCAAAGTAATTTAAAAAATGTACAAATCTTCACGCAGTTGAGACAAAAAGCAGAATCCTTTCCTTCTCCGAGTTTTAATACAGTCCGTAGATAAAGCACATACCTATAGCAGGGGAGCAGGGAGAGCGCTGTGCTGTAGGATGGTGATCCGGGCGCGGCTGTGCTGTTGTGTGTGATGGAGAGACGGTATCTTCTCACGGCACTTCTTTCCTGGCTGAAGCGCCTCCGTCGTTCTCCTTATGTTCCCCTCAGTGCAGCCTATCTCACTTTTATACAACAAATAATAGGACTCAACCAGTCGCACGGGCAAACAAAAACTGTGGGAAAGTGCGCCGTATGTTCGCCTACATATCGTTTCTCCAAACTTTGTCCTGCGCTGTGATTGCCTTGGATTTTTATCCTTGTATCGTAAGCCTTGCCCCCCTCCTCCCTCCAATAAGTCACATTAAGGATGCTATAGACGTCATCAAGTCTTCCTCCCGGAATATAATAGTACAGTTCCTTCCTCATCGATGCATCCGTCAGACTCTCACCCCCCACCTCCCTCCTAAGATGGAAGTTTACTTCCAAACTTTCTTCTTTTTGTAAAAAAAAAAAAAAAGGTTTTAAAAAGGTTGTGACTGCATACATGAATTCAAACGGATCAATTTGTCCCAACCGCAACCGCGACTGCTTTGTCTTTCTCACGTCACCAGTAGGTTCAATTAAGCTTTAATGATTATGACTGAGCTGGGAAATGATCATCTTTGGTTTCAGATGACTGGATGAGGTTTTGATGGAAGGGGGGTGGGGGGGGATCAGACTTCCGCTGACCAAGTTCAAGGCCTCTGGGGATTCGGGAGCTGTCCAGTGCTGAAATAAATCCTCTCAAATTGCGGCTTTCAGACTTTACGGTCACTTTTTTCTAATCATTTCCAATAATTGCTCATTGGACATCGTTGTGGAGGGTGGGTGGTTTCTTAATGGCTGTGCAATGACAGCGATGTGAGGTCTCTCGACCCATCCGTTGGATTGTTGAAGTAAACGAGGCACGTAATCATTTGAACGCGAGCTGGTGACGCAGGATACCTGTTCAGAGAGCTGCGTGGCGTTACACACGACTCACCCACTTTTTCGCCTTTGCTCTGGAATCATTAGAATGTCCTGATTGACACGTCAAATCCAACAAAACATGGAGGAAAGGCCTGTGGCTCTGCTGTTACATATGAATGCGTGTCAATTCAGAAAAAGCTGTGGGCCTTTTACTTTTGTCATGAACACACATTTGGTGCATGTTCTTGACCGCTTTAGCCTGAAGTTACTCTTCAGCTAATGATGAAGTCCATATGTATTCGTGATTTAATTGATAGGCGCACGATGGGCCTGCATCAGACTTTTAATTTGGAGAGGTGACGCCAAAAATCCCAGGCCTCTTACTGGGGCCTCGTTATAGCCACCATGAGGACGGCTCATCTTTTGATTTACCACTGTGCCTCTGAATCAGACCTATAGTCCAGCAACCAATTGAATAGTTTGTCAAAGAGGCGAGAGATTCACGTCAGCGTTTTGTTTACTCTGACGCAATATGACGATCAGAGTCAGTCACGGCCAGAGAGGGCCTATCCACAACTTCTTTTTCACGGCGTGTGATTCCTATAAAGAGCGCAACTTAAACCCCCCATATATGCTTAGACTGGTGCAGACTGCTAATATTAGGCCTGGTATATGCAGGAGGTGAAGGTGCAGCCCTGTGTAGTCTGAGCAAACGGCGCCATCAAGAGGTAAAGAGGAGGAACAGGCTGAGCTTCTCTGCTGTGGCTCATTCATTATCAGGTAACACAGCAGTGTAACCGCAGAACATCCACAGCCCAAAACAACTGGATACATGTTATGCAATCGCCCAATGATAATATATACTGTCTGTTTTTGTTTTGTTCTGTTTTGTAACCCTTCACACAGCTCATTTTATTTTATAATATAAACTTTCAGCAGATTCGTTTGTTAATAAAATGCTTAAATTACGCAATACATGCACAAATAAACAAGAAAGCATGTCTGATAATTACTGTAATTCTTTATTTTGATTATGTCATTTGGAGCTTTCCAACCCACCTGTGTTCCCCCTGCAGATATGTATATCCTTTTTTTGACACTAAAAATTTCAAACCAGACCAAGCTCCAGACATGATGCATTGTTGCATCATGTCTGTAGCCTATTGATAGTGAAAACAGTGTAAAACATATATGAGACAAGAACCTTGAATAGTCAACACGCGTAGATAAAGCACAGATACACTGGCCTGAAAATAAGCAAATGGATCCTGACTTTAATCAAGGAGCAGATGTGGTGATTACTGCAGGTTTTAACAAATAGAGGAGTCGTGTCGCTGTGTGATGTTTTCCCTCTTTGTGTGGGGTTGCTTTTTAGAGACGTCCTCCAGGGGAGTCCTGCAGTGGCGCCTGCGCACTGTGCACTCAGAGTCAGCAGGGGTCAGCAAAACACTTCAGCAAACTCGTAGTAAAGTCTGACTCATTAAACCTGCACTCCTATACCTGGGGTGATTGTTTTTTAAAAAAATAAAATATAACCCTGCTTCAAAGCTGTTATCTCGTATTTTTATGCAGTCGACAGGAAAAACAAACGCTGATTAATAAAGGTTCATTAAATACAGAAATCCTTTTGACCTTTATCAAACCTAGAGGGCGACAAACGCCTGCGCATTGTTAATAAGGTTCAAAGGTTAAAAGACACGATGCAGCACTACTCTTAATTCTTTATAGCTTGTTTTTACATACTGAAAGAGGATAACAGATGTAAACAGCGCTATTTTGATTTGGAGCCAGATGGTGGATTGTCGGCCATATTGGGCACACGGGAAAACCATTCAATAGGACGCGGTGTGGCGTTCATGTGCGATCGGAGATTATACAATCAACCGGCATCCGTGTAAATCTAACTAGCCTATAAAGGAAACAGAAACTCCGTGACAGAGACTTTTTATTTGTTCCGTGTTAGTAAATATTTTTAACCCAATTTTCTTTCAGAACGTCTGTATATACCCTTTCTCCCCTAATTTTATATAGCTACTACTGTATCACAAATTATATTACAACATATCTAAATAACAATAATGATAGTAATTAATGTAATTTTTAGTTATTTTTAAAGGCTGTCAGGCATTACGTAGCTCTGGTTCAGGTGATTTGCTGCACTTCTGTGCAGTTTAATATCTTTGGTGGGAGATAACCAGCTATAGCTCTGTGTAGTATGTTGTGTTTTGTGTCAGTGTTTGTATTAGCAGCTATTTGTATCTGTATACTGTGTAGGCTACTGTAGCTATAATTTCCCATTGCAGGACAAATAAAGGTTTTCTTAATGTTTTATTTAAAATTTTACAGGCCAAACAGTCAGTCGTTAGAATTATTGGTCAGATAAATCAATAAATCCATACATTATTCTTCCCAATGAAAGAGAGGGAATAGACTTTAGTTTAATTGTTCACAAATGTATAACTATAACTGGTCTACAGGTAAACACTGTAGATGAGGAGCAACCGCCTCGATTAGAGGTCGAAAATTGAATGTTCGAGTCTAATCTGCAGCCGTGAACGCACCATGATTCCTTCTTTGGCCTCGTCGGCTCCTCGGTACTAGTCCGGGCTATTGTTGTGTGTCTTTCGGGGCAACCCTGACCTATCAGCGGGCGGTGATTTCTGATATTTTTACTGTTTTTCTCCGCGCTAACTCCGCCATATTTAGCAGCCTTTGTGCTCCGGCGGCGCCTCCTCGCTGTTAAAGGAGAAAAGGGGGGGAACCCAGTGAAGGACTTTGGGCTGGTGAAGTAGTTAATCGGTATGGGACAGACGGAAGACTGAGATTCCACGTTAGATCCTGCTTGTGTCGGCTCTTTCCACTTCTTTGGATTGTCGACGTGAAAAAAAACGTGGGAGACACCAGATCACAGGACGCATGTAGCCGAAGAACAACACTGCTGAAGTCGCTTTTAAGGTAAGAACGGGCTCAGTAGAAGAAATAAAGTCACGTTTTGTGCTGGGAGGTGGAGTGAGCTGGGCCTTGTAGTGTCATGACACTTGGAGAAAGTTGGAAAATGAACAGGAGAGTGTCCTGGGCGAGTTACACTGTGACAATAATCAGGTTCATTGTTAATCCTGAGACATGTTTCCAGCTTTAGGGTCATTTTCTTGTATCATTCATTGGGTAAGAAATACAGCGAGGACAGGCTTCAAACTGTCCTGGAATAAGGTTGGATCGATGTGTTTATCCATGAAACAAACAAAAGAACAAACCAGAGTCAGCTCCTTTGTTGCCTGTAATGCTTTGATTATGTTTTGTGTTGGAGTTCCTTCTACGTTATAAAAGTTTAGCCTTCCTTTCTCTCTCTGCCTCACCCAGTCTCTGCCTGCTCACACACAACCAGCTGCTCTAGGCCTCAGCTGTAAAACACACACACACACACACACACACACACTGAATGATAACGTGTTGTAATTTCACTTCGTGCATGCTTCTATTGGAATGGTGCAGGTTTACTCCCCTGATTTACACACTCCAGTGAGCTGTGTGTAAAAAAATGCATGCTTGTGTTACATTCACTGTCTCTGTCTTATCAGTGTGCTTATATACTCGGGTGCCACAGTAATCCTACTCCATGGTAATCCTTATGTTAGTACAGCCCCAGTTGGTTGGACAGTTGTGTATCCTACACACACACACACACATACTCAGCTGGAAAGGAGAGGGATGTTGGCAGACGACTGAGTAGCACTAACAGGTGGTGCTGGCTGTAGTTCAGGCATCGGGGATCCTCACATACTCCTCAAGTGTTCTCATGGCCCAAATGAGACTCTACATTATCATTACAGT
The DNA here is from genome assembly GCF_900634625.1 of Parambassis ranga. NCBI lineage: Eukaryota > Metazoa > Chordata > Actinopteri > Ambassidae > Parambassis > Parambassis ranga. Next base: position 8,444,445 of record NC_041037.1, on the reverse strand, counting down.
GTGCTGATTAGAAGCTTCCACCCTCTTGTGCCGCAAATGGAAAGGCCAAAGTCATGACTCGCTCAGCGAACTAAACAAATGTTTGTATTTTTCTGATGATGAGTGGAGAATGGTTAGATTTGAGATATTCACGCTCAAGTGAGATGTGGACACAGGGATCAGGAAGTGCTTTTTCTCTTTTATAGTGTGAAGATGGCTCTTTCTCTCTCCCAGCCTCACTCTAGCCATTGACAGACACAGCAGGTGGCCTCAATGGCATGAATGGATTCGGAAGGAAGTTCCTCTCTTTCTGTCCCCCCCTCTTCCTCCTCCTCCTCCTCCTCTTCGCCAGCCTCCTTCACTCACAGTGATTGGCAGAGATGGCTGGCTGCCCTGAAGATAAGACCAAGCTGTGCCTCAGAGAGTGTGCCAGAGCAGTTACTGTGTTATGCTTAAGTAATGGTTAGCAGCCGCCGGTACCTTCTCATCTTCCTATGATTGTGGTCGGAGTTACTTAGCAAATCAGTCAACTTGGCTTTTCAGACTAATGTGCTGGTTTTTATCTGTAGTCTTGATGTTTGCCAGAGCTGTGTCAAGACGTCTCAAAACACAGTCAGTGCAAAACAATGTAGCAACACTGGAAAAATGACAAACTAACTTCTACATGTGATTCATAACACTGTAAAAACTGTTTTCAAAACCAGCAACATTTTTAAATCTAACTCCCATCAGCCTAAACATTTGGCTACTAACAGTAAAAACCTATAAATAACCTGTAGTTTTCTGAAGCGCTGGTGTTGGTCCCTGTGATATGGCATCCGGATGATAAAAACATGGAGTAAACATGTTTGTTTCTTTTGTGAATTTCACCATTTAACACAGGAGTCTGTGGGGATTGAGTTGAGCCAGCCCCTAGAGGCTGCATGGTGAACTGCAGTTTTTAACACCTCAGCATTGGCTTCATGCCTCAGACCTGGAAGTTGCTGTTTGCATTTGGCCCATCCCGCTGCTGGTTGTGTAAATATGTTGTTCCCTCACCCTGTGCAGCAGAGCTGTAGCATGACTGTTACATTACTGCTCACTAAAACACCCTTCCACACCCACTGAGAGTGGGTGGATGTCCCAAACACTTAAATGGACCACCAGAACTACACATGTCCAAACATTTCTGGCTACTGTCCAGGTTTTGTGGTATAAAGGGCGACTACCACAAAACACTCTGAACCTCCTTCCAAATTCTGTCTTAAGAATCTGAACACTCAAGAAGAGAAGACCTGACACATTTTGGTTATTGGGATTTTAATACTTAATACTAACTTTATGCATGGCGTGCTGCTGTGGTGTCTGACTATACATTGTGCCAACAGAGTCTGCGTCATAGGACTGTGCCAAGTGTTCAAAGTTAAGGTTACAGAAGGTAATAGCTCAAGGGTCAGAGGGCCTTATGTGATTAGGTACTATGCTAACTAGGAGTTTTGTCATCAGCTCCTAGTTATTTTACTCTGTGTTTGTTTTTGAAACGGTACTATAAAGCTATCCTCTTGTGAGGTAGCCCATGGACTCTCCTCAGTATAAATACAGTTTGAAATGATGACATACAGTACGTGTTGGAAACTGTTTCTGTTGACTGTTGTTGCATGCCAGCTAGAGAAAAGGTTTCCTGCCTATATAGAGCTGCAGCATTGTTGCGTTGGGCCCTGTGGGAAGCAGCAGCCTGTGTCTGCTTAATCTGACATGGCATCACTGGCAGTCTGGCACTCAGCCTCACATGTCCCATGTCCTTGGAAGGAGTCTGGCTGAATAGTTTGAAGACATGCCAGTGTCTTTTGTAGACTTCTGTATGGTATGTCTGGGTTGAATTGAGTTACTCATAAATTTGTGAGGGAGTATGTGCATAAATGTCATTTGTTTTCTCGTTATATTCAGTGTACCTTTGTACATTTTAACAGGAAACCAACTGACTTAATTCATGACCAGGTAAATGGGTTTATGGGGGTCCCAGGTAACGGCTGTGACACCATGACTCATTTAAATTTCCCCCGTCTCTTGTGCCTTTGTTAATATCTCTTACAAGTCACTGCAGGGCCTGAAGTAAAACCTCTAAAAGACCACTATGCTGCAGTCACCCGATGCCTTTAAACTGCTAGATCTATGGAAACCACCCATCATTGGAACCTCCCCTGCAGGCCTTGTTTCTGAGCTGAACTAAAAAGCTTTAGGGTGGGACTTGCTGCTCTTTAGTCTAACTGAAAGTCGTAGTTACCTTCTGGTGAAACTATCAGGTAAACAAAAGACGAGGTGCCCCTATTTAAAAGAACTAGCAAGGCAGCAGAAACAAGACGAGGAACACTAGAGGAAAAAGGAGACATGAAAAGTTAAAAAGAGAAATGGTAAAGGAGTCAACTGCCTTTTTGTAGCATGTTAAATCTACATGTAATAAATGGGCACTAATTACTAAGTAAAGGGGCATAAATCAAGATAAACATAACCAGGTCAATTAAATACCCAGAGGATCATCAGACACACAACCAGCTCCCAAATGTCAGTCCTTAATAGATAACACAACTTTTACATGCAACATGCAATAGATAGAAGTGCATTGAAGTCAGATAACTGACCCACATCCCTGTATGAGCTGGAGGCACCCAAAGAATGACGCGTTTCTTTCAGCTAATCGTGTAACAGCCTCGTTTAGGAAGAGGACACAATAATCTGCCTGTGATTTAATTTGCCGTGAGCTTGATTTGAGCCGTCATTAGTTTTGGTAGATTTGTCTCACGAGGGGGGGGGGAATACACTGGTGGTAGTTGCTGCACAATTCTCATTCTTTTCACAAAGCTGCATGTTGCAGAGCATTTTGTTTTCTGTAGTCATACCAGCTGTGATTTTAAATTCTTGTCAGTCAATGCATTACTGTGAACACTTTGATGGATTGTTGGCCTTTTGGGCTTCATTGTAACAGTCTCTGCCCTTATTAGCATTTGTGCTGCATGCATAGTGTGGCATGCATGTGTATGTGATTGTATAGTTCAGGGGTTGAGTGTGACGCGCTCTGTGGGGGAGCACCACAAGATACTTTTACTTTATCCATAACAAAAGATGGATGTAAATGACAAAAGGGGAAAGGAGAAGCCTTTCTTCTGTGGCACTAAATGGGGAGAGGTGAGCTCTTTTGCTCAGACCTTTGTGTGGGGATGTGTTTTTTTTTCTTTTACCTTAACAGAAGATTCAAAGTTAGTTGACACCTTAATTTGTACACAACTTCCTTTTGAGAAAAACCAGGTACACTTTTAACATAAGAATATAGGCTCTTTTTTTCCTGCTTTGTTAAATCCAACCTCATGAAAACAAAACCTTAAACTATGACTGTGTGTTAGATATATATTAGAGGGGGGTAACTTTTTATATTCTACTGTCAGGTAACTACAGAGTAAATGTTCTTAGAATCTTCTTTGGTGTCATGTTTACATTGCTGTACTATGAGTAATATATGAGTAATGTGCCTCTTCCCAAGGAAGGCAACAAACACAACTTTGTGGGATTTCTCTAGTAGACTCTAGTTGTCCTTATAATGTTCTGTTGTTTAAACCAGATTCTAAAATGAAAGCTGTTGAACCAGTTTCAATGCAGCAGATCATGTCCGCTCACTCAGGCGTGAGGTGTACAATGGTTCAAAGGTTGTCCATAATAAAGGAAAGGAGGGTATATTTTTTTAACCATATTGTTAACTTTGGCAATGAAAAGAATCCTTAACAGAAAGAGCCTTATCTCACAGTCAATATCCTACAGTTCATGTATGTATTAGCTCCAGCCAGTAGTAGAGGATTTGAAGTGTAGATATCCTCAATAGCCACAATGTTTCTGCTTCCTTTCGGGAGGGCTGTTAGTTTGTGCTAGCATTAGCTTGAAGGTCAGGCACCAAGTGTTTTGGATATTTTGGACAATGCACTGGTTGACACATGTGATGGCTGTGTTTGTGTTGGTTTCTGCTCTGGTACTCTGACTTCTGCTGGATTTTAAGATTAACAAACCAGCACAGCAAGTGTCATCAATGAATGTGACAATTCATTGAAATTGTGCTCAGGCCATAATTTGTGGACTAGTGTTCATGATTTGGACTGATGATTTTATTGACCCTTGTTTTGATGTATGCTCTTCTTGCGCATCAGAGTTGTGTTCCCTCTGTCATTTATGACGTGTTAATCTCTATCTATCCTGTTGTCTGTTTCTGCTTCCACAGCATTAGCTTTCAATCAATACTGTTTGACCAGTGGGAGCGATGTCGATACACCATCCATCTCATATGAATAGATCTGTTGAGTGTTTGCCCTCATTAGGTTCTGTTGCAGTCCTTCACAGTCCAAGGCTGCACTTTACTGAATCCTTCTTTTCACCCAAAGTAGGAAATCATGGTTCCAACAAACTGTGCACCTCATGTCTGTCACGTTTGTTTGTTAATGCTGATTATGTTCTTTGACTTGATTTCTAGATGACTCACAGGGTTAACAGGCCTCCTGTTGTGGGTGGATACGGTGTAGGTTTTACATTTGATATTTGCTCTGAGCATCTTTATGATCGGGCCATCTGTGTTGTGCTGCATATTCCCCCCACAGTCACAGTCAGTCTGCCATTTCCTGCATGTTAGTGAGCACATGTTCATTTATCCATTCACACACAGTGATAAGCACAAGTTTGCAGCACAGATAAGGCTCGTTGACTCTTATTGGATGCTTCTTACTTTACAGGAATTTGATAATGCCACCTTCACTCAAACTCTACCTGCCTTGGAAACGTTTAGTAGCATTACATACTAATTCTATCCCTCTCTGAGCCCGTGCATGTAGCTGAACCTCCAGCGTTATTCCACTCATATCACAGTCATTCACACACGAAAAGTAACTTTACTCAAAACCTTCATAACACCTTCATCTTCATAACAGAGATACAGGAGAGTATAGCACATTAAAAGAGTATGCAATCTTTTTTTCTTCTCTTTTATTTAATACACCTATAAGTGTGTTCCCATGGTTACAGAGACATAATTAGAATGTGGGTTTTGTGATTTGGAAAGCTCTGATTAAGCAGCTTATAAGATAGACACAGTGGACTGTGTGATCATGTTACTGAACAACACAGCTGATCTTCTACAGAAACCTTCTGGTTATTTGACAAAGTCATGTGAAAGCAATTACTTACACTTAAATACACATCACATAGTTTAGAGACAAACGTTGGAAATCTTGAGACTTTTGGACTTTTTTGGCAAATATAAGGGCCAAACAGTGAAATAATCACTTTACTACTTGCATGTTATTCTCCTAAAGAATCATTTATTGGGTTGATCAATACAGCTGTAGGTCACGTATTCATCAAATTCACACAGTTAATAAATCATCAAAACAAAATGTTATCTATGATATGAGTCTGTTTGTATATAATGGTTGCATGGTTCAGTTCTGTCACTGGTGTCCCTTTTATGTATCAGTCTTTAACACTGACCCTGTTGGCCACCGGAGCATAGAAAGCAGTCACCTCCTGTATTCTGCTGCAGCAGCACACACCTCTGTTGCTCCGTTACAAATACCAGTGTGACCTGTCACTGACAGGCACTTGAAACTATGATGCAACGTTCATAAATTCCAGGATGTGAGTCACTGACTCGCGTTCGTGTGTTGTTTTATTTAGTAGATGTACAAATAATTTGACAAACAGGCTAAAGGTCAAAGAAATGGAGCAAAGTGTGCTGTCGGTTAGTGGTACTACACAGGACCTGAAAGCGCTCGGTACTGTGATCATACTGGTGATGTAGACTGGCAAAAAGATCCTCCATATTATCACGACACTCGCATATGGTGCACGGAAAAGACATCAGGTGAACTCTTCTGTTGCATGTGTATTTGGCACGCTTGTGCTGTGGACAGTCTGGCCGGATGACAAAATGTGCCGTGTAATTCCCTGAAGACGTACTTGTGCACGAACTTCGAATACACGATATAAACATTTTACCTTTTTCCTACCTCTTTTTGTTTATCTTTTTTGTTTATGGAGGTCCTTTGCTCTTAGAACTTGTAGCATAGGAATCTCTCACACACTCACCGGGTGTCATATATCAGTAAGCTCAGGAGCGAAAGGCACCAGCTCTTAATGCCAAAGGGCTTTTTTTCTCCTTTCATATCTGTGTCAGCTTAGTGAGGTCTCCGTGGAGAGTTGGCCATGGGCTGTAATAGTTTTAGCTGTGCTGCCTTGATGGGTTTTGTTGGAACTTGTGAAGTCATGTGAGGTCACCGTTTGGCTCAAGTTATGCCCTAAACCGCCAAAATGCTTTAGGCATAGTCTGTACAGTGTAATTGTTTCTCTGCTCTTGTGACAAAGCATCATGTTGGCATCTATGTTTAGTAAAAAATGTACATTTTCATAAGCTGACCCTCAGATCTTCCCTCCCTCTTCTCTGCAGACTTGAAGATGGGTTGCGTCAGGAGTAAAGAGGACAAAGGCCCGGCACTGAAGTACAGACCCGATAACACAAATGCCACATCCATCTCCCAAATGGGCCCTTATGGGCCGGACCCCACCCTGATGGGTCATTCACCAGCTATGAAGACACACAACAACAGCCACACTGCCGGCCTCACGCCTTTTGGTGGAGCATCTTCAGTAATGACGCCCTTCGGCGGAGCCTCCACCTCCTTCACCTCGGTGGCTGTGAGCAGTCCCTTCCCCAGTGTCATCACAGGTTTGTGGATTTTGTATTAAAATGCATTTATAACTCTGAGTTTGAAACATTCATGTAAATCCAGCTCAAACTCTCCAGTGTTTCTTCTTTTTATTCTATTGTTCTTATATGAAAAACGGTGTACAACTTTAGAACAAACTCCGTTAAACATTTGTTATGCAGAGGACGTTATGAGCAGCAGATGTTAATGCAAATTAGACATTTGAGTCAGCCCGAACATCAAGGCTGAACAGAAACCCAAAATAGGTCTATAATATGGGAAGCGGTGCAGCAGGCATGGTCTCTCCACAGCCAAAGAAAACAATTACATGCACTGAATTCAATGGCTTTAGTCATGCATGCTAAAAGTTTTCATTCCCAACAATAGATTGACTTTTTGATAAAGAATGTGACGGTAATGAAAATGACTCCTGGTGACATGAGACATCATCAGTGATTGGAGGGATAAATTATGCTGTAAACATGCACAACAAAGAACCATGCTTCCTCTCAAAACACACAGGGTGGGTAATCTGGCCTGAGACACTGCTGGAGATCTAATCCTGCACGTTCCATTTTCCCCACAAGATAAACACATCACGTCCTTCTGAATTCTGTCATTTATCTACCAAAAAAAACATAGGACATTCATTGGAGTCATTGAGTTTGAGAACAGAAGGAATCCTTTATTATGTGATAAGTTCTTAAAAATGTTACCTTTATTTTTAAATTAACCACAGGAAGTGGGACATTTCAAAAGAAAATAGTTTGTTGTGGTATTAACATGTTTATTAATAGAATGAACCTTTGAATCAAATAACATTTCTTGTCATTTTTTTAGTCATTTAGCTGTGCACACAGCTCAGGATTTTTTTTTCTGCTTTTAGGTGGCGTAACATTTTTTGTGGCTCTGTACGACTACGAGGCGAGGACGTCGGATGATCTGTCGTTTAAAAAGGGGGATCGCTTCCAGATTATCAACAACACGTGAGTACATTTGTTTTTTTATATACTGGCAAACTGCTGTGTGAGTATGGGCGGTGCACATGAGCGTGTGTGTGTGTGTTTAATCCCTCATTGTATTCAGGCCTGATATTAAGGCTGAGGTCTGTCTGGGTTAATGGGTTCCTCTAATGGGCCATCTGTTTAGTTGCCATCGGTTTTCTCCCACCATAAATCATTCCTCCTGTGTAAGGGATCAAATTTGAGTTGGTTTGTAAAACAGGCCTTTCCTCATTTAGAAAAACTCACGGAATAATTGTATGTAAGTATCAATATATCTGTGGATGCTCTCCTTCATCATAGTCATTTCCAAGCGTTAAATCAAGGCAACAATCCTTGAGTCCAGTTGCCTCGATTTAACTCTTGGAATTGTATGTAAGGTCAAACTCAGAATATTGTGGAATTTGTTTACATTCACACCAAAAGCATCAGTTTTAACAACAATGTACATCATTTATAAAAACCAGGCATCATCTAATCTGAGGGAGAAAAAACATTTTTCAGTTCTTCCAGTCATACCTGCTGCTGTAGCCTCATTTCCCCCCAACATGTGCTCAGGTGTAAAAATGGGCAGAGCTCCAAACCCTATTCCTCTCATTCATCACTTCACATCCCGCCACTGTCTGCTCACGCTGCTTGTGCGGTGTTGATACTGCCACCTGCTTGCAGAAAAGAGGTGGAGGGCGGACAGATTGTCTAAAGTTTTTAAAAAACGCCACAGAGCAGACTCTCAGTGTCTCAATTCCTCACATATTACACTTTAAATTTCTTGGCATATTGTGAGGATTCTCTCGCTGTCAATGATACAAATCTCACCTGGTAAACATGTCATATTGGACTTGTGTGCTGTATTGCATGCCTGCATGATAACGTGTAACAGCTGTGATGCTTTTCTTTTTGTGTTTTTTTTTGTTCCACCAATTCAGAGCTTGTATTTTGTGTATTCGGTCATGATTCTGTGTTTCTGTGATTTGTTTTTGATTTCCAATTCACATCTCTGTCTTCAGGGAAGGCGACTGGTGGGAGGCGCGCTCCATCAACACCGGACAGAAAGGTTACATCCCCAGTAACTACGTGGCTCCGGCTGACTCCATACAGGCTGAAGAGTGAGAATTTAAATCTTTTTTGTTTCTCCCCCTTGTTAGTTTTCTAGTTCTTATTCTGCTCAGTGACTTCTCTGATTAAGACAAAATGCTGCCGCTGCGGGTACAGACCCATGGTGTATGCATGAAACCTTGTACTGTCGCAGAAAGGCCGGTGGCGCTCTCATTGCAGTTTATCCGGTGAGATAGAAACGTTGAGGGAACTGTGCTGCTTTTACACAGTTTTGGCCTGGTTTCTCTTTGGCTGACAGCCATTTCTATTAAAGCAGGACGTTCAAGCTACTCAACAAAGACACACACACTAACGCACACTAACACACAAAGGGTGAGGCAGACAGATAACTGTGCCTTTAGTGCGTGCATGCTATCGACAGTTTGGGAGATTTCTCGTTACTCTGGAAAAACAGAGGCATGTGAGGTGAGACAGCGCGGGTTAAACATGACTGGACTTGCTGGGATGTCTTGACGTAGGCGGTGTTCTCTTTTCAAAGAGAGAAGAGACGTTGGATTGTTTACAGCTGGCAGCTAATGTTTTTCTTATTTATAGTAATGAATGTTTTTTAGAAGCTCTTATATATAATGAAACAAACTGAAGACATGCTGCCCAAAGTAAAGTTAATAAGTAGCTCTAATGATAGCAGAGTGGGCTACATTATTTAGACCCAAATTAGATTTTATGATATTTAGCTGACTTTGAAGGTAACAACAGAAGAACCACATAAAATGCCTGATGTTAAATGTCAGCTCAGAAGCATCAAATATATTTCATTACCCAGATGTTTAACTTATGTTGGGTGCATATCTAAATATCCCATTACAATGACGACACTCCTGCTATATGTAATCCTACTGTGGTGGAGCTGCCCCTGTGACTGACTGTTGGACTATCTCTCCTCTGGCAGGTGGTACTTTGGTAAAATGGGCCGCAAAGACGCAGAGCGCCTCTTACTGCTTCCAGGGAACCAGCGGGGCACATTTTTGGTACGAGAGAGTGAGACGACAAAAGGTACAACAACATGATGTCTCCTGATAATTGTATTGTTTTCTAACTTGTAGCGTACCCAAAGTAAGGTCAAATACATGTTGAATAACATTCCTGTCACATTCTGGAAGTTGTTTGGTACTAGACTCTGTGGCTTTTTTAGACCTCAGTTAGCGTGATTGTTGTTTTTTTTTTTTTTCTGCCAAAATGAATTTCAATAAATGTCAACACACCGCGGGTTGATTCTGACAGTCTGTATGCCGTCTTCGCTTCCTTTGTTGTCACACAAAGAACATCTAACCTTCATTTCTGTGAATGTTTAGGTGCCTACTCTCTATCTATCCGTGACTGGGATGATGTGAAGGGAGACAACGTCAAACACTACAAGGTCCGCAAGCTGGACAACGGTGGTTATTACATCACCACACGAGCCCAGTTTGAGATGCTACAGAAGCTGGTGAAGCACTACACAGGTATGCATCCCGTCATCACGACGCACATCTTATTCTCATGCTGGTGGCATTTGCACAAATTGTTGTTTACAACAGCACAGATCTCCAAGGTCAGGCAAACTCATATTTTATAAACCGCCATGGTGTAATTTGGACAAACTTGTTTGTTACAGTCACAGCAGGGTGCTCTTGTCTCTTTTTGAAATGGTTTTTGCATTGTAAGTAGCCCCTGCTCCCTGCTGCGGCTTCATGTTATTTTCAGCCAGTGAATTCAGCACTCACAGCGGAAAATGTATTATTCAGCTGCAGATCTCTTGCTCTGATATGTGTTGAATATGTATGTGTGTTAGAGAGGCTTTTTTTTCTGGATTCTAGATAGCCCGAGCTGGTCCGGTCACAGCTCAGTAATCACCACAGAACCCCCCCCCCCCCAAAAAAAAATACATGTGAGCCTTAAGCCAAAAGCAGCTGGAATACAAAAATGCTGTAATCTACATAATATCTATAATCAGGCAGCTGTCCCTAAAAGTCCCCATACAGTGGGACATACAGTATGTGGACACAGGAGGAGAAAAAGTTACAAACCAGCGGATGTTTTTACATCTTTAACATTTGTTTTCTGGTCTTGTGTTGTCCTCCCCTGTTTTACTTCCACATCACTCATGTAATTCACTCACTGCTGTGTTCTTTATAATTGATGAGTGCTGTCGAGTTAAAGCGCTGCACTCCTCTGTATGCCTCTAAGCAGAGCCTTTTGATCTGCAGGCAGAAGGCAGTAATAAGTGAAAGGTCCAGCAGAAAAACATGGACACGTCTTACCTGTCCTGTGGTCAAATAAAAGCAGACGGTTTTCTGTTGTTTCTCCCATTCTGTGTGCAGCATTCAAACAGGATCAGGCCGTTTGTGCTGCTGTTGTGTTTAAAACTGATAAAACAGTACCTTGTTAACATACAAGTTCTTAATTTTCTGTCCTGTTTTTTTCCTTCTCTGCAGAGCATGCGGATGGTCTGTGCTACAGGCTGACAACTGTGTGTCCCACAGTAAAGCCACAGACTCAGGGACTGGCTAAAGATGCTTGGGAAATCCCGCGAGAGTCCCTCCGACTGGAGGTCAAACTCGGGCAGGGCTGCTTTGGAGAAGTCTGGATGGGTAAGAGACCATGACCGAAACTGTTTTTTGAATGAACGTTAGGCCCAAGAGCCCACTACTTAAAATGTTTTTGGTTAATTTTGTTGTGCAATGGTGCACTTGAATGCGGCATTGAAAAATTCATTTGCTGCCTCTGGAAATAAGTGGTTTAAGAATGATGGTTTTAGAAGAAGAAGAGACAGGAAACAGCTGTTCTGAGCACACAGAGTGAGGGATAAATGTAGCTTGCCTGACTGAAAACCTGCTAGTTGTGGTTTTACAAGAGGTTTGATGCTGGAAGTATTTCCTGCCCCTGGAGTAATAGCTTTTCAGCAATACAAGCAAACAAAGAGCTGGAAACCTCAGAGTTGATGGGAAGCTGATCATTAAAATGGTTTGTGAATCAATAGATTCAAGATTCAAGAATTTTTTTGTCGAATGCACAGCACTTTACAGTCACTTCACATGACTTTGTACAACTAAACTAAGATAAAAAAACAGTAGACTTATTTTAGGCATAAGAATAAAATAAAATAAGCAAAATGTGCAGTTCTGTGAGAAAATAAAATACCGTAAACAAAGTCAATGTCCGGAGCTCCTCGCAAACACATGGGGTGCCATGACGCAATGTATTATGCAGTTTATATTTCTATTTCTATTTCTATTTTCTTTATCAGATGTAGATGCGTTAGTCCTCCATCACTACATCCAGCTGTTTTGCAGACATGCAGTACTTCCTGAGTCGACAATAGACATAAATAAACACACTGTGTAGTACTGATGTTTGACTCTCATCATAAATTAGTAAAGAATACAAACAGCTTTTGAACGTACTTACACAGCCATTAGGACTAACATACAGAGGGAAACATTGTTTCTACATAATTTATAACTAATGTAAATTTAATGTAAAGGAATATAAAGCAGTTAGTCCACTTATAGAATGGTTTATATTTCACATAGAAGAGGAGTGTGCCTGTCCTGCTGCCACACTGGCCCACATACTGATGTAAATGCTGATTACCGATGGCGCACACATGCACACACAGACACACACAGCTTAGTAATCACAGGTCACTTCCTACGCTTTATTTCTCTGGCCTGCATGTGAGACGGGGACCTTTCAGTGAACACCATGCTCCTCTTTCATCACTCAGTCTTTCATTAAAGCTTGGCCTGCAGCAAGCCTCGACCTGCAAGCCTCCCCTGTGCAATCCCAGGAATCCCTCTCCGTCTTCTCCCTGCTCAGCTACAACTTTTCACAGAGTGTCTTCTCAGCCTGTGTTGTGTAACACTTTGTCTTTTCTGGTCTTTGCTATGCTTGTTATTATTATTAGATATTATCTTTGCCCCAATTTGTCCATCAGTTGTGTAGAATTTGTTCAGTATGATTCATTCATGAAGGTCAGCCTTAATGACGGAAGCAGTGGATCTCCTGCCTCAGCTCATTGTATGTAAGCAGGGCGTGAGTAAGTGGCTCTGGACCAGGAAGTGGCTGATTATTCAAGCTGTCACGTCCGTCCTCCCCTGAGCTGCTCTCTTTACATGTGGGAATGCTGTCAGAGATCAGCAGCATGATGGCCGATTGTAGGATTTCAGTCACTTACAAGGAGTCATAAATGTGTCTGTTAGTCTTTTGGACATCAAGATTTGGTCACTGAATATGTCGTAAATATCTATAATTGAATTTTTAACACTTGTTTTTATATCAATATTTCTTCAGGCACATGGAACGGTACCACTAAGGTGGCGATCAAGACTCTGAAGCCAGGCACGATGTCACCAGAGGCTTTCCTGCAGGAGGCTCAGATCATGAAAAAGCTGAGACACGACAAACTGGTGCCTCTCTATGCCGTGGTGTCAGAGGAACCCATCTTTATTGTTACAGAGTTCATGGGCAAAGGTGAGGACAGCTTATTTTTACCACTGAGACCTCCTTTTCGTGGTCATTAAACCATAACCAATTATTACATGAACTATTGAGGCAAGCGATGCTGCACAGACACTTGTATTGATTGTGCCCTTCTGAATGTCTACAGGTAGCTTACTGGACTTCCTGAAAGAGGGAGATGGAAAGTACCTGAAGCTGCCCCAGCTGGTGGATATGGCCTCACAGGTAGGATCAACATGCTCCCTTCGTCTCTTACCTGCCCAGCTGCTGTTCAAACTTTGTCTGAGGGAAGATTAATCACACATCAGCAACAAAGCAAAGAAAGCTCCATATGGGCAAGTTTCCAGACGGGTGTTTGTGGGTGTGTGGAATTCAAATATTCAGACCGAGTGAAGAAGACCTCGAGTTTGTTTTCTATGGATGTTTGTTTTCTGGATGCCATATTTATTTAATTCTGCCCTCGCCTCTTGTTCTCTTCCTCATCACCGCTGTGTGTGCCTCTTCTCATTCTCCACCACTTAACTGCCTGTAGCACTTAAACAGCGCTCACCAGAGGCCACTTTAGCTCACTGGTCCAGTCACCTACTGTGATCTGCTCTTAATTCGTCCCTCCGTGCTCTCGGGCTCCCTGTTCTCTCTACTCAGTGGAGTGGAAAAGTGTTTGAGAATTAGTCTGGCACGAGCTGAAGCCCAGAGACGCCTCAGAGGGAGTTGACAGTCGGTGTGAGGAGGTGCTGGGAAGCTGTGTTGACGATTTGTCTGATTGTTTTCACTGTCACAGCTGCAGATACCGTACTCTCCGGTTTTACTTCACTTTGTGGAACTAGGTCAAATGTTTTCAATACTACATATTTTCTGCTTTCTAAGAGTGTTAATTTGCATCCTAATGCCGCTCTCTGTTTGCTCACCCCTCCTCCCTTCTATTTTCCCTGCCTGCACCGTCCCAGATCGCAGACGGCATGGCCTTCATCGAGAGAATGAACTACATCCACAGGGACCTAAGAGCTGCCAACATTCTGGTGGCTGATAACCTGGTGTGTAAGATCGCAGACTTTGGCCTGGCACGGCTCATCGAGGACAACGAGTACACTGCCAGACAAGGTGTGTGCAAAAAGCGGTTTTTGTGTGGAACTCTACAGGCTATAAATAGAGAACAGATTAAACCCCCTTTAAAACCTGGAGCCTATCCGATGCCAACTCAACTTGTCAGCTTCAATTTTGAATGAAGTCTGTTAAAGTCACAAGGGCACTCGTTCTAGTACTATTAACTTATTCCTGCATGAGATTACAAATCAAATCAAATCAAAGAACTTTATTTGTCCCACGGGGGGTAATTCAATTATTAACACCAAGAAAGATTAGCAGGCCCCTGAGGACATGTACAGGCTTTTGACAAAGTTGGACTTTAATGAAAAAGGGGCATCCAGGTGCAGAGGGACTCTTTTACTATTAGACTGAAGAAAATAGTCGGAGTGGAAAAAAAACACCTTAAAGGGAAACTCATTGTTTGCAGCCTCACTGCTGGATGTTGTCTAATTGTTGAGCTAATTGTTCCCTACTGTAATTAAAGCACATGCTTCTATAATACATTCTGTTAGCTTATTTATATATATATATATATCACATACCGCTGTCTGGTTTCAGATGTGATGTGTTTATTTCACCTTTTCCTGACATTTTAAAGTCTGAACTATTCATTGATTCACTGTGAAAATAGTCAGCCGATCGATCAGTGATGAAATTGACTGTTAGTGTAAAACCCAGACATATTGATAATTTCTCCTATCCTCTCTTTTTTTTGCCAGGTGCTAAATTTCCCATCAAGTGGACGGCACCTGAAGCTGCATTATACGGCCGTTTTACAATCAAATCAGACGTCTGGTCGTTTGGTATACTACTGACTGAACTGGTGACCAAGGGCAGAGTGCCATACCCAGGTAAGAAATAAGAAGATGTGACCATTGTGTTTGTGTATAAGGTCTGGTATTGTCTGTACAGAATAAAGCAGGTAAAGCTCGTTCAGTATTCCACCATGTTGCTCTAAATCTTGGATCATGCTCAGCATTAATTTCTCACAGATCAGAACAGAAATGCACGTAGGTGATGTGAGTCAACACAGGTGTCCACTGTCTCATCAGTCCAGGGGAAAGTACACCTCTGCTCCTGATAATAGTCTGCCACCTCATTTCTGCCCCCTGCAGGACTGAGTGTTTTTGACTGGCGCTGCTTACAGAGTGCACCATATGGCACACTTAACCACCATCTCTCGTAGAGGGCCATCTGGCTTATGCGGCCAGTGCAAATAATTCAGTGTAATCAATTCACCCCAGAGATGCAGATTCTGGAGGCTGAACCCTCTCGTTCCCTCTCTTCTCTCGGGTGTATCAAGCTGCATCTACATGGACATGCAGCATTTATTTTATTCTATTTCAGCTTGGTTGCACATACTGTAGATATTAATACACCTCCTCAGACAGGCATGTTCTTAGAGCTGCGGTTGTCAGACATAAGACCTAAATCACGTTAACACCTCGGCGTCCAGCATACCACTGCCACCATACCCTGGTGTCAGCAGTTGCTCTGGGCCTTTCCTCTCTTCAAGTGTGAGATAATATGATCCCCATTCTCCCACAGAGAGAGAGAGAGACGCAGGGGTGGTGGGGGGATGTGGTTGCGTCCATACCACTGACTCTGTGTCATAACCTCTTTTAGCTGCAGTTGAGCTCCCATGGGGCTGCGCTGTGTCACAGAGTTCAGGATCTCTGTCTTCCTGTCTTGGGAAGAAATCCTTGACTCTGGTGCTGTAGCAGGAAGTAGAGATGAAGCTGTTTTTGTTTGAAATCGATTTCCCTTCATGAGTAAGAATGTGTTCAGTTTTGACACCTGCACATCTTTTTTTTTTATCAAACAGTATTTCTACAAACTGCAGTGTACTGACTACAGAACTGACTGGAAATAATGAGCCACTGTCAGATTTTCACTCCAACTGTCACCTGCATGACAGCAGCACTGTCTACAGTTTCAGACTCTTCAAAACTTTCTTGGCAAAATGTCTTGAATAAGGGTTCGTCATTTGTCTGACACTGACCCACACAGAACTGTTGTCATATTGACAGGAGGTTCAACATACATTAGTCCACAGAGAGGTTAAGTTTCCCCCAAAACATCTGTCTCTAGCCATCTCCTCTTCTTCTTCTGTGTTAAGATTCACTACATTCAGGCTGCCAGGCTGAAGTGAGTCAAATCTGATTTATTTTCGATGATGTGACTCACAAAATCTGGCTGCCAATCCTGATTTTTGAATCGGCCTTCAGTCATTTCAGGAAGTGGTGCTAAATCGGATCTGATTTTGTGGCCATGTGACATGAAGGTGATCCAACAGGATGGACAAATGGGATGTAGCTAAATCAGAGTTTAATAGTTTGGCTTGTAATGTGAAGCTAACCTTTGAGGTGCTTAGGCAGCATGCTTACTGTAGCCATTTGGCAATAATGCAATGTAATCTGATCACCTAGAACACATGTAACAGAATAAATAAATAAGTAAAGCACTTTGTAAGTCTGCTCTATATTCAGTAAGTGACCTTCGTTTATCTTTCTGTGTCGTTGTGTTTTTTAGGTATGGTGAACCGGGAGGTGCTTGAGCAGGTAGAACGAGGTTACCGCATGCCCTGCCCACAGGGCTGCCCAGAGTCCCTCCATGAGATGATGAGACAGTGCTGGAAGAAGGAGCCAGATGAAAGACCGACCTTTGAATACATCCAGTCCTTCTTAGAAGACTACTTCACAGCCACAGAGCCACAGTACCAGCCAGGAGACAACCTCTAGTGTGGTTGATTGTGCCTGAACTCTGGCACACTGAGGTACATCAACGGAGATCAAAACTTGGAACAACAGAGACATTCAGCACAGCTACACAGGCTTTGCTGAAGCTGCAGAGACAGAGGTTTTACAAACTGGTCCACAATGATGCTGGCATACCTGAATAGTTTTCTGGAGTAGAGCTTTGTCCCTTGTGTACCTGGGGACCAAATATTTGGAGAAGATCCCGCTGTGCAGATGGGTGCTGGTATGCTGAGGTCTTGGAACTCTGCTAATCAGAATAATCCATATGGGCTGGCCACAACACTGTGATCAAAAAGAGTGGGATTTCAAATTAATGGCTACTTGCAGATGCGTAGTTTTTTTTTTTTTTACTTTTTTAATTTTTAATAAGTCCCCTCCCATTTCCCAGTCTTTGATATCAGAGTCCAGATCTTTTATATGTACATGACTTTGGTTTGAACATGTAGGTCGGTGAGTATGTTTTATTTTTTTTTAAGTGACCAACAACTGTGGTTGAATTGTATGTGCAGTGACTGTAAAGCTTTGATGGAGAGATTTAATGAGAAAGGTGCAAGAATGTACTGAGAGTTTGGAGCCGATGTACATACAGTATGTACAGGAGATGTATTTCTGCAGGTGTGATCAGGTGGACGATTGAGAATAAGTTTTGTACGATTGTTTTTAACTCGGTCTTTTGAATGGCAGATTATTTTTGTTTTCATTTAATCGGGGACTTGAAATCATACAGAGGTATTTTGATAATTTACAAAGTGCAAACAGTTTTTTCCGATTAACATTTTATAAATGTTTAGAAATTGCAGCTGTGAATATTAAGAAAGTTCATCGTGTCTTTTTTGTGGCGCACAGCTCTGACTGCTCTCTGAACATGAATCTTTCTCTTTATGTTGCACACATCCACACAATTAAAGGTTAGGCATTAATAGATGGTACGGGAGTTTGTTTACAGCATTTGTCTCTATTCTCAGTAAAAAATAACAATCTACAACTAAACAAGCCTGCTCATTTCTGCATTGTGTCAAAATCTAAAACTTCTACAAGTTTTTAAACAAGACCCCAAAATCAATTTTGTTTTATTCTTCTCCTCGTTTTGGTGATATCAGCCGTAGAGATTTCTGAGATGATGCTTGTAGTGATCAAAGTACTCCAGATGAACATGTGGTTAAGACAGAACTCTCCAAAGTTCTGCATCAAAAAATCTCAGCGGGCCTGCCGGTGACTTGAAGATTTAAATTTGAGGTCAAATGTCCCTTGAATGAAATATCACAAAGTGTTTGTGTTTATAGAACTTCCTTTATTATTTCTATCTTAGCGGCGCAGATGACTTTACTACAACCAGACATGTTGCACAGACTACAACATACATGTCACCAGTCATTCTCAGAGGTATTTCCAGTGTGTGTGTGAGAGAGAATTTGAGATGATTCAATATAAAAAATTTTTTTTTAATTCACTCACAAGAATGTGATCGTTCCTTAAATAAATAAATAAATAAACAAACAAAGGGGACTGGCTGTGAGGACATAGATGATAATAAAATAATAAGAACTAATATGATTTTGTACAGGAAAAAAATAAAAGCTTTACTCTAAGGTTTCCTTCAGTGCTGTGTTCTTGACAAGTCAGAGAGAAGCTTTGGAGGACGACAACGTTTTTATTTATGTGTTACCAACAGGTAAGAAAGTTACTACTTTATACATTCAGTAAATGGCAATAACTGCTATTGTTTGATTTTTAGCATGTTTACATTTCAGTAACATGATAATCTACTTCAATCCAAGAGTAGGATCCAGGCAGCTGACTCACAGCATACACCTGATTCCATTGTCCTGGATTCTAAACTCTTTTCCTGGATGAGCGACAGACTTTACAGACACAGTCTAGTTCAGAAAGAAGTACTGAAGAAAAAAAGACACTGTGTATTTACTCGTCCTCAACCCTGTAAATAAAGAGAGAATGTGTCATTTCTACCATCTAAAATGTGCAAACAATTTACAGGAAATGTGTGGAGTGTTCTCACCTGACCATGTCCTTGTATTTGTCCAGAGCCTCCTGGGCAACATACTGGATGAACGCTGGGTCCTGCAGCTCCAGCTCACCGGGAACAGAGAGGATGATTGAAGGAGAGTTCAGGATGGTCACTTCCACTTTGTTTTCAGTCACAGACACGTTTTGTTCATCGTAGTGCTCTGCTGCCACCTGGAGAGCAGAAAGGGTAATACACCGACCCCTGCCATTGGTTTAGCTCAAAGGGCATGTACATATGTTACTCTTTTGTCTGTCCTCGTGTCCCTGCTCACCTTGGTGATGCGAAAGATATTTTGTGGAGTCCTATTGTCTTTCCCAGCCTGAGCCACCCAGCTGAATTCAGCCGCCATGTTGCCGAGCCAGTTCACTGTTTCATCAGTGTGGTGCTGGACGATAGACAAAATCTCATCATACTGCTCCTTGGAGACATCCAGCAGCTGAGACACCTCATCCAGCTCCACATGCAGCTCCCGAACACTGGGGCACTCTGGAGACAGTAATGGATGAGTGTATAGATGTCGGCTGAAATACACAACCTTTGTAGTGCTGGTGGCGGTGCTGACGGGGCTTCACCTGTGAGCAGAGCTCCCTGGCAGGCCTCACACTGGTTCTGTAGCTGCCAGCACTCTGATGTCTGTCTGCGGAGGTCTCTGCACAGCTTCCTGTTCTGCAGGAAACGAGGAAAACTTGCCCTCCCTGCCACACACACACACACCATAAGATATTCAATGACGATGCTATAATGTACACATAAGTAATGTTATGATGCAACAGTGATGACATTTGTGACCTTTCTTCTGCTCCTCCTCCACTGCTTTGTGCAGATCATCAAACACCTGGGTCACCACAGCTCCAAACTCCTCCACCACGCTCTTACTGAAGTCAAGGAAAGATTCCAGCACCTCTTCCAGACCTACGCCCTGCAGGTAACCAGAGTCCCGACTGGGGTAATAGGGATCTGAGGTGGCCTCCTCCACCAGGGTGTCGCTGTCGTTGAGGAAGGCTCTCTGCAGGGTTTTGTCCAGCCGGCTGCTCATCCTGGACACCAGGCCGATGCTGTTATTCACCATTTTGCCCACCTTGCTCATCAGGTGGTTGAAGGAATCCTCGATCCGGCTGACCTCTGTGTCTGTGTTGTCAGGGCCCTGGTTCACCAGGATGTCCCCAGAGTCTGGACGAGGCTCACGGGGGCCGAAGCGCTTCGAGACTCTCTGGAAAAAATTCCCCACCTTCAAAACAGAAATGATGTTCTTGTGACTATTTGAATGGTCTTCCTCTTTAGATATTATATTGTTAATTATGTTTCTCTCAGAGAATTTTATTCATGTTTCTTTGTCTAGTGTTGACAGAGAAGCAGCTTAATGATACGATTTATTTTGGGCATCACTGTAGGAAGAGTTTGGAGGTTAGAAGAAGAACTGCACACACAGCAGCTGTGAGTTTCATACCTTAGCCCGGAAAGTGGCAAAGCCCCTGCGGCAGGTGGAGGTGTAGAAGTTTTTACAGGCATCTTCCAGACAGGGTCTGCACTCCTCCCACTCAGACTGCAAGGAGTCTTTGCACTGCTCCTCTGCCTCCTTCAGCTTCTCAGTCACCTCCCTAGCCAGCTGGGCTGCCTCCTAGTGGCAAAAATGAGAACAGTTTGTGAATCATTTCTTGTTTTCTTGAATCTTTTTTCAGAACATTAACATTGTTTTTTACCTTCTTCTTGTCACTGCTGTGCCTTAAGGACTTCATAAGGTGCTCGTGCTTATGCTCATTCCTCCACATCACCTCTCTCATCTGCTTCACCCCGTACAGAGCTCTTCGCACCTCCTCATCCACAAACCTCTCACCGTCCACAGACAACTCTGAGGAAGAGGAGGTAAG
Source organism: Parambassis ranga (assembly GCF_900634625.1). Lineage (NCBI taxonomy): Eukaryota > Metazoa > Chordata > Actinopteri > Ambassidae > Parambassis > Parambassis ranga. Next base: position 8,423,457 of record NC_041037.1, on the reverse strand, counting down.
ATGGTAACATTAAACAATGATCCTAAAACATTAAAACAAACATCAAAAGCAGAAGATTCCTCTCTGTTGACTCACGCGTTAAGGTGTCATCTGAGATATCTTTGAGCTGGTCAGCAGGAGAAGAGTTGAGGACACCAAGTGCGACCACAACAAGGGTCAAACCGAGCAGGAGCTTCATCCTGGAGTTTAGAGGCAGCGTCTGATGGATGAAACTGAAAGGACGGGACAGCTGTGGTTAGGTATGATATACACTCACACACAACCAAAAAACATCCCATCTTATCAATAGATAGACAGATGGATATGTTGAGTTAACAGGTAAACTCACACCAAAAAAGTCTCAATGGAAAAATAACCCTGGAGACAAAGAAAATAAAATAAAATTTTTGTGAACTATCCCTTTAAGTATATGACTTTTTTGTAAAGTGCACATGCATTTATTCACAAACGCATGAAACTAAACAACAGGTGCTGCACAGTCTGATCCAGAGACTTAATAGGATTTGGGCTTGAGTGTGATTTAACATTCATACAGTGTGTAGTCATAAATAGGTCTTCCACATGAGGGTGCTATACATCCATCTGGACCTTCTAAAGTTTCCCTTATACTTTACTTTAAATACTTTTTTAAGATTTTATTTGGTTAATAGTGTTTGATGAGTATTAATGCATGAAAAGCATATTTTATCCTTTCTGTTCCTCTTCATTCAGTTGCCTGCGCTTTGTTATTGTTTTTACTTTAGGGCCGTACCATTATGAGGTCAGCAGCAGGGGGTGAGCACTTAATAAGATACATGACAATCCTTATCTCAGCTTGAAAACACAGCAAGCTTTGTTTATGTCTGCACTCACTTGCTGTGCTCAGAGAAGGGCTTAACTGCATCACGAAAATATACACAAGTGTATACCTTACATAAAATCCTTTTGTGTTCACCTCCCAGCTAAACTTACCTGCCTCAGTTTACAGGAAGCCTCTGCCCCACTTCAGCAGTGTGAGAGGACATTACACAAGAAGTACACAAGAAGGGATTTACAGTAACAGGGGATGTGCTCACTTGACTTATTTCATTATCAGGTTAAGTTGCTGATAAAAGATTCACTACTACATGACATCTCTACCTTTGATCGTTATGAGTAATAAAGTGTATTAATTAATGCTTAATTAGGATTTTTAAAGATCAGTTATCTAGGCTCAAACTGATAAAACTTATCCAGCAAGTGTCACCATAACACACTGCAAATCCAAAGTTTTGCTTTAAGAAGCACATGTCATCATAATTAAAGTGTTTTTAAACATTTAAATAACTATAATAAAATATAAAAGTAAACAAAGGTACAGCTCACCTGCAGATGGCTAAAGGTGCTTCTCCGCTGACAGACACAAACAAAGTGCTCAGTGCGGTCCACAGTCGTCAGGCTGTCTTGACCTGGACGCATCTATTTGTGCTCTTTCCACCTGAGCTTTATCCTCTTACTGTCTTGGCTCGATGTTGATGCTCATTAATCCTGCAGCCGTCACGCTGACAGGGAGGTTTGTCAAGATGGTGCTTAGTCACAGACATGCTGTTTACACTTAGAGAATCAGGAAAGATCAGGAAAGATGATGATCAATAATCAGATCAGAATCAGATTGGTCAGCCACAAGCAGGAAACATGTTTAGGTTGTATTGCCTCTAGTGTAAGTTGGAGATGAGTTTCCCTGTTACTGTTTTGACAGGTTTTAACCTTAATGGAAGATTCAGCAAATGTTTTTAGAAACTGGATCAATTATAAATATTGATCAGATTTAATGGTTTATTTTGTGCAATAAACACATATTAAAAGATGATAGGCTGCACTGCCAAAATGACTAAATGTATCCTGTCCCACACAGTGTTTAAATACATACACATGTACACAGGTTATTTGTGGTCAACAGAAACATTCCTCTCAATAAGAAGCCGTTTCCACTCCTGATGAAATGTGGGCTTCTTGGGGTGAGGAGGTCTCTCTGGGCTTCTTGGGGTGAGGAGGTCTCTCTTGGGTTCTTGGGGTGAGGAGGTCTCTTTGGGGTTCTTGGGGTGAAAAGGTCTCACTGTCCCCATTTCTCTAAAAACATATGGCCTCTTTGCACATTGTGACCCTGAAAATAGAGTCCTTAAAGGATGATAATTGAAATCCAACGCTTCAACCTCACTGACACCTCCAGCACCTGGTTCCTATAACACTGCAGGGAGAAACGCTCTTCCCATGGTCTCCCAGGTTGACCTAACATAAAACAGTTGACAGTAAAAAGGGCCCTTTGGTTGTGTAAGACTGCAGTTTATCATAAATCAACCCTTAATACAGGCCACAGCTTAAAATATGATCCCAGATCCTGGTTATTCTTCCCTGCGAGCTTTTAGAGACATTAAAATGTTCTTCAAAGGGCGGCAGCAGGTCCATATAAGCAGGGTGGTTCTGATCAAAGCGTGCAGCCTGGCATTGATGAGATAAACAGCTTTGGAAAGGTGTAATGGATGAAAGGGTCTTCATCTTATTAAACAGCAGACATTTACTCATTTTAAAATGCAGTTTAAGACACACACCAGTTAGTGGTGAGATGTAAAATCCACATTTTGCTTTTCAGCTCACAAGTTTAGAGGACTTCTGTGGACACATGCTCACTGATCACTGTGTCCATGAGTCCATTTCTGTAAGAATTCTGCTATAATCAATATTTGCACATTAATAATTGAACAAAGTACATCACACAATGTGAAACTAAGAATTTTCCCAGTTAAAAGTCTGAATTCAGTCAATGAGATCTGCCCTACAACACCTGAAGTATGTGAAGAAACCCCAAGACATCCACAGACCAGTGATGTATGTATGTATGGCTGATGGTTAGTGTTTGATTGTCAAAGGACTTTAACAAACATTCTTCTCAGTACTTCGCCAACATCCTTATTCAGTGTTTAATGGAAGATAGAATAGTAATTTTTAATAAAAAAGACCCCAGTACTAAACAGTGTTCTTCACCATCCTCCACTCTGAAAACAAACTCTTTTTACTCCATGTAAAAGTTTCCAGATTGGTCGCTGGGACTGCCCCACATCTTCTTCCATGTGCCTGTTAACTGTTGGTTTGCTACAAGTCCACCGTGTTCCTGCACTTAACTCTGCAGAGACCCTGAACTGTAGCAGCGGTGCGCACAGATGTGACGGACACGTGGTTTTTCTGACCACTTCCTCTCACGTTTGGATTCCTTCACTTTCAGAGTTTACTGCTGCGGGTACCACTCACAGTGCAGAGCTTGGACCGAGATACACCCTCATCTCAGCATCCTCCAAAACTACCAGAAACAAGAGAGAAGTTTTGACTCGTGCGCTCAGAACTTCCCAGTTCTGCAGAAACCTTGTGTTTTTTGTTTTTCTGCTACCTGCGCTGGAGGAGGTCGTCCCCTGCTAACGGATGGAGCTCTGACTCCTTTTTTTTTTACTAATTAACAGAGGATACTGGGATTCCCGCAGACTGAAGGTGCCGTGGCGCGCAACAGGAGCTTTGGATCAAATGCCATTGCGATGCTGTGGATGTGACTCCAAACAAAAGCTTCACAACGGCACAATCCTGTAAACCACAATGAAAGGTAGGCTCAGTTAGAGGCGCAAATATGAAGAAAAACAGAGAATATCTGAAGCGCGTAGCCTCACTGGTGACAGTAGGATCTATTTTCTGCTCTTACACATTCCTGTAGCTCTTTCTTTGTCGCTTTAACGCGCTCTTTCTCTGTCTGAGTCGGGAGGAATGCGTGGGCTACAACTGCGTCTGACATCTGGTTTCAATTAAGGCGCTCTGTTTGGGATTGTTTTGCATCTGTCCACCGCTGTACATCAAACACAAACCTACTCCTCAGAGCAGACGAATCACACACTGTTTGAGCGTTAATAATAAAATTATTTTCTTCTTTAAACTTTATTTTTATTCATGATTCTTGTCGGATTAAACGTTTGTCTTGGCTCAAACAAATCTGAAGGAAGCACTGAGTCAGACTTAATTGGCGCACATGAAAGCTTTATTATGGAGTAACTCCGCACTCACCCGGACCCTAAATCATGCACTATACCTTTCAACACATACAATGAAATACAACAGAGAGGAGTGTGTGAATCACTGTGGTCAGCGGTTTATATAAAGTTCGAGTCTGTTTTGGACTTTCTCACCCCACAAACAAAAGGCCGCACTTGGCAGGTCAGCGAGCTGCTGTCTCCTGACAAAGACAAACACTGCATGACTCCTGCCACCGTGTGGTCTGTTTCAGAAAGCCCAGAAATGTCAGAATAATTATGAGCAGCAGCTTTCTGCTCATACATGAGACCCTGGATGTTGTTGGCACACATGCTACTTCCTGCAGCTTCTGTTATTGCAGTGAGAGGCAAAGGGGGGCAAGAAAAGATGATCTCAGACCAACAGAAAACAGGTCTACAGTATTAAAGGGGCATCTGTGTTTTTTCCTGTACTTAAGTTGCAGGGTGGATATTTCCTTCCAACTCTTCAGCATGTTGGAAGTACATGGCACACGGCTTATGGTGCTCAAGGCCTCTAAATAATCTTCTACTAGAAATCACGACTTAAGCAAATCCCAAGATTTTATACAGGTGAAAGGTGATGAAGTCAGGCGACAGGTAGCACTGGGAAGTTTATTTCTTTTAAGTTAAGTATTTTTGCTCCATATTGAAACAGAATACACAAAATTGTGATTTAAATACTCTTATGCTCTTAAACTGTAAAAATAATCTAGAAAACAAGAACATCAGGACATATTCACTGGTTTGTCCATAAAATATCATGACAATGACCTAATAATGCAAACAGTTCATTCACCGTGTTTATTTTATCCCTACAGGGATTAGCTGCATGCTAAAGTTACTCATGGTGTACAGTTTATACATATAATGTATGTGCCAATTCTGAGGATGGGCAAATGTTTTAAACTGCTCTTTGTACTGATGTGATACTCACACCTATAGCTCTCCGAGCTCCTACTTAACAATGCGGGGAAAAAAAAGTTAAAATATCTTTGACTATAATCCAGGCTGACTCAGAGTTTTGTGACCTGGAAATCATCAGCTCACTGATGTTGAGTAATTCAAGAATCGAGCAGTGAGTTTCCCAAAATCCACATAACTTCATCTCCCTGGATGACCCTTGAACAGCAGAGCACACTTACGGTAACACTGCTGTTTGGAGACATAAATAGGAAGCAGCATTGGCTTTAGTTCAGATTGTTGTCATCACTCCTGTTTTGAAACCAGGCATGGTTTAACATGGAGGTCTGTAAAGATGGACTCCTTGTTGGAGTCACCAACAAGTGGTCGATCATGGAATTGCAGTTGTTAACATGTAGGGGACTGATTTATCTAAATATTCTGACTTTACCTGAATGTTCCACAAGTCTGTCAGGATTATAGGATTGATTTAAAGCTACTGTACTAAGTGGTATATTGTTCCATTTGAATAGCATTTTACAAGAAGCTTTAATAGCTGCTGCCCTTTGGCGCCATCTTTAATTGTAATCATCTCTGTGTTCTCCTTCCAGACGACTTTGCTGATGAGGAGGAGGTGCAGTCCTTTGGTTATAAGAGGTTTGGTAAGTATCAGGTTGTCATTCTCTACATCTGTGGTGAGAAACTACCTTATTGAATAGATGAATAGAGACTATAGTATTTTGTTTTTAGACTGAAACCCACCTACAATAAACCTTGAGGTTGAGAACGCCCCATTTCCAGGAAAGGAAAAGTTATTTTTGGCTGCAGTGTTCATTTTTTTCCTCTGTTGTAACAGCAGTGGGGTACAGTAGGAAGGCACACCGCAGCATCCTGGGTGTTCCTGACCATGTGATGACTTTGAAATACTATCAACATCAAGTCCACCCGGCACAAAATAACATGGTCTAAAACCAAAACTTCTGCATCTCAGTGGGTCTGCTGCTTTTCCTCTCTGGGTGTATAAGCTCCTCAGAGCCAGATTTTCCAGACAGGTTCATACACACTCATCATGCAATATAAATGATACAGCTCACCAGCTGTTGGTAACAACCCCAGCTGTGTGAAACACATTTCAAATATGCAAAACTTGCAACTTAATGATTCAGTTTATTTGTTCCCAAATGACACTTAGCTATGACTGAGGACGGAAGGACAGGGACTGAGATCCAGTTACACCTTCATTCGTCTGGTTTATGAGATGTTTGTGCGCCTCTGTGTGTGTGTGTTAGCCAAGCACTCGGCAGCCATATGTCAAGAAGTGTGTATGCAGAAGAAATTCGTACAGTGTATCGTCATCCTCGCACTCTGTGTACAGATGTGCCCGTCTTACTGCTATCTGCATGAAGTCATGTTACAGGAACGGGACAGTTTGGATTTCCCTGCTTCCAAACCAAACACTTTTCTTGTTATTTGTGTGGTTACGTGTCACTCAGGACATTATTTATTCAAAGCATCTGTCTTTTTGCAGCACAATGTCTGGTTACCAAGCAACTGACAAAAACACATCTTTCACAGAAAACAATGAAAATTTGAGGATTTTTTAAAGATAAAAATAAGTTAAGCTGATATTGGCATGCTAACTAGCTAACCATGGCATGTATCTTTGTGTAGTACCTTTTTGTACCACAAGATGGGCTAGTGAGTCAGTGTAGTGTAGAGTTTACCCTCAGTGCAACAGGACAGGTGCTGCCGCTGTGGGTCCATCACAGTGAATGAAACAACGAAGAGAACAATGGCTGAAGCTTATGTTAAACTTAGCCACACATATAAACAAACCGCAATTCATATTGTATTTATTGTAAGCTAACCACATGTGATGTGAGAATGATGCTGAACTTTACTTACTGTCAACTGGAAGAACTGTATGTGTCCTGTGTGAGGAGAAGAACGAGCTCCTCGACTCATTCTGACATCTGCTTTCCACAAGAGGTCTATTATCCCACGGAGACTGTGTCCAAACCTGAGAAGTTGCTGAGCTGCTTCCTGTGTCTATACTTGAAGTTTATTCAGTGCAAACCTATATACTCAGAAAAGAGAGAGAGAGAGGGAGAGGTGGTGCAGGCCGTATGGGCCTTCAGGATCCAGGCCTGGGTTGTGCTGTGTCAGCAGTGTTGAAGGGAGAGAGGAAAGAGGGGGATGGAAAAAGAAAAATGTAACCTCAAGGGGAGATTATTTCACAAAAACAATATTTCTTTCTTCGTTGTACAACAGCTTTCTTTATCTTCACATCTCCCATTGCTTGTTTTTTTTTACTTTGGTAATCTGCTTTTATTTTTGTCTGATTCAAGAGGGAAACATTTGTCAACAGTTTTATTTTGAGCTGAGGAGTCGCATTCCTTGCCTGACTTATTTTTGGGAGCAGAAACAGCAAGTGGTTTTAATTTACGGGGACTTTATTACCAGAAAAGAATGTTTTCAGAATGCCTGCCTGTTACTTACATCCCCCTCCGGGGCATGCATGCATGCTGTTTGTGTGCTGATGTCCTAATGAAAGATTACTCGCTCGTGTTTTCAATAAAGAGCGAGGGGAGTCTTGGGGGAGGGAGGGGGAGGATAGTAAAAAGTAAGTAAAAAGTTAACAGCAGGGTAACAAGGAGAGACAATGACAGATAAAACTGTCCAGAACACTGTGGACTGTGGATTACTCCAGCAGACAGCGATTGGTAGGTCAATCCTGGATTGACCAATGGCATGCAGGCAGGAATGGATCCCAGATAGCGCAGAAATCGCTGGTGGGGGGCCAGGGCAAAACACGCTTTAGGGGGTGTTAGAGGGGGTGACAGGCATAGGTCAGCGGCAGGTCAGCTGAACAGACCTCCAGAGATTAAGTCTTAACTTAAATGATTCAGACAGTGATCCTGGTCCTTCAGCGTGTCTTCAGCTGGCATGTCATTATGGATGCAAGTAATCCTAAAATATAAAGGATTGTGGGGCAGTGACTCTCCCGTGTGTCTTGGGGGTTTTATGAGGGCTTTTGTTTATGTCTGCACCAAATGTCCTTAACCTGTCTACATCCTTGAGTGTTGCCCTCCTGTTGTCAGTGTCCATAGAAAAATCTTGCTGATTTTCACCTGTAGGGGTCTCAGACTGTTAGTATAGTCAATCTGGCTCACTGATTTTCTTTGATTACTGGTCCAAGGAGTCTGTTAAGGATAAGTTTGTGGACATATTGCTGGAATCTACTCAGTTCTGAGTGACATTTATTTTTTTTATCATGGATCTGCTGTAAGAAGGAGCATCCTCCCTTAGAGCTGACACCATGTCCACCATGTGGATAGACTTGGGTGATAATCGCTTTGAGAGTCAGATAGCAGATAAAGGCTGATGTTTGTTTTTTTAAACAGAATCTGACATTTTATCCAAAACAGTAATACTAAGCAGTTAAAATCACTAAAAAGTTAGTGTGATTCCATATCAATCATATCTTCCATGTATACGTGTGAAAGAATGTCATAGAGGAAACCAGTTAGTGCTACCAAGAGATAATGTTAGTTCTTCAACTCTACTATAATTTTAGTTGTCTAACCTCAACCACCACTAATAACTATTTTGCAGTTGTGCCTTAGTTTCTGTCCGAACAGAAAGAAACAGGAAGCAGGGCGCTCCTGGTCATACACACCTGAGTGCTCTATGGAACTTGTGACTATGAATTCTGTTTTTGTTAGAAATCAAAAAATCTGCTCCAGCTGCCTTCATTTACTCCACACAGCAGGCCTACACAGTGCAGGCATTCCTATTCAGACATTCGAGGAGAAGTTTTCTCAGTGAAAGATGATTTCTGATATAGAACATGACGTTCCTGCAGTTACAAAGCAGCTTCTGTCAGTAAACGGTTTTATATATAGCTGCAGCCGTTTTGACCAAAATCTCTGTAACCGCCTCATCAAACGTCTTCGCACCACTACGTGTCCCTGAGGGATGCCGTTTTAACGACGTGTCTGCAACCAGCTGTCATCTGAGGGGTGTCTTCTCTCACATAATGGATGTTTGTCAGGCTCTACTTTCAGAGCGGTTTTTGGCCATATTACAAGAATAACACACGCAGTATTGGAAGTGTCTGACTCCATTTTGTGTCAACAGCCTCAGACAGGCTGGGCAAAGAATTCTGCATGTGTCTGAGCATCAGTGTTACACTTAATAGAGTTCTTCTGGCCCCAGAGAGGGCCAACATCAACCTGGCTGCTTCCTCTGAGCAGAAAGCTCAGATGAAAAATGTGTGTTTTTCTTTGTTTTGCTGTGAGTCACAGCGCTGCTCTCAGACCAGGCCGTGGTGCGTTTGTTGTTCTGGCTGTGCTTAAATTGGCTTCAAACCAGCACACTGCTCTGTGTTTTATTTTGTTTATGTTTTAATACACATAGATTTGGAGATACTAAAAAAATGTCTGCAAGTTATGTAAAGAAGCTGGCCCGTGCCTCCATTTACTCAGCTCTCAAAATGACAATTTTTTTTAAAAAGTCAGACTGTTTGTGAGTTCACATCTGCTGCAGAGGGAAATATCTGAAACACTCAGCAAGACTGCTCTGTGTTCAGTACATTAGCTCTGTGTTGTTATATAACTAAAACATTACTTTAAATGCTCTTAATTTCACTTTTTTGGTATGTGGTTGGAAAATTTCATAATGTGTTAAAGCTCAGTTTACAGACTTAAGAACCTGATGTGCTTGGTTACATTTTAAAATAAGAAAGCAGCCATTAATGAGCACAACAACTGACATACTGAGTTTGAAAAAAGTACATTTTCTGGCAGCAGTTCAAGGAAATCAAATGGTTTTATCCTAAGTGCACTTTTTACATATCTGCTCCAAGAACTTCAGCAGAAGCATCAATAAATAAAAAAATGATCTTCTTGATCAGATTGCACCAACACTAAATAATGCAGCAACCTTTTTTATTTGGATCATTTACATCTGGTATTATTGATAGAGTTTAGTTTAACACTTTACATAACTCCTCTGTTAGTGTCAGTATGAGCTGCAGTAAAACCAAGGCGGCCTGACGGAGGTTTGATACCATCATCTCCGTGGTCAGCGTCTTTCTCTGGAATGAAAGCCAGACCCGGCTGGACGGCTGGCTGGGTGCGCACTGTGTGGTTTTATTGGCTCTGTTGGGCGATGAAGCCTGAAAGTGCTGTGTGGGGATGGGATGGAGTGCAGCACACATTCTGTGTGATGATTGGTGCCGATTCAGTATCATAAGTGCTTCCACGACGGCCCACCCAGCCGGCGTGACCACACAAAAACCCAACTGCACAGATGGGCCACAAAGTTAATTCCAGCATTGGATGCTGGGAGCCCAGTCAGAGTAATGAACCTGAAGCAACCACATGTGGTTTATCAGTTTATTTGTGTTCATGTTGTTGTGGTAAGTTTAGGATTAGTCTGGTTGAGGTGCTGATTTCAAAATGTCTTCCAAAGCACAGTTAGTTCTCTCTCAGTCTTTGCTGTGGGAGCCATTATAAATACTAAAGTGGCCTTCCTCCAGAATAACATGGTTACAATTAAGGAACTGATCACACAACCCACCGAGAACACCATGCTTTTCCCGGTAAAATGAAAACTGTGAGGAGAAGTATGACATCAGGGACACAGCACACAGCTCCAAAAATACAATATCATACAAGTTATTACCTCACTACCCCCTCTTGGCGCATGGTCTAACCCTGTAAATGTCTCAAACTGGCGATAGAACTAGTATAGGATATTATTATTATTCCAATTCTTGTGCTTTCCTTTATAAAAACTATGTTTTATGTGTTGGCAGAATGTATTATGTACTGACCCCCTGGAATACAACATTAGCCATAAGGCATCTCTCTCACTGCAGTGAGTTTTGGGATGTTGTGTTGCCATAGTAACACCCACAAGCACCTCTGTGACTGACATTGTCACATCTCATTTTGTTGCATGCCCTTGATGGTGTCGATGAAGATGCATGAAGCAGCTTATATGGACTTAGAGTTAGAGTTCCTTGCCCTGCTTCTAGGTCTTGAATGCTAAGTAACTTGATTGCCCTGGTGGATTTCACATAACCTTTGGCTTATTAGAAACATGTGCAAAGGTGTGGAGTGAGTGGAGCGACACCAGGCAGACAGCTAGAGCATGCATTTAATCACATTTGACAGCATCAATGTTGGCTCTTCTTGGTCCTACAGACAAGATGGCATTACTGAAGTTGTTGTATGTAACTTAAAAAGTGCTATATTTACAATACTGGTCGTGTTTGTATTTAAAAAATATGCTTTTCATTAAAATGTAATTAACACACAAAGTAAAAACTTTTCTGGCCTTTCAGCCGCTCAAACAAAGATTTCTGTGTAAAAAATGAAAGCAAAAGTCAAAAGCCTCTATCCACAACGGGCTGCTAAAGATGGTGATCTGGTTACATGGTGCAGACTCATATATCTGCTGCAGGCCTGGCATGCTGCACTTCCCAGTTTAAATGTTTCAGGTTTTTAATAAATGATGTTGAGTTTAAATAGCTTCTTACACCAGGTAAGAATTCAAGTAGCTTTTTCCATCATTGCCTGTCTAGAGTAAACCTAAGAAACCGCTGCTGCCTCCAGTCTTTCATTGGAAACATAGCTGTGTAGCTGTGGAAGACCGGGGAACGTGCATCATAACGAAGAGAGTGACATAGTGACTGTGAGGACCAAACTGCGAGGTTCACATGGTCTTGTTTTACTTGAAATGACCTCATTGCTACAGGGGAACATGAGCAGGAGGAGCTTGCTCTCCACTCAGGCCAATAAATGTAGTTTATGGCTTCCATGTTGTTCTAAAAAATCAAGCATGTGAATAGTGGTAGTTAAGTTTGATGTATCCTGCACTTTAGTTGAAAGTATATTGTTGCAGGATTACATAGGCTTTATATTCCTGCATCCATTCCCATGATACATTACCTGGATGGGCTTGATATCATTAATTACCTCAGCCTTTAGTTTGGAAAGGGATTGTGGTCATGAAGCAAAATTCTACCATCTTCAACAAGCTTTTCCGCCATTTTCACCAATTCTAAACAATGTGCCTAAAGAAAGGTCACTACCACTGTGGACAAACTGTCTTTAAATGGATTTTTGAATATATAATGAAAACAAAATGTAGTTTATTTTAGGTTAACAAGTGCTTAGTGTGCCTGCTTTTACAAAATTCCTCCTTAATAGTGTAGATGCAGGTGCTGTTTGCGTTGCACTTTACAACCCGCCTTGGGAATATTAACTCTCAATTACATTGAAACGTCCTGCCTGCCAACGCTGCTGCTGCTTGCCAGCTCACAGTGGACCCAGATTGCATGTTATACCTCATTCACCAGTCAGCGTTCCTTCCCCTGAATCTCGTGGCAGCAGATCTTAGACTCCTCACAACATTGTCAGACCAGGAGAGAAGCGCCTGCTTAGGAAACTGCTGACTAAAACAGAACCGCCTTTTTTTTTAATGACATACAATCCTTCCTCACAAAGTATCCCTGACACAGTGGCACTGCTTTGTTTATGAGCAAGCACCCTTGCGTGCTTAAACGTCAGTCTGTGGAGGTTACGATATACGGCCCATTTGTCATAATCTGTCGTCTTCTAACCAAGCACAGATGGGACGACAAAACCACGTTTGATCAGCTCCATGATTACGCCTTCATTGGATCTGAATCTCCGCTTTTATCTGTCATCCAGCAGTTTTTATACCAGTTAGGCCGTGCTTGTACCTGTTTACCACAAGGAGACACAATGCTGTTTCTGTGTTTGCCCTAAAGCATGCCAGAACATTCAGGAGAGTGACATTTACTGAAAGCTAGCAGCAGGGACTGTGGATTTTTAGTGTAACACGTGCCCAAATATTTTTAGAATTCACTCCAACTCAGAAAATATATGAGGGGATCAGCTGATGCTACAACCTGCAGGCCTCGTTTCAGGGGTGATTTCATGCTGAAGAGGATGTTTTCCAAAGACGCCCCTCCACATTGTACATCCCTGTGCGGTGTTTATGTTATGTGCTTCAAAGAGCTCTGTTCAGCTTGGTCAGCTTTAGGCAATGTGTGTCAGCGTGCGTCTCATCCTGTTCAGACATGCAACCATCCATATGTTATTTTTCTCTCTCCATCTCTGACTGTAAACCGCTGATCTCCTTGCTCATCATGAAGTGAGCGTTACTGAGAAGGTTTCTTATAAAAACACTCAAAACAGCCAACTAAATGCAAAGTTAAGAACTCACCCACTTACTCTTATGATGCTTGGCATGAAGGAACATTGTATCAAATGTTTGCATGCGTCCTTTGACTTGGCTCCACTATAACAAGGTCCAGATGTGCCAGAGGACTGGAGCCCATTTTAAAGTGCCATAAACCTGTTAGCATGCAGTGAAGGAAACAACACTTAGCCTAGACATGCTAGGCTAGCTCAGCAATTCAAGCAACTTAATGTCTTAGTAATTTGTCTCAGTGGTAACTTCCCCTGTTGGATAATGCTTACTTGTTAACATTCCAGTTGGCGACTGTTAGCTGTGAGAGCCAGAGGGGGACACCATGACCCCTGCGCACCCTGTTAGCCCAGTTAAAGGTTCAACAGGGTCCCCGTAATGGAATCAGAAGCACCACTTCTTCGAACCTAAGCTATGCTAGCCAAAATAAATACATGCAAGTACAACAGACTGGATTATAGTTTGTATGTCAAACACTTTTAGAGAGATACATTGTTCAGATGAGAGCAGTGACAGACCTTCACACAGCCTCTCTCCCTCAAAATCAGCTGCTGTTTTGGATGCAACAGATAATGCAAGGGTGTCACAGTGGACACAGTGGTGATTTATTCCAATAATTCTGATTTTAAAAAATTACAAATAAACAGCCACTATTCATCAGTGTGTAGTCAGTAAATTTAGTCCAGATGTGGTAAACAGAATTCCTTCTATGACATGAGATGTTAAAGCAGCAGGATCCTGAACATCTCTAAAAGGAGAGCAAGAGAGACCGTGACCCTGCCCTGCAGGACAGAGCGGGGTTGGATGATGGATGGATGGATGGAAGATGGAGACTAGATCAATCAGGAACCTGATAAATAATACTGTAAGATGCCACTTTGTTGAGTTGTCTTTACTGGGAAAGTGTCTATCAGAAGAGAGAAAGTCAGGGATCCAGTCACACACATGGTTTTTATACTTTTTCTAGTCTAGTTTTGTTTTTCCTAAATATTTATTTTGTTAGATTAGGGAAAACGTTGTGGTTTGGCTTGATATTTACCCTTTAACAACATAACCAGCCACAAATACCATTTTTATAGCAGCCAGGGTCAGAAATCCCACCACTAAAACACCTTTCTAAGTTTTGCAGTTAAGTTTCTATGTTTTGCAGAACTGCATATTTGACTCAGGCGTATCTTAACTACTTGAATTGTTTTGTGTTTTGAGTGCCTCGTCCTTGGCGGTCTGATGTGGTGGATGTTTGTTTGATTAACTACATTTTTTGTATATGCATTTGTTAATGTTGAAATAATTTTCAGCTAAATTTGTTTCAGTCAAGGACGGATTATGTAATTTACAAACTCTAACATGAACCACAATTAGATGTAATGGTAGTTTGGACAGTTTGTACACATAGCCAAACCGATTAAGGGAAAAATATTTGTGTTGTCTCTGGAAATTTGAGACAAAAATGCAGCACTGGCAGCTGTGATAATCTACCAGACTTCATCTAGGTGGAGCAGAGCAGCCGGGCCTGTCTGTGTGACTGCTGGCTTTTCTTTTTTTTTTTTGGCCTTGTGGCCGTATTGAGCTTTCATGTAACACAAAATGGATGGCTGTGAAGTCAAAGAATTCCTGCGGTAGCCACCCGAGTACAGTATGAAACATAGTATTAACACTCTGCACAAAGGCTTTTCACACAAAAATGGACCTGGCCTGTACAGGCTTTCTTTGTGTTGCCATGGAAATTTCCACTGCCAGCCAGGCCTGAGACAGGGCATGCAGGCAGGACTAATAGCAGGTACATGGAATAAGGCGAATAAGTGTTGATTTTTTTTCTTTGACCGAGTCGGAGTCCAAATGAAATACAGCTGTTTTACAGACACCACACTGGACTGTCCCATCTTACTCTGTCTCTCTCTCTCTACCTCTCTGGGACAGAACTGAGCACACGTATCAGTGTCAACATAAATCACCCCAGAACATCAGAACAGTCGGAGAGCTACAGAAACTGTTAAATGCAACTCTCTCTAAAAATGGTCACAAAGTTTTCACAAAGACTCCAAGAATTCATGAACAGCTGAATCTAGAAGCATCAGCAGGCCACTCATGTCAAAATCTACACGTGTATAGTTAGGCTAGGTGTTAGCATGCTAACATTTTCAAATTAACTTGGTCTCTTTTAGTAGGGAGACTGTTATCTGACCATTATATTTGATAAAGGGAGACATTTCTAGAGTCTGCCTGCCTCTACTGTAGGTTTTGGCCAATCTTCATGCATTTGTGGAAAATATATACTTTCTTTGTCTTGATACATGAGTTTAACCCATAAAAACAGGCCATAACTGGAGGAGCATGGTTTGAACTGGAGAGCTGTATTAGGACACAGTATCCTCCATCATACCTCTGCTCTTTTTAGACTTCTCTGACATTTATTTACCTCTTGAGGATTATATGGCTCAGCTCCAGCCTGTTGATTGGGGCATCCTGGCTGCTGTCCAGCAACTCAGCTCTCAGCAGATGCCCGTGTTCTGCACTGGGTCTCTGGTTCAGCAGTTAGCTCATGACACACATGTGTCAGCATGTTTATGTACTGTGGTAGTTTATATAGAAAGTCACAGTGGTAGCATGAACATAAAACATGCTGAGGAATGTTATGTAGCAGGCTGTGATGCAGAAAGAATACATTATGAATCTGAATGTTTGTGACTTTTGGATTTATGTTAGATGGTACATGAAGGGTGTGATTGTCCAACACTGTGTCAAAGTGTTTCTGGGTTTTCATCCTCAGGATAATATTTTTCCAGGTTTACCTTAACATCCTCTGTGACTAGAGCGAAACAAACCCCAAGTCGAAACAAACCAACAAGTGTTTGCAAGAATGTGGACCACGTTCGGTGCTGATATAGAAGCCCATTGCTTTGTTTGCTTTCTGGATTCTATGTAACAGAATACTGCAGCTACCTCTGTAGTGTTTTCTCTTCATCACCACTGTGTTCCACATCTAACAGAATTCTTGCAAAATCCTTTGGAGTGGAACCAGTGGGGGAAAATGTTGCAACCCTGGAAGGAATCACCAGCTGCTGCTGCTGCCCAGAATGAATTTCCATGTTAGTGTATAGTGGAAGTGTCACTGTGAGGAGAACATGGCAGGGTGTGTAACCCCAGTTATACAACGCAGTATGTGCCCAATAGTAATAGTGGTGTTAATTCAAGGAGCGTAAACAGACTGCATGTGTGCTTATAGTCCCAAAGCGCCTTCAGTTTAGACAGACTTTTTGTGTGATGCAGAACTAGCAGCCAAGTCCGAATCCCAAAGGTAACTGAGCAGTTTTTTTCGGTGCTGCCCCCTTTGCCTTGTTTTGTAAATGTATTTTTTCCATTGCACCTGCAGATTTGCCTCTATTAAAAATCCTTGGGGAATTTCCTTAAATGTGGCTCTGATGACATTGAGAATAAACAATTTGGTGGCCATGACATAAATGAGTGTAGGTAGACCTGGAAGCAACTTGCCTGGTTAGTGGAGACAAATAGTAGTTATTCTAGTTTGGCCTATTTTGCAACCCATTTTGTCCTCTAAGGGGTCAAAGGAGGTTAGTATTAATTATGGTTTTAGTCCTAACACATTGTTGTGGTTGTGTCCAGTTGTGTAGTCTGGACATCATGGTCACATGATGGAGTACAGCAGGTGTAGTAATGACACTGTTTTCGTAGAAAAATTAAATACTCAAATATGTTGTTTGGCCAAATCCTCAGTGAAAACATTTGAAATTCATTGACCCTGTAAGCACGAGGAACTCTCATTTAGTGGTTGGTCCACTTCAAAGTCTAATGAACAAAAAACACCAGCTCTGCCTCGCTCTTGACCCAGAACCTGCAGACGATCGGCTGCTTGTTTACATGGTGTGATGTTGTCTTTAAGCAGCATGTGGTCAAGGCCAGCGGGGGATTCTCTGATGGAGCTCTCCACACTTACTCCCAACATGAGGCTCTTGGTACACAACAAGTGGTCGGCAGATCCATGTCTGAGCTCACGGTCGGGCCTCTTTGAGGAGGACAGACATGATGTTTGCACAGATGTGTGAGTCCAGAGCTGAGAGGTCAAACCAGCAGTACCCCTCTGGTGGTCTGAACCCGCCCCCCCCTGACAGAGCCTTCTTTGGCTACAACCTTAGTCCTGTCACGGGTGACAGGACTTAAAGGGACAGAGTTCAGCTTCTGGTTCTGTTTGAAGGAGGAAAGTATGTAAGGAAGTCAGTCCAGCTGTGGAATGTTTCCTCCAATGGAAACAATTGACCTTCCCATAATGCCAAGGGGCATGTGTTGACCCGAAAGGCATTATCTACCATATCCAGATAATAAACAGGAGCAATTAGGCTATCAGACACATTGTAAACAACGTCTGAATTTGTTTACTTTAGTTAGCTAGCACACAATTTGTATGATAGTCCAACATTTTCAGGACTAGCCTTAACAAGATTACCTCATTCAGCGATTTATCACAACAGGAATAAAATCTGTTTTCATCCTTGTATTTCACATGTCAAATTGCTAAAATGTTTGATATTAAATCAATAAGACTTTATTTAAAGCTTGTTTTCTGTCGTCCTGTTTCCCAGGGTTACAGGTTTCCATAAACTCTGTCTTCCTGTAAAAAGATTTAAAGTTTGTTCCATCTACATACATTTACATTCCTCGTTGCATGTTCAACACACACCATCTGCCCTCTAACTCTGCTTGCCAGAGGTCACTTGGTTAGTTCTACATGTAAGACTCTCTCTGCACAGTAGTTTTAGGTTGGATGGCAATAAGGAATGACACAGAAGGGGAATGGCGCTGCTTTGTTTTGGGTCCTCTGTCGTATGGATAACACATGTTCCGTGTTTTCAAAGTTTTGTATTGAGACTTCTTGTCTATTCACGAAGCCGAATGTTTTCAATTCATACTTGGCTGAAAAAAGGCACAGTGTGTTCCACCGTAGAGATGCAGGACTAAACGTAGTTATGGAAAAAAAAAACTCCCATGTGATTTCATTTTTGAATGAGAGGCTTTGGCTCACTTTTATTAACTCTCCTGTGCAGTTGCATAATGTATGAGTTAGTACCGATTCCCAACATTCTATTATATTACTAGAAGCAAGCTTAGCACATGCTTAACACTAATTTGTGACACAGATCCTGTTGTATTTTGCAGGAATTCAGGAGGGAACGGAGTGCACTAAGTGTAAAAATGACTGGGCGTTACGAGCTGCCATCGCACTCCTTTATGTGCTCTGCGCCCTGCTCACTATTGCAGTGGCTGTCCTGGGATACAAAGGTAAGTCCAAACTGCTTCTTCTACAATTTTATCTGTATTTATCTGTTGAACCTTGATGTTGGGAAATACCTGATCGGACCACACAAGTACACAGAGCCTGTGTATCATCCAATGCACCATGTGATGTCTTTACAACACATTTGTAGTTTTGGCATGTTATTTATTACCTTGTGTTGTGAATGAATAGACATCTGCCCCTTCCTTTAAACCCAACCCTAATCATCAAGTGTGTTAATGAGTGGGGTGCAATTCCATCATACAGTTCAAGATCAAAAAGCTGCTACAGAAGGTAACATGTTAGAAGGTTAGCAATGTTAAATAAACTGATATGTGAACATTTCTAGAGGAGGAACACTGTGCAACACTGTCCTTACTTCAACCCTTTCAAGAATCTGCTCCTACTTGTTTAAACCCGAGAAATCATGATAAGTAGAAACAGAAACAAATTCCAGTTATCACAGGCTCCATCCATATGGAAGGCACTTGGTGTTTTGTCCAATCTTACACATTTGTTGCCTAAATCAATCATAGAAAACCTGTCAAAATATCCTCCAGCAAAATATAGTTCAAGTCCAACCGGCTCCACCGCCAGCAGAAAACACGCTCACCCAGTAGGCAATGACTTCATACGTGTTTGGGTGCAGATCTGAATCAAAATTCAGCCTTTTAAGTGCTGTCAGGATTGTTTTGAGTTTGCAGCCATAGGTCTGTGTTAGCGTGGAGCCCATGTGATTTTCATGGTTTGGCTCTAATGTCTAACAGATGACCGTGCAGCGACTACCCAGGCTTAACAGCCCAAGAAGAGATTTTATGGCTTGGTAGCAATTTGTTGTCTCATGAACCGCAGGCTGACTCACAAATGGCTGCAAGTGTCCAAAATAGTTTGTAAGCAGGCTGTATTCTGCACTGGTTTTATGTTAAATCATTGTTTGCGATACCTGCTGGGTCACTAAGTGTCTGCCAAGCTGCACTGTTAATCTGCAGAGCTGCAGGTTGGGTAACTGCTGCACTATTGCTATAACTTGTCAGAATAGGCAGCTCTTAAGCCTTACTTAACATAGCAACCTTATATAACTCATAAAGCTTTCCAATACCAGAAAAAGAGGGGATGTAAAGATTAAAGGAGAATAAGAAGGTATGTGTGTAGTGTATCAGGTGTTCCTGTATACAAAAATGTGTTTTGCTCTAATATGAAGATGAAGCTCTCAGCAGCTGAACAACAGGTCTTTGAAACTGGGCTTGTTGTGTTTTTGTTTGTCCTAGAACATGTTATTGTTTCGTGTTTTTCTCACTGCTGGAATGACAACAGTGAAAGCTTAGGATGTTTTCCAGCTCAGTTTTTGGACGCCCACATTCTGAGAAGAAAAACAAACCGTGGAAGAGGAAAGATGGACCTGTGCAGCAAGCAGAGAGAGAGAAAGTGGATCCAGAGCTTGAGAGTGCTTGTGTGGTGTTTATGTGTTCCACATTGTTTCTAGTCATGAAATGACATTTGTGAATGAAGCCTGAAAATTCAGATTTGTATTGATCAACAGATACTCAGTTGCCTGGATACAGAAACAGAGAAAAGTCAAAAAACTCTTCACTCTTCACAGAAATGTTTTTGACTTCACTGCAGCGGAACACAGCAGCGCCCTCTGCTGACTAAAGCCTTTTCATCTGTTTACATCACACTTTCTGTCTCCTCTTTCCTTAGTGGTTCAGAGAATGGACAATGTCACAGAAGGCATGCAGAATTATGGAGGCAAAATCAATGCTGTGGAGACAGACTTAAGGAAACTAGGTAAGTCTCAAAAACACATGATTATATCACACATGCTTGTTCTAGGCATATAACTACAACTGTGTTTTGTTTTCACATTTTTCAGATGATCAGACTGGAGAGAACTCGGTTAACGCCACAACTGAAATCATGACTTTCAAGACAGATCTAGAAGCTTTACAGACCCGACTGAAAGACATTGCCACCAGGGCGAACAGCAACAGTGACGTGCTGGAGGAACTTCGGGTGACAGGTGATGACATGCAGAACGGTCATGTCTCCCTGCAGAGTTTTCTTGAAGGCAATGCTGCCTCACTGCGTGGGGTCAATCAGACATTGGCCTCCTACAGTGGCATGATCAACGACCTCCAAACAGACACTGCACGGCTCCAGTCTGAGATACAGGACCAGGTCAAAATGCAGAGCGAGACCCAAGTTAGTATCAGTGCCCTGAACATTACTCAGGCCCAGCACCGGAATCTGCTCAATACACTGCAGAAGACAGTGGAAGATGCAGGCCAGGCAGTTCAGAAGCTGAAGAATGACTATCAGATTCTGCAGCAAACAGCCAGACAGACTCGGGCCGATACAGAGTGGCTAAAAGAAAAGGTCCAGAACCTTCAGGTTTTGGCAGCCAACAACTCAGCCCTGGCCAGGTCCAACGGAGAAGCTCTGGATGACCTGGGCGCTCAGCTCAGCACTCTTGCCAGCCAAATACAGAACACTTCAACTCTCACTGAGGGGCATGACCAGAGCTTGCGTGAGCTCATGGACCACCAGAGAGATCATGATAATGCCACCTCACTGAAGTTCGATGAGTTTGAAGCACGGTTGGACAGACATGAGAATGACATGGACCGGGTGACTGGAAACGTAAGCTTCACCGCACAGATTTTAGGCGTCATCAGCTCTGACCTAAATGGCCTGAGGTCCTGTGCTGAGACAGTGATACGACATTCAGACCTGTTAGTGGGGCTGAACACTAGTGTAACTGAAGCCAAGGCAGACAGCAAAGATCTGCGCGCCCAGCAGGATGACCTGACAGCCCGGCTGGACAAAGAGGTCAACAACCTGTCCATGGTGATGGAGGAGATGAAGCTGGTGGACAGCAAACACTCACAGCTCATCACCAACTTCACCATCCTGCAGGGTATGACAAGTAGAAAAGTTTCAGACTCTTGACTCTTAAAATAAATAGCATTCATATAACCCATCTCTCTTATGTTCAGGTCCACCAGGTCCAAAAGGCCCAAAGGGAGACAAAGGCCCTCAGGGACCAATAGGCCAAGCAGGACAGAAAGGTGATAAAGGAGACAAAGGTGTGCCTGGAGTGGTCGGTCCTAAAGGAGAGAAAGGTGCAGCTGGACTACCAGGTCCAACAGGTTCAAAAGGGTCACCTGGGGCTCGGGGTCTCCCAGGTGCCAAAGGATCAAGAGGGTCTGGAGGTAGACCTGGAAACACTGGTGACAAAGGTGATCCTGGACCTCCAGGGTTCCCCGGTCTTGATGGACGGCCAGGGATGCCAGGCCCACCAGGGCCGCAGGGGCCCAGAGGAGCAGCAGGGCCTGCAGGCTTAGAGGGACCTCGTGGGCCTGTTGGACCTATAGGTGCTCCCGGTCCTCCGGGGCTACCAGGGCTGCCTGCACCTCCTGTGGTTGTGCAGCCACCTCAGCCTGCAGAGCGCCCTCAGGTCCCAGAGCCTACCAAACCACCTCAACCTCCAAAACCAGCAGAGGAGCCAGAGGGCTCCGTGTCTCAGCAGGTGCAGCCCCCTGTTGCCACAACGTCAGCCCCTGGTGAGTTGGGTGATAATATAAAGGCTAGGAAAGTGAAAGGCGGCAACTTCTCAGGTTATTTTTCTCATGTGTGTAACATTGTTACTTCTAGGTTGTCCCCCTGAGTTCAGAAAGTTTGGAGACAGCTGCTATTACTTCTCTTCCGGGCCACAAAGACTCAACTTTGATGAGTCCTTCCAGTTTTGTACCAACAGATCATCTCACATGCTCATTATCAATGACAATGAAGAATACGTAAGTGAAGTAACTCTTGTATTTTAAAGATTGAACAGACATTTTATGACTTATTGTGTGGTTGCTCTTCTGTCTGCAGCTCTTTGTGAGAAACACAATTACAGGAAAAGGCTACTTCTGGCTGGGACTCACTGACAGGGAGGAGGAAAACGTATGGAAGTGGGTAGATGGAAGCATACCTGTTTTCAAGTGAGTTATTATGAGTCTTTTCCTCTTTATACAGTTCAAATTGTTAAGATTCTAAAAGTGTGATTAATTGTACTTGTGGTTGCTGATAGGAAGTGGAAACCTGGTCAGCCTGACAACTGGACCCACGGCCATGAGAACGGCGAGGACTGTGCTGGCCTTGTCCATAACGCACTCTGGAACGACTTCTACTGCACTGACCGCATCGGTTTCATCTGTGAACGTGCTTCTGACTGTCAGTACCTTCTATATCTCTGCATCTTTTTTTTAAATGTTGTAAAAAAATGTGTCTCATGTGGTGCATGTCTGCTGTCTCCACAGTGGAAGTCCCAGTCTTATAGCACCCACCTAAGACAGTGAGAGTTGATGATGAAGATGCAACAGAAAAGAGGGACACGAGGAGGAGCTCTAGATAACTAGAGGACTCTAATAAAGTCAGCCCACAGGTCACTGACACCCGGCTGAACTTTGTTTTTAAGGCACTTTACGACACAGTATGGTGCAAATGAGAGAGCGAGCACATGGCCATCCCACTATTGTTTTGATTCCGACTTTGTACTGAAGGAAACATGAGAATGTCGTCATTTATTTAGTGCAGCCGCTGTTGTACATGTGTATCTGTAAATAAAGACACGTAGATGATCAGGATTGAATTTCATATTGTTGACTGCTTTCTTATTCTTTACACTTAAAACTATATCAGAGGGTTAATGTTGTTAATGCAGTGAAACTATTTTCTGAATAAAACTTTATACGTTCAGAACTGTGATTAGAAATAAGCACCCAGAGAAATGACGTGCACCTACTCACCATCAGCTAATGACTGCAAGCTCAGAATCCAACTGGAAATTAAGCTAATGTAAATTTCACCTTTCTGAATCTGTAGTGTCAGTGTCAGGTACAGGAGCTCAGTGCTGCTGTGTAATGAAGGACAGTGTTTTTTTTTTAATTTAGACTGCCAGTATGAGTTATTTTTTAATGAGCTATACATATGATGATTTATTCATTATGCCAGTGTGTGAAACATGTATATGATTTGCATAATCAGTTGTTTTTTTTTTTGTTGTATGATTGAAAATGGACATGTCATGTAATACTTAAGAACTGAGTATCTGTTTGTAATCTTGGCTTAAGGCTCATTAGGCCTTCATTAAATCATCAAGTTCTTTATGATCAGACCAGGACTCTAACCATAATGATGAGAGGAAACGTGTGTGTGTGTGTGTGTGTGTGTGTGAGTGTGCAGTCAGTGATTTTTGATGTTCATAAGGGGGAAAAATGAGAATCTAATCTTCTAATTAACAGATGTCTTTGCAGCCGTAGAATTAAAATACAATAAGATCTATTTAGATTTACAATAGTGTATTTTGCTCCTCAATAGTATTTATAACATTTCAATATTTCACTTTTTGAATAATACATGGATCTTCACATATTTTCTTTCTTTCTTTTTGGCTTCATTCTTGCAGAATAAGTAATGGTATGTTGAAGAAAAAGTTATGTTGTTGTTCATCAGAATATGTTAGTTTAGTTTAGTTTAATTTAGTTTGTTTAACCATGTATAGAACGGACTGTTGGGAGCACTGTTGGGAGCAGAGTGGGTGGAATCTTCATCAGAGTGGAGAGAGGCTGAGGAGATGCCTAAAAAAAATCTCTCTAACCTGCGCTCAGGCCTGCACCTTCCATCTAACTGGGATAATTTTTATATCAGTTCGAAGGAACACTCGTTAGCTTTCTAATGGTTTGACTTTTAAAACTGAACACCAAACCGTTTTGCCTTTATAGCCAGCTGTTCGGGGAAAGTGCCGGTCATTAAGACATAATGTAAAACCAAAAACAGAAAAGCAGAGCGGCCATATTTTCTAACTCACCGCCAACTCCTCATCTTTGACATCATAGACATTGGGTAGCTAACAGGAAACACATTAGGAGGGGGACAGAGAGAGCTGCAGTTAGGGGCAGTTGATAAACATTCAGGTTGCCATGGATACGGGCAGGCAGGCAGGGCTGTTACCATGGTGACAGGCTGACAAAAGAAGCTTTTTCACATTAAAATCACACAGCCTGTGCTTCTTATAAGCTTATGGTATTATTCCAGCCTCTGACCTTATATATATGGTATATTCACAGGCTATTCTTTAAGGTCAGTGACTTCATACTGTTCTTGTCTTCAGCTGTGTCTTTTTCATATATTCCTAATATTCAAAGATTTTCTACTTTTCAAAATAAGAGCTTCATCTTTCTAAATTCTTAACCGTGTTTCAGCAAATTAAATTCAGATTACAGATTCTCCAGCAAATCAGAGCAATCCTGTATATCAGCATTCAAAGCAATGCTTCAGCTGCAGCAATCAAACTTGCATTTTCTTCAGGAAATGCTTTTCTAGTATAATGCTAAAATACCACAACATGTACATATAACACTTACATGTACCAAATATATGTAACAACACCAGCAACACCACCACACTTCGACATTATAGACAAGGACATAGAGACAATACACACACACACACACAGGGACACTACTGTCAACACACACATGACAACACATAAAACAGCACATATCATAAAATGATTGCTGATCACATCTTTGATCAGCCTTCCACCATGTCTGCAAGGATATTTTAAACGGGCCTAAACTTGTACTGTCTCTGATATGAACGGAAATTCCAAATGAATGGAATTAAATTCAATTTTTTTCTATGCACTGATAGAGAAAGCTGACTGGTCAAAGGAGGTCTTCCTAAAACTGACATAGCAATAACCTCACACAGAGAACCTAGAGACACTTAGTTTATCTCTGCAAAGGGACATGCATTGCTTGAGAGGTGACGGTGCAAGATCATCAATAAGTTTGTTCATTAAAACACATATCAGCAAAACAAAAAAATATAAAAGACAATAGGTTATGTTTTGTTTTAATGGCAGTGAGTATTTGCTCTCTATGAGAGGTAAACCAGGAAAAGAAAAATAACTAAAGAAAAAGAAGACTAATCTTGTTTAATTTAATTTTAATCTACAAAATATAAATAAAGCAAAACACAAAATCTCTAAATTCCCCATATTTCTGTATTTACATATCTGCCAAACTAAAGTAAGTTTATATTTATTTATTGATTAATTGACGGGCTACAGCTATTTCGTGTGTTCATAAAGAGAACAGAGACAAAGTTAGTCATTATTTAGAGTAACGCGGTGACAAATCGTCACATGATCCCCGTCACCTGACGATGACATGTTATTTTTCTTTACGGCAAAGGCACTTTGTTGTTTTGCATCATTTTGTGCGTGCTTCAGTCATCACAGACACATGAACAGGTGTGTTACTGTGAGTGTTAAATTATAGTCGATGACAGACGTTTATTTCACAGCGGACTGGCTGCTAATTACCCAGAATGCTCTGCTTGTTGCCGTCTGGCGAAGGAGTGACTGTGTAGAAAAGAACCAGCTAGCTACGTTTGACATCCATCAAGTTGTCGTTACCATGCGTTTTTATGGTCTGAAATAAGAAGAAGAGGGAAAGAACATATTCCGGGGAAGGCTGTAATTTGTTGCTGTCAACACACCAGCGATGCCTCTCTTCACCACCAACCCGTTTGACCAAGATGTTGGTGAGTAATCAGAACTGGAAGCTGTTTCTAGCAGGCTAGCTAAAGTTGCTAGTCAGCTTTGTTTGTGTTCTCCAGCTGTGTGCAGCCGTACAGTTAGCCTTGTTGATGCTGTTCGGCTATTGTGTAATTAATATTGCAGAATTTATACGCTGGCACGATACAGTGCTTGTTATTATTCTGAGTATGTTGAGTTTAGCTCACTCACTTAGCCGGATAGCACAGTTGAGTAGCTTACAATCCCATCATATGTGGAGGTTTAGCTAGCAAGCAGCCCCCTACAGTTTGGTGCTAGCGTCCTAAATTTTACCTTTAAAATATAAAAATGAAAACAAATATATGTCTAGTTTGTTTTTTGGTTAGATTAACTGTAAGGAAATATGAAATATAGATGCATTGATCCGCTATCTGAAGCAGCTGTATCATCATTACCACCTCCTCTGTATCCCATCCATATGTTAGCTAACCAAATATGATGAGTCTGACATCTCACAGTGAGTGGAACTGAAAGAGGATGCGGCGTTGTGTGGAACCACAAAGTTTCCTCTCCTTCCTTCCTTCTCTTTGTACTGTGTTGACTGGTTAACCACTTCATTAGCATGTTAAGTCTGCAGGAGTGGACAAAGTACACAAATGCCTCACTGCACAGTTCAATGCAAAGCAGTAAACCCTGATTTGGTTAGGCTTGTGTTGGGCAAGTGTTACTTCAGCTTCAGTGATTATTTTCTGGCAGTTTGTTTTGTTTTTAATTTAAATACCATTGGCTATCTTTTTAGGTTTCCTTTTGCCATTTTTTAGGTTGCTTTACCTGTTGTATTGTTTTTTGGCTGACATCTTGATATATAAAATCATAATAGAAATGATGAGCGTTGTGGTATTTCTGTTCCAAGTATCTGATTATTGAAAGGATTAATTTTGGAAAAAAAATCTTGTTTAAAGTTAAATTCAGTAGCTCATTTCTTCACCATTCTGTAAGAAGGAGATTCTCCCTGGGCTTTGCTCCCATGTCCTCCATGCTCCCATTGTGGACATCCTCGGGTGATGAGCATGCAAGACCAAGGTCACTGGTGTTGTCTGACAATGCTGTCATGTAATATTCAATTCTAAAATCATTAATATAACAAAACACTACAAACGTTCTGTCTGAAAAATTATTGAACTCCATGTGCATATAGGTGGAGCTCTGCAACACCACTCTTTTTACTTTCAGCTGCTGAGATATGAATTCTGCTGTAGTAAACCTTTTCTACTATGCCTACTTATATATTTCATGTCATATAATTTGTAGACTAAATCTGCTTGCATGCCAAAAATCATGGTACGTAATGCCATGAAAATGTTATCAATTCTTACAGTTTTCTGGATTCCTCTTTTTACAGAGAAAGCTACCAGTGAGATGAATACAGCAGAGGACTGGGGCCTCATTCTGGACATATGTGATAAGATAGGACAGTCGCGCACTGGGTTAGTAACCTTCGTCATTCTAAGCACCACACAACTATGACACCCAAACACAGAAACCACAATGATGCCAGTACCCTGGTCTTTTTTTGTCACAGGCCCAAAGAATGCCTCCGATCCATAATGAGAAGAGTGAACCACAAGGATCCCCATGTAGCCATGCAGGCGCTGACTGTAAGCCATGTTTGGTTTAAGTGTTCAAGTCTTTGATTAACATGTGGTATACGATCATCCATATGAATACACTGTATCCGTTGTCTACACAGCTTCTTGGTGCTTGTGTCTCGAACTGTGGGAAGATATTTCACTTGGAGGTGTGCTCCAGAGAATTTGCAAGTGAAGTCAGTAATGTGTTAAACAAGGTATGTAGTCCTCTTTTCTTTTTTCAGATTTGTAATATGGCACACATTGGTTTGATCTCATGGTTTTTTAATGTGTCTCCAGGGCCACCCTAAAGTGTGTGAAAAGCTGAAGGCCCTGATGGTGGAGTGGGCGGAGGACTTCCGCAATGATCCACAACTCAGTCTGATCTCAGCAATGATCAAGAATCTACGTGAGCAGGGTGTCACTTTCCCAGCTGTCGGGTCCCAGGTAAGCCTGTAGATAATATACTGGATTAGACACCTATTCTTTTTAACATTGTAATCTTTGGCTCTGTACTTACTGATTTATGACCCATGCCATCCTTCAGATAAAAGAAAATAAACAGTGAATTTGAGGTTGTGCGCTTTTAACCTGACAGCCACAGCCATTGTTTAGTTTTTCATGCGTCGGGAGTCTTTCTAATGGTTTGCCTAAATATATGATTATCATCTTCCCACAGGCTGCAGAGCAAGCGAAAGCAAGCCCAGCTTTAGTTGCAAAGGATCCATCCACCACAACAAACAAAAAGGAGGAAGAAGACTTGGCAAAAGGTACAGAGACTTCTAGTGAATATTTACAAAATAAAGACTTGTTTATATATAATTGCATGCTAACACCTTTTTTCCAGTTCTTCATTTCCTCTGCATAAAATCCATGTTTACAATGGGGTAATAAATTGCAGATGTTTAGTAAAATAAGGTAAGGTAACATATTTGTCTCTTTTTTTGGGCAGCTATTGAGTTATCGCTGAAGGAGCAGCGTCAGCACACGCAGACCTCCTTGTCGAGCCTTTACCCAAGTACCTCCAGCTTGCTCTCCTCGCACAAGTCTGAAGGCAGAAAAGTGCGCGCCATCTACGACTTTGAGGCTGCAGAGGACAATGAGCTCACCTTTAAGTCAGGAGAAATCATCACTATCATGGATGATAGGTATATGAATACAAGAATGTACACTCAATTCAAATATTTTGGTATATTAAAGAAGCTTGAAGCTCTGCAAGTTTAATCTGTCTGCTGTGACAGATTCCTGTTAGTAACAGCTGTATTATACTGTAGTTTTGGTTTCAGTTTCATATTTGATTGTGGTTTTGTTTCTTTCAGTGATCCCAACTGGTGGAAAGGAGAAACATATCAGGGTGTGGGGTTGTTCCCCTCCAACTTTGTCACTGCTGACCTCACTGCAGAGCCAGAGATGAGTGAGTACACACACACGCACGCACGCATGCACGCACGCACGCACGCACGCATGCACGCACACACACACACACACACACACACTCTCACACACACACTTTCATCCATTAGCAATAATGCTTTAAAGATCCTGCAGTAGAAGATGCTTCAACTCATAAAAAGCTAATGAAACAATACAGAGAACAATTTCCAACCATCAGAGATTTCGGTTGCATAAACAGAAAAAGACATCTAGACAGTCCTTCAGTATCGAACGGCTCCTGGACACATGTCCAGAGAAAATTTCATAAAAACATTTCTGATACTAGCATCTGCTGCAATGATACAAGTTCAGAAAATTTTCTGACTAATAGATGCAGACATACTTCTACAGTGCCAACCATATTATCTAGATGTTGTAATTGTAATAGCCTTATTGATATCAGTGTTTGTGTATTTACCCCCTACTGCCAGAAGGGGGAGACAGAAGTTATTAAACTATAGCTTTAGCATCTCCTTTACTGCTGGCAAAGAATTTAAATAGCATTTCTGATGTTGTTTCAACTGTGTGTGTTACAGTGTAAGATCTTCATCACACTGTCAAAACCACCACATATGAATAGAATCTGTTTTTACTGTTATCAGTGTGTTTCTTGTGTCATTTAATTTGTTTGATTGCTACTAATTGCTGATGCTGTTGCGTTGCTTTGTTTCTGTGGCGCTGCATCCCCTACTTGGAAATTTGGTTACATGGAAATCCACAGTGAAAACGGAGAAGAAGACCGTACAGTTTAGTGAGGACGTCCAGGTGGAAACCATAGAGCCTGAACAGGAGCCTGTGTATATAGACGAGGTAAGTTCTATTTAAGGTAACACATGTTGCACCAGTAAAAATACAGCTTTGCTTGTGCATTATTGTCCTGTGTTGTACTCATTATATCTTTACTCAAACCTTTCAGGACAAAATGGATCAGCTATTGCAGATGATTCAAAGTGCAGATCCTACAGACAACCAGTCTGACAGTGTGGAGCTCCTACAGTTGGAAGGTAAACTGTTGCTTAGGATTATACATGAAAAACAGTAGTAACAAATGTGGTATGCCTTTGGAAAGATGCTGACTAGATATATTAATAATAACTGTTTATTTGTTTCAGGTGCCTGCAATCAAATGGGGCCCCTAATTGATCAGAAGCTGGAGGATATAGACAGGCATGTTGTGCTTGTTTTGCTCTTTGAAGACCATGGAGTATTGTAAACTGAAGAAATGTTTTTAGGATGTAGATGACAGATGTGAGCTATGAAGGCAGCCTAACGTTCTGATTGGGTTTTTTTTTTTTTTCAGGAAACACTCAGAGCTGTCAGAGCTGAACGTTAAGGTGATGGAAGCTCTGTCTTTGTATGCCAAGTTGATGAACGAAGATCCTGTCTACGCCATGTATGCCAAGCTGCAGAGCCAGCAGTACTACATGCAACAGCCTGCCAATGCAGCGCAACAGGTGAAACCTGCCAGTCAGATGCTTTTCAGTGGGGTTTAATTACAGCACATGTGTTGTGTGTGGGTGTAGTGCTTTGTATGACCGTTACAGTAATGCCCATCAAGAATATCATTATCAGACTTTCCAAGGACTCAACAGCTTATTGACCCTCTGAATGTGTTCTATGTGTGTGTTTATGACCACAGGTCTACCCTGGTCAGCCGGCTTCAGGGTCGTATGCCATGAGTAGCACTGGGTTGCCAGGTTATACAGTTCCCATGGAGCAGCTTCCTGCTGGAGCTCCCATTCCTGGTCAGCCACCTCCCAGGTGATTTTAATTATGTATATATTTATAATTTATTTTATATATTTATAAGTGTTTTTTGGCTGTTTATTCACGTATGCCGTGACACCACATTTAATATATGTTTTATATGACAAAGCTTCTAGTAGCTGAATTGTTTTGCAAAATTGAAAGATTTGCAGGAACCTTCTATTAACAGTAACTGGCAGCAATTTGTGCTATTAAAAACAAAAAAAGTTAGGAATCATTATACTGTTTATATATTATATATTTAGTATTTTACCACTAAGTAATAACATTTTTCACCCACAGTGATGTCCATATGTACATGGGCCAGCCTCCAGTCTACACTGCAGCTCCAGGAAGTATGGCCCCAGCAGACATTCAGTCCTATCAGAACCCAGCCAGTGCCCCTGGTCCCACACAGTGCACGACTCCTGCAGGCATGACCCAGACACCTAGCTACAGCACCCCTTCTGGCCCTAGCATAGCACCTTCTTCAGACGCTTCACAGGCCCCTTACTCAGAGAAAGCATTACTATAGGGCCCCCTTCACACACACACACACACACCAGACTTGATCAAATAGATAATTTTCGTTTTACAATTTTATCATTGAGATGAACATAGACGAGACTAACAATGACATTTGTGTTACAAGGTAGAAAAGTACAGTTACACTTCTCACTCAAAGTTTGCTGATGCTACGTTTCCACTTTGTTACTCCACATCTTCATCACTGAAGTCCAACATGGAGTAGCTTTCAGTTGCACTTTGTCAGATTTGATAGCAGTATCATAAAAAATGGCAATGCTTTATTTAATGGGTCGGTAAATTCTTTGGAAACTAAAAATCATTTAATTTCTTGGATCTGTTGCCATAAAACCTAAAAGAGTTCAGGTTGTACTAGTAGTCAATTCAACTGTTGTATCTAGAGTTTGTTATTATTATAATTAGTACTAAAAATATTGTTGATCATTGCTGTTTTAGTACACCTATCTCAGACAAAAACCCTGCTCTGCATACTGTTCACCCAGGCATTTTAACACTGAAGCGAAACACGTACAGAAGTTGTGTAGTCCTGTTTTCGGTTCACTTGGATGTCTCTGATGTTCTTCACAGAGCAGCTAGATTCTCATGAAATTACAAATCCTTTTTACTTATGTGCTAAAGATCAATCTTTATCAATTAGTGCTTGAAATTGTAGGCGCGAGGCATCTATTCACTCTGATGCATTTCCAAAAGTGATTTTTCTCACTAATCAGATCAGCTTTTTGTCCTATGTGTTTATATTTCAGTTACCGGTAAACAACAGCAGTTGTTTCCAACCAGGTTCAGGGGGGCGGGGTCTGCTTGTTTGGTGCTTACTTGTTGCACATTTGTTCAAATGAGCAGCACTAACGGAGACAGTTTGTTTTAATCAAACCAAACCTACCAAGTGTGAATGCACCCTTTAAAAAACAGCTCCACATTGCTTTGAGAAAACAAGTGTAACTGTTACCACTCCACCCTCACCACATAATGCTCATTCAATTACTGTTTGATCAACTGTGAAACACACACCATCCTCAGTAGGCACACTGGAGCAACAGACACACTACAAGCAGGTGTACAGCAGTGGGTGCACACACACACAGATGCACTGCGTAATATTCACACACTAACACAGAACCACATCCTCCTCACCCCACTGCAGTGCTAATCCTGTCACAAAAAAGGGGCGTCGACTTACATTTACCCCTTTTTTTTCTTGCTTTCTTTTTTAATTTAAAAAAGGACTTTTAGCTCTGCTGAGAACATTAGGCTACTACATTCTGTATATGTCGTTGACTTTTAGAAGAAGTACTGAAAACTG
Source organism: Parambassis ranga (assembly GCF_900634625.1). Classification (NCBI taxonomy): domain Eukaryota; kingdom Metazoa; phylum Chordata; class Actinopteri; family Ambassidae; genus Parambassis; species Parambassis ranga. The sequence continues at coordinate 8,390,750 of NC_041037.1, read as the reverse complement.
AAGCCACTTTTTGTTTTTTGGAGAGAAAAGAGGAACTGAAGCATGCACATGACTCTTGTATATACTGTACTGAACAAGTAGTGAAGCCACATGACGACCTCATGGGTGGGCCGTATGGTAGCACAGCTCTGGGTCTGTCCCTCAGCCTTAAAGGTGAACTCTGCAGTCAAGATGTGAAACACAGGTGGTAAAGCCAAAGAGAACAAAGTGAAAACAATACTCACACACCCAGACAAGAAAACACTTTTTTTATTCTATGAAATAATCGTCTCCTTTATACTGCAGAGTTTTCCTTTTGCAAAACCTGCAGGTCTGCATCCTGTGCCCCCGTGGATGTAGACTCTGTTAGGGCTGTACTAACATACTCCTCAGACTTGGCTACTAAGGGGAGAATTCTCTGAGCCCCAGTGTCCTTTTAAGCATCTCTTTAGTCAGTGTTAAAAAATGTTTTTTGTAGTGTATTTTAATTTATGTCACGATATATTTTAAATGGAGAAGCAGTGCAGGATGTATGTATTCAGAGAATAGTGCAGGATATGTGATATTCTGCCTAACTTAGTTGTATATTTAAATCGCTCACATGCGGACATTTCTCTCTGTGGTTGATACATGCTTATTGTACTGTAGGGTCACTCTCCGCGTTTTTTTTTTTTTTTTTTTTTTTTTTTTAAACCTGTCCTTCCTCAGAGCTGTGTCAACACTAAAACAATTTCTACCTGAAGCAAGACCCGAAATGTGGTTTTTGAAAAATCAGGATTTATAAACGGCTCTTTACCAAAGACTCTTCTCATACACACTACTTTCTTGGTTTGTTACATGGCCTGTTCATGTTTATAGTCTTTGGCAAAGAGTGTGTTTACAAAAACTGATTTAAATTGCAAAAACTGGGCAGAATAGGAGAATTATTTATGCATTGTATTTAACGTTAAAGAATGAAGGAATTCTGAAATATGCTGAACTAGATTTTCCAATTGCGGTGTGTTGACCTGATAAATGTATTGCTTTCTCCCAAGATGCCACGTTTGTAATGTGCTGCATCGTATCACCCCTGTGTTGCCTTAAAGGGACAGCCACCATGAAATTATTAAATTTCAAATTTTCTGCCCTGTGGTCTGCAGTGACATTTATCCAACTAGAACGCGTTTTGAAGAAAAGGATTTCTGTGAAAATGGTGCAGTCTAGAAGGATAAATGGCACTCATGGCCACAGCAGACAATATGACCTTGTTTTTAAGGTGAACTGTCCGTTTAAGATGATCAAGGCACCTGCAAACTTGGTACCTGGGACTGGATTTAAGTATCAACATTCAAAGATGAGGAATCATTTCTTGCTGCTTTCAATTCAAAGGGGAAGAGTCAGATATTGTTAATCGATGCAGGTAGAACGTATCAAAGTAGCAGCTACTCTGGGACTGTGGGACCATGGGCCAGTCGCATCACACACATCCAAAAGAAACATCTTGAAGAACCTGCAGCCCGCTGTAACTTTTCTTTCCTTTTTTTTTTGTACAGGATTGAGATGCTGCCTGTTTTTTAAGTTTTAAAACAACATTATTGTAAAGATTATGTCTAAACTTGTACCCTGCTGTTTGTATGTATTCTTTTAACCATACTTATTAATTGGTATTCACAATAAAAACCAGGCCAAATGTACAGAATAATACAAACAGCTTCATATGGCTTGATTCTCATGCTTTTTTAATGCCATTTGAATATTTCCAGCTGCTTCATGTTGATGTGCCTCTCTGCCAGAAACACAGGTTCCCCTAAAGAGGTGAAGACAATCTGATTATAGGTAAATAGATATATAAAAAAAATTTCAGCCAGTAGGTCGGATTCTGGCAAAAAAAAGTTAATTTACTTAATTTTCAAAAAATACAGAATCGTAATATTGTATTATTTCAAGTTTCTCATCTAAATCATTTAAGTTGATTGGACTCAAACTAAAAAGTGTAAGTAACTAAAAACTAAAAAGTCAGACAAGTTCAAAAGTCAGAATTTTCTTATGTGAAAAGGTTTTCAGGACAATTGAGAAATGTCCTCTGTATTACCACTAGATGGAGGTGTGTGTGTGTGTGTGCAAGTGAGTGACTGAAAAAGTGATTTTACAGCATGGGGAAAAATTAAGAAGTTTTCTATCTTTACTTTTCTGACACATTAACATTAACTTAAAACACATATATCTATATTGTATAAAACTGTCAGTTAACATTGCTTTTAGGTCCTGATGATGTGTGTACAGCTCAGTCTCAGTGTATTTTGCTCCTTGAAATTATATGATAGGAGTTTGAATTTGTGTGCCCATAAAAAAGACAAACATGACCACCTCATTACCTCAGCAATAAAAGAATACAGTGCAGTGTAAGCAGAGTTACTGTGCAGAGTCCACTGGCTTCTGGTTTCGTTGTGTGGGAGATGACTGTGAAAGTCTTTAGCTCCACATTCCGATCAGCAGCCGGACTTCAGGGATCATGCCTTCAGGGAAGCTGATCAAGCTCGTCCTGTATGAGGTGCTGCAGTTTGCAGCTCTCATCGCACCCGTGTTTGTAATCATGGAGAGATTTGCCAGGCTCATAAGGGATGTGAGAGGACATGATCTGACTGCTTACTGGCTGGTGGTGGCGGCTTCCCTGGCCTATATGACAACTGTGACACTGCTGGTGTGGGTTCCTCTCAAATATCTGATTCTGAGCAAGCGGAGGTTCATCACAGAGATCACACAGTGGTGAGAGACGGCTGTTCATGTTCTTCATTATCATTTTAACTATTTAACTTTGACTCTAGTGGTTAAATTTTTACGTGATTTTACAATGATGTTTTTTGTGTGTAATCTAAGGACCTTAACACAAAATTATACTTTTATAAGCATGACAAAGCACAGAAAGGCTCTGCTTTTTTTAAGCAAACAATTATTTATCTTAATGGCTGGATCATTATGTAAATGAAAGTTAAAATAAGTTTTTGTTTTTCAGGAGGCCGACAGCACTGGCGTACCTAATCTTGTGTACATTGCCATGCTTTGCTGTTTTAATAGCCAGCTCCAAGGTAATGTGGTCCAGACTGATTGATTCTGTCACTGAGGAGCACCTGTTGATGTTTGGTTCTGTCATGCTCTAGCGGGGTCCTTGAGATGGCATATTTGTTATGAGCAGTCCATTTGTGGCACAAGCTGCTTTTATGACCCCCTTGTGAAAGAAGAATACTCTATAATTACTCACTGAGTGACGGTCGACACGCCACATTGCACCACAGAGAAAGAAAAGCATCGCCTGTCACCAGCTCTGCTCACTCTCTCAAGGTTTGCCTGTTCACTGGGCATATGTTTTTAAGACAGTATGTACTAACACAATAATGTCAAAGTACCTCACTGCAACGAAAAGATCTGCATTTAAAATGCTTCTACTCCCAATATACATTAATACTGCTGCATCTCGCTGCTGCTGCAGCTACTACTGCAGCTTACTGCCACAGAGTACTACAGTGCTAATAAAAGTGGTTCAGACGCATCATAAAGTGGCTGGGATTTCTGGTTTTGACAGCACTTGAGGCTAAAAGCAGTAATTGCAGATGCATTTGAGCCTCAATTTGTTGTATTTAAAAAATATTTTACAAAACGAGAGACAGGTGCTGTGTTCACAGGTGACTAGGAGCTCAATTGCCAGGGACACCGCTCTTAAAGAAACCAAAGAATGACGTCTGGGATTGACTGTCCACCTTTACATATAGCCATCTTTAATGGGCTGTAAGCTCCATCTCAGTTTACTTTGTTTGACCACAGAAAGTGATTGTATTTAAATGAAAATCTAATGTAAAACGTACTTGAGTAGATGTGTAGATTGGCATGAAGTGGAAGTGTTTTAGTGCAGAGAGACTTTGACTCCATTAAATTTGAAAATATGTCCTCTGTCACGAGACTGTGCTGTCAGCCGCTGTTATTCAGTAACCCACAGTGGACACAACAGGGCGGCCATTAACCCAGGCTCTGTTATTCGGCTCCTCTCTAAAAGGACTTGTAGGTTAAACTGTGTATTTAATCACGGCACTCTTTAACAGAGCAGAGCTTAAAGCAGAACAAAGAGATGTGTCAGACATATTTATACATGTACATATCCTGGCCTGATTTTCAAAGGCGTTCACCTGAAATGACAGAGTGGTAAAATCTGATGGCTTCATAAAACCTGAATTGTAGGACCTTCCTTTCTCCCCACTGCAGCGCGTGCCATCATAAAGAGTTTCTATTTGGTTTCTATTGTCAGATCTATGTATTCTCACACTTATCTTTTGTGTCACACTGTGTAGGTGCAGGCAGACACTGATAAAAAGCTGGACCTGTTCACAGAGCTGCCTGTTTCTTTGGTGCTTTTCTCCCTCATCTGCGTGGACATCATTGAGAGGATTCGACCCTACGGGCTCCGGGGCCAGTGTAAGACGGGAACTTCTCAGTGTTATCAAAGGCAATGTAACACTGCTAATAATAAAATATACTCATAATGATATTTTTGAGACATAATTGGCTCTTATATCATATTAAGCCAATCCTCTGTAGTTTTTCCTTTCATCTTGATATTGGCTGGACTTTAGAATGACCTTTTTATCCTCCACTCCACAGTATATAGTATGACATCTGCTCTTGTCATTTGCAGCAAACAGCCTGGATCCTGACCTTGACATGTCGGGCCCCATCCTCACCTACCTGGAACATGTGACCACCGTATCAGGACAGCTGCACCCTGATGAAGGCCAGAATGGTTTGACCTCAGCGGCCAGAAACGGCAGAGCCTCAGGTAGGCAGCTGGACCTCACTGACCCACCCACACCTTCATCTGCCAGCACACGAGCATCCAGCACTGCCTACCTGTACTCCTCATCCTCACGCCCCTGGTCCTACTCAGGTCGCGCAAGCTTCCTGTGGAAGAGAGACTTAAGGCCAGAGGTGTTTGTGGATTGTTTCCTGTTCTGGTTAGACACTGTGGAGATGGTGAGAGTGGCAGGAGACCCATTGATCTTCTACTCAGCTTGGGTGTTTGCGATTTACATCCTGGCATTTCTGTCCACTCTCCGTGTGATCATCATGCCTCACAGCCCTCTGTTCTCTGCTGCTGGAGTTGCCCTGCAGGATCTCCCTTTCTTCATCCTTCGGGTCGCTCTGATCGCTGTCTTTGGTTTTGTCACACCTGTGTTGTACCTGCTAAAAAATTTACTGGTGAGCCTGAGTTTTATCTACTTCATATTCCTGACCGAGCTGCGGATTTTCAGCAGGCAGAGCATGTTTTGAGGAGGAGTGGCGCAGACTGTTGTTGATGAAGGAGCCTGTTGTATTGCGGACCATTGGACAGTTGGTATTCTTGTGTAGAGAGTGGCACCAAAGAAACTTGATGAAGGGAGCAGCTTGTTTTGAATTCTTTATTGAAAGGCCTTTCATCCAAATCAAAGTGGGTAAACATGATTCTGGAGAATACAGTGAGCCAACTCTTGTCATTTTTTTTTCATTCAATCCAAATCTATTTATTGTACTTCAGTTCATGTTTATCTGCTACCATTTTTTATCTGTTCATTTGTTAACTTTCTACAAAAAGAGAAAACACACTTGTTTTAAACAAGAGATTTTAAAGCATTTACAACAATATTAAATAAAGGTCTTTTGTTTTAACACTGATCTCTTTCACGACATTAATGGGTAAAAAGAGGAACTGTTGCATGAAGGGATCACTCACAGCCCTGCAGAGATGAGTCAGCAGCTCTGTGTGCTCTCTGCTCAACAATGAACTGCAGACAAAGTTAGCTATTAGCTTAGAGCACAGTGGCACATTTAGCAGCTGAACAGATGATCATTCCACCAAAAGGTTGCTGCCATGATCACTTACAGTGTTTAATTTTCCACATCGCTCAGTTCACCAGGGTTTTGTAGCTCCTTAAATGCCTCTTTCAGCTTCTCCTGATGGAATCCCAGCCTGGCCAGATGGGACATGGGTCGGCCTCCACCCTGCTGACATTGCAAAGTAAACCTCCACAGGGAGGTGACAAAGGGAGCATCCTTTTCAGGGTACCCAATCCAGCTCAGCTGCCTCCTGTTAGTGCAGAGTTGCTTCTACTTTAAGCTTCCTCTGGATTTCTAAAATTAGAAAAATTAGAAAACATTTTTAATGTGTTGCTTCTAATTTCAGGCGTTGCCCTTGGGTGTTGTGAATTTATACCTTACCCTTAGTTCCTGCAGCCATTATAGTGGTTCATATGATATAGCTATATAACTCACCCAGTTGTATCCTTGGTGTGTGTGTGTGTGTGTGTCTCTGCGTGTGTGCAGACTGCCACAGTGTCACCACAGAGAGATGCTGGTGTTTACTGTAATCTGCAGTCCTCCACCAGGACAGGCCTGACAGAATTATACCCACAGTGCTCTTGGTCTTTGTTCCTCTGATGGATGAGCTGGGGCTGCGGGACAAATCGTTTAAGGGAAATGCCAAACCTGCGACTCTCATCACCCCCCTCCCCTGCACAAAAAAAAGGAGGAAGTAAAGGAATTTGAAAAATAACTGCAAAAACGCTGCTGCATTGCCAGTGATAAATTCACTGGAGCTCAGACAGAAATTTATATCAGCTAGAAATCCGTCTCTTCACAGAGAGGGAAGATTTGTTGAAGGTGTTATTGATGATACAGACTGTGAGTGACAGGACGTGAGACCAGCAGCTGTGACTTGCTGTGGGTGAGCAAAGCTGGCCTGCTTTCATTTACTGGTATGAAAACTAAAATTAACTTCACTTAATTTCCCCACAGCCACGATCATCCTACTCCTTAATGATTCATACTATAATCTGCAAGAAGGCATTAATGCAGCTCGAGTTAGTACAGCCATGTTGCAGTGCGTCATGTTGGCAGGATGAAGGGAATTTTTTTAAATTCTTGTGACATGGACTGAATGATCAAAGAAAAACGCAACAGCCTGCATCCATTCCTCTTTATCTGAGACTCCGAGATCCAACCTTCAACGATGAAGAGCGCTCTGAGTGAGAGGCTTTCATTTGTGTGTCCTCGCTTCATGCATGCTGAGAGGAGCTTTGCATTAATTCATCAGCTTTTAAATTCATATTCAGCATGTTAAAAATTCTTTTCATGAGGTTGTGTTTTTTTGCCTGAAATTGAAGCTTTAAAGACTTTTTTCTCTTGAAACAGGTGAAGGTGAAGCAAATCTTCTTTGTGGAGACATGGCCAAAATAGAGAGAGGAGGATTTACACATTTCACACAGGTCTATCAGAGTATTTTTAGTATCAAGTATCAAGTTGCCGTTTGTCATGTAAAAAAAAAAAAAAAAAGGGCCACCGTAAAGAACTATGGATGAACTGTCTGAAACATCACCAAAGAGTTCTGTGTCTGTATGTTGGCAACATCCAACTAAACTCCTGGCTGATCCAAATACCAGCAAAGAAGTGGAGCTAAAACCAGTGAGTATGCACTACGCAGGTGTCACAAAATGCACTTATCAATAGAGCCAAAGAATGTATATTACAGTTTAACGTGCATTTGAACACAGGAGTCTATTGGCTCGCCAAAGGCCATGTGGAAAAATGGCAGCTTTTAGCACCTCCATATGGGCTTCATTTCTTACTCCTGGAAGTTGCAGTTTGGCACTGACATGCATACACAGTACATTCAGAACTTTTCATTTGTTCATTGGCATTTATGTTTCCAAGAAGTTGGTTCGGTCTTTTTCTAGAAGGGGAAATGACAGCTATTATGAAGTTTTTAGTAATATATCCTGTGATGATATAGGTCAAAATTCCCCACCCTAAAAAAAGTCCCAACAGCATTGGAAACGTTGAAAGTGTTTTTTCTTTTCTGCATTAAGAGATTTTTGGACTCAATTATAGAGGGAAATGACTTTTTTAGCTTTTTTGCAGCATTGAACAGAAGCAGACTAATCCCCGGCGTCTCTTCAGCCCAGTCTCAAGGTAACATAAAAAACAAGAGAGAGAGAGAGCACGACAGCAGAGAGGGGAAAATATGACACAAAAGGAAGCAACAGCAGAGAGGAGAGAGAGAGAGACAGAGAGAGAGAGAGAGATCAGACACTGTGGACAGAGATGGGGAGAATGAGATAGAGGCTGCAAAAAAGAGACATGGTAGATAGAGAGATGACAGAGGAGGAGTAGAGGTGGTGGGGGTGAGGGTGGGGGGCTGTTAAGGAGGGGTGGAGGCTTTGTAAATCTGAGAGGCTGGAGGCGCATTTGAATTCAGGCTGTGTGTCTCCTGCGCTAGCCGAATGTTACCTGCTCTAGCATGGCAACAGAGAGGGAGAGAGGGGAGCTTCAACTGCAGCTTCCACACACACTAACACACACACACAGAGACATACACATGCATACACAGTCACAACAGGGGTGTAAAGAGTGACTCAGGTAAGCAGGAACGCCCCTGATGAGAGACAGGACCCTTGAGAAAGGGGAAGCAGTGTGTGGAGGGAGAGATACTGGAGGAGGAGCTACAGAGCCTGGATTTTTTGTGAGGAGGAAGAAAAAGAAGAATCGCACTGAACCTGAAAATCTCTCTGACTCTGGACTCCTGGGGTGGGCTTACGAGGGGAGGGAAAGACAGGCAAACAAGCAAGATGGATGTGGATTGATGCAGGGACTCTGATTGGACAAATCTGGGAGACTCAAAGGGAAGCAGATGACATTTAGTTTTTACAGCGCAAGACTGTTCGACTGGGGGTTCATGCTGGAGGGGAGGTTTTATTGACAGTGCGAGGTGTGTTAATGGGAGTGTAAGCAGAATGGGAGACAACCCACCTGTCCTGAGGATGAGGTGAACTCGCACACACACATGAAGATAAGCAGACATACAAACCTCACACACTCAGCACTTCAGACTCCAGACTGCCGACGGACATTGGATCGGATCTCCACAGAGTGCATGACTTAGAAGATGCTGTGAGACATCTGGCTGTTACCTGGACAGAACTTATGAAAGAACCCAGCCACTAAAAACTCCCAGGTGACCCACGTCCCTGCGACAACCTGTGGACATAGTCGATTTTTTTCCCCTCTTTGCAGGATTCCCAAAGTCTCCAAGATGATCAGGTGGATCACCTGTGCCATGAGGATTCTGTCCTGAGTCGACCTACTCCCAGGACCCGAGGCTCTGTCGGCCTGTCCCCTCTTCTCCCCACAACTAGATGTCTTGATGTATTGCTGTGGGCTGGGACACTGGCGGAGAGTGCAGTCCACCTATGTAAGTGCCCATTTATCATCTTGTTGGTGGACACACGGCATACTTTTACAAATAATGCTTAGAATTATTGCACGTTTAACATATGAAGTATGTAGGCAGACTGTTTGACTCCTGTGACGGTGTGTGTGTGTGAGTTTCAGACAGCTTGGCTGTCAATGATTTTGTCGGAATTCCTGCACAGGACTTCACAAAAGAGATTTATATTTCTGTTTTCTAAGTAAGGCAACAGTTTGATCACAAGTGTTGTTTCATGCTGAAGATAAGATAACGTCAGAGCTGTTGTCCTCACAACATCTGTCCTGTCCGAGCCGTCTGAAGGGGGGGGGGGGGGCAGTTATCTAATTACAGGCCAGGTTTATTGTCCTCTCAATGACAGAGATGAGCAGAGGAGGACAGTCCTCTCATCCACCTGTTTCTTTCGTCTTGTCTTTCCTCTAACTCTCTCTTCCTCCTTTTCCCTGCTTCATCACTATTTCCTCCTTTCTCTTGCCTGTATCAGTCCCTCTGCATCCGTTGTTGTAGCTCATACTATAGAGTTAAAGCAGTGCATTGTGTGATGGCGCTGACTGCGGAGGACCCTATAATAACCACGTTGCTACATGAAATAGGCTTACTGTCAGTCCACGCTTCTCAATAGGCTGTCAGCTCAGAGCCTCACAGATTACCACACTATACTGTACTGCTGCATGTGATGTGTGCCCACCTCAGCAACAAGCCAGGAAAGAAGCTTATGGAATCAAAAAACGCAGAGAGAGGACTAAAAGCAGCCACACACACCAAGAAGTGAGACCTGGAGCCTGCAGTCAGTGTGTGTCTCATTCTCATTCATTAAATGCTGCAAATATAAAGAACACATGTGAGATCAACACTTTCTGTCTCACTGCATGTAGTTTCATCTGCTATTCATAATTTGAAATAGTGTGTCAGATTAAAAAAGATAGTTTAAGCTGTGAGTGGATCCCACATGACATAAAAAGTAACCTTCTGCTAATCTTGACTTCTTTATCATAAAATACTGGATACTCCTAAATGCAATGACACAGCTTCATGGGATAACACCACACTTTAGGCACAGTTAATGTTAGCAAACATTCAACACTGCACATCTACACTGTTTCACATCTAGGATTAGAATTCCTTTATATTTCACACCTGTGGCCATTAAAGAGAGCTATGACTGTCTGACTTTCATCTCATTACAAATGTATTCTCTGTCAGTTCCTCACTGTAATGCTGAGGATATCACTTTAGCATCAGAGTTTCCTAATTGAAGGATCATCTGAGAGACTTCTGAGGAGGCCAGTTTCAGAGTAATTTCATTACCTTTACTTTTAGACTCTTATCTTTGTTAAGTGGTAGTCACTGCACCTTGTTTTATTCAGCAGACTTCAGGCTATTTAGAGATTTCATATGATAATACCATTATATTATCCTTTGTCTCATTACGTTGTTGTATGCTTTTTTTGCCTTCATCCTCCAGGTGTGTCCTCTGCTGGCAGAGAGCAGAGCTGGATTACTTTAAGTGCTCATCTGGCTCTGAGAAGAAGTTTTAGACGTCAGACTGCTTTCTGCTTAGTCGCTGCGGTTTTTCATAATGCAGTGAGTGTCAGGACAACTCGGTGAAATACGGTGCTCACTTATCCCCATTACATGTGATGACACTTTAAAATTAGAGTAAATACATTTTTTGGAGATTTTTGATTGTTTACTATGTTTTAATGAGTGAAATGAGACATGTCTTTTCCTCTGCATGCACTTAACTTGAGACGATCTAACTCACAGAACTGATGTAAGTGTTGACTTGCTCTCTCATATCTGAAGTAGAGGACACTTTCAGCTTCTTCTGTTAGAGTGTTTTGGACATGTCTGGTTTGGATGTATTTTTGCCTTCAGTTTTCTCTTTGAAGTTTTTTATACTGCAGAGGAGAATCCATAAGGACCACAGATCCTTACAGTGCTAGGGCGTATACATTGATTGTGACGCTCAATTATAACACTGTGGATTTGGTGAACATGCTGCAAGCTTGTGGTCAGTATTGACTTGTTTTCACACTCGCATTGCTATTTCCCACCTTACCAGAGGCGACTGGATTTGAGTTCACACACAAATATCTCTGTACCACCCCCCCCACCCCCCCCCCGCCCACCCAAAACAACCTTCAGCAATGCTCAGCCTCAGCTACATACTCTACTATTAATGTGTTCTTAGAAATATAGGCTCCAATAGTAAAGTAGTAAAAGGGTAAAGCCTTAAAAGTAAAAATAAAATATAATAAAAATTGGGACCTAATATGATACATATGTGAGTTCCCTGCAACATCTTGCATGTTGCACATAGATCAACATTTATCTCATCTTAGCTTAGCTTAGCTTAGCAAAGAATATTAAAATACTATAAAAACTATATTATTTATAGGAATTGTAAATATAAATTCTCAATTCTGGGTGAGTTCAGAAATGTTTTTTTTGTTCAAAATCTAATTTCCACCATCTTACCTCCATAACAATCGCCCAGGCTCGTGGATGTTTGGATGTTGTACAGTTATTTTGATGCATTTGCTGATGTGACTGTACCTGCCTCACATGACCACTATACATCACTTAATGGACCAGTGTATAGGGTGATCTTTAGCACAAATAGAATATAGACTTTACTGTTTTGTAATTATTAGTTGAAGTTGAATTAGTTAAGTTGAAGTGCCAGTTTGTATGGTAACCCTGAAAGGACAAGTCAAAACCTTTTGTGTTTTTAGTCAGTGTTGCTTCTCCTGCAACCTTAGAAAGAGAGATTAACAGTGACCTGGTGGAGTCAGCAAAGCTGTTTGATGGTGGGCCACATGTCTGATCTCTTCGCTGAAGTTCTCTGTTGTGGTGATGACATTTTTTAAATGAAACCTGCCGTCGTGGCTTTTGAAGGAGCTCCTGCTGAAACTGAGTTTGGGATTTTGGATTGGCAGAGAGTGACATAATACCATCCATCCCCTCTGTCTCCCTTTGTGCAATCACCCATCAGATTATTGTCAAATATTAAGAGTAGCAGACACAGTCACACAGCATGTACAGTATTTACATATGTCCATATGTCTTTTCTTTGTTTGTGAAAAAATTAAGGAACATATAACGAACAACATTTTTTTTTTTTACAACGACCAATTTTATTTATCATGTTTTTTGTCTTTAATCTCATGTTAGGGATCAGTAACCTGCCCTCCAATCTGTGTTGACCTGCCCCCCCCCCTTTATTTGTTTGCCCCCACCCCCACCTCCTCTCTGCGCCTGCTCTGCCCCCACACTCACATCATTTACCCTTCCTTTCTTCTTTTTCCTCCATCATTCCCTTCTCAATCTCCCTGATGTCAGGAGGGCAGGGTTGGCCATTTGCTGGCTCCAGGCTCCAACATCACAGAGGAGGGGCATTAGCCAGATGTTTGGTTTCATATTCATACAAGGTTTATGAATCTGAAGAGAGCAGACAACAGAGAAGGAGGAGGAGGATTCAGGTGGAAGACTGGAGGAACTTTCTGCATGTTCTATTTCTGCCTCTCACAGACACTTTTGGAGTTATCCTATCTTTGTGTCTTTCTTTCTCCCACTCATCCTCCTCCTTATCCTCCTCCTCCCTCTTCCTCTTCCTGAATTTTGGAGCATGTTTAGCTGGTTGCGACTGGCGGACCACTCTCCAGGTGGATATAAATCTGGTTAAGGTTGTTCCCACAGGAGAGGGAGAAAAGGTGGAAGACGTCAAATGAAAAGTCGGTTTCCATCTCTGAAGAGGGTGCTGCTGCTGATAAAGGCAGTCTGGGATCTGTGTGTGTGTGTGTGTGTGTGTGTGTGTGTGTGTGTGTGTGTTGGACGCCGGATTTTGTGGCCTTTTCACCCTGCAAGCCATGTCAAAAGTGACCAAAAATGTCTCCTGGGTGAGTACTGCCAATCTGGCTAGTAGGGGAGGGGATGGAGGGGGAGGGCAGTTGGTGGATTATAAGAGTTCAGTGCTTTTCATTTCTGTCAGTCTTATCTGCTTTGAAATGTGTTATCTTTAGCTATATATACATTCTGCATATGAATCTCAGCATACAGCAGTTTGGTTTCTTAATCAAACACTGCTTTAGGCCATGTCCTAAAGACTTAATTCATTAATTAATTAAAGAACAGAGATATGTTTTTGATGGCTCTTTTTGCCCAACAGCTGCTGTCAAAACTGTCCTATCGCTACCACTGCTGCACTCCGCAGCATGCTGCCTAACCCACACCATCCACACTTCAAACTCAACATTCGAATCAATGAAGCTGAGGCTGCATGGTTGCACTTTAATGTCGAATGACAATAATTTAACATTTTTGTTGTCTCTAGATAATAAATTCAGATGGGAGTTTTTCTTTTGGGTCAGGGCAGATGTGTGGTTTCTGGCTGCGTAGGACAGAGAGTGAGGAGGTCGAAGTCTGGAGCTTTGCCTGAAATTGTGCGTGCCATCCATCTTTGGCCCAGAAGCCCTGCCCTGCACTACTGGCCCCAGCTTGACAGCACACACACAGTGGTTGTAAGAAGCTTAGGGACAGATGTTTGTTTATGTATGTGTGAGAGCACATGTGTACATGAACACGTGTGGGGGGCAGTGAATGAGGAGTGAGATGAGAAGCTTGTGGCCTATGTGGATGTGTGTTTGGATCTGTAAACACTGCAGGAGAAGCACATTTCAACCATATATGTATATGTGCCAAGATCCTTGTTGAATTCTGTCTGCTAAGAAGGAGGTTCAGTGTATGTTATGTTTTTTTACTGTGTAGCAACAGACGCCTCACCAAATATCTGCTGAGTGCTAGGACCTGAGTCAAGGTCACCACACATAGTGCACAGTTAGCTGTCAGCTGCAAAATTTGCCAATTTTCAGCCACACTGACAAGTGTTGCTGGGCCAGAGCACAAGTGTGCCAACACTTAGCCTAAATCTGACTGACCACCTGGACTGTGTCATCTATTCTTTTTTGTATGTGATATATATTGTCTTAGTTTGTGTTTCCCCCGACCACTAAGTGGCGCTGCCTTGTTTTGAATCATTCAGAATCAGTGACAGAGGAACCAGTGTGTGTTTGCTATGTCTTTTGAATTGTTTGCCATTTTTGTTGAATATAGTTATAGTTAATAATAGTTAGTTGAAGAAGTGGAGTGTGTCTATGGGATGATTTATGTTGCGTCTTCATGGACAGAGCCCTTTAAAAAAGCCGAGACAAACTGTATCTGAAAACTCTAAATTAAATGTCTGCACACTTTTTTCAGGGGTTTGTGACATTTGAATAAAAATAAATCAATGTAAACAAAAATAGAGGCTCAATATTTTAGTTTATTTATGTTGCAAGTAGCTCTTTTCAGGAGGGATGGTTTGATTCTCATGCAACAACTTCACAGTTGTGCTGTGAGGGAGTCATAGTAATCGTGGAGTCTGTTTGACTGTTCTTGCTGGAGGAGTTCTGAGGTGTCATAGAGCAGATTTTAGTGTCAGTCCCAGGTCGGTGTTTAAATGTTGGTACCTCTGAGGAAACATTAGTTTCTTCTTTGCCTCTGGCAGGAGCACAGCTTTTTCTGATGATGAAGTCTGACTATCAGTATAAAGATATTGATAAGGACATACAGTGTCTATCTTTAGCCTCACTGTCTGTGTCCAGATGTGTGTCTGACCCAGAGGTCAGTGTCACAGCTCCACACAGCCGCATTGCACCGGGCGTTAATCCTTGTGTGAGCTGACAACAGCCCAATGTGTGTTTTTTTTTTTTCATTCTCAGTTATGTAACGCTCTCATCTGTGGCCCTCGCCTCCTAAAGCTCTCCCTGGAGATTCTGGTACCTCACTGCATCACCCATCTGCTGATGTTCCCCTCCTGTCTGTCCAGTTACAGGCCACAGGTCAAGCAACCTATAAAGAGTGATGGAGTAAAGATCCAAAAGTCTTTTTTTATCCCTCACAATGTGAAAGTCACACCCCCCACAACTTAAGGTCTCATCCATCTCATCTAATTTCAAAGCAGAGCATCATTTTAAAGGGATTTGCCAAAATAACAAAAGTCTTTCTTTACTTTTAAAAGGTCAGATTTTTCATTTTCTGCCTTTCAATGTAAAGTTAAAGTCAGAGTGAAGAACAAACTGAATGCATTTTTTTTAAATGTCGTAATTATCTGGTGGTTGTGCTGCTTTGTGTTGCTGTGGACTCACACTGTGGGGTGACTTCAGGATACGAGGAGCAGTCTGTGTGTGCGTGGCTGAGAGTTTTAGTTGTGACATAATGACACTGAACCAATGTGGTGACAGAATCTGATGATTACGCTCTCTGGATGATGAATACTGTGTTTGTCTGTACTTCCATGCTGTAAATCTGGCGCATAGAGGAATTATGTTCTGCTTGCTTTTTAATTTCATCTTTCTATTTTGGAGACAGGCCATTATATTACTCCCATTTGTGCAGCCAAACCTCCGGGAAGTTGTTTCGATCACTCACTAATCAGGCGTCAGGCGCGGACTCTGGTCACCAGTATTTAGGACTCAGAGACGGGCGCAGGCGGGTTGGACACCTTCTTGGTGTGTTCGGTGCTTGAGGTCAGATTGAGCGGTGTGCGGCGCAACAGATGCCGCTCCGAGAAATAAGCCGTTAATACCCCCAGGACTCGGGAAAGGGTATCTATACTCACTCACAATACAGACTTAAGTGAAACCCCTCACGCAACTCCAGCAGAGACTTGTGCGTCGCGGGTTCTTGGGAGATCTGTCACTTTTACGCACAAAACGGCGCTTAAAGAACGGCGTTTTCTTTCGCACCGGACAGCATCCTGGGATTTATCCACTTTAGTGTTTCAGAGGTAAAAGCAGTCCCATGGCGTGCTTGTCCATGCCTGCTTCAGTGGAACCAGGTGAACGATAATTTGAACTGCTCGGTTCAGCCGTGGGATAACGCGAGTGGACACTTTTATCCACCATGCCGCCCAAAAAGAAGGTAAAATATACAGTATATGGATCTGTTGTGATTTGTGTGTGTGTGTGTGTGTGTGTGTGTGTGTGTGTGTGTGTTGAACAGGAAGGGTAGGAGAATACACCATCTGTTGCACCGGGCGTTAATCCTTGTGTGAGGCCTTTCCACATCATTGCACACACTGTGCGCAGGGCAGACAGAGTTGCAAATGCAAATGCTGGTATCATGTCATGTGTCCATCTGAATAACAGACTTCAGAGTGGGTTGCATAACCAACGGTTTGAAGATCTTTTCTTGCTCCCCCCTCCCCCCTCCTCTCACTTCTGGCTGTTGTGGACTAGCAATGAACCCGGTGATGCACGCTACAAATGAAATGAGCCTGTTTGTTTTCACTTCATGTGAGGGGGCAGCAGCAGCAGGTGCAGCCAGGTTACCTGCTGTACACTCTACAGTGTGGTTTTAGTTTGTGTTGGTGTTTAATCACCATTTGCAGGAGAAATAAGATGAAACCATGTATTAAATAAGCTTGCAATGACATAAGACGTATCTGCCGTTAATCTTAACATTCCAGAGGGTGATTTAACATTAATACTTGTTTACTATGCTCAGTGAAAAGCCCTTAATAGCTGCTATGTGCTGCTTCCTGCTTAGCACCTCCCAGAAAGCACACAAAGTTATGAAATAAACTGTTGGACATATCATCATAGAGAGCCGACTAGAGGAAAGTTTGCATATATTTGCCAATATTGGCCAGAGACAGCGCTCCAAATGGATACTAATATTGTTTTTTGTATATAAGCTAACACTGTAGGCATAGTCACTTAAATGTGCTGAGCTTGAACCACCCTCAGCAGGAAAAGAAGTTTTGTAGAAATGGCGGAGAAGCTTGTTGAGGAGGAAAAACTTTGTTTGGTGTAAATTTTCCTAAATCTAGCCTAAACCAGCCAAGACTAAAAGGAATATTGCTTCAACACACGTCTGGTGGGTGATTGTTAATCATTAGAAACCACCCTGTCCTGTTTCATACATCGAAAATTTCAGATTCTTCTACTTACAGACCAGAAGGATCAGGTCTAATTAGGTTGTTAGCTGTGTGACAGAAATGTAATAACCACATTCAGATGCTGAAACTAGGGAAGATAAAAATCTTGCAGTGCCTGGATGGCCTGCTGTCTTGGACTGCAGTTTGCTGGCACACTGCTTGTTACCTAGAATAGGAAAAGCCTCTTAGTGGTTGTTACTGGGGCATTACCTGCAGATACCTGCTCTCCATCCAGACAGGAAGTGGAGCAGTAAGACGTCTGGAGTGTTCCAGAAGACTTCTTTATACTGGTTACATTTTTCATGTGTAGTGTCAGTGACTCTACAGTGTTGGTTCAGTAATTGTGCAATATGTGACATACCAGGAGTGTCTGGCACAATGATTATTATTTTTTGTTATAATCCCCTCACACACACGCACCCTGCTCCTTTTACCAATTCTGACCAGGTTGCATTAGAACACTGTGCAGTGCAGTGACTTCTATGAACTTCAAATGTATCCGTTACAGAAACCAGGCAAGTCAGAGATTAAAATAATATAAAATGAATGCAGCTTTTGTATTTCTGTCTGATGACTGTGAGGGAGCCTGAGCACACACGGTCCATGCAGCAGTGTTGGCTGTCTGTGAGGGGTTTGCATTTGTCTCCCTGTCTCTAAATCCTGGATTGACGCATGCTATCTTAATCTCCTTACTCAGAGACAATCATGACACAGAGAGGGAGAGAGAAGGATTCAAATACACACTGCTTTTTCCCCTGAAATGATTTTTTTTCAGTGTAGTCTTTGGTGCTGTGATTTTCTCTTTGAGGCAAATCTCTCTCTGTTTTTCTTTTTGATGCTTCCAAAGATACAATAATCTTCAAAATGAAGATGAAACAGGGGCAGTGTTAAAATTGGTGTTACTCATAGGCTGACACACCAGCAATTTGTATCCTCCGCAGTTGTACTGAAAGCCGCAATAGGCATGGGGGCATTTGTGTGGGACACCAAGAATAGCGTCTGTCAAACAAACGGATATAAACTTTACTAATTTTTTTTGTATATTTTAATAATCCTGCATGTCTGTGGAGGAGGGATTTTTTTTAAATAATTGGCTCATTTTTATTATCTTAAGACTTAAAATTATGCATAGTTATGGGCGTGACTGCTTTGGGTGACATGTAGGCGCTGACTTCCTGCCTTCACTACTGTCCGCCCACCACAGCTCAACTTGTATTCAGGCGAACTGAGACGCTGTCAACATGGTGGTTTGAGCCTCACACAAACACTCAAGAAGGCTCTTCAGAAACCTATGGGGGATATCATGGACATTCTGTGTATAGCTATATAGTCTATATTTTCTTTCAATGCTACTAGTTAGCTTTAGCTACTGCTGATTGCAGCGTTTTCACCTTTGACCAATGTCCACTAGCACCTATAGTTAAACACAGTGTAATGGAAATATAAACATTAGCATGTCTCTGTGGCATCCTTTGTGTTGTGATCAGCTTGTACAGAGGTACAAAAGGAATGACAATTTATTCCACATCTTGTTGTATCTTGTAAAATTGTTTAGCACATGTATCATGTATGCAGATATGTGTTCACAGCAATAATAGTGGACACTGGTCACCGATCGGGCAGTAATTTGTAGCAGTTTCCACAAACCTGAGTAAACCTAAAACCTCAGTGATAATGAAAAACATCCCTATTAACATAGTTTATAACATAAATTTCATTCAGTAAGGTACAGATTTGCTGCCTCTTTTGATCTATAATTGGAGACCTAAAGGGTTATGATGCCATCTTAAAACTCCACACACAGAGACTTGTGCCAAAGTAAAGGTGGCGGTGCCAGCCGGGCCATATCTGCTCTAAGGAAGCATCAGGCGGAGGGCACAGAGCCAGCCTCCTTCAGACAGATGAGGCACAGCAGCTGATTAGACAGAGCTTGGAGAAAACTGGATTGGAACACACACTGAATCCAAATGAACAGGCTGTTAATGACCAACAGATAAAGTAGCAAAGAAACCATCATACATATAGAATAACACATCAAAGTAAATGAACAGCAAATAAACTGACCGAGGACTGCCGGTGAAAAAGCTAATACAAGAAAATATTTGTGGGTGAAAATGACAAATGTTTGTCCATGAACACCTGGGCTCAGTGCCAGCAGTTCATTGGTGGGTCGACAGGAAATTAGTCTCAATTAGATTAGTGACCTGCTCCACAGACAACAATGAACTGTTCTGAGGGGTGTTTGGGAGGCTGGCTGTGTTTTTGTCCTTTTTCATGCATGACTCAGTAGGACATCAGTATAATACCTGCACATGCAGATTAGAAGAATTAAGGGAAACATATTCACACAAGACCTAAATGTTAACATCTATTTAAAGAGGTCAAACACACAGACTGGATCTTTTAAGACAGTTGAAAGCTAGTGTAAATAAAGATAAGGACGGCCTGTGGTTTCATTTGCTTTCCATAAACTCTGCTGTGCTCCCATTATTTGTGCTCATGTTGGAGTTCAAGCTGTGTGAAAGGCAAACACATACCTTCTTCATGGATCTGTTGTTGAATAGTTTGGATCTGTAGAACAGCAGGTGTGTGTGTGTGCAAGTTTATAACAGGACACGTATTTTCATCAGTGGGAGTCATTTGTGCTTAGATGGCATATTTCACTCAATGGTTGGCATGGAAACGGCTCCCCTTTTTGTGGAGTGAATGTTGCGTCTGAATGGGATCTTTAGGGACAAGACTGAGGAATGAGAATGAGAGAGATTACATTAACACATATGGATAGATGAATGTTTTTTTTTTTTACTTCGAGATCACAGAAACAATTTCTGTCCCTGTGTTAGGCATTTAGTGTCTCATCCTTGAGTATCAGGAATGAAATTAACAATTTGTCCTCACAGCATTTTGTCATGTAAGGACTGTCTAAGCAAGAGGAATTGCTCCTTGAAACAAATAACCACCACACATTAGTGTATGAAAGATTTGAATACACTAGATGAAATATCTAATAAGTCTGTGAGTCTTTTATCGCAGCTTTTCTTTGAGACGTGGTCCAGGGTCATGTTTGCGTTTTGGGGAATCTCTGTGTTTCATGCCAGCCAGCTGGCTCCTGGTGGCCTAATGTGTTGAAAAAGCTGTGTAAACTCTTTTGAGTGGGAAAGGAGTCACCTTCTGGTAGCACACAAGACTCTAACTCTGCTTTACTTCTTCACATCCTCCTTGTCCTCCACCTTACTTTGACTACTCTCTAAGCCATGTAATCACGTTAATGGGCTGAGATGGCTCTCCAGCAGGGAGGGGAGGAAGCGTGAATAGATGGGCAGAACACTGAAGTGGAAGGGCAGACACTTTTAAAAAAAAAAGTACAATTTAAAGGAAGCTTTATTTTAATTAGAGAAACTGCAGGCGTCCAGTCAATCAATTATAATCTAATTTGATCAATTCTTGATTACGACATAAATAAAGCTTAAATTCTGAAATTGAAAAATTAAATTTCAAAATTGTTTAGCTGTTGTAATTATTTAATCTGACTTGTATATTCTTTCCTTTATAGTCTATAATTGCTGCCATGACCACAGAGCAGGCTATCACTCAATAATGACCTACAGTGTGTTTATGAGAATGCTTTACGAGTTTATGTGCTGATCAGTACTCTCATAATATCCCTATTTTGTGGGTCTCTACCTCTCTTAGTCACCTGCAAAAGGTTAGCATTGTTCAATAATTCAGCGGGGGCGTTTTGTACTGTTGGCTGGGTGACATTGGCTCGCAGGAGAGGCAGACGCTGTGCGAACAGATGTCTACACCAGGCTTGGGTAAACAAAAACCCCATGCCTGGGCATAATTGCGCCCCGGGGAGATTTACTTCCTGCTCCTCTCTGATTCCCTCCTCATCATGCTGAATACTCCTTGTCTCCACTGCATCCACACACTGTACTCTTTAATTACCAGCACTAGCCCAACTTGTTAACACGTAGTATTCTCGTTTTTCTTTTGGCACATAATATCAGGCCAAGGTTAATGTTTTTTTTTCTCTCTTTTAATTTAAAATGATATGTTCAGATCCTATAGTGTCTTGTGCTATGTTGTGATTATACCATATTGGCTGTCTGAACGGCATCTTCTTTCACCATGGCACCTTCTTCCTGGCTTGTGTTGTGTGTTATTGACGGCTACAACACATCTCTGAATCCCTCTTGAATTTCAGATGCATTTTGACATTGGATGGGTTTCCTTCAGTTCCCGTCAATAAAAATTGCTGCTGGAGAACAAGTGTTCACACTTAAATGTTTTTGCTTTTGTGTGGCTCTGGGGATGGCAGTGTCCGTCCTTCCAAGTGATGGATTTCTATAAAATTCTGTACAGACATTCATGTTCCACTAATTATTGCTCCTGACTATCAGAAATCAAAGTCAAATTAGCTGAATAAAGATCACATTATTCAGCTAATTGTCTCCTCTGGTGTGTTTTACTATCTGTGTAGCATTACGCAGACTTTACCTGTAACCAAGCTGGCAACTGATGACTGGCCTCATCAGAGTCCTGCTGTCTTTGTCTCTACGTGTCTCTCTAGAGGTTCATAAAGCTGATATCTGTGCACATGTTCTACTATTTGTGCAAATGTGTCTTTGTGTCATTTTGCATGTGGATCACTGCTTCCTGTTTGCTTCTCCTCAGTCTTCCCTCCTAATGCTATAATACAAGCTATTAAAGCAGAGTCTTTTAGAGTTGAAGATAGGTCCATCATAACAATTGTCCTATAGTAATGTCATGCAGCATAATCCATCATCATCAGTGTCAGGCAGCGCAGTGCACTCTCATTTGGAATGACATACAGTAGAGAGTGATGGTGGGTGGTGGGGTAAGGGACAACTGGAGTCAGACTTTTCTCCAGCATGAAGAGTAAAACAGTGGCAATAAAGCAACAACCTCTGGCATACACTCCTGGACGTCGAAGGCTGATGATAACAGCCAAATGGCAGGCATTGAATTATAGGGTTTTGCAGCCCTCTTAAAATTGTGTATATGTAGTGCAGGGAGAGAGTCATTGCCAAGATAACAGCAGATAAGCTTGATGCCATTGTGTGGTGCTCATTGTATGCCAGCTCCATGTTTGTTGTTTTGGCCAACTAGTAAAAAGCTTGTTAGTGGGTGAAAATAAATCCACTGAGGCGTACATGTCTAAGATGATTTAATGAAGGCAGATTTTAATGTGAAATGTGTTTTTGAGTGAAAGCATCAAGATTCATGTCATGTAAAATACCAAAAGACTTCGACAGAGCAAAGACTCAGAATCACCGTGTTGTTAAAATGCATCAGACTGAGCAGAAGAGCAGTGATTTGTGACTTTGGGATGCAAGTGTGTATCTTGAGTGCCAGATTGACGCGGGGGGCTCTGCCACCTCCTGGCTGTGACACAGAGGGCATTAATTACCATGTCTTTGAGGGGACAATCTAATCTCAGAGACACATGGCACATAAACCTGGGTGTCCCAGGAGGGATTTACTGCGACACTTCCTGACAATTAAAGGCAGGAGGTTTCTGAAAAAGGTAAATGAGAAAGCACGTCCAGGAGATGTTATTAGGTCAAACTCTTAGCAGTAAATCTGTGCGATTATGAAATCTGTTTGGGATTATATAAAAGTTCGAGAAGGTGATTAATTCAGAGCTGCATTCACATACCTGTTGGATCAGGTAAAGGAAAGTTCTTAATAACAGCCCTTAAAAGACATAAGACTCTAAAGGAACATTCCACCAATTTTACAATTTCTAGTCAGGGATCATACTCCTTGTGGGTATGGAGTTTTGTTTGTCTCTTCATTGTACAGATGCGTGGAGTGAAAGACCTCTCAGCAGAGTTTGAGCCAATGATTGTTCTGTTGTTGACTTTTGATGCCAGTTAGACAAAATTGGTTGCTGTACCTTTTTCTGCTTTCCGTCTCCTACAGGGAGAGCGTCAGGACTTGGACGTCGTTGAGGAAAGAAATGCCCAGGTGCAGCTGGAGAAAGCCAAGGTATTGTGTCTCTGTTACATCACAGTATCACCTGACCCACCACACGCTGCCCCTCATTTTTCGGAGAGGCTGCTCTCAAGGACGTCATTACATCATAGTCAGGAAACACAGACACCAGGACATCAGATTAGCAGAGCAATATTGTGCTATTATAATGAGTCACTGCATTTCTTATTGTGGCCATGTGCTCACTGTCTAAACAGACATAAAAATGAAGGATATTCATTATTGCTAATTTAGCTGAGAGCTTTCTAGTGATATTGGAATATTACACCCTCTTCACTAAAAGGAACTAGGTTCTCATGTAACAAAGTTAAATAGACCAATTAAAATGTAAGAAATGCTTCTCTTTGTACAACAATAATAATAATATTTGAGGGCACTAATCTGTAAATCCGTTTTCATCCGAGGTAAAGGAAATCACTTCTAATCTTATTTTTAGGCTGTGTGTCATTGCATAATTTTAACTAGAGAAACAGCAGTTTCATGTAAGCATGAAACTAAACACTATATAAATGTTTTTTTAAAAACTGTGTTATATGGGTTTATAAATTTTTGAAATAAGACCTCTTAGAGGATTATGTTCTTTACATCATTAGCTCATTGTGGCTTAATGTCCAGAGTACAAGACTACAGAGTGCCTTTTATAACAGCTCTCTGTCACAAAAAGTACATTTACAGTTTATAGTACACCAAACTAATGTAGGACCTAGCATGTATGCACATCAATCTAATAATCATACAGTAGCCTGGCCAGCCATTAAATTTTTTTCTATTCTATACAAAGAATTGCTCTTGTCTCTGTGGGTTTGTGTGGGATTTCCAAGGGTCAGTGCCAACAGACACACCCAGTCAGACAAACAACGTATGTGACAGGCCTGTATCAACAAAAGACATCTAAAATGATAAAACACTTGAAAATCCAAGGTATTAGTAACAATCCTGTAAATATTTGCACACAGTAAGTCATTGCATATAGGGCCCGGAGAGAATTTTGAATTGGTCATCCAAAAGCACGGCACATCTTCTTCCTGCTTCCCAAAGGGGTCAGACAATCAGCTGTCAATCATTTTTTGAAAGTTTTGTTTTTTTCTAAGAAAAACGTAAACATCCATTTGTAAGGGGGTCTAGAGGATTTACCACAACTGACCTGATTGAAAAGCGATTTTAAACTTTTTTCAACCACTTACATTAAACTTTTTTTTGGCGTGCTATTGTGAATTCACACAAACGGCAGGTGGAATAAACACTTCTTTTTCTCAGGAAAGAAAAACTGAAGGTCACTGCTGCCATCAACCGTACCCTCTCTTTGCCTTTTAGGCAGCCCCTGCTGATATGTGTCCTGTTGAATATTGAATTAAATCCTTCCCCGCAGATTTAATGTGCTCCCCCTGGTGTTTTGTAATTAAGGCGGCATATTCAGCCTGTCCCCTGCTAACCCTGCAGCCTCTCCCACAGCCTCAGCTTTCCAAAGTGGTGTAATTAGCAGCTTGATCGGCATGCCAAAGACATTTGACTCTGATAGGATTACAGGCTCTCAATCAGGAGGAAGACGCAGTGGCAGACACATTCATTGGCAGTACTGTCTCACTGAGCCATTTTATTTTTCACTCCTGTACTTTTTTGACCTGCACTGTTTCCACAACGCTGTTCCCCTTTGAAATGCTTTAAGCTACACTATTTTCTGTGCAAAGCTGTTGACACACTGTCCACCTGTCCCCAGTACAAGCCTGTGGCATTCGCTGTACGTTGCAACTTCTCTTACATGCCGGCCGACGATGACAACGTCCCTGTACCGGGTCAGGCCGTCACCTTTGAGGCCAGAGATTTCCTCCATGTCAAAGAGGTTTGAAACAAACACACACAGTTATACACAGAATGATGCTGATTCAAAATATTTTGTCTTCTCTTATTTAAAGGTTCCTGATAATACTTTTATCATTTGATAATCAAGGCTGGTATTAATGTGCAGGTGGATCCAGTTAAATAATAGATGCAAAGCATAATCATAAAAACACTGCATTTGTTTTTCAGAAATTTAACAATGACTGGTGGATCGGACGTCCGGTGAAGGAGGATGGCGTGGTGGGCTTCATTCCCAGTCCGGTCAATCTGGAAACCATTCTCATCAGAAGAGAAGTCCAAGCGAGGAAAGCTGCAAAGGCCTTAGCCAAGTATGTGCACCGGGCTGCTCTTTTTACCTGCCTCTGTTCTGGAGGTGTTTATACATATGTGTTATAGTAGTGATCACACAAACACTCTACAGACTAAAATATGAGCTGTAATTTTTTTTTTTTGTAAAAAGATGAAAAACATTCAACAGTATGATAGATGGGTCCTAAACAAAAGTTTGTGTTTAACTTCCAAAGCCTAAACTGACTCAGATTTTTCAGGTGGGCCAACAACTGTCATTAGAGATCAGCTAAAATAGGCTGCTCTCATCTCAATAAGTGGTTTTGTCACCTCATTGTCATCATTTCAATTAATGGCAGCTGTCAGTTGCTTATCATCCCAGAAAGTTACCACACCCTTAATGCACATTATGTCTCCTTTTTCTGCATTGCCAGTGTTACACACCCACAAGAGGCTGCAGGAGTGAACATTCCCCTCCATACACTCACAACAGTTGATGATGATGATGATGGTGATTGTGATAATGTACCTTTTGTCCTACTAGAAGCCACAACAATACCCTGCTTTTCAAAATAATAACCACTGATAATGGCCACTTAACAGGCTGACAGGTTTTGAACTGCCTGTAATTAATCCAGGGCTGATACATTACTTGACACTTTAAATCTTGTGTTAACAAAGTAAACCTATCCAAGTAGTGTCAGCGTCTACATGTAACCAGTCAGTCACTGTTAATAAATATAGAGTGATAAAACACTGGACACAAAGCCCAGCGTCTTGGCTGAAAGTCTGATGTTGGGTTATTTCCACCGATTTTGTTGTTGATTGTTGTTGTTGTTGGATTTTGTTGTTCTTTATATCAGGTTTTTGGAGACAGCTCTGCACAGATTTGTTATGTTATTATGTTGTAATCCTAATCATAATCTTTATTGGTTCAACACAAATACAAACAAAAACATAATTACAAAAGGATTAAATTTTAGCTGATGCTTTTTTAAAAAACAGAGATTAGTCAAACTACTTTGGGACTAGAAAGGTGACATCAGTAAAAACTAAGGGTCACAGATTACATGAGGTTTTTAATGGCTCTTCACTATTATAAGTGCAACAATGTGAGAAATATACACCCAGCATGGATTAAAATGCTTTTAATTTTGACTTTATACATTATATTGATTTGTTTGTTGTTATATGTTGTTTTTACTCTAATCAGCCTGACAAACAGGAGGGGGAGACTGCAAGATTTTAACTTGACTCATTTAGTGTGGCAGAAACACTTCTAAAGGATCTTGGGAATTTCTCTTTGGGAGCGGGTGGTGGGGGATTGGGGGGGTGGGGGGTTGGTTGCTGTGTGTGCTGAATCACTTCAAGGGATTTAAGCTTAATATAGCTGTGTCTTATATAAGTAGATACAGTCAGTAAGCATGAGATCTTTTATTGCACAGACACATGTTGGTCCTTCATTTTTTTTTATCTCTCTGTGAAATAGAGTTGAGTAAAGTCCATATATATAAAAATATGAGAGCTAATTCAGAGCTTTTCTCTTTTCAGCAAAGCAGCATCTCAAGCAGCTCAAGATATGAACTCAAAGAAATATACTCCTCCATCACAAGGTGCGCTGCAGCTGTGTGAAATATACCTTATATACAGACAGATACAGAATTTTACTTCCTGATGTCTGGTGAATTAATTTCAAGTATTTCTCTCATCTTGCCGTGTGAGCAGCCAATCAGCAGGTGAAAAAAAAGCCGGTAAGTTTGCTCACCTCAAGTTTTTTTAAGAAGTTTACTTGAACCTGATATATCAATTCTATAATAATTCAGCTCTTTAGATTAATTAATTAATAGGCATTCAATCTTTATATGTCTGCAATCAGACATTTAGCTGTCCCAAGTTATCTGACAGTTACTGAGTCTTTTTTATTTATGTGCCTGTAGGGGGAGCAGGTGGCGATGTACGATGTCGTGCCTACAATGCGTCCTGTTGTTCTAATGGGACCATCACTGAAGGGCTTAGACGTAAGTGTACTTTGATTAGTTTACTCTACAATCACTGGTAGTTTGTTCAGTTTGAATTTTGACTGATGTTCTTGGTTTAATTCCAGGTTACAGATATGATGCAAAAAGCACTATTTGACTATTTAAAACATCGATTTGAAGGCAGGTAAGTTCTGATTTAATTCCTCTGTGCCTTATGATTGATTTGGAAATAAAACTTGAAAAAAAATCACTGTTATTTTTTTTCCAGAATTACTATTACACGGGTCACAGCAGACATCTCCCTGGCTAAACGATCTATACTCAACAACCCTGGCAAAAAGGCCCTAATCGACCGGACCAACACTCGCTCCAATTTAGGTATGTGGATCACCTCCCTAATAATGTCTTGGAGAATCATCTGTGGCATTTCATTACCCTTTTTCAGAGAGTTTACTGCATTAGCACAACTCACATATCACCAATCACAGTGAAGAACACAAATCAATTACTAAAATAACTTCTTTAATTGCTTCCAGCACTCATTGTGTTGTCCCTGGTGGTAAAACTCGCCTACTTGGAACTTTAATTAGGTTAAAACAAAAGCTATTTGACCATGGACTTAAATGATGTCATCAGAACACACCAGTTTATATTCACATACGTACATTCTCGCATATCTTAACCCATACAACTACTAAGCCAGTTGGTCTATTTGAGTGCTGCTAGGAGAAAACATGGTGCTAAGTTGGTGCGTAATGGTGGCTTTGGAGGCTTTGTTTTGGTGACTTTGCACAGCAGTGTAGTCAGAATCCTCTTCAAACAGAAGGGGGATAAGATTTACGTGCTTTTCTCTACTCTTGTCTTTCTCATTGCTGTCTCATCCCAGATGCTGCTGGTATGTATGACTGAAAACTCTGGTAGTCCTTGTGTTTTTAAAAGCTCCACCTCCCACCTCTCATTACTGTACCAGTATCCACTGTTCCAGCACTTCTATATGCACATATGCTACACAGATACAAAGTTGTTGGAAATTAAACAGAAAAGTGACAAATAAGATTATTTTAGATGATTTATTTATGAAGATGATTTTTGTAGGCTGACAGGTTTGCCTGCAGAGGGACTTGTCTGACTGTCTGCTGTGGGTTCTTGTTTTGGAAAACAATACAAATGGTGGTCAGCCTGTCAAAGTGTGGTCAAACATTTGATTGTAAATAAAGACTGATGATGTTACAGCTCCCCAAATATCTTGATTGCCCCCTGGTGGCTGACTGTAATATAGGTTATAAACAGTATTCATATTTATATTCAGTAGGGAATAGGACACAGTTCCAACTGAGTACGGTACTCCCTCAAAATATAATTTTCCCAGAGATGGTTTATAGCTTGTCAGATCGTTTTTAGCATGATAAAAACTGTGTTCAAGTGCCTGTTTTATTTCACTATGTTTGGGTGTCTGATGGGTGGGACTGAAACAAACACACCCTCCCTGCCCTGCTTTCCTGCTCTCCTTCTAGTGAACAAACATTTTTATGTGTGTACAAAACAAACATTATAATATGGCATTTTATTTTATTCACTTCTGCTATTCCTATTTCCAGAGGTTACCTATGGGACATCTTGTTTATAATAAATTAGTTTGAGTTTTCTGAAGCTTAGTTGTCACATTTGCTTTGCAGCCCAGATCCAGGGGGAGGTGGAGCGAATCTTCGAGCTCGCCCGCAGCCTGCAACTGGTGGTTTTAGATGCAGACACGGTCAACCACCCACTGCAGGTGTCCAAGACCTCTCTGGCTCCAATCCTTGTCTATGTAAAGATCTCCTCACCAAAAGTAAGCTTAATCTGAGTGAAAAACATTTATCTGAAACTTAGTTTTCACTTGTATGGTTAAGGAACATATCACTGCACTATCAATGCTTTCTTGTTCTTTCTTCTTCTCTCTGTCTGTTTGTTGTCCTCCCTCATCTCTTCGCTTCCATTGCTTAGGTTTTAACAAGACTGATCAAAACCAGAGGGAAGTCTCAGACCAAACATCTCAACGTTCAGCTTGTGGCAGCAGACAAGCTTGCCCAATGTCCACCAGTGAGTGCCATCTACTGGTGACTTTGAGAAATGTGTGCAGTGGGAGTTACTGTAGAACAATTTTTTATCCTTAAGAATTAAACCAGATTGAAATCTTTCCTTGCTTTAATATTACATTTACATAATACACAAAGTGTGGTTGGAGATTATTTTATTTCCTTAAATCCCCCTTTCTCAATCCCAAATCCTGAACACAGACTATTACCTCACCTCTGCCAAACTTACTATTGCAGTTTCTGGCTTGTACGTTGTTTCTTAATATCCCTAATGTCTTTTGCTTTCTTTTCTTTTAGGAAATGTTTGATGTTATCTTAGATGAGAACCAGCTATCAGATGCCTGCGAGCACATTGCAGACTACTTGGAGTCGTACTGGAGAGCGACTCATCCACCAGAGATGGAGGCTGCAAATGCGCTGGTGGCCCAGCTGGCTGAAAATACACTGACTGCCAGTCCTACAACAATACCGGTACATATCAAAACAATGCAGGAAAACAAAAAAACACTTAAACGTCAAAATATTACAGGACACAAATTCACCCTCTTATCTCATACCATCTCATTGAATGCAAAAAATATGGCTGAATGTTAAGAGGGGAACTTCATAATGTGTTTCTTTCCATCAGACCATCTAACATTTTCATTTCATATCTTCTCATCCTTCTCCACTGAAAAGAAGCTGAAATGAGATAGGCCTACCTATGGTGAGTGGGGCAACTTGCACTGTAGATCCATTCTCACCATTCTAATCATAGGAATAGAGGTGGTAGTGGCTTCTTTAGATTGAAATTACCTGTGTAACTGATAAAGTAGTTACAGTTAGAAGTAACTATGTCTCAGTGTTGCAAGACTTGCTGTCTTTACTTTTAAAACAGTAACTTAATTACCCCTAAGCCTGATTATATTTCACATACATACCTACTGAGATTATGATGATGTTTCCTTTTTGCAAGGATGAGCAGAAAAGCAAGAAGTCAACTGCCCCCAAGAGGAAGGTCTCCCATGAGAATCATGTAGACCAGGAGCCCACTTCAGCCCAGGAGCAGAAGGCTGAGGGAGGCCAAAGAGAGGAGGAGGAGCGCCTCCTGAGGACTGAACCAAAAAGACCCCAGCACACCCACCACCACCACCATCACCACCACCACAACCGCCGGATGGAGCACCACAGCCACACCCAGCACAGCCATACATCTGGAGGCATGGATATACAGCCGAGCAGGGATTATAGCCAGAGGCTTCCTCGAAGACACCAACATGAGGAGAGGAATGTGGAGGTGGAGGATGTGGTGGAGGTGGATGAGGAGGAGACTCAATATAACCACCGGGGCCAAAATCACCACCATCACAACAACAGCAACCACCACCACCATCACCACCACCATCAGCATCATCATCGTGGGAATAGCCAGCCACACGACGTCGGGGAAGACTACGAGCAGGAGCACAACGAACGGAACCGGCAGCACAGGCATCACCAGCACGTTCCACCACGGACACACAACGCGGACCACTATTCTGCACATAACCACCACCACAGTTACCACCACTACCACGGTAGAGAGAGAGACGACAGAGACAGAGAAAGGGACAGAGAAAGACACAAGGACAGGGAAAAGGACAGAGATAGGGATCGAGGAAGAGATAGAGACAGAGATGCACGACAGTGGCACAGAGACTCCTACATACACTCATGACTGTCATTTCTACTGAGGGTTGCTGCATGGTTTTATGCTGCTCATTTTATAATGCACATACTGTATGTAGACAGTGTTTATCCTCATATTGTTTGCCATTTTTTTAAAAAACATTTTACCCTCCACACGCACACTTCTTATTCTTTTTTTAAAAAGGAGTAGAATTATCTCTTTTATTTTAACCCTTATGACTGTTTATGTTATTGCACAAATAATACCCAAGATTAACTGAATAATTAATTATTTCTTTCTAAAGTAGGGCTTCCTTTAACAGTTGTTGCTCTTAGTGTTATACAAATCAATTAAAAGAAATCCCCAAAACATTGTATTAATCCATTGCCATTACTGGCATAAAATTCAAACTTAACATTTCTTATTCAAAAAGAAATGACTTTTTGATTTGCTTTGTTTTGTTCAATATTTATTCTATTTGCATTTTGTTTTTATTTACATAGTTAAATGTCAGGTTCTTACATGAGGGGATTTGCCAGCTCATCTTAGCTGTTGGACTCCTCAATAAAAATTTGTTGACACATTAAGGAAGTATTTAGGAGGTTAATTGATAAGAAGAAATAATTAGGTGTAGCCCAACACAGGATATGTCAACATAATGAAATACTGAACTCATTATCTGAGGATAATGGGATGAAATATAATTGGCTCTTGTATTTTCTCACTTTTATTTCTACTGCACAATGGGACATTTTTGTCAAATCCATTGTGGGGAATAACATTTCAGTCACATCTTTCTGTGTCTTCCACAAGCGTGAATATTTTAAACTGAAACTGAAATTTAAAATATTTTTCTACTTGATTCTAAAGGGAAGTCCCTGCTTCCTATTTTTTAAAATGTTCAAGCATATTTACTGACTTATATTTGCTCTGTCTGGAAGCATGAACCTTTTGGTGACCTGACCTGTGCTATATGCTGGACACTCTATGCATCTTCTTGTGATAAAATATTTTGCTTGAATACGATCTCTCTATGCATTTGTACATACAGTACTTCATAACTGCCTTGTTAGGTAAATGTAAGGAGAACCAGACAGCCTGTTGCACTGTTGGGTAGAGGTTGACCTACAGTCATGTGTCTGATTTCTTGGATTGAACAGAGTTTGTTTCTCTTTGAGGTTTGTTTCAGTTATTTATGTTTTGTACAGCATTCAGAAATTAATTTTGACAAATATGCATCTATTGTTGAAAATCATTAAAATGTAAAATGAGTTAAGTGACCATTAAGTGCTCATTAAGTATGTCGTCTTGTAAACATACTCATGTGACCACATGGGGGCGCTATATACGCAAATATTTTAAAAAGTGTTGTGGTAGTAGTCAGCATCAGGAACACCAATCCACTGAAACGTAGAGAAGATTGAAGCAAGGCGTCTGGACTTCAATCTGGCTTCAATCTTCTCTACGTATGATGACCTGGATGACTGAGAATCTTCATCAACATAATCCACTGAAACTTTCATATCACCTCTGTCACCACTCATAACATGAAGAAATATTGAATGAGCTTAAATGGATTATACTTAATTTCCCTTTAATTGTCTCCAGGACTGTACAGTAATAAGTTATGGATATTATCTTTGCAGTAGTCAGCAACAAATTTTCCCCAGAGCTGTGCAGTAATATAATAATAAATGAAAACTGTCATCTCATTAGCCAGAAGTATCAGGAATACTGTATTAAAAGTTTCCATATTACCTTAGGCACATCTTAGCCAACGTTGTGCAGTTACATATGAGCTGAATTTAAATGTCTTCAGTTTAAATACTAGTATATTTGTAATATCATTTACATATCCGAATTATGCTAATATGCTAATATGTCATCTTCGTTTTTTAAAGAAGATTAATTCTTTTGGACTTCGGTCTTCACTCTTTTTGGCCGCCCTGAGCACCCATATTGAACTACTTCGCATAGTTGCGCATCATATACCTTCGTGGCGGCTGGCTTGACCCAGAGCCTGACCGTGTTTTGCATTACACTACAGACGAACAACGCAACCGAAGATGGGCGTATTTGGATCTATGAAATAAATTGCAACTAGCTTGTTGCAGTTATGAATCAATCTGAAAACCCTAGTTGAGAATTTAACGCTTAATTGGGAGCGTTTATGTACGTTTGTTTTTCCCGCTACTAGCTAACTAAAGCTAGCGGTGAACATCGGAGATGCTAACTATGAACAACTGAAACACGGCAACAGGTGCACCAGAGCATCTTCATTTCATCAAGGACGAGGATAATGGACTTTAACTCCGAATAATGTGAGTCAAATGCATTTTTCTGTTGTTTTACTTGCCTGTTAATGTAGTAATGTAAATCCGACCACTGGTAAGAAGAGAAACTGTTAAATAACCTAGCTGACACCGTCTGTCCCCGCCCAGCCTAATGCATGTAGGTGGTTACGTTAAGTGGGAAGAGAGAGATGGTGACAGTGACAAGTCTGAATGTGGTATCACGATGTACGAGGTAAAAAAAAAAACTGATAGAGGAGATCTGCTGCAATAAAACAAAGAAGACTGGGTGCTTGTGCTGTCTTGGTAGACCCGGTATACCAGTAGAAGTCCAGTGTGGGACTGTAGTCCGCGAAATAAATATGGCTGATCACTAGGAAAGGACGGATATTTTGTTTGTGTGGTCAATTAATTATATTTATATTAATTGTTTTGTTGTTGATATCCTTAATATATTATTTCAGTGAGCTTGCTGTTTATGTGTTTTCTGTTTTATAAAAGTATAAAGCAATAGAAAGGACCCCTTGTTGTTAACACCAATAATAATAATAATAATAATAGCTGTGTGTTACAAGCTTTTTGTGATTGTCAGTGTCACCGATAGCACATGGTGTCTAGTTATACTTAAATTTATCAGATAATTTTCTTGGCAATTTAGACTGTATGTGCGTCGGAACAGCGAAAAGATCAAGAGTCTGGAGCTGCCTTTGGTCCATTTAGTAGCAGTTTGGTGACAAATATTTTATCTAAAATTTGAAATGAGTTTCTGAAATGTCACTTTGACCTTGCCCTAGACTCCTTGTAAGTGCTCAGATAATATTTGACGTGAGAACCTAGTGTTTGGTATTGTCCCACTGCTGTGGCATGTCTGTTACTGGGGTACAGTAACTTAATCATAGGATAAATGTCTTTCCTTTTTGTAAAATTTGACATACCTGTTGACTTCATCCAATCACTGGCCATGGATTAATTGCAGTTGGAGTTCTTCCATTTTCTATCCTTGTCTACGAACACTCAGGGTCTGACCATACTTCTTTCCCATTGATCCCAGTTGGATATAGTCATACGTCGGCAACATGTAGTATCCACCAGTCTGAAAGCAAAGATGAAACTGTATTTAGTATTAACAATGTAACATAAAATATAATGACATATTATTATGAAAACTCTGTGCCCGATACCTGATTTTTAGTCACTCACAGAGGACCTTTAATATTAAAATCCATCAACTCAACATACAATATTGTCACCTCATGCAGGCATCACCTAGATGCATAATTTGTATTCTGAATATAAAAATGGCTCACCAATATTTCTAAGACAGATATATATTCATTGGTGTTGTTACATGGCACTTCAGTCCATTTCCCAACACCACTGTCAGGATTACATTCATTCTGTTAAGACCGACAATAGTAGTATTGTCTTCTTATTTGTCAGGGGGTTGTGTAAGTGTTGCTCTTACAGTGAGGTCAATAAGTATTTGATCACCCTGTGATTTTGTAAGTTCTCCTACTTAGAAATCATGGAGTCTGGAATTTTCAGCATAGGTGCATTTCCACTGTGAGAGACAGGATCTAAAAATAAAAATCCAGAAATCACATTGTATGATGTTTTTAACAATTTATATGTGAATTACTGTGTCAAATAATTATTTGATCACTTGAGTCAAAACATTTTAATATTTGGTACAGAAGCCTTTGTTAACAATTACAGAGGTCAAACGGTTCCTGTAGTTCTTCACTAGGTTTGCACACACTGCAGCAGGGATTCTGGCCCACTCCTCCATACAGATCTTATCTAGATCTGTCATGTTTCAGGGCTGTTGCTGAGCAACACAGAGTTTCAGCTCCCTCCAAAGATTTTCTATTGGGTTTAGGTCTGGAGACTGGCTAGGACATGCCAGAACCTTGATATGCGTCTTACGGAGCCACTCCTTGGTTTTCCTGGCTCTGTGCTTTGGGTCATTGTCATGTTGGAAGACCCAGTCTTGACCCATTTTAATGCTGTGTCAGAGGGAAGGAGGTTTTCGCCCAATATCTCACAATACATCGCCCTGTTCATCCTCTCCTTAATACAGTGCAGTTGCCCTGTCACATGTGCAGAAAAACACCCCTAGAGCATGATGCTACCACCCCCATGGTTCACTGTAGGGATGGTATTATTGGGATGTTACTCATCATTCTTCTTCCTTCAAACACGGTGGATGGAGTTAAGACTGATAAGACCAGTTCTATTTTGATCTCATCTGACTACAGGACTTTCTCCCATGACTCCTCCGGATCATCCAGATGGTCCCTGGCAAACTTCAGACGAGCTTGGACATTGGCTGACTTAAGCAGGGGAACCTTCCGTGCCATGCATGATTTCAAACCATGACGTCTTAGTGTATTACTAATAGTAGCCTTGGAAACGGTGGTCCCAGCTCTCTTCACGGCATTGACCAGCTCCTCCCGTGTAGTTCTGGGCTGATTCTTCACCATTCTTAGCATCATTGATACCCCACAAGGAGAGATCTTCTGTGGGGCCCCAGTCCGAGGGACTTTGACAGTCACGTTTAGCTTCGTCCATTTTCTGACAGTTGCTCCAACATTTGTTCTTTTTTCACCAAGCTGCTTGGCAATTGCCCTGTAGCCCTTTCCAGCTTTGTGAAGGTCTACAATTTAGTCTCTTGTGTCTTTTTGACAGCTCTTTGGTTTTGCCTATGTTGCTACTTTGGCTGATTATGGGGTGCACAGGTGTCTTTATGACAGCTAACGACCTTAAACAGGTGCTACTAGTTTAGAATCATGAGCAGAGTGTAGCTGGACTATTTAAAAGCACAAACACTGTGCACAATAACTGATCTGGCTGATCAGCAAGTGATCAAATACTTATTTGTAACAGTAATTCACAAATAAATTGTTAAAAAAAAATCATAAGTGATTTCCGGATTTTTATTTTTAGATTCTGTCTCTCACAGTGAACATGCTGAATATTCTAGACTCCTCCATGATTTCTAAGTAGGAGAACTTGCAAAATCACAGGGTGATCAAATACTTATTGACCTCACTGTATGTGAAAGCAGATATGGTTAGTAAAGGGTAAACTGGGCAGCTAGGAGGCGACTGTGGTTTTTTTATCTTTGATTCACTCAATATGTCACTGAAGCATTTCTTCACTGTCATTGGAGACTTTATGTTTTAATGTAGTTAATTTTTCCTATATATTCATACAATTTACATTTCCTTACGATTCCATCAACAGAGTCATACCATAATCAGAGCATTTCTTTTTATTTAAAAAATGTATTGTCAATAAATGCCATAAAAATACACAAAATATTATTTTTTTTATATTATTTTATATATTTTTTACAGGTCCACTTGGCAAAACCATTAACCCCAAAAATTATTTTACCCCAAAAAAGATTTTACAACATGCTTTAAAATATATACACCGCAGTTTCCTAACCGTCCCATTAAATAAAGATAAAATAAGAAAAGAACTCAAAGCTTATAGCTTTGCTTAAACCTGACAGCATTATGTAATTTTTTCATAATCAGAAACTTATTAATAATCTCAGGGGGAAATTGTTTACATTCCAGGTTCACTATGTATAATGTGAAAAACCAGGGGTCCAAAGAAATACAATGTACAATGCATTACATTACATCAACCAAAGGTTCAGCGTTCTCTTCCACTGCATTCTCTACCAGTTTACTGGTGTCAACCGGATCAGACTGGGATGGGCTTCTGTTGAAGAACAATGGGTTGTCGAATGTGTTGAATTTGTGGGGGATCGCTAAGTGATGACCAGACCTCTTGTAGAGGAAGATGCCAATCCCTGTCCCTACTGCAATCCCAGCAATGACTAGCACAACTGCTAAGTATATATGTCCACGCTGAATATCAGGTACTCCATCATCTGCAATGATTAAAAAGATGATAATTAGGCAAAACACATTATGAGACTCAATGTAGTGAAAAAGATAAGGAGGTATTACTTACGAGTTGATGGTGATGGCTTTGGTGGTAACACTGAAGAGACAAAAAGAAATGTAATCAATTACCACACTTTTATGGAATGATTATACTTTGTTGTTATACTTTGTGAAAATAGTAGGCACTGTCAATCTCATAATCTCACAAAATCTTGCAAGAACCTGGCTGCTTTGTAATGTCACTGAATAGCTTCATGCAAGTCATTGAAGGTAGTGCCACACACCAGTGGGTGCACTGGAGGCAATGCAGGTAACCTTGCCCGAGGACACACAACAATGCCTAGGGAGGAGTTGGGATTAAACCACCAACCTTCTGGTTATTGGACAACCCTGCTCTACCACTGAGCCACTGCTGCCCCATTTCTCAGCGATTACTGTCTCTTGTATCATTCACCCAATAGTTAGTATGCATCCATGTCAAATTTGCTGAGTAATGGATCTTGTTGTTGGTTTACTATAGTTAATTGTTCATCTTTTACTGAGCTAAGCAGAGGTATTGCAGCATATCCTCCTAGTGATTCATGGTTAAACCACCAGCGCATTGGCTTACTGTAGCTAGATTGAGATTTGTGATCCCACAGGACTACAAAACTGCATCAGCTGTCACTGTTAATGATTGTATGATCATAAAATCTTGACTTGAACCATAAAATATTGTATAGTCTAATCTTGGCATTAGTGCAGTTCAAACAAGGATTTTTTTTTACCTTTCAGTGTTTTGCAGATGTATGGCTTGCCATACTGTGGGTTAGTTGTCTTCCATGTCCCATCTGAGGTGACAATCCCTCCATGTTTGCTCACTCCAGGTTGACTTTCACCCCAGTTTGTATAATCCATGACTGTTTTGTCCAGCCACAGCCATTCCCCTGTAAACAAACAGACATCTCATCTGCCTTTGCTATAAACCTAAGAAGCCAATTTTGTGAGCAACAGAAATAAATTCGATTTCCTAAGACACAACCTCACTTCTTCATGTTGTATCTGTACTTTTTTGTGTTCACTTAGTGGAGATTTTATATTTGTTTTGTCTTTCCACTGGTATAGCTGAATATATACTTTAATATAGGAAAGTATGGAAGTACCTTTGTGAGTGTTGAACAGACCGATCCAGAAAGACGTGTAGGTGTCTTCGTATACTTTCACATGACTTTGTATAAATTTTTGCTCAGTGGGATCTTCAATACTGGCAAGCATTCCGCCTACATGCAAAATAAGATAGCAGCTTTAAGTGGTGTGTATATATAGGCATTTTTTGTCTGGATACACCCTCCAACAAGACCTACCATGCACTACACAACTAGCAGATGCATCTGCCCAGGATTTTTCCGATGTGAAAAACATATAGCAGTAATTGTTAAATGGCAGCCAGACATAGTTCTCTCCTATTTTTCTTAAGTCAGGGTCATTGGGGCAAACTCCTGGAAAAACTGATGTCTCTGTTGGTGGCACATCTGTGAATAAAAGAAAAGTCTGATTATGCAGTATGTAGTTATACTTTAAAACCCAGTGCAAAAGAAATCTCTACCATATCACAAGCATAAATGCTGTTACATAAGCATTTCAATCTTTGTTTCCAAGAGTTTGAATTGAGGCTAGACTCAAGTATTTCGCCAATCCCCCCAGTGGCTTCTTCTGTTCTGCTGGCACAACTGAACACGAAACGTCTTCAAAAAAACAATCCTTGAGTCCAGTTGCCTCGATTAAACCTGTTTAAATTGACAAAAATATGTTTTAAGTTTTACCTGTAGACTTCATGCAAACACTGCTAATGGTTTGATTGCAGTTAGCAGTCTTCCATTTTCCATCCACATCCACATAGACACAAGCTCGGTCTGTGCTTGGTTCATTGTTACCCCACTGAGTAACTGACATATGCCAGCCATCGACATATCTGAAATATCCATTGGTCTAAAAGAGAATATCAATTAAACCCATAAAGAAATAAACAAAGTACAACACACACAGCTCATATTATGTCACACTGGTCAATTTAATCACTATGAATTCTCATTTTTAATAATTGAATTTCTCATACATGATAAATAAATGAAAATTTTTTGTAGAACAGTTTGCAGAGATTTGCTCTACCTGGGCTTTGTTGAGTCCAATCCACAAGGGAGCTTTGAGATTCAAAGCTAGAAGCTCAACATAAGCCTGTGTCCATTTATTTCGAAGGGTAACCAGGTTGGCACCATCACCTTCACAGTGCATCTTGGCAGCATCCCAGCTCATTTGCTGAGGAACAACCTTAATAGAGTCATTGAGTATTTTGATGTAGCTAGTAGGCGTTGCTGGTTCAGAGGAGTCTGGGAGAGATGAATCTGTTTATGGAAAGAATGGAAACATCACATTACAACACCTCATTTTTAGTCACTCTCCCATTGTTATAAAAGCTTAATGTTACTCCAGGCTCTTCAGAAGACCTCATGTCATGTGAACGTCATGTAAGGTTCTTCTAGCTTTAGAGTTTATGGCAGTAATACACTTACCGACATTTCGAAGACAGACAAATCCGTTGGTGTCGCTGCAGGGCTTGGGTATCCATTTACCAATACCAAGTAAGGGATTAGTATTGAGTACAGTGCAGTCTCCCTGTGGACATCAGAGACTGATATTACATTTAAAGTGTAAACTGGATATTTCTAATGGTATGCTTTCTTTCCTGAAGGCTTATTATGCAAAAAGACAGAAAAACATTTGCAGTCCCTTTCATAGCATTGCTGTCAATTAGAAAATTATATTAAGTTCTGATTGCATTAGGGTTTGTATTTAATTTCATGATGGGTGTTTTAAAGTACTATTGAATATCAGACTACTTTCCCCCAAGTTATTTTGGATAAGGCCTTCAAATGATTTTTTTAAATTTTTTTAGATACTTTATTAATCCCAGAGGGAAATTCATACAATGACTAGCAAGGCGCGCCACAGGCTAGGGTGAAGTGTCTTGCCCAAGAACACACAACAGTGACTAGGGAACCACCAACCTTCCGGTTACTGGACAACCCTGCTATACCACTGCGCCACTGCTGACCCCTATATATATAGATATAATACTATTTACCGGTATACAATAATACTGTGCAAGTTGTACTTCACAGAAACTATGGTGGTCAAGGTTATGTGACATCAGTTGACAGTTCCATCTGATATCAGGCTAGTTCCTAAAAACAAAACTTGGAATGTTTGTTTAATTTTTTAAGATTTGTTGAGGCTTAATAAAAAAAAATGTCTTAGAACTTTCATTTATCTTAATGTTATTTGAGAACAAATGGTATTTGATTTTTTTTTCATTTTCTAATGAAAGGAAATTTTAAGATCTACTTACTGCTTCTGGTCTTCTGTTTATATAGAAATGATACCTCCTGTACCATATGTGCTGCAAAATAAATCCAGACATTCTTGTTTGTAAATACAATAATTCAAAGTAAACGCAGATAATATTAGATTCATTCACACACCGCATTCTGTAGGAGGAAAAATATATTAGGTCACACAAAAACAAAGCCACTTAATTCACATTAGATAACACAGTTCAAATTTTGCCCACTTACTCGTATTGCTTCTCTTCCCGTGTTAAGATATGTCTTTGGTTGCCCATCAGTCCATTGAAGCTGTCCGTGTAAATTATGTAATCCAATCCATAGGTCTGTAGTGGGCGCGTCAGCCATTTGAGACATCAAAAACACTAAACAGTATAGGTATAGGTTAGCGTTACATTTGTTAGCTGTCAATCTAGATATTCTACTGCAGAAAAATCAACAAACCCTGCACATGTCTTGAAGAAATTGAGGCCAAATTTCCACCCATCTGTTGGCATTTTTTCCGTGCTCCATCCCATGTTGAATTCTGGTCGCTGATGATGCTGTAACACTTGAATTGAGACATGATGAATTGATTTTCAACTTTGCTACATGTCATCTGCTTTTGAATTGTTAAAAAAGGCAATTCATTTCAATCTATCTGTTTAATAGAAGGCAATAAATAAGCACATAAGTACAATGTTTAAGAAATGTTTGTTCCTTTAGCACCCCCTGACAGTAGGTGGTGCTGCAGAATCCTCAGCACCCCTTCTTTTAGCATCTCTGCCAGAATATATGCCACACACATACCTGACTTTAAATGAAGAGGTCTCACAGTACTCATAAAAACTTCTTAATCTTAAAAAGATTTATAATTAAAACACAGTGTTGCAAGTACTAAGAATTTAATTCTTACCTTAAAGTTCATTTTTTTCCAGGGGAGTTGGCATCCACCTTTTGGGACCACTGTAGGTGCCACAGTGGTGTTAGCAGGTGGTGAACCACTGCGCTTACAGATGGATCTGAACTCGAATCCACAGTTATAATCATGCCAATATCCTGTTAATCAGTCCAAGTTGATTTTATAAATACACAATACAATATTTTATTCAGTATTATTGATCCAAAATA
The DNA here is from genome assembly GCF_900634625.1 of Parambassis ranga. Lineage (NCBI taxonomy): Eukaryota > Metazoa > Chordata > Actinopteri > Ambassidae > Parambassis > Parambassis ranga. The sequence goes on along the minus strand of NC_041037.1, from coordinate 8,348,974 downwards.
TTACGTTACATATTCACACATTACAACTTGAATGCTTTGTCAGAGGGAAACATGTTTCATTAACTCACCAGAAGAAGCCCTCATGACGGCACAGTTTTCATCATAATGCTTGAAATCCGGCTGACCTTCATCCCACCATTGAAACTCCACTTGAGAGCCATCCATCCACCTTAATGCAAGCACATAAGTCAGTAAAATAGTTTGTACAAATGGTGTAAAAAGGTTTTCATTTATTTAAATGGCCTGTGTGTTAGGTATCTTAACCTTTAGAGTCAAAAAGCTTTCAGTATTTAATTGATACTTACTGATATGTTGTATCAAAATCTACATTCAGGCCTATCCAGAAAGACCCACCAATTTTAGATACCTACACAGAGAAAGATACAGGTTTCAGTTTGTGCTAAAGTTAATTGCAATAACTCATTCTCATGTAATATACATACCACTGCTCACCTGTTGCCATAGAAAGACACTTTCAGCTTCACTGTTGATCGAAACCAGGTCACTGTGCCTTTGTTGGCATAAGTGACGAGCTTCTGTCATTGCCAAATAATTTCTGTTAATGTAATACTGATACCCATTCCATTCCATCCACCCATCAGAGGTCATGTTGTAGTCTAAATACAAGTTAAACATACACCTATATTAATATAAATCAATTAATAATGAATATATTTTCAATCTGTGTAGCCACAGACTTATATATTATGGTCTACTCACTAGGGCTGACAGGGCTAGGAGGCACCGTTGGAGTGACTCCTGTAGGGGCATAGAAATAATTCAGTCAGCGAATGTGAATTCAGTAATTTAGTGAGACAACAGTGGGCACCTCAAGCCTGCAGATGTATGCACCAGTATACACTGCACAAAGATAATGCAGAAAAGTAAAATCATGTTTTTGTAGTTTGGTAACTGTGTCATGCTTTACCTGCACGCATCTGACAAAACCAGTTATTGTATTTTTCACAGTGCACGTCATTCCATGACCCGGCATTGTTCCGCTTAAATGGTTTGAATTCAACACAAGATTCCACATTGTTTCTGTTGTTTGGCTCTCCATCTTCCCAGTGTAGGAAGTTTACCTGTAAACAAAGATTAATTAATTTATGTACATAAACCACAACAGCTTCACTCTATAGAGAGAAAAATGAATGGACTTACTGGGGATCCATCACTCCATACATAACCAGTAACTGGGTCAGGGGCACTAAATCCAATCCAGGCTTCATTGTAACTATGGTACAACGGATAGGTTTGTGTTCATAATTTAAATATGAAACTTTCACATATATTAGTCTGGTTTTTAATTCCTGAAATCTCAATTTTTGTTTTTCATTAACTATACACCACCAAGATTATCTGGCCCTAATCGTGAGTTATAGCCCAATATCTTGTTTGTAAAAACAGGATAAATTGGTCTCTGCATGGCAAAAATGTGTAACTTAGATGTTTAGTTTACAACTATAATGCAATAATGTAGTTGTTCTAACTGAAGGCAAGGTAATACTGTACCTATATGGTAGCGCACGTAGTTCAGCCTGATTGTGGATGCTGAGCAGGTCTCCTCCAATGGCTCTGCAGTAATCTCTGGCCTCATACCAAGTCTTCTTGATTGAATTTTGTGAATACAACTTAAACACAAGAGTCAAACTATGATGATCTCTATTTAAGACAGATGCATCATTTTAAGGAACAGAATTGATTGACACCTTCAAAGAACTCTAGAAGAACCTAGATGACTGACAATCTTCATTGACACAACTTGTCAATCTTGATCAGTCTCTGGATTTATATTGTCCCATTGTCATAAGCAGTGTTTGACAGCAAAATATTTGCACAAGGACATTTACTAAAACATTGACTGCTAATGAGAGCCAACCACTTGCTTCTCACTGTTGTTCTACCCTTAACTGCCAGTCCTCTTTCACAGGACAGGACCGATGAATCCACATCACTAAGATTCAGTTCTGCAACAAGCACACAGCTCAAAGTCTGGCATAATGTATTTGTGTGAGAGTGTAATCTCAGAGCACAACAATTTCAATAAACATAATAAGTGTCGGTGTAAGTGTTACATTTGTGCTAAATTTACCTTATAACAGATGTTCCTTGAAAACCCATTACTCCAGCCGTCAGCACACTTTGGGGAAGGAACTGTCGGTGGAGCAGGGGTTAATACTGCTCCCTCAGCCATGTGTTTGCAGATATACTTCTCCTTGTTGGTACATGGCAACACATCCCAGAGGCCAGCAAAACTCCCAGTTGCCATAGCAACGCAACCTTGCCTGTGACCTTGTGTTTTCAAAGTTAAAATTGTCAACTGTAAGTTCCTAATGACTTTTAAACATAATGATACAGAGGGATGGTGAAATTTTGCAGTACCTGGCATTTCAGCATTCCAGTGAGTGAATCTCACAGAGTCTGTGTTGGTCCAAACAAAGAAATCATGGTTTTTCTGATTTGAGAGCCCAAGCCAGAAGTGTTTTTCTGATCTTAGCCCAACCAAGCTGACAAGGAAGGCATTATCCACCCTGAAAATATTTACACATGTAAGATCGCAGGATTTTTGAATGCTGTTATTTCAGTTAAATCTGAACCTTTAAAAACTGTAAATGCTTAGATTTGGTAGATTTAGTATGAGCAAATGTTAGGTATTAAATGTTTTACCCAGTTGAAACATCAGCCAGGTATGAGTCTGTGCTCTTGCAGTTATCTTTTGCTTCATCAAATGTCTTTGTCTCAGTCCCCACAAAGTAGCAGTAGGAGCCATGTCTTTTCCAACCCTAGAGTGGAGTGAAACGAATATAAGAAATCTTCTTGAGCTTGTTGTATTATGTTACATGGTTGATCATTGTGTGGTAGCAATATGTAAAACACATTCCACCAGCCTTGTATGATGTTATGATTGAATTATTATTATTTTAGATCTGAAACAGATGTTTTTTTATAATTAAATGATAAGTTCACGCACAGTTTTGCAGCCTAAATTCTGCTCCACTTCATCTCCAGATGGTTCAGAAGCACTTGTCTTCATACAAATGAAGCCATGTTTCTCCTTACAAGCGCGGTCAGCCCAGTTTCCATTCTGCAAGGAAGAAACACCATAAAATGTTTACTGTGTGGTAACTGTGCAAGCTACAGTGTAAATGGTCAAATAAGATGCTCAATCTTCGATTTACATTCAGACAAAAATCAGGACTCTGTAAGTTCTACTATGTGAAAGTTTGATATTGTTGCCTCTTTAGCCTCACTTTGTGTATACAGCATTATTGTGTTGAAATAGGAAGGGGGGCCTCCCCCTACATTGTTTCCACCATGATGTTCCTCACCTCTCGCCTGACAAGAACACAGTCTTCCTGGTCAGTGGTAATAGCTGGTTCCCCAAACTCCCAGCTGGTAAAGCGGACATCAGAGTGGTCACTCCAGTCAAACAGTCCCTCTGTCTTCATGTCATTCAGTCCAATCCAAAGCTCATCGGTAGATTCTGGATAACGAAAAATCTTTGCATTAACCAATTGTTGTGGCTTTTTGCTCTACCTGTGATGCTGGTTGTACACTTTGGATTTCCATGATGGTACTGATGAGTAGTACTTGCTGGTCCATCATCAGCAGGTTATGATACTAACTGGAAAGTTAATGACTCATAGCTTTTGATTAAAAAATGTTTCAGACAGTAGGAAAATTCCTACTAATTTGGCCAGAGGTGAGATGTCTTTTTGTTGGATCAAAAAAAGTAGTTAAGTTGCCAAATACACTGCTTAAAAAATAAAGGGAACACTGAATTTACACATCCTAGATCTTAATGAATGAAATATTCCAGTTGAAAATCTTCATTCGTTATATAGTGTTATATGTTAAGACCAAATTAACATAAAAATGAACAACTTGAGGTCTGGATTTGGAACCATGCTCAAAATAAAAGTGGAAAATCAAAGTGCAAAATTCAAAATGAGGCTCAGTTGTGTGTGTGGCCTCCACATGCCTGTATGACCTTCCAATAACACCTGGGCATATTCCTGATGAAGATGTTCTCCTGAGGGATCTCCTCCCAAACCTGGATTAAAGAATCAGTCAACTCCTGGACAGTCTGTGTGCAACGTCGCGTTGGTGGATGGAACGAGAAATGATGTCCCAGATGTGCTCGATTGAATTCAGGTCTGGAAAACGGGCAGGCCAGTCCATAGCATCATTGCCTTCATCATGCAGGAACTGCTGACACACTTCAGCCACATGAGGCCTAGCATTTTCATGCATCAGAAGGTACCCAGGGCCCACTGCACTGTATATGGTCTCACAATGGGTCTGAGGATCACATCCCGGTGACCATATTGGTGGCCTGCTGGAGGTCATTTTGCAGGGCTCTGGCAGTGCTCCTCCTGTTCCTCCCTGCACAAAGGAAGAGGTAGTGGTCCTGCTGCTGGGTTGTTGCCCTCCTACAGCCCCCTCCACCTTTTGCACAACAGCAGCTGAAATTGATCCACAATCAGTGTTGCTTCCTAACTGGACAGGTTGATTTTACAGAAGTGACTTAAAGTGATTGACTTGTTTAGGTGTTCCCTTTATTTTTTAAGCAGTGTAAAAGGATGCTTACTTATGGAGTGAAAAAAGTGTAAAACATGTAGACTTAAATGGTTAATCAAACCACTGAAGAAGAAGATTATGTAGAGTTTTGCCCCATGATGGTGCCAGACAAAAGGTCAGTAGCCTCACAAACTGGTTCATCTGTGCTATACCATATCCAAGCTGAGAGATGACAAAGCTTTGGTCCTCCACGTTGCGGATGCTCACTAGGTCCCCTCCTTCTTTACGACAAGCCAACTGAGCATCAGACCATGATTTCTGAGTACGGTAAAGCTGGAAGCAGTGACCGTTGTAGGGAATCCAAGGTCTTGAGCAAAATCCCGCTTCAGGAGCTGATTACAAGAAGAACCAAAAATTGAAATAATACTACTATACAATGACTATGTAAGATGAGACATTTTGTCTACCTTCAGTTGGATGAGCCAGATTGTTTTTACTCTTGCAGATGTAGCCCAGTTTCTTGTTGCATTTTGAACTTTGCCAGGAGAACTCTACAGCCCCATCAAGGATGCCACAGGAATGTCCTGGACTAGAAAGAGGATGTCCTAAAACAAGATGATGATATAGACTTGTAAGCAGGTTTGCAGAAAGATTGTGTTTTGGGTTAGAACACACATGCAACCCAGATAGGCTGATTCACACCACTAGAGGGCAGTAGTAGCTTGTTGCATTTGCCTTAACAACTTAAACGCACCTGAATCCCAATTCAGGTAACGGTAAGGGTTCCCATTAGACCACTTCCAGCCATGTTCTTGATCCAGGGTCAGTCCATTCCAAAGCTTGTACCCCTGTTGCCCTCCATCCACCTCTAATAGTACTGTAAGTGTATGGTTAAAAAGAGGAAGGAGGTGATGTTTACCAAGCATATTTCAGAATTAATTTAAATCTCAAAACCTTAACGAATGAACATTAAAAATAGCCATTCTAAAGTCCATATTCAGTCTTAATGGATGCGGTGCAGAGTCAGCTTACCTTTTATATAAGCCTGTTCGTGAGGATCAGTGATGGCAAGCAGGGAGGCGCTCTGCTGTTTGCAACTCGCTTCAGCTTGCAACCATGTCAAAGCCGATCCTGTGTTGAGTTGGTAGTACGCTCCCGTGGTGATGTGTTCCTTCCAATTTGTTTTAACTGTGTAAATATACCAAAACCTATTTAAATCTTTTAAACATTTCAACAAAATACGTTAATAAATGTCATACAAATGATTTTGTATGTAACCTTAGCATACAAAATTATAGGAGATAATTACAATCCTTATAGGAGAAGTACTTACTGCTGCTTGGGCAATAGCCCCAGAGTTCATTTTCATATTTAGTTTCAACTGCACACCAGAGCTGCCCTGGGGAGTCTTCTGTAGTGCAGTCTGAGTACCATTTGTTTTTGTAGTAAAAAGGAAACATGCAGGGCCTTCCGGCTGCATTTCCTTCAATTGTGTAAAGTACTGAAAAAAAACACAAATGGTTAAAAAAATTGTTGTATTTCATTACACATTACAATAGCAGTCATAAACAAATAAATTAAAACCTCTGAATGTTCTGGAGCAAGCACCGCTGGATGTCCCAAAGATTGTGAAATGGTTATTGGGTCCTATTGTGTTGGAGAGCTCGGCTGTGTGATAGTCATTGAGCTTAATGTAAAGCTCTTGGCCTTTCATGGCAAGCACGGTTTCATTCCTGCATTCCCACTTCTGAAGGTCACTGGCTTCATCACATTCGTAGAGGCTTACTTCACTCCCCACACTTTTCCCCTGGGCACCAAGGCACTTCCGCGTCCGGATTTCCATTAGTCGATTGCCAGATGTCCAGCGAAAGTCAGGGCAGTGGAAAATCATTGTAGCCAAACAATAACTGCTGGCTTTGTTAAATAGACTAAATGCTGTATCTGCAAAGAAAAATTTATTAAATACATGTATAGTATTGCATCATTAGAACAGATACATTGTACCACATTTAAACAACATCCTCTGCAAAAAGCCTAAAAATGAAAGTTAGAATATCATACCATCTAAAGCCAAACATTGTAATGTTTGAAAGAGGACCAGAATGGCTGCACACTTGACCCTCATTGTTCTCCTTCTTTTAAAATGTCTTACAGCCAGTGACTTTCTCTATCCATTGTTTAAAGAGAGAATACAAGAGTTGTGTTATGATTGTACAGGGAAGAGGTCTTAAATACTGGACTAACACAACAGCCTGGCACGTCACCACATTTTTTTTCTCATTCTTTTTAATCTATCAGCATATTTAAACTTCTTATGAAAAGGGTGTGACAAATTGTTGTTTCCCATACCCTAGTTTTTGCACACTCAGCTGTCTACTCTGATACACTCTGGCTTCCTATAAGTGCCTTACACACACAGCATACTGGGGGATTAGGCAAGCTTGTGTGAACAGGATGACTGCTAACTTTCACACTGTAATCATAAAATAATTCATCTGTAGTGGGATAAGATGGTAATGACTTTTAGAAAGGTAACCACCCCTCTACCTAGATCTATCTGAGTAGGTGAGCTGCCGCCAGGCGCCGCTAATGATCAGATGAACTGATGTGTGTGTCTGTGTGCACGTTCATGCTCGATTCAGGCTTTTGTGTTTATGAGTTACATTTTTTGAGTTCTTTAGTTTTTGCACATCTGTCCACATCCTGAGACAGAAACAGTGACACAATTACGGTTTATGAAATGAATCATGATTCACATGGATTCTGAAGAACATAGCTGTTAAGTAGATAGTGTTGTGTAATAGCTACGATAAGTAAGCCTCAATAATGTAGTCATCATATTCTTTCAACTTCTATGATTAAGATTCCAAGATTCTACGTCAACAGCTGCTGACAGTTTGAGTATGTGCAGATGATTAGACTTTTTAGATGTTAGTGGATGTAATGCAGTGTCATGATTAAAAGGGAAATTCATAATATAAATTAAAAGGAAATCTTTGGCCATGTATATTTATGCATACATAGTATGTGTGCCTGCCTTTGATCTTTGCCATTATTTTTGCCACACAAAATAAATGATTTTTTTTAATAGGACCATGGTGTTATTCTATGGAATGTTATGGGTAGTTTAAATTTATATGAAAAGTTAAAATCATATCTACAAGAAAATGATTATATATGTTTTGGATATTGGGGTGTGGGCCAGGTAGAATGGGGCAGTGGGCCGAAGGTAAATTTTATTTTTAACTGATAACTATGTTGCCATGTGAGTGGGACCTCCCAGGAATGTCTCTTGGGGATTAATAAAGTATTTCTCTTTCTCTAGCTCTAAAACACAGATTAAACTCAGTAAAAACAAACATATATAGATGTAGAAATATAGAATTTAAATCAGAAATGAAACACTGACTGTAGCTGGCATAATTTAAAGTATGAATTATCCATTGAAAAAATAAAAATATTATATATTAACAATGTAAATGAAGCAGAACTAAAAGTGAAGTTGCAATTTCATTTACACATTTCCCAACATTTTATCTTAGAGAAGACAGTGACACTATTGACTTGTGGCATTAGCTGATTGAGTCAGACAGTCTGTACACACCCAGTCTAGGCAGAGGGGAAGTCAAAGACGGAAAGCCATGTTTGACTTGTTGGAATGGCTAATCAACAAAGTGACTCAAAAACTATACCTTCCATATTGTGCTTGTTTACACGGTGGTCCAACAATTGCTAGCATCACGGCTAACATCGTTATCTTGGATGTTGACTCCAAATTCATCACTACATCCACTGGCAATATAAATTGACCTCGTATCATTTTCGCCTTGATACTGATTGTCAAAGATGTCACCGCTGGTTAATACCAGTTAATACCAGCTACTGTCAGACTTCCACAACAACCACTCCTCTGTTAAGATTGTCTCAGTATTAAAGTTTTTAGATAAAATCTTTTAATGATGCTATCTACAGAGATTACTCTCCTCTTTAAATATTTACCATTTTTACCAATATTTTACCAACACACAACATTTTTTTTATATAGTATATAAAGAGAATTGGCAGTTGGATTTTGCAGTTGTCCTAAGAACATGATTCACTGGCTTCCCTGAACCTCTGTAACATGAAACAGGAAGTTCCAGTTACAAAATGCAAAAACTAGAAATCTTTAATTTGTAAGTTTAGGTTAAGCTTATAGTATTTATTATCAGTTGTAATATTGATTTATATATTTTGACTATACATTTCTTAAGATAATTACCTGTTTTTCTTGCTTACATGCAGATGCTACTTCTACAAAAAAAAAAAATCTAATTCATAGGTTGCTCAGTTCTGTAACATAGAGTAGACAAAACTGCACTTCTGGGAGTATACAGTCAAAATGGTTTATGATGATGTTCTGAGGGTGAATCTGCCCTAAAAAAAACATGCTACAAAGTCCTTGACTTGAGTTTGACTATATGTGTGTACAATGTGAACATGTTTTTACAAGTTAGTAGCTGTTTTATTATGTTATTTAACGGGAAAATGCTTGTGCAGCTATCTGGACCAGGACTTATTGCATGAAGACTTCTTGTAATTATTCTTGTAATCTTGTAATTTAATTTAATTTAACCTTCTATATGAATAAAATTGTGATGTCTCTATCCAGTCTCAAAGATCAGGCATCATAGCCCATCAAGGCTTTTTTAATGACTGAATTGTTTTCAACATATGCCAGCTGTCAAACAGAGAATACAACATCAAAGTCAGTCAGCTTTATTGTCAATACTGCCATATGTGCTGGACATACAGAGAATCGAAATTGCATTACTCTCAACATATAACTTAAGAACTTAAGTATGAGAATAAATATACGGTAAACAAAAATGTACCTATATTGAGGCACACACAGCTTACAGCACGATGCAGCTACAAAGTCTCTACTCTCAGATCAGGTCCAAAAAAAACTTGGATCAGGTTAATTAAATAGAATAATTGGGATAAATTAAATGCCTTTAAGGTTATTATATATTTTGATCTATTTATATTGATAGTAATAAGTCTACAAGTAAGTAGTAAAGCTATAGAAAGTAATCATGTTTCTCGTTGTATTTGCTTGAGTTAGAATCACCTTCTGTGACATCACATCATTTTTTCTGAACAGCAGTTTTGAAAAAGGGGCCTCTTGGCCTCACCTGAATCTGGCAGGTCTAATGTCCACATTTAATAATAGGGCATAGAGCTTTGGGTCGTTAATAATTTGAGCCTAAGTATAATAGGTAAAAACCTTTGCTCTGCTGTAAAGTTGAATATTTTAATATTAGTTTATGGAGACTCACTTTTTGAGTGAGACTCAAGCTGGAGTTAGTGGCCTACATAACCCTAAATTTCACTGTTTGTAAAAACATACAGCTGCATCTCAGTTTAGAACATTGTGGAAATATTTAGAGCATTCTTTTTGTTTGTGATTGATTTGATTATGGCTTACAGTTAATAAAAAAAAACTACAAAATAAGTCTCTCAAAAAATATAATATTGTGGAAATAGGTCAATATTGTAATAGTGTCACACTCCAATCAGCTAATTAACAGAAAATACCTCCTGGGAAAAACTGCTAAATTGACAGATGTTCTGAAGACAGTCATTGAGGAGGGTAACCACAAAAGGTTAATGCTAAAGACGCTGGCTGTTCACAGAGTGCTGTATCCAAACATACTATTAGAAAGTTGAGTGGGAGGGCAAAGTGTGGTAGAAAAACAAACAACAGGGATAACTGCAGACTTGAGAGGCTTGTCAATCAAAACCCATTCAATTATTTTGGGAGACTTTGCAAGGTGTGGAAAATAAGTTCTGTGTTACAGCTGGAAATCTGCTAACTACGGGTGAGAGGCGTGGTACACACTGGAGAGGTAACCAGTAGTGATGTTATAATGAAGCCCTGTGAGCGTATCGAATCTTTCAGTACAATTGCTTCACTAAAAGGCTGATCAAACAAAGCCCCATTTAACAGCTCATTTGGGAGTACTGACATCTGCTGGTCATTTGATGAAAAGCAATCCCTAACTGTGATAAAATGTTTTAAGGTTTATCAGAATTCCTTTATGAGGCATTGTAAAGATAAAAAGAAACAAAATAAATCTACCCTGAATGTGGTATAAATAAACCTGTGTTTTAATTAATATTTATATTTATAATTATTTTTCTATTTCTAATTATATATATATTACAGAAGTGCTTGTGTGACTGGGAGATTCGGGTTTGGGGGGGTTTATTGATTTATATTTTTATTTAGGAACAATATTGCAAATTGCTGACATCCTTTTCTTTTTTGATGGCTCCATTTCCTGATACAATCACGCTAAACACTGTCGGTATTTCTCGAGCCTTTTTCAGAAATTCAAATTGTGGAATCACAAAACAAGGCAGTCAAGTGATTGCAGAGAAATGGGGCCTCGATTTCTGTTGGTCACGTGATATTGTGACAAACCATACAGGCTTCGACACAGGCTTCATTTGGACACGCCCCTTTTACTTGATACATGTCTCTGGGCTTCAGTGTCAGATGTAACATCACTAGTAACCAGTCCATCGTAGGGCAACATAGAGACAAGACAACCATTCACACTCACACACACACCTACAGGCAATTTAGAGTGACATGTCTTTAAAATGTGGGAGGAAGCCAGAGCTGTTTTCATTAAGTGTAAACTATAAATCATCACAATCAAAAGACATGCTTGAAATATTTTACTCAGTGTCTAGTGAATGTATATAATATAGGAGTTTCACTTTTTTAAAGTTAATTAAAGTCTTTTTTAAAGTTAATTAAACTACTGAAATAAATTAACTTTCTACAATATTCAAATTTATTGAGATGCACCCTTTTGTATACCTTTGGCAATATAGAGAGAGAATATAGAGAGTGGCTGAATCTTTTTAGAAGAAATATCAGATATTTTTCAAATAATTCCAAAGTTATTGTTTATTTAACAGTGGCAATCTGGGAGATTTTTTATACATTTCAAGCAGTGAACAGCATCAACTGTAGCAATTATGTACATTCAATCATAGATAAAACAACATAATCAAATTCTAATCATCTTCTCTGAGACATCCTAGAGCCTAAATTGTTCTGTTCCATGAGGTTAGACTTTGCCAACTCCACTGAAACTCACACTTAGTAACATATTGTTAAATAACTGAATAGTAAAAAAAAGCATCAAAATGTAATGTCTATGATAATGTAATGCTCCTCTAAATTCTGCTGTAATCTAAATCACAGAGTTAAAATAGGGTCAGGATTTTCCGCATTCTCTATCATTTTATTGGTGTCGACCACATCAGGCTGAGATTGTTCATTGTTGAAATAGAGAGGATTTTCAAAGGTAGGTAAGGGAGGAGGAGACTTCTTGTAGAGGAAGAAAGCAACAACTAATAGTGTAGAAGTGATTGTGATGATCAGGACAACAACCAGACTTGTGTGGACACGACTGCGAGGATCCTGCTTATTAGGTTCTGCAGTGATAGACAGGATAGTATCAGTTAAAACAATACAAATATACTATTGTTTTTAGAAATTAGACAACAAAGGAAATAAAGTGAAACTTACCTGGTTTAGAATCTGGATCTTGGGTTATCACTGGTGAGAAAGAATAAAAAAAAAACTGGTCAGATAATTATTGAACACGAATTAGCTAATAATAACACATGCACTGCAACAGTCCAATCAGGATATTTTTTCACTACATAAATACTTGTAAAATTCCTCACATTTTTAAATTTGAATTACATGAGGTTGTTGAGGACATGGTACTGCTAATAACTGCAACTAAAGCTAATTTCTGTAGTGATTTAAAATATTTTTTTTCACAACAGTGTTTAAATTTCAAGACAATCTTGTGGTATATATGAAGCATTGCACCCTCCTGTGGTTGTGTAAATTAGAGAATGCAAAATCTGGCAGAAAAGCTTAGTACAGACATGGTCCTCAGTTAAATAAAAAGAATGAAGGAATATAAATCTCATGGGTATGAATGATCTTACCTTTTGGTGTCTTACAGATGTATGATCTGTCATGCCATCTGCGACCTGAGCTCCAAGCTCCATCAGAGGTTCTGATCGATCCATAATCAGAATCTGGCTCATCTGGAGCCCAGTTACTGTAGTCCATGACCGTTTTATCCAACCACAACCAAGTCCCTAGAGACAAACAGCCACCCATTATAGATGTGCAAGTTGCCACATTTGAAAAATGAGTTCTATAAGTGACATTTTAGTAATGATACACAGATTACTGCTTTGATTGGTTGTTTGAATCTAAAGATTGTGGTCATACCTTTATAAGTTTTATACAGACCAATCCAGAAAGAGGTGTGGCTGTCTTGAAATATTTCCACGTTGCTTTTAAGGAATTGCTGTTCAGAAGGATCTTCAATGCTAGCCAGCATTCCACCTTCACAACAAAATACACTTTCAGTATCATGACTACTAGCTTATTTTTTACTGATCTAAACTGCACACCGTACCCTCAACCTACTCTTATAAAATTTACTCCAGTGTCTCTTACCATGCCTCACACAGCTGCTTGCTGCATCTGCCCATTCAATTTCATCTGTAATAAACAAGTAACAGTGACCCTTAAAAGGCAGCCAGGTGTAACTCTGAAAGTACTCTGCACTTGTATCTTCAGGGCAGCGTCCTGGGAATATGGTGGACTCTGTGGGGGCGACATCTGCAAAGGACAGAGATGGTGAAGATCAGTCACTCACAAAATGTCCTCTTTTTTAAGTATTTTAAAACATTTAGATTACTGAGGCTGCTGGGCTGGACTCTTTTACATCGCAGGCTAATGATCGCTACCTGTTGACTGCATACAAACGCTCTTCATAGTCTGGTTGCAGTAAGCAGTCCTCCATTTTCCATCCACGTCCACATACACACACGGCTTGTCCCTGGTTGGCTCAAATTCACCCCAGCTGGCAAAGTTCAGGTGCCAGCCGTCAACATACCTAAAGTATCCAGTCTGAAAGCAAGGAGGGAGCAAATGATGTCATATCCAAACATTCATTAGATATTTTAAATAAAAGTAACCAGAACACCTTTTCAAAATGCATATATTCTGTTGTGACTACACAAATATACACACACCTTCTGTTTGTTAAGTCCAATCCACAGAGGAGCTTTAAGTTTCATAGACAACAACTCAATGTAAGCCTGGGTCCACTCATTGCGCAGGCTCGCCAGGTTGGCTTTTTCACCTTCACACTGTCTCATGGCATCATCCCAGGTTAGATTTTGACTCAAAACCTTAATGCTGTCATTTCCAAGACGTACATAGATGTTGGGGTCAATTGCATCTGGCTGACTCTGGGAATTGGGGTCTGTGGAGATCAAGGCAAGTGTAAATTTGTAGCTCATTTTCGGTAGAACAGTACCAAAAAGTGTTTCTGTTATGAAGGTTTCTTGCCACGGGTGGATACCAAACCACATTTTATCAGTCATCTACATCACAATATGTATCCCATTTTGGGAACACTCTAATGGATGCTGTGACCTTGGGTGAGAGTATCCATTAGAGAGAGAGACAGACTGTTATCCCTGCATTTTGTTTACTAAGGTCAGGGCAGTATTTGTAATGCAAAGCTGACCAGAAGGGACCGTGGATGATCAGGTGATGTCCTGACAGCCTTTTTGACATTTACAGGCTTTAATTTTGTTTCTAGGACAAGCTTCTGTATTCAGTACACAAAGATCTCTGTCTAATCTCTATCTGTTTAGTCCAAAACTTTAAACTGAAATCAGTCACTGTACCCGTCACAACAACATCTTTACTGTAATACGAGTGGAGGCTAAAAACTCTTCTACAAACTCCTGGAATCCCTGCTTATGTTAGGGCCAGTTGATCTTTGGGGATCATATGTCATTGCTTAGACAAGATATTTTTTGAATTTTAAAGCCTTAGATTTGGGGTGGAACTTACCAAGATTTTTATGACAGATGAATCCATTGGTGTCGTTGCAAGACCTAATAAACCATTTACCAATCCCAGATGAGGGGCTGCTGGTGATCACAACACAGTCTTCCTGATTAAGAATGGTAAGAATGGTTAAGACTTCTGTACAATATATTCTGTACAATATGACTGACGTCATCTTCTTTAAATTTCTATCCAAAATGAAATATTATTAACTTAACAAATTATTATTTCTTTAATTGTTAATCTTAAAAAATGTACCTCATTCCATCGTTGATAAAAGGTCCCAGGACGCCGTTGATGTTTCTAAAGAGCAGAACCAGGATTATTAGAATCAAGACAATAATGAAGCTTTTGTATATTTCCAAGCTGCATAAGCAGAGCCCTACCACGTTACTAATGTGCCGACACACCTCTGCATCAGAGTTGCAAGATCATTTAAACCACTAGAGGATAGTGGTTTAAATAGTTTAAATAGTCAGGATTTGCACATATGTGATCATTTTGTCTATGATGTTTGTACTTACAGAATAACCCCAGTTGGTGTATTGCCTTGATTTTCCATCAGTCCAATAAAATCCATCTTGTTTTAAACTATTAAGACCTATCCACAGGTCAGTAGATATACCATCAGCCATTTTGGTGGTCAAAAATGCTGAAAATTTTAAAGGTAGAAAACGGTTACTACATTTCATTTTACTGATTTTTATGTGTTGTGTGATACTTAATATCATTTAAAACAAAAAAAAAACAAATAAGTCTTGAAAACAAATATCAAATCAAATTTTATGGCTAAAGTAAAATATCATTAAAGGCATTATTTCTGAAGAAGTAACATAACATAATTGATAATATTTTAATGGTTGACAAATCATGAATGTATATTTACACATGCTGTTTATGATTGTTATGTTTATGGTAAGGAGTGTGATTATTATGATGGTTGTGATTATGATTAAGTTTGTATATAATGGACAGACCTTGCACATGTCTTGTGGGGATTGAGACCAAATTGCCTCGCATATTAATGCACTGTGTACGTGCTTCTTCCCAGGTGGCTTTTCTATCACTAATGATATTGTAACACTGTAGAAAAAAAAGGAGAGGAGCAATGTGAAATAAAATAATGTAGAACATCCTTAAGATTGGGTTCTTCCTTAGTGTCAGATTTTGGATGAAAAGCACACACTCAGACAGAGGCTTAGGAATTATGCCATTGCCATTTTTCTTTGTTGAACACAGGAGTTGCTGGTCTACTGCAGTAGGTGAATGGCAGACCAGTAACTCCTGTGTTCAGTGAGATAAAGTTTTGTTTTTGCCAGTAGAGTCTGGTGAAGTATTATTTGAAGCAGCAACATTTTGGTGATTGGGACAGTGGATTTAGACTTATATATTTTATATATTGTCTGATTTCTTACCTTTGAGCCAAATTGTGTCCATGTTAGTGGGCAGCCACCTTTAGGGGGAACTGTTGGGGCTACAGTAGTGTTGGCAGGAGGTGCGTTTCTCCGTTTACAAATGGACTGAAGCTCTCTTCCACAATTAGTTGTATGCCAAAAGCCTGTGGCAAGGATTCAGAGAGTAGCATTTTTTTATTTTAAAGTAGCATCCTACCCAGGGCTGATCAAGGTTTGTGAGTGTATCATTCTCACTCACCCATGTGATAGTTCATATGAACACAGTTCTCGTCAAAGGCATTAGAGTCAGGTTGATTTTCATCCCATCTTTGAAATGACACTGGAGTGCCATCCATCCACCTAGGAACACACAGAATGACATAAAAGAAACATTAAAATTAAATATCTTCATGAGCAGAATGTGGTAATTAAATATTCTTGTTTAATTAAAGTTTCACATCTGCAGGACAAAACCACCAGTACTAATTATCAACAGGCCTAATAATATCTGGTGTCTGTATCACAGTTATTGCATTTATTTCTACTCACCAAAATGACCCATCAAGCTCCACTGACAAACCAATATAATATGACCCATAGTTTCTGGATATCTGAAAAAACACAAACACTGTTAGTAAAACGTCCTTCAATATGGGACACATTTGCATGTGCCATCCCAAATGTATCTACCTGTTTCCATAGGAAGACATTTTCATCTTTACTGTTGATGGATGCCAAGTCACCATGTCTCTGCTGACAGTAATGACGAGCTTCTTCCATTGACTTTGACATTCTGTTGATGAAATACTGATTTCCTCTCCACTCAAGCCAACCATCTGCAGTGGTGTTAAACTCTGCAAAATTGTAGAACCATATTAGATTGATATAAGTTTGAGCAACTGTCCAGTCTTTACTTCAAGTCATGGAATTAAACATAATACCACGTAAATCACCTGCTAACCATGTATGATTTTAAGGAGGGCAGTTGTTATTAGTGTATCTTAGTAAAATTAAATCATCTGAAATCATTTTTCTAGTAATTGTAAGCAAAAATTATGTCAACTTACCTGTCATTGTGTTATTTGGAGGTGGATTTGGAGTCACTCCTGTAATAGCACACAAGTATCAGTTTCATTGAAATGACAGGGTGGCTACAGCAGGATCTGATCTATTTCTGGGGACTCTTTTTACACCCCAGTCACACAATTGCAGTAACTAAAGCACTGTTCTGTGCAGAGGTGTAACGGAATGTGATACTAATCCCATGTCGGGACATTTGTATAGATTATGGCTTGCAGATTGAAGGGCACTCCACTACTGAAGCGTGATAGCATTCAGGCTAAAGTCAGATGATATAAAATGAGTGTGTAGTACCTGCACGGATCTGACACAGCCAGTCATTAAAACTCTCGCAGTTCAAATCATTCCAGGACCCTTCCTCATCCCAGTTATGGATCACAAATTCAGCACAAGATTCAGCATTGTTAAAGTTATTTGGTTCTCCCTCCTGCCAGTGCTGAAAGTTAACCTGTGAACAAAATGTTGACATTTTGTTATTGTGTATATGTTTCAGCACAAAACCCATATTGAGTAATTTGTTGGAAAATAGAAAAACTTTGTAGGCAGTTAACTGACCGGGGATCCATCACTCCAAACAAAACCAGTGCTTGATTCTGGAATATGAAGACCAATCCATGCTTTTCCACCACTGCTACAATAAATACACACATCCCAAAAAAATCACTTAAAATTACTTTCTAAACAGTAGATGCCCTGTTAAATAAATCTTCTGTACACCAGCTAAAATGTGTTTCCTCTGTAGAGGAGGTGCAGATGAAGCTGTCATTACAACACTGCTAGCTAAGTAGTTGTGACTTACTACTAGATTCAAACATGCTGGTTTGATCAACACTAACCATTAAGGGGAATGTGCTTGTTTTACTGAGATACAATGTATTGTGTCAACACACATAACACACATGAAGCTAACCAGTTTTATGCTTTTCTGTCTACACTGGATGTTATAATAGGCTATAAATTATTCAGTTCCATATCAAATCCTGAAAGTCTACTACTTTGCTTTGGGTAGAATACTGGTTATACCGTCCCACTAGTAGGTCAGCAGAACTGTGGATGCTCAGCAGATCTCCTCCAATAGCCTTGCAGTAGTCCCTGGCTTCGAACCATGTCTTCTCGTGTGAACGAGGTCCTGTAAAAAACTTAGTAACAGACAAGAAGTGTAAATTTCAGCAGGACAGGAAGTGTGGCATATCATCTTATCTTAAATTGACCAAAATCAATTAAATTGAGCAAATTTTGTTATTGTGAGTTCTGAGTGAACACTTAATACTTTGTTTTGTTGGCATTAGTAAGTAACACAAGGGTGAACTCTGGTTGTACCTTGGAGCAGACGTTTCTTGTTCCCACTCGATTCCAACCCTCCGCACACTTAGGAGGAGTTTCAGTTGGTGGTGGGACAGTTATAACAGCCCCCTCTGCCAGGTGCTTGCAGACGTATTTTTCCTTATTTGTGCAGGGCAGCAGATCCCAGAGTCCAGCCAAAACTCCGCTTGTCATGGCAACACAGCCTTGTTGATAACCTTAAGGACATTGCAATCAGATATACATTTTGGAGCTGCTGTTCATCCCTGATATCTAATGTGATCTTAAACTTTTTCATATTTCATACCAGGCATTTGGGCATTCCAGTGAGTAAATGTCACAGCACCACTATTGGTCCACTCAAAAACATCAATGTTTTTCTGGTTTGAGAGCCCAAGCCAGAAGTGTTTCTCTGGTCTCAGCCCAACTAAGCTGACCAGGAAGGAATTATCCACCCTGCAAATATTTACACAGTTCATAGTGTTAATTTACAAGAACTGTAGACTGAATTGTGCATTTCATCCAAAGCATTCTGCTGTATGTATATGAGTTGTAAAATCATGAAATAGTCTTACCCATTGGCCACATCAGCTAAGTACGAGCCTGAGGTCTTGCAGTCATTGTTAGCGTCATCAAAAGTCTTTGTCTCAGTTCCCACAAAGTAGCAGTAAGAACCATGTCTTTTCCAACCCTGTAAAATGAAGCAGCATTTGGATATGAGAAGCTTTATGAAGACCAAATCATAAATCATTGTTGGATGTCTTTACTCACAGATTTGCATCCCAAGTCCATTTCTACTTCATCTCCAGTGCTTTCAGTTGAACTTTGCTTCATACATATGAAGCCATGTTTCTCATCACATGAGCGATCTACCCAGTTCCCATTCTGGAAAAGAGAAAAAAAATCTGTGAGCACATCTGTAAAGTGGATGTACTAAATAGACAATCTGAAACTGTTCATTGGAGCTATTAAAGGTTCAGAAGACTGCTTGTCGCTCATGGTTCCCTGAAGATGTGTTGTGATGATATTGGTAATGTCACAAACTTTCTCTGTTGTTATCATAAGGTTACATGTTTGCGTTTTTTAATACCATTAAATGAAAGAACCAGTCACAAATTGCAGGGGACAAGTTGCTTGTTACGTTTTATCCTAATTAGCAGGATGATATGCAAAGATGCCAACAAGATAATTCACTTTGGGGAATAATAACTATGGTCAATTTAATGAGCACTAATGAGACTGTATGGGACATCCATGTGCTGTATATATATACAAGGATGGATGGACATGCACAATGACATCCACACTGTGCTCCTTACCTCACCCCTGATAAGAACACAGTCTTCCCCATCAGTAGAGACAGATGGTTTCCCAAACTCCCAGCTGGTGAAGCTAACAGTTGAGTGGTCATTCCAGTCAAAAAGTCCTTCTGTCTTTCTGTCATTCAGCCCAATCCAAAGCTCATCAGTGGATGCTGTAAATATAGATAGTGAAATTTAGGTTAAGTACTTTATGCTGAATTAACTGTAGCATTATTGGTGCAATGTCCTTTAAAATTTCCACTAGTATAATGTTGTTTATTTGTTTTATTGAGAGCATTTTTGATAATGTTAGGGAAAAAGATGGCTTTGATAAAATGTAAATACATACATTTGTCTAGTATCCTTGTGGAGTTTTAAAAAACTTTTTCTATGGGTATTGTAAAAAAAAAACACCTAACCCAGACCACAATATTTCTCCTACTTTTACCTGCCTGAAACTACTGTATAACACTGTTGTTGTAAATTTGTGTAAACATAATTTGAAGGAGACAGGGTTATTACGTACAATATCCGAGTTGAGAGATGACAAAGCTTTGGTCTTCCACATTACGGATGCTCACTAGGTCCCCTCCTTCCTTACGGCACTCTCTCTGAGCATCAGACCATGTTTGAAGAACACGCTGAAGGTGGAAGCAGTGACCATTGTAGGGAATCCAAGGCCTTGAACAAAATCCTTGTTCAACTGATGATTAAAAAGAGCAAACATTAGTTTGTGTTCCACATAAAAACCCTTCACAGTAGCTAGATGAGTGAGGAATATTTTTCTGTACTTTGTGGAGGAGCTGGTGGGGTCCCATCTTTGTAGCAGATATAGCCAAGTTTCTTGGCACAGGATGAAGTTTGCCAGGAGTACTGCCCCGTGGTGTCAAGAAGTGCACAGTTATATCCTGGATTAGGAACTGGATGTCCTATAAGAAGATTAGAATAGATGTTGTGATGGTGCTTTACTAGTAAAGAGTTTCACTTCAGTATTCAACCATTAAGCTTTGCATTGTACCAGATAATTCTCCAAAAGCCAAAGTCTGTCTCCATTTAGCTGTTAGCTCTATCTGCTAATTTAATGCTGAGTAGGCTGTGTGCAATAGGTTTATAAAAATCTCTTAAAACAGCTGGAATTTGTTGAGAGACATAGAAGTGACAAGAACAGTAGACCAGTAGAAAGATGTTAAAAGCCCTCAACAAGCTGAGTGCAGCTGCAGAGCTGTATTATAAAAGGGTGTTTTTCATCTTAAAGGGCTATGGAGAGTTAGAATTGTCCCCTGGGCTTTACTTAATACTGCAGTTTGTCACATTACTTTTCTGTAAACTTTCTCTGTCGTTATATGGTTAGTGTTGTGAAATCTTACCAACATCCCATCTCAGATAGCGAAAAGGCCTCCCATCAGACCACTGCCAGCCATGTTCTGTGTCCAAAACTAACCCGAGCCAAAGTTTATTCTTTCCAGATCCCAACAGTGCTGAGTGTTAAGTAAGAGAGCGGGAAAACAAAGAGAAAAGTAGAGTAAAGACATTGTTCCTCTTTTTGATCACTTAGTAACAGCTTGCAAAAAAAGAGAATGAGACACAGTCAGACAAGCACATAATAAACAAACCACATGCATCTAACAAATAGAAATCTGCCTGGTCAAATATATGACAGTATAGATGTAAATTTATAAGTGACAGTAAGTTATAAGTAAGTTTATAAGTGATTTTGTATGTGTTTTTGGTTTGTTTCGGTTTGTTTAGATAAAACGGGTCAACACACGCATCTGTATGAACTGTTACAGAAAAGAATGATTGCATCATTAACTGAATTGTCTAACTTCTTTATGGATGCACTTACAAGCTAAATACTACAATATGATGATAGTTTAATGTGTCATTTGAGAACATTGGCAACATTTCTGTTTGCAGTCAAAAGAAGCTGCTCAGCTTGCAGTGTTTTTGATTTAACTCCTTTATTCAAAATCATTATACTGTATGTACAAACAAAAACCAGGAAACATCCAGCGCCTTACCTGACACAAAAGCTTGCTCGTTGGGATCAATGATACTGACCAGGGAGGCGGTCTGTTGTTTGCAGCTGGCTGCAGCCTGTGGCCAAGTCAAAGCTGACTGTGTGTTCAGCTGGTAATACGCACCGGTAACTATGTTCTTGGCCCAGTGGTCTGTGGCTGTGTTATTGATCCAAAAATAGGAAACTTGTAAGTCACAGCAATTTAACATGTGTTTTGTATCAAACATAATTTATGCTGCTGAAAATAGTGGATGGTCTGTTTACAGTGTAGTGATGGCAGCACCAACATGATTGAAAAACTCACAAGAAGTTGGGCAGTATCCCCACTGTTCACGTTCATATTTGGTTTCAACTGCACACCAAGCGCGCTTTGTGGAGGAGTCGAAAGTAGTGCAGTCTCCATACCAACGGTCTTTGTACATGAAGGGAAACATGCAGATCTTACCAAATGCATTTCCCTCAATGGTGTAAAGCTCTAGACGGAGAAAAAAATGTAAAATAAGTTGTTACAACTTATAGTGATAAAAACTGATATCACTCACTGATAAATTTGCCAGAAAATAATTTTACTGCAAATGAATTACTACAGTTGCAGTCAAAATTAAAATGGAACTGAAGCTTCATTTTAGAAATACATAATATGCTCTGTGATCAGTAGCAGAGACCTACAGTAGCCAAAAAAACAAATCTTCTCATTTATTGTTAGGTTTCTAGTATCTATACATACACACAAACACAAACCTGTTTTCACACTGTACCTCTGTATGTTCTTTTGCAAGCACCACTAGCTGTCCCTGTGATTGTGAAGTGGTTGTTTGGCCCAGTTATTTTGGTGAGAGCAAGTGATTCATCCGACTTCATTTCAATGTAGAGCTCATTGCCTTTGAGGGCGAGCAGCGTTTCATTCTTGCATTCCCACTTTTGGAGTTCACTCTTGTCATCACAGTCATAGAGGTTCACTTCACTCCCGACACTTTTGCCCTGTGCTCCCAGACACTTTTTGGTTGTGACGACAAAGAGCCGGTTGCCAGTTGTCCATCGAATGTCAAGGCAGCGGGTGAACTTTTTCAACAAACAAAAACCAGTGGCCTTGTTAATGAGGGAAAATTGGGAATCTGCAGAGAAAAATGTGAAAAAAATACTTTTAAATTACTAGGATTTTATGGATTGCAAGGACATTGGCTTAAACAAAAATGTAAATTACTAAAAATATTTTTTACTAGAACTCGAAACTAAAACTAAAACTAAACATTTTTTAAATTATCTTCCTGAACTGCAACGAAACCTACACATTGAACAACAATAAAACTGCTTGAATATATACTCTACCATCTGTCGTTGAACATTGAGATGCTGGGATGAAAAGCACAAAGGCCGATAGAGTTATCCAAAGGGTCAGCATTCTTCCTATAAGTCTCAGAGCAGTGGACATCATCCATGCATTGCAAGCTGAAGACTTATGAGCATGAATGTTCCAAGGAGAGAATCTTAATACTACTGACACTGTTTTTTTCTGTTCATTGAGAAAGTGTCATGTTTCAGATTGGCACATTTCACTTTGGTAAAAAAAAAGAGGGGGCAGGGTTTTTGAAGGAAGTAAGGGCAACATCCACAAAAACACACGCGTTTTCTTGCTTGCACAGATGTCACACTCCAAAAATGGCAAAAAGTGGCCCCATTGACTTCCTGTCCATTGAACAAAAGAGAGAATAAGAAGTTTATGCTAAACAGTATTTTATGAATCAGCATTGATGAATGAGAATTCATCTTCACCGATGCACCAAGCAAACTGATTGTAGAATATGCAAATGAAAGTTAGGAAGTAGTGGTCTCACAGTGCAAAATCAGGGAAATTGGGTGACAGTTGGATAAGTTCAAATCCGCATTCCAGGATGACTGCACAAAAGTAAATGTTCTTCTCAAACATAAGGGCAGAAATACTACAAATGTTCAAAATTCTTGTATGACTCAATAATGTGTGCTTCTCATGAAAATTCCTTAACAGGTTAAATTTGTAATACCCTCTGACCTCAGAACAATTACAGTAGTTTTGATTTGCTTATTAAACAACTCCCAATCAGATGTTCTCCCGCTGCTGTCAGCATAGACCTGTGTCTGTGACTGTATAGCCACTCAGTAACACCTAATCAACCACTGAATTCGAATCAAAAACACCCTTGTGCTTTTAAAAGTCATACTATACCAATGTAAGAAACCACCTTATAAGTTAGCACTAAAATTTATCTATGTAACCATTTTTTTATTTTTTTCTTTAAGCTTTTTTTTTCATGACCATGAGTTTGAGTACAGCATTGGTCTTATTTAAACAACTGTTTACACTGTTCCTATGAGCAATCAACTATTTATAAAGTGGCCACAAAATGCTCTGATAGTTGCAGGATTTCTTGTGAGGTTATTAAATCAGAGCGATGCTGAAGCAGGGAACATTCTGTGCATCCTGAGTGTAGCAACACAAGATCCTGTTCTGGGGCGGAGGCTTTCAGATGAGTTATGTCTTCAACTCTTCTTTGCGATGTATCATAGCATTTTGTATTTTCACTTCCCCTTAAGTTATTCTCCTTTTTTTTAATGCGAGGACTGTGCTAAAATATGAACCTTGTCAGACTTTGTGAGGCCAGCACTAAATTACAACCCAAATACTGCCAAAAAGCCAAAAGGTTGGGATCACAGAGAGGTAGGCATTCACACAAGAGGAAACAAATACATCCTAATAGCTGACAAATTATAATAATTTAAATTTTAAGAGATTTAGGCAGGGGTATAGAATCTGGGCTGCCCTCAGACCTCAGCCACTGACAGAAAAGGTGATAAGATTAGATAAGGTAGATTGAGATGACATATGCAGGTCTTGTTACACACACTTGCATGCCACTGGCTCTCATGCAGTGCACATCAGTCTTTCAGCTCCATCACTCAAAGAAGTCTATTAGGACATGATGCCAGCAAAGGGAGGCGGTGTTGATTTTAATGGCATGGTGAAGAAGTGGGCTGCTGAATTCAAACATGGCAGAAATGACCACTGTTGCAGCACTGATTAGTTTATATGCTTGTTGACCTCATGGGGTAAAAGCAGAACAGGGCATATCTAATATTCCAGGTATTTTATCTCCAAGTTGAAAAGTTAGATAAGATTCAGTAAAACCTGGTCATTACAACATACACTTCACAGTGACAACTGGCCATAATTCACCTCACTACACCCAGAAGTACATTTTCTTCCTATTTCCACCACCATACTTATTAATAATAATGATGGATTAATAATGATGGATAATTTTATGATACATTAATGTAAATAGTTTGTTTACATTATTTATCATTTAAAATTACATGAAACTCTTCATGACATTATGTGTTTATTCCTATTAACATTAACCATTAACTTAACCAGCAAGAGACTATAAAATTCTACATTGGTTTTATCTCATAAAATGTAAAATAAAATGAGTGAGGCACGCAGTCAAAGCCATAAACAACGGAAATGTAATGCAGTTCACAGAGTGCACCCTGGACTTTACGCCGAGCCTTGCCGATAAAGACTCACAGCCTCAGCTTGGGTGTTCCCAACAGTTTCAGTCAAGTAATTCAAGCACAAAGTGTTAATCTGAAGCTTAGCTAGTTATCATGCTTTAAGGATTGCTATGTGTGATTTTTCTCCAAACATGAGGAATTTATTTGTTCTGCTGTCAGGTAAGAGTCATCAAAGTCACAGCTGGTAAAATAAAGGGTATTAATTAGGATGAGGGAAAATTTACTAAATGTACACTGTTGTGGCTTAGTGCCTTTTTTTGGGTAAATCAATAATGGAAATGCCTCAATGATAACTAAAGTTATGATTATATATAGTTATTTTGTAATTTTATTGAAATTCTCTCCCTGTTATCATTTATTTACAGTATTCTTAGCCATAGTGTCCGCCTGTCCTGATGGCCACTTTCAATGCACATCTGGAGAATGTGTTTCTGTTCAACTCATCTGTAATTTCAAGGAGGATTGTATAGATGGCTCTGATGAGGAATTTTGTGGTACGAAGAAGTCTAACCTTTGAAGAACACGTTCAACTAGTTCTCTCAGATGTGTTATGAAGTCATGTATTATGCTATAGGTACGTGCAACTTTGAGCATCACGCCTGTGGTTGGAACGACACCAGTGATACCTCTTATTGCTGGAGAAGGCAGTTAGCAAACATTACCTCCATACCTGGAAAGGACCATACCACAGGAAGCTCTTGGGGTATTGTTGTTGTTTTTGTTGTGTTGTTGTTGTTGTTGTTGATGTTGTTGCTAACATATTTTGTTCATGTTCACAGGACATGTCATGCATATAGATGGTAAACAAGAAGGTCTCTGGGCAAAGGCTAATCTAGAGTATTCAGTTACCCATGTGGCTGCTCTGGGATGCCAGATCAGGTACTGAAAGCAATTATTTAACATGTGTGTTGTTATGGGAAAAGTCCTTGACTGACTGTTTTAAGATTCATCTTTTCATATGTTTATAGGTTTTGGTATCATATTCATGATAACAAGTCATCATTATTATCATCCCCCCTTAAAGTACAAATGGTCAGAGGCACCGATAAGAAAGATTTGCTGGAGATTTCTAAAAGTAAGACAGATGATTGGGAGAATGCCACGGCTTTTATTGGTAACCAGCCAGGAGGATACAAGGTTAGAAAAATGTCTTCACTTATAGTAATCTGTGTGTACATCTTACTCTACATGATCTTATTTTACTGTGTTACTTTATACAACTATTTATTTATGATAAACCTTGATTTAGTTTCACACTGTGTCCTCCAGGGCTGTTGAATCTCTTTGTGATCTTTATCATCCAGTGCTTATAACACCTAATTTCCACTTCCATCCATAAAGCAATCTAGGTTTTATTACTTTATTACGTGTGGTGAGCTCTGGACTGGTATCAGGGCAGCAAACCATCTTAAGAGCACTTCTGCTCACATATTTAAAAACTTGAACATGAATATGATTTTGGTTATTTGTTTAATACAGAATACAGAAAATATGTTGATTTCCCAGGACAGATGCGGAGTAACGCTTTCTTTGTGTAGCTGCTTTTTTCATTCAGCCATCCAATAATAGATGTCAAGGATATTATGCTGGATGATATCAGCTTTGAGAACTGCAGAGAGGAAGATATCCCAGAAGGGTCAGACCACTTGTCATGTGATTTTGAAAAGAAAATCTGTTCCTGGTACCATGACTACACTGCCAGTTTGCTGTGGGAAAGTAGTGATGTGGTCTTTGATGCCCCGAAGGGAAATGGTGAGTGTTCTACTGACTATAAACATGATGTTTTTGGTAGTACTGTGTAATACAAATTTATATTTTTACTCTTTCTTCCACAGGGTCATTCATGATCATAAGTGCTTCACCCTACATAAATATCTCATCAACAGCCAGACTCATCAGCTATCCCCAACCTGCAGATAAAGACATATGTGTGAGCTTCTTCTACCACATATTTGGAAGCAGCATCGGTATGTGGTTCTCTGGGCATAACTTTTCAGACAAAAATGCATATGTAATTCCTAAGTGCTTACATCTTAAGTGCTTCTTAAATACCTTACTGACATCCTTTATTACCTTTATCAGGCTCCTTGAAGTTTATTGCAAAGCGTTCTGGGCAACCAGAGACAGTTGTGTGGATGAGAAGTGGCACTCAGGGAAACAAATGGCGATTTGCAGATCTTACCTTCAGTAGTGGCAAACCAATACAGGTAAGATAAGAGAGGTGCAGTTGATTGTTCTTTTTATCTATGGTTTTATCTGGTTTAGCTGGTGCTCATTTGAAGGCATAATTTTGGGGCAATACACATTTATTTGTTAAAAGCTGTATCATTGAACATACAGTACAATTATCCTGCTCTTACTGAAAAATAGTTTTTTTCCCCCATTAACCTCCACAGTTAAATTAGTAAAAAATAAATCAAAATTTTGTCTCTATCGTCTTAATGTCATCAACCCTTAACACTTGAAATAATTTAGCCTGCTCTCTAGTTTATCATAGAAGCTGTGACGGGTGGTAAACAGGGGAGCATATCCATAGATGACATTGTGGTGTCCAGCAGTGGCTCTTGTCCACCTGAGAGAGAGTGCACCTTCCAGGGCTCCTTCTGTGGACTGCTACCCCACCCATCGACACACTTCAGCTGGAACCGAACCACTGGGGCATCCAAACCAGCCAACTCTTCAGGCCCTACTACAGATCACACTCTGGGGACACAACAAGGTTTGTACAACTCCATAAGAATACAAGCTAAATAGTCGCCAGAGCACAGTGATGCTTTTTACTAGAACAATAGTGCTTGGAGTAAATGCTTATACTAGCATGCTTACAGAAACTATACCAACTGCTAGCTGGTGTTCATACATACATACATAAATACAACAAGGATAAACAACATGTCACATACCTTTACCTCATATATAGGTTATTACCTGAGTGCACAGCTGTGGAGTCACCCTGCAGGGGCCAAAGTCGCAATGACAACTGCAGTGATGGAGCCCACCCCTCCCCATGGAGAATGCCTAATGTTTTGGTACTACATGGAAGAAAGTGGAGTTGGAGAACTCAGTGTTTACCTTCAAACTTCTGACAACCATAGTAACCCAATCCAGCAGTGGACAAGAAAAGGAGACCAGGGGAAGCACTGGAGGCATGGAAGAGTGACTTTGTTCAGCCCTGATTCTCCATATCAGGTGAAATGTGTTAATAAATTGAAAAGAAAAAGGATTAAATCCTTACTGAAATGAATAATTGATACATAAAGATAACTCACATATAGTAAAAAAAAAGAAGAGAAAGAGAATCGGGATCAGGAAGCACTCAAATATCAAGTTCAGACAGTTAAGCAGAAAAAATTGAGTTTGAGAAGTGTCATAAAAAGAAAGAGCAATGATGAAATAACACATTTTATAATTAAAAAACAAATTTACAGGTCATTTTTGAGGCGATGGCTGGGGATGGACTGAGGAGAGACATTGCTATTGATGACCTCACTGTCCTGAATGGTGCCTGCCCCCCTAGTGGTTAGTGACCACAAAAAACCTTTAATTAATAATGGGTAAAATTAATTAGTCTGTGTTTGGATGGTTGATGTGCTGCTGTGTTATTCCTTGAAGGTTTTTGCGACTTTGAGATGGACTTGTGTGGTTGGGTTAACAACCCTCCGACAGAGACAGGAGTGTACTGGGATTGGACATCAAGTGAAAGCAAGGGAAAATTTGTTCCTCGTAGGGACCACACCACAGATTCGTCTTTAGGTAAGATCCTTTACATATCTTTAAGAGTAACTAATGCATAAAAGTGGCAAGTGACTGCTCAGAATTGTTGGATATCCTTACCTTCATTCAGCTTTTACTTTACAAGTGAAACTATTCCTCAAAATCATCATCAATGAGATGGGGATATATATATGTGGAAACCAGCACAGTAGTTCTTTTTTATTATGTTCTGTGCTTTGACATAAAGTGATAAGAGCATGAGAGAGTTTTTATTTTAACTTTTTTTTTTTTTTACCTCAACAGGACATTTTGCATTGTTTACAGCCTCTAGTTCTAATAAAGAAAAGACAGCCCAGCTGGAGAGTGAGTCTATGGAGGCTGTAAACCGTGCTTGCCTGGAGATCTGGCATTATGCACTGATGTGGCTGACAAATGGTAAGTCTTCTGTGGGAAGGACAGATTTTTGGTGACTGCTTTTGAGACATTTAGAATAAAGAGATTTTGATGCTATATTAGTACATAGTAGTAATTAGGCTTAGAGTTGGTTATATTTTCTGACAGTTGACATTGAATCCAAGGAGAACCATCCTCATACCTTGTAAATACACACTAATTTCTTAATGATTTTTCCAGCACCGTCAGCTTTTACACTGACTGTGTTTGTCAATGAGTCTGTTGGATTGCGTCCTATATGGAATACAAATGGATTTTTGAACAACACATGGATCATGGACAGGGTGGATTACAGTGCATCAGGTCCACACCAGGTGCCACATCATTTCATTTCAACACATATATCTTCACAATGAATAAATCAAAAAGTATTAACTGTCATCTTTTACCACAGATTATTTTACATGTCAGGGCTCCTGCCTTAAAGGAAGGGAGTTTTGCTGTGGATGATGTCCACATCCACGACATGTCATGTGATGACATCATTCCAACAACCACACCGAACCCACCCACAACAACCACTGCTGCTCCTGCCTCTGGCATGGACTGCACGTTTGAAGAAGGTACACTGGAGTTCAGAGTTACAATATCAACTGAGATCTATTTAATGTGTGCATATTTCTATTCTCACTAAAGATTCATGCCTCTTACAATCTAATTTACATGTTTGTTGAAAAACAGGTCTGTGCAACTGGGTGCAGGAAGAAAGTGATGACCTAGACTGGACCCTCAGTAGTGGACTTGAAGTAGAACACCCATGGGATGGACCTAAGTACGATCATACTGCTGGGAATAATCAAGGTATTAAGTAGTAGTAGTGTTGACGAACACAATAAAAATTAAAAGAGAGCCTTAATGTAAAAACCTTATTTGCTATTAGAGAACTTAATGGCTGTTTTTCAAGAAAATCTGATTCCACTCATTCTATATCATGAAGTGATTAAAGAAGTAACACAAGCTGGTCTGTTCTTTCTGGTCTTTTTTGTCTCTCCCACCAAGGTTTATTTTTACTCCTGAATGGATCTGGACAAAAAGATGGTGAGAAAGCAGTCCTCTCTGTTCCTGTCATCAATATCGCGTCAAGAATGTGTGTCGAATTCTGGTATTACATGCTCGGGCCTTCAGTGTCTACTCTGGATCTGCTGGTTCAGACAGTAAGTTACTATCACACCAAACCTTCTACTGCAGACTTTGCTTACAGCATCAGTAATGATAATATTCTGTTCCAGAAATCCTCTAAACTGGTAATCTGGACTCGACAAGGGACACAAAATGCAGAGTGGGTGAACGCACAAGTAAACATCAATGCGAATGATGCAGTACAGGTAAACCTCTACTCTGATGACTGCCATTTTTAAAATATTTGACTTTTTTATATTAAATTTAGTATCCTCCCTTTTCAGATAATGTTCTCTGGCCACAGACACACAAGCAACAGAGGATTTATCGCTATTGATGACATTAGCGTGAAAGAGGGGGTGTGCAGTAATCAACGTATGTACACGTGATCCGGCACTGATGCTAACGAGAAGTCAAAACACACTAGAAATTGCTAGTTTTTCTGTTTTTCCATCATTGTAGATGTGTGTGGGTTTGATTCCAGCTTGTGTGACTTTGAGAATGATACCAGTCATTTGGGTCACTGGGGTCGCAGACAGGGAACAAAGCCTCATGTGGATCATACCTATGGAACTGAAAATGGTGAGTAAAAACCTGTGACAGTGAAACTGCAGACTGTGTGACTAAAAGAGCAACACAACATTTAGCTCCCCTTCATGCTGACACTTGCAACTTCAATTTACCTCGACATTTTGTATGAAAGGTGTGGCATCTTGTCATACTTCTGTGGGGGTAGTCACTGTGCTGATTTGTTGTAGGTTTCTACATGACTGTGCTGACATCAAATTCTACACAGACTGAGGTAGCCCAGCTGCTTACACCGGAGTTTACTTCAGCTACAGAGATCTGTGTACACTTCTGGTAAGTTCAAAGCTGCCATCTCACACAGAAACTGTTATCTGATACATATTTCATATGTCACTTTACTATGCATTCAGGTACTGGTTACCTGTAGATTCCTCTGACATCTTTGCGATCCATGTGCTGCGAAGCGGTGATGTGGGAAAAGCTCTTTGGCAGCGGCATGGAGCACCCTCTACAGGCTGGGAGGTGGCAGAGGTCACTGTGTCCTCACCTGCAAACTTCCATGTGAACAGATTTTCCTGTCTCTTTCATATTATGTTACCACAATGCATCCATTTATGCTGCAATGTAAAACTGTTCCTGTCCTTTCACCAGGTCGTGTTTAAGGCTGTCCACATGTCTGGAGCAAAATCTACTGTGAAATTAGATGATTATTCTGTGAGGGATGGGGCCTGCAGTCCACCAGGCAGCTGTGACTTTGAGACCGGACAGTGCACCTGGGTCAATGTCCCCACAGAACATGGACATGATTGGGTGCTGGCCCGTGGAAGCTCCCAGGGTCCACCAACAGACCATACCAGTCAAAGCCCCAAAGGTATAAGATTTATCTTTTAGCTCCTACTATGCTGCTCAATGATTAGCTTGGCCAATATGAAGGACAGAGATGTGAGTCTTTATTGAACATTTTGGTGAAGTGAAATATTCCTATTTGTCTAATTTTTCACCATGTCCCAAATGCCTCATAGTTAGTTGATCACCATCACTGTTGATAATTTTAACTGACCTTTCAGTTGACTCACTAAGCATGTTGCTTATTACTTCTGTTTTTCCTTCTGTGTTGTTGATGCTACCTCCTCTTTGCCCTACAAGAAATCCTCATTTCATTCACTTGAAACAAGGATAAAATCAATAGAAATTCAAATTGTATAATGAAGAGAATTATTCAGAGCTTGTTTTTGAAAATAAATACAGTCCTTACATGTTTTAGTTACTGATTACTAATTGATACATCATTGTTCTTATCAGGTTTGTTTCCTTTGTACTTGTAGGCTGGTTCCTGTTGAGCTCGTCTCTACACCAGAATCACAGCAGTGTAGCTCAGACAGTGTCTGAATGGATCCAAGTGGAAGTCACAACTTCCTGTCTCACCTTATGGTACTACATGAACAACAGGTCAGCAAAAAAAAAATCAGTGCATACAATTTGTGACAGTGCTGTACGAGAATGCTTTTCATCCTGTTTAGTTTCCTGGTTGACTTCCTCAGGAAGTGTGTACAAATGTCATTTAGTCATGAATCACCTGCTTCACTTTGTGCAAGACTGAGAAAATTCTGTAAGCCAGAGTTCACTTTTTACACAACTTTACCATCAGGTTTGAACCAAAACTGTTTTTTAAACAAACCTTTATTTTATTAATGTTTTTTTCAGGTTTTTGTATTAGTAGCAAAACATTATTTGCTACTAATTCACTCTTTTTGTGGTGTTGACACAAAGATTATGTATAAAATTAAGGCCAAAAAATGTGCTTGTTTTGGGGTAACTTGTGAAGTGATCCAATGATTCAAATGAGAGTAAACTGAAGCTGAAGCTTTTTTCACATATTAAACACAAACAGCGACTCCGGGATGTTGAGGGTGCTCATGCGTTCAGAACTATCAGAGAAGGACAACTTGGTGTTCCAGAGTAACAGCAGTGGGAACAGCTGGAGCAGCTTCTCTCTGTCTGTAGAGACGTCCAAACCCTTGCAGGTACCCAAAAGATGACATAACAGAAACTGACTAGACAGATAGAACAAAGAGTTCATATTCATGATGTTTTCATATTATGTCAACCACAGCTGCTGATTGAGGCACATTCTAACAACAGGGGATTTATTGCTGTGGATGATATCAGTCTTACAGCAGGCCATTGTCAAGGTACTACAGTTTCATTTGAGATTTTCTTTTTATAATAAATGATTATCAAAACAATGTTGTTTTTCTTATAGTGAATGAAACACATGGAGGATTTGTTGGTTGTGCTTTTGAAAATGGCACCTGCGACTGGGAAGATGTCAGCTTGGGCCAGTTTCAGTGGGTTAGAGGGAGGAATGCTAGTGGGAACACTGGACCGTCTGTGGACCACACACTGGGCACTGAGATGGGTAAGTACACACATAAGATCTTGACTCATTTTCCGATTACAGTACATTCTGTTGTTCTGTGTATTATGATGAGCGGTTTGTTACAAAAAAAGAAGCTGACTGTGAAAGTCCTTTAGTGTTTCCTCTTTCCTCTGTGTTAGCAGCGATGCTGAAGGGCAGTGTTTGCCACAGTTGCCACATCCTTGTTTTATTCTTGTTGGGTCTGAGATTGCTTGATTTTAAGATTTATGCCTACCATGAAATGGTGTCGCTCTGAATTTACACAGTACCTTTCCAGCTCCTAACAATATAAATGTTTGCTCTCTATCAAAATCTTGAGATATCTAGCATTTCTGAACAAAGTCATATAAATATATTATCTGTATTCAATATCTGCTTGTCATTCGTGCTTTCTACACACTGTTGTGACTGATTCTTGTTCTGTTTCCTCCAGGTTGGTACATGGCAGTAGACACTGACTGGGGCAATCAAATGAGTGCTGCGGTCCTGCAGAGTCCCAGTATGAAACAGGCCAGCTCCACCTGCACACTACACTTCTACTACAACATGCATGGAGAGGGTATGTTCAGTATTTCCATGTATATGACCAGAAGTTAAAAAAAACTTTATATGTTTCTGCATTTAATCTTCAACTCTTACTGTAACTGTTACAGACAATGGAGAACTCAGTGTGCTGCTGAATGATGGCTTCAGGACCACCAGACTGTGGTGGCTATCTGGTAACCATGGAAACATGTGGCAACATGCTGAGGTAAAGGTTGACCGAATCCCTCAGGACTTTACCATCCAGTTTGAAGCCTCCCGGTCATTTAACAAACCTGGACACATTGCCATTGATGACGTAGGCTTCATCAACTGCCCCCTGCCTGGTAGACCACCTACACATAAGTTTTTTTTATCATTTGACCTTTTTTTAACCTAAATTTATAAAGTATGTTTTGGTTTCCCCCGTAGAGCCCCAGCCACAGTGTCCTGAGAGTATGTTCAAGTGCGGTAACAATGTATGCGTGGACCCCAGCCGAGTGTGTGACTTCAGTGATGACTGTGGGGACTGGTCTGATGAAATCAACTGTGGTGAGATTCAGAAAGACAGATCATGCAGCGAAACAGTAGATTCTCAGCGTCTGTACACTAAAATATCCTTACATTGTTGTTTTTCACTCAATTATTGTCAATGTCTTTTCCTCCTACCTTGAAATGATGCAGTGGATAGGACAGAGCGCTGCAGCTTTGAACAAGGGATGTGTTCCTGGGCTGACAGTGATGTGGACACACCTGGAGCAGGATGGACACGACGCAAAGGAGAGGAAGCATGGCCCAACCATGGGCCTCAGAGGGATCACACCCAAAACTCTGCTGCAGGTATTAGGCTCTCTGAGATCTGTGTCTTATGTGTCTTCATTTGGAAAGCAGTGATGCTATGCTTTAGATGTGCTGTGTGATATTATCATATAGGTCACTATATTACACCTGGGACTCACATAAAAGGCCAGGCATCTGAGATTCTCTCCAAAACATTGCTACCAAGCCTAAACTGCACTGTGAGTATAACATATGGTCATCAAATTAACTATTAAATGGTTGTTGAAGCAATGCTGTTACCTGACTCCTTTGAAGTGATTGCAGTCTTGATAGGGAGCTGTTCACCTTAGGTGTCTGCCCACCTCAGCTCCTTGCCCATATTTTGATTAATTGCAAGTTGGGTGAAATCAGGTGCTGTCATGATGACACCCATAAGAGATCTTGTGGGTTTGTCTCTTTCATAATGTAAACAAAGGCAACAGCAGTCCACATTAGATTTCAGCCACTCAGTTACTGGATGGTCCCCACAGGCCATAATTCTTTGCTAAGCTAACTCTCCACTGCTTTACATCTGTTGTATGCTATCTGAATCAGCCACTAAAGTCACTTAGACAAACACCATGAACTCACATTAAAATAGCTAGTGACTTGTTTGCTCATTTCTCTGTTACTATACTTGTAGGTGAGATTCTTCTACTTCAGCTTGGATGATACATCAGCCAGACTGACGGCCAACTCCAGGACACTACGATCTGGTAGTGGCGATAGAGTGTTGTGGCTCAGAGAATCCTCACAAAGTTTCAGCTGGCAGAGAGCAGAGGTCACATTTTCCTCCTCAGCTAGTAGCAAGGTTAGTCAGGACACAGACGGCTAATTTAAAGTAGTAGACCTGGTGGAATCGGGTCCGATTGTGGTTTGTTCTCTGCAGATAGTCTTCAGCTACGAGCTCAGGGAAGGCTCCAGGGGGTTGGTTGCACTGGACGACATCTCTTTCTCTCAAGGGTGTCTGTTTGACACCAACAACAGTGAACTACCAGACACATCGTCCACCGCTGTCCCAACTACACCTTCAACCCTGACTACACCCATGAACCCCTGTCAGGTAAACTACAGTACCTGCCAACATGAACAAGCATTCAACAAAAAATAAGTCTAAATTCTCTTCCCTTTTCTTTGGTGTGGCAGGATAATGAGTTTCATTGTTGGCAGTCAGCTGGGAAAGTGTGTGTTTCAGCTACACTACGATGTGATTATCATCCTGACTGTCCACAGGGGGAGGATGAGACCGGCTGTGGTGAGAAATGCATGTTGCATACACTGCAATAGTTTATAGTATCTTACAGTTGATTTTCTTTAATAATATTTGCATATCTGCAACCGAGGTTTACATGACATTCATGCGAATGTCGGGGCCTAAGGTTTCATAGCAGAACATAGATCAGATCATCACGTGGCTTCCATTGGCTCTCACAGTTTATGACAATAATTACTGTATGCTTTGACATTGTGGCCGAAACTTAATTTTCAGAAGAGACAGGAAGTGCAGACAGATGGCCTTTCCCTGTAAGATAGTTAAGACCAAAGTGGTTTTTCCTTGCAATAAGGAAATATTTTGATTCACATAGAGGAACAACTCTTACAACATTTACTGTTGGATACAAACGTGCCCATTCTCTTGACACAAAAAGTGTTATTCACCTCCCTTCTTTCTGCATAAACATTAAAGTGTTACATTTTCACCTTTGCGTTTTAGGTGCATGCACATTTGAGAGTGATCAGTGCCAATGGACTGACATCAGTGATGGACAGAGCACATGGCAGAGACAGAAAGCCAGTAATGCCACTGAGCCACCCACAGACCACACTACAGACACAGGTGACTTTAAATAATTTTCTGGCTGATAAATATTTGAGGCAATAATCAATACATGTGAACATTTGTGGATTCAATTCTTATTCTCAGGCTACTACATGAGAGTGAATTTTGGCCAGGGGTCGACACAGAGAGAAGCCAGACTCCAGAGTCCCCCTCTCCCTTCTTCATCCCCCTACTGTCAGATTATGTACGTCATAATAGCCGTATTCCTCTGATTATTGTTATTATTATTGTTAAATATTTGTTTTCATAAAGAGTTGAATATTCAAGTGTATGAATTGCTCAATGCTCCCCCACCACCCCCCTGTCTTTCTACCATGCAACTGTCTTCCCAATCCAACACTCTCCCCTTCTTCCTTCCTTCTTTCCTTGACTCAGGTTTCACTTCCACATCAGCACAGAGAGTGCTGGGTCACTCAGAGTGCTTATGCAGCAGGCTGAGGGGAGTGAAGCAATCCTGTGGTCACGCAGTCACAACACTGTCTCCCACTGGACCCCAGAGCATCTGCCTCTGGGCCCGCACCAGCAGCACTATAAGGTGTCCACTCAACAACTGATCACTTTCTTTAGAAATGTTTAAAGACACATAAGCAGAGTCTCATTTTAGTTGAATTTATACCTTTTTTGTTTGTGTCATTGTACATTTTCCAAAATATGTCTAATACAGTGTTTGCTTTAAAAGTGTGATTATTTGCATTATTAGGTTTGGTTCAGTAGCACAAACACAGCAGCTCAGGGCGGCACCACCACTGGAGACCACATATTCGCTTTAGATGATGTCTCTTTTCTGAACTGTGAAAAATCCTACCAGCCTCCAGGTACACTCACCAAATGCACATGCTGCTAAATCCTTGGAGGAAATTTTGGGGAGATTGGTTTATTTTGAAATTCTTCTTCTCCTCAGCTCTGTCTGCCTTCGGCTGTTCTTTTGAAGATAGCCTGTGTGTTTGGGTGCAGTCAGCTGAAGATGAGCTGGACTGGCTCAGTGGATCAGGTCCGACTGAAACACCCAACACTGGGCCTGCAGGAGACCACACCACCGGAAAGGGTAAATAAAATGTTCAAATCTCTTTATTCAACCAGCCTTTATAAGGGGACAGTGCTCCCTAAATAATATTCATATTTTCCTGTGTAGTGTAACTGCACTGTTTTAGTGAGAGAGATCATTATAGAGGCAGAAAGGAGGATATATCCACTAGTGATGACAGGCTTGTTATTGTAATGCATGACTAGATGTAAACATGAATGGCATGCTGCCTTCTGTGTAGTAATTTGGTGTTGGTTGCAGGTTGCAGTTTGGTTCAAGTCCTGGAAAGCCCTTTCTCTAAAATATTTTATGATTTGTCAAAACCTCAAAAAAACAAAACAATCTGAGAGCTGCAAGACAGAATGTGCATAAAGTAGGGGCTCAAACACCAGTTCTTGTATTTGTCTGACAGGAAAATACCTTTACATCAAGAGCTCCTCACCCAGCTTGAAGGGGAATGCAGGCCAGCTGAAGTCCTCCCTGCTGCCACCCGCTGGTGAAGAAGGATACTGTTTCACATTTTGGTACCACATGTTTGGTTCTACTGTGGGTTCTTTGAGGATGTTTCTACAAACAACTGATCCCTGGAAGAAAACACTGGTAAAAAATGTGTATAAAATGTATTTTAAAACTGATCAAACAAAAAGAACTGACTGAAGTCAGAGAGGACCTCATTTTTTTTCACACTTCGGTTCTGTGGGAGTCTGGAGATATTACTTCCCTTTGCTGCGGTGTTAAAAAAACGGCTGTGAGGCTGATTGAGAAATATTTGTGGTTGTTTCTCTCTGTTATTATACTTTTCACATGGTTGTGAAATACTGATTGCAAAATAGCATTAATGCATGGTATAATGTGTGCAAGCGGCACAGTTTCAGTGCATATCACTGTGTTGCAAAAACCGCCTCACATCCTCATTGTGACTAGTGAATCAACCTCCTGTCTTTTCTGTAGGTGTGGCAAAAATCGGGAAACCAAGGGGATGAGTGGCTGTTCGTAAAGAGTCATGTGACCCTGCAGAGAGTCCACCAAGTGATTTTGGAGGCCACAGTGGGAGGAGAGGCAGGAGACATCGCTATCGATGACATCTCTCTCACCCATGGACCATGTCCTGCATCTGGTAATAAGGCTGAAGCTGAAGAATATCTATAAAAAAACATGTGCTTTGTAATATTAGGATGATGGCTTCTAATTTGATACAGGAGCCTTAAATAATACATTGATTGCACAAAACACATCAGGGAACCCCGTCATCACACTTGCTGATGTGCTCCTTGTGATGGAGATACAGTGAATCTTGTAATCATTAAACCCACATGTATTATTTACACTGTTTAAAATGTACTTACTACATACTTTTCTGTAGATGTGTGTGACTTTGAGGATGGGAGCTGTAACTGGCAGCAGCACACAGATGATGACTTTGACTGGGTCAGACATTCGGGCCACACTGACAACCCAAACACAGGACCAGACAGCGACCACACTACCAACACACCCATGGGTCACTACTACTACCTTCCTTCCTCTGTCACTGACAAAACTGGCCAGAAAGCTGTCATGTCTTCACCACTTTATCCTGCAGGTGAGAGTCAGCAGCACCATTATTCCAACATTTACAGACTGGCTTCAGGAAGGTGATTAGGATTGGACCCTAATGTAACTTGATGTCTATGCAGCTCACAGAAGTTGTTGCTGTGGTGCATATTCCCTGTGACATATCAGTGAAGAAATCCCATATAATGTGTTTTTTTATACTCCAGACAAAGGCTCCTGTGTGCAGCTGTGGTACCACATGTACGGTGAAGGAATGGGGACGCTTAATGTTTACCAGCAGAGCAAAGATGGAAAAGAAGCTCTGATTTTCTCACAGACAGGAGACCAGGGCCGACTGTGGAGGTTCGCTCAGGCTTCACTTCTGCCCCGAGTTCAGTCTTTCAGAGTGAGTCAGGAATGTGATCTAAAAAAAAGTAAAATAATAAAACTGTACTGTTCTAAGTAGTTACACACTTGTTGTTTCAGATTGTGGTGGAAGGTGTGAAGGTTGGCCCCACGCAGGAGGGAGACATGGCCTTTGATGATGTGCAGCTGACAGACGCTCACTGTTCTCCTCATGGATTTTGTGACTTTGAGAGCTCCATGTGCAGTTGGAGCAACCTTGGAGGCAACGTCGACCAGAGAGACTGGATCTGTGGCAGTGGAGCGACGGCTTACCCCAACACTGGACCCAGCGTGGATCACACCACAAACTCAACTAATGGTGATTACACGAAACAATCCATTTTAACTGGTCGATTCATCCTCAAGTTGACATAAAAAAAAATCAGTGTAGCAGTTGTATTTGCCTCTCATTTTTAGAGTGCAACATCCTTCCACACACTAAGTAATCCAGCACAGATCATATCATATGATAAAATAACATGAGAGCTCCCTCTGC
Source organism: Parambassis ranga (assembly GCF_900634625.1). Classification (NCBI taxonomy): domain Eukaryota; kingdom Metazoa; phylum Chordata; class Actinopteri; family Ambassidae; genus Parambassis; species Parambassis ranga. The sequence goes on along the minus strand of NC_041037.1, from coordinate 8,308,974 downwards.
TGTTAGTTTGAGTTCTGTTTTTGTGTTTCCAACAGGTCATTATGTTTACGTGGACAGCTCTGTGGGTGAGTGGGGAGACATGTCCTTCCTCATTAGTGATGTGTTCCAGCCATCCACCAGAGGACACTGTCTCACATTCTGGTACCACATGCACGGCAACCACATCGGGACTCTAAGACTTTACATAAATGACAGGTAACTCGGGGATCATCAACAATAAACATGAGACTTCTGGTAATGAACTTGCACTGTTTTAACTCACAGGAAGATGCAGGCTGGAGGAAATGAAGAAGGACTTCTGAAGTGGATTGAAACAGGAAACAAGGGAGAAGAGTGGCAGGAGGCCAGTGTGTCTGTGAATCATGAAGAAGCCTTCTGGGTAATAATGAGCTTATGACAGGTTACGTCAGGGATAGTCTGACCGTTTCACACAAAGTTCAGTGTTGCTTCTGTGTATTAAAACATTCCAGAGCTAACATACAGTGGAAAGCAGTCAGCTAGCATGCAGAACAATCCAACAAGCCTTCTCAGTGCTGCCTTTAAACATCTCTTTCTCTTCTCTTTGTAATGTTGCCACAGTTTGTGTTTGTGTATCAGAGGGGCATGAATACCGGTGGGGATGTTGCTCTCGATGATATTACCATCGTCCCCAGCAGCTGCTACTCAGAGCCTCCCATCTTTCCTTCTGATAATAATGGTAACCTGAAGGCCCCACACAGGCACTTTATTCATGCATACATAACGTGGATTAATCAAACAGCTTCATGCATGAGATATTTGTCACAGATTCTCCCCTGCATGTTTCTCAGCTTTGTTCAAACTGAAGAATATTTACTTGAATAAATATGTGCCCTTGTGGTGCTTCTCTGTCTGCAGACATGCTGTCGATTGGCCTTGCAGTTGGTCTGACTCTGGTGGCTGGAGTCATCATCTCTGTCTTCCTCTTTATGCTGAACGGGAGGCGCAAAGTAATGTACGCACACTGATTTAAATACTACATTTAATAACCGAAGATTGACATTTTATATTTAAATATATTAATATATAATATATTAAATATATTTATATTTTTGTTTACATTTCTATATTTGTGTGTGTTAGGAACGAGCCGTCAATCCTGAGTAGCGAGGTGACTGACAGGAGCTCCGTGTTCAACCTCCAGGACTCCAGAGTCAATGTGAGTATGGAGGATTTGATAACAGGACATCTTGTCCTGGTCTCACAGAGATCAGGTGGTTTAAAGATTGGTTTTTTGTTTTGTTTTTTTCCAGGAAACACAAAATGGAACTGAAGCAGACTTTTCCTTCTACAACATACTTTACGATCCATCGCCTGTAAGAGACGCCATCATGACCTCGTCTGACACTTAGTCCAGATTTGTTTCTCTAGAAAATGACAATTAACAAGTAAGCCCACTGTAAATTATTTTCTTTTGCTTGAAGACATTTTTAATGTAATTTAAAATAAAATAATAATAAAAAATGTTTGCTGACATATTTGAGTCTGGCTTTGTTTTGAGGAGGAATAGAAACACTGTAAATCAAAAGTACATTTTTAGGCCTATTTCTGGCTATATTGAATATCTCAGTGAACACACATTGTTAAAGTCAAGTATGACACACACACACACAGAGGCATGCACACGCACACGTGACATGAGACCCGCTCTGTAGCGGCAGCGCCCCCTGGTGCCGCACCCTGAGAACCGCACCTCAGTCGCAGCAGCCGACGCAGCAGCAGCAGCGTCTTTCCTGTCACCACCGGGACTGCCTGTCCTCAGAGGCAGCTTGTCTACAGCAATAAAACTTCACACGCGAGGACCTACAACCTGCAGACAACATGGTGAGTCCACTGCGAGCGCTGATGATTGTGTGTTTACTGTATTTTTGACAGGAGGGCTGTCAGTCTGCCGCTGCGCACAATGACCTCAATGTGCAGTGTTAAAATCGGCGCAACATGACAGGTGTGTGAAACGGATGCCGATGCCCGGTGGAGGTGTTTTGTTGAGCAGATAAAGTCTCTGTATGTGGTCTGATATAACATGCGCAGCAGCCGGCTGATAAGGCAGGGCTGTGGCCTGGCCCGCTTTGCCTCACTGTGACGTGCATTGCAAAGCTGTTGGGGCATGACTGCAGAGTCATATCACGTTAATACACTGGGAGAAGGACGCATGGCGCTGACATGTACAACAGACACGGCGAATACTTGTTTTCTTTAACTTCTATATTCAGATTACAACAGATTGCGTCGCTTTATTTAATATAAAAAGGTGAAAAAATCTGAATCACAGGCCTTGACGTCATGGACTGCATTGCTTTTCATCACAGTGCTTACAATGCAGATGACAGTATAGTGTCATTATTTCTATATATCACACTTTAGGTTGTTGATATGTTGTTAGTTGATAATACTGGAATTATTATGCAGTCTGAAGGAATTCAACATGCTAAATAAGGCCGGAACATAGACTCCTAAAGCCTACATAGGCCTGTAATGATGGATTATACTCCTGTCACACACATACAAAAGTCCTCACTGTGTGATCCGAGAGAACTCCTCATATATTACACTGTAAGGGCGAGCTGCCTTGTTTTGACAGCATGTCACCTGAATGTCCAGGTATTCACAGTAGTGCCTGGGCCTGTTTTTGTGTGATCTGCATTGTCCCATTCAGCTGCGCCACGTGAGAGGTGACTCAGTAATACCTGATCTCCTGTTTGCTTATAACCAGGAGGTAAAGTCATCAAGAGGTCCACGCTCTCGCCTTCCTTACTAGATTCAGTTTCAAACATGTCTTTCCTTTTATAACTCTACTTGGAACAGGAGTGGAGGTCTGGTAGTGGACATAAATAGACTTGGATGATGAATAACTTCAGCCTCTGCTGATGTACATAGATTAATGTAACCCCCCACACACATCTCACACACACACACACCTCTGTTCCACTTCTCCTTCTTAACCTGCCCCCCTTTCCAACAGGTGAACTTCACTGTGGATCAGATCCGTGCCATCATGGACAAAAAGTCCAACATCAGGAACATGTCTGTGATCGCCCACGTGGATCATGGGAAGTCCACGCTGACTGACTCTCTGGTGTCCAAGGCAGGGATCATCGCCTCAGCCCGTGCTGGAGAGACACGCTTCACAGACACACGCAAAGATGAGCAGGAGCGCTGCATCACCATCAAATCAACGTATGTGGTTCAGAAAATATGGCTTAATATACGGACTTACTGGTAGATTACCCAGAATGCTGGGATGTTTTTCCTGTCCAATATATCCTATATGATTTGATACCCGCTAAACACTGCTTGTCATGTTGAAAAAAAGTGACATCACTTTTAGAAATGAGCACCTCCCACTTCGAACAAGAGATGAGCACAGAAAAAAACAGCCTGAACAGTAAAATGTACATCAATGCAGTAACTTATCGATCACATTGTTGTTCCTTAGCTGAGCAGCACAGTCTCCTCTCAGCTGAGCTGCCTCCTCAGAGGCCATTTCTGAGATGACTTAGCTCAAACCATCCTGCCCAATGGCCATGGCGATTAAAAAGCTGGTGCTTATTCTTAATAAAGGTGAATTATTATGAGAGTAAATCATTATGTCACTTGTGAGTCACTATAACACAAGACGTTCCTTTGTATTTATTTTTGCCCCATGGGCCTATTTTAGAATTTGAACACCTCCAGCCTAAATCTCTCACCCTCATATTGTCCCCTCTCTCCTCTTCAGGGCCATCTCTCTGTATTATGAGCTTGAAGAGAACGACTTGGCGTTTATCAAGCAGAGTAAAGATGGAAACGGCTTCCTCATCAACCTGATAGATTCCCCGGGTCACGTTGATTTCTCCTCTGAAGTCACTGCTGCCCTCAGAGTCACTGATGGAGCCCTGGTGGTGGTGGACTGTGTTTCAGGTAATTACCTGACGTCTGACACCCCCTATCATCCTCTCACACATGTTACAGATCACCTGTTTGTTTCCTCTGGCAGGTGTGTGCGTGCAGACTGAGACCGTGCTGCGGCAGGCCATCGCTGAGCGCATCAAGCCCGTCCTGATGATGAATAAGATGGACCGGGCCCTGCTTGAGCTGCAGCTGCAGCCAGATGAGCTATTCCAGACTTTTCAGCGCATCGTGGAGAACGTCAACGTCATTATCTCCACCTACGGAGAGGATGAGGGGGGGCCCATGGGGAGCATCATGGTGACGTTTAAACACAAACAACAATTTGTGTTCTGAACCGTCTTGTCTTGAAAAAGTTACATCGCACTAAACATGTCTATGTTCCTCAGATCGACCCCGTTATCGGCACAGTTGGGTTCGGCTCTGGCCTTCACGGCTGGGCTTTCACTTTGAAGCAGTTTGCTGAGATGTATGTGGCTAAGTTTGCTGCTAAAGGCATTGCTCAGCTGGGACCAGCAGAGAGGTCTAAGAAAGTGGAAGACATGATGAAGAAACTGTGGGGAGACAGGTAAACACGAGCACATGTCCATAACTATAAAGAGTAAGTTAACACCAGGCTGAAAAGCAGCTGCTCACTCCGGTTTCAAGTTCAAGCTCACTGCAGCAGTTATGCTGGGTGTGCTAAGGACAGCGCACCTGCTGCACCTGTGACCACGCTGAAGTTCCTCAAGTTCATTTCTGCATCACTGCAGTGACATGTTACACCACTGGGTGTCAGCAAAAACACCATTTTCAGCTGGTATTAATTTGTTCTTTAAACTGTTTTGCACACTACAAGTCGTCTTAATATTATGCATATACATGTTAAAAAGACTATCAGCAACTGGTATTCATCATAATGCTATGCACAGATTTATATGCTTCTTCCAGATATTTTGATCCAAGTGCCGGCAAATTTAGCAAAACCGCCACCGGGCCTGATGGTCAAAAATTACCTCGAACCTTCTGTCAGCTTGTTCTGGACCCCATCTTTAAGGTGACTGGAAATACAGTTAAGGAGTCAGTATTTGTATGTGTGCCTACAACAGAGGAAACAACTTGGAGCATTAAGTTGATTATACCCTCATATGAATAGTGATTAGTCAAAAGTTTTTTCTTCAGGTTGATGCTGTGTTGTCGACCTCTAGGTGTTTGATGCCATCATGAATTTTAAAAAAGAAGAGACAGCCAAACTAATTGAAAAGCTGGATGTCAAACTGGACTCAGAGGACAAGGAGAAGGAGGGGAAGCCCCTGCTGAAGGCCGTGATGCGTCGCTGGCTGCCTGCCGGAGACGCCCTCCTCCAGATGATTACCATTCACCTGCCCTCCCCTGTCACTGCACAGAAATATCGCTGCGAGCTCCTCTATGAAGGGCCAGGAGACGACGAGGCGGCAATGGGTCAGTGAAAGACCTTCACCTTTATCGCTCAATCAGCTTCATTGTTCCTGTCATAATAGTGGCTTTCTTCTTTTTCAGGTATTAAGAACTGTGATCCTAAGGCTCCTCTGATGATGTATATATCCAAGATGGTCCCAACCAGTGACAAAGGTCGTTTCTACGCCTTTGGCCGCGTGTTTTCTGGCTGTGTGTCCACGGGCCAGAAGGTGCGCATCATGGGGCCAAACTTCACCCCAGGCAAGAAGGAGGACCTCTACATCAAACCCATCCAGAGGTGAGCATGTGCAAACTGTGCAGAGACTCCTGGACAGAGGAGAGAAAAGAAGTTCTAAATGCTTGCTTAAACCGTGTTCATCCAGGACGATTCTGATGATGGGTCGGTACGTGGAGCCTATTGAAGATGTCCCATGTGGCAACATTGTGGGTCTTGTTGGAGTAGACCAGTTCCTGGTGAAGACCGGCACCATTACCACCTATGAACAGGTAGTGCATTCTCTTAATCGGACTGTTCCTGTTTATAACAACACAAATGTCTTATCAGCTCAGTAACTTTACCTGCAGTCTCACAACATGAGGGTGATGAAGTTCAGCGTGAGCCCCGTGGTCAGAGTCGCTGTGGAGGCCAAGAATCCAGCCGACCTGCCCAAGCTGGTGGAGGGTCTGAAGCGTCTGGCCAAGTCGGACCCCATGGTGCAGTGTATTATTGAGGAATCCGGGGAGCACATCATTGCTGGAGCAGGAGAGCTGCACTTGGAGATCTGCCTGAAGGACCTGGAGGAGGATCATGCCTGCATTCCACTGAAGGTAGGGGACCAGCTGAGAATGGAGGAGCAGAGAATTTTAACAACGCATATCCACAGTTCTCACTCTTAACTCCGCCTCTCTGTAGAAATCAGACCCCGTGGTGTCTTACAGAGAGACGGTGACGGAAGAATCAGACCAGATGTGTCTGTCCAAGTCCCCCAACAAGCACAATCGTCTCTTTATGAAGTCCCGCCCATTCCCCGATGGCCTGGCTGAGGACATTGAGAAAGGGGATGTCACCGCTCGGCAGGAGCTGAAAGCCCGCGCACGTTACCTCGCTGATAAGTACGAGTGGGAGGTGACAGAAGCCAGGAAGATCTGGTGCTTCGGTCCAGATGGAACAGGGCCCAACCTGCTGATAGACATGACAAAGGGGGTTCAGTACCTCAATGAGATCAAGGACAGTGTAGTGGCTGGTTTCCAGTGGGCGACTAAGGAGGTGGTTGATTAAACTGGATTCTACATTTTCAATGATTTTACATAATCAGATGCATTTGTGATGTTGCACAAAGTGTGACCGCGTCTGTGCTCATCCTGCAGGGTGCACTGTGTGAGGAGAACATGCGTGCAATCCGCTTCGACATTCATGACGTGACTCTGCATGCAGACGCCATTCACCGCGGTGGAGGACAGATTATTCCCACAGCTCGCAGGGTCCTGTACGCCTGCCAGCTCACCGCTCAGCCTCGACTCATGGAGCCGGTCTATCTGGTGGAGATACAGGTCAGTGTGTATGGAAGCAGGTTTGTGACTGGTGACCACACACCATTTAACAAAAGTCTTTAATGTCTCTAAACTGCCAATAGATTAAAAAATTAAATGCAACATTGACGATGGGCTGCTTGCTAAATCTGTGATTGTCTGGCTCATGCAGTGCCCCGAGCAGGTGGTCGGTGGGATCTATGGTGTGTTGAACAGGAAACGAGGTCATGTGTTTGAAGAATCACAGGTGATGGGTACTCCCATGTTTGTGGTGAAAGCCTACCTGCCTGTCAACGAATCCTTTGGTGAGTTGTTTTAGTCTGTTATCAATGGTATATATAGAAACTCCTGGCTCATCATAGCTGGACCTTTGACCATGTGAGGGTATTTATTTGGCATTTGTTTCCTGCAGGGTTCACAGCTGACCTGCGCAGTAACACTGGAGGCCAGGCTTTCCCTCAGTGTGTATTCGATCACTGGCAGATTCTCCCAGGAGACCCCAGCGACGCCACCAGCAGACCCTTCCAGGTTGTCGCTGAAATTAGGAAACGCAAAGGTCTGAAAGAGGGCATACCTGCTCTGGACAACTACTTGGACAAACTGTAAAAAATAGACCCTCCCCGGATCAAAAAATACCAAATCAGTCTCTAAACCCTACCCTGTGGGCACTTTAAAATCTTTGCACAGGCTTAAAAGATACATCGCACAAATTGTTTTTACTTTTGAGTCCGGAGCAGAAGCAAAGCTTATGCTTTCATTGTACGCTAGTGGAGGCAACAGTGCTTTTTTCCATTTTACAGCTACAGTACACCAAGTGCCTACGGAGAGGGTTTTGGGGAGCAATTGGATCAAAGCAGTAGTATTATCAATTCCTTGTTTCTTCTATTCCTTCACATCATCCCTTTTACCTCCCACTTTAACCACTTTATCTGCCAGGATGGGCCTGTACAGTGCACTGTGATACTGCTGCAATAATGCTTATTTAAATGGATCATGGCCAGAAAAAAAACAAAAAAACATGGAGATCACAATAAAGTGTTACAGAAGTCAAACTCACTGGATTGATATGTTTGTTCAGTGAACAATGAATAAAGCCATGATACAAATGTGCCAGCTATAGACAAGAGAAGTGGTAACACACACACACACACTGTAATGCATGAGAAAAATACCCTGTACTATGATTAATTACTACTATGATTAATACTATGGTTTTATTAATGTGCACATGTTGCTTTATATACTGCTGTGAAGCCTAATGCATCAAAGCAATATATATATATATATATATATTTAAAAATAACAACCAACCCAACAAAAGTAAAATATTTGTTGTGAAACATTTAATGGAGCAGAAAGTAACATTGACACGCTGTGTTTATGAACAGTACCTCAGTAAATGTGCTTGTGTTTCATTACTGCCATCTAGTGGTAGTAAAAAGAAAGTACTACACAGTGACAAAATATCCTGAACATAGGTTGTTAGATGGAATTTCTAAAGAACATGAGGTTCTTTAAGAGCATGAAATATAGAAGAAAACCTGCATCTTCTCCAAATTCTGCTTCATTTTAAATAAGTAGTGAGCTTTTAGGTGCTGGTAGGCCGATTAGGATTTTTTTAAAATCCTAATCTGAGATTATGGGCATCCCCTCAAGGGGTAATCTTTAACATCCTGTCCTAGTTAACTTGCTTAGATATTTGTTTATATTATGAGCCAAAAGACACTTAACCCTGGACACAACTTGACTGACTATATACATCAAATGTGACATTTATTAGTTTCTGACTTTGACTTAATCACACACGTGTTAACTCATATCATAACTATTGTACATAACTAGTTAGACCACGTCCCACTTTTAAACCTTTGTTTCCGCCAGATCGTCTTCTCATCCCACCCCGAAAAAGAAGCACCTCCATACATTCTCTTCACTCTTTAATTGATACTTATTTCAAGTTACATATATCATGTTATTAAATGCCACTTTAATATACAACCCCTTAACCTCCTCACCAAGAGGGAAAGCTCATCCACCCACACTCAAAAACAAAGCTAAAAAGACACATGTCTGAAGAGTTAGTGTGCATCCATAGAACAACCATAAAAACATATGCAAGGCCAAGAAGTGCAAGGTATCTTGGGTATAGGCAACTACCAAGCAAGGACACAAGATTATCACAGATTGTACTGTATGTAGAAATAAAACTGCCAACCGTATTCATATTGCAAAGATTAATATGAAGTTTGGCTTGAATTCACCAAGATTTAATAATGAGGTCTGTCAGTCTATGGGAATTACAGCTAATGTGGAACCGAGTGAAGTCCTAGTCTGTACTAGACAGTGATGAGGATCCTGGCTTGGCAAATGTGATAAACTGTACATTCATACAGTTGCGACTCTCCTTTGCACTAATGCTGCAGAGTACAGGGAGGGGAATCATACAAGCCTAAGTAGAGCTCAGTGTCAGGCCTTATGCTGTCAATCCACAGCAGTTACATCAATACTGTGAATGATCTGACAGGCTCCCTCTCTCTCTCTGTCCCTCCCTCGTGGAGCTGGTTACAGACACGTTTTGTTTCAGACACGTCATTACAACACAAAGGGATAAAGGAAGCTGCAGAGAAAGAGAGACAGAGACATCATCTCAAATAACAAGCTACACCCCATGTAGTGACCTACATTGCCTCTTAAGATATTTGTCTTGTCATGCCACCAGCAGTAGTGCACTACAGGGAGGGAACAGTATGAAGTCAGATGGATTAGTCCCCAGAACGGCTGCTGTGGTGTGGCCCTGTGCTGGTGTCAGGTTGTCACATTTGATGGAAGATCGTTGCTGATGTCTGAGGTGACTATGTGTAAAAGATGACCTCAGGAATCTGTCCGTCCTCTACCGAAGTGCCGTTGTTGTTCCCCGCTGCGTAGCAGAAGGTAAAACAGGTCTTTGTGCCAGTGGACGATGACTCGTGTGTTACCTTCCGCATCCCCTTAGTCCCATAATGAGAGTCTGGACCCTGTGAGAGACGCAGAGAGGATGGTGAACACTCACAATAGATAACAGATACAATTAATCTGCAAATTAACAGAGTATTATGGCTATCCAAAAAGTTACAGACCTTAAGTGTTGCACAGGCAGTGTAGTTAACATTGGGGAGAATCTCCACTGGTTCTTTGAACATCACTCTGAAAGTGTTTGCTGACCCATCACAGCTGAAGCCTGTATCATTCTGCCCAAGCACCGTGTTACTGTCTGTGTGAATTATCTGGATCACACACAGAAAAATACAGAACACATGAAGCTAACATACAGTAACGTCTAAGGCCAAATATTAAAGGTCTAACTGGAGGAACACGGGGCCATACCTGGATGTTGACTTGGTAGTCTGTAGGTCCGTGTATAGAGCCATAAAGCCCAAATCCCACCACAAATATCCTTCTGTTTACTGAAAACCTGTGGATAACAGAGCAGTGGTTCAATTAAACTGTCAATGTTTACGTGTAGTTGAACAGGTTAGCAAAACTTAGATTGGGTTATATTTTCAGACACGATGCATTCAAAGGCTTAACCTAATACATATTGTCTTACAAGACTGACATAAAAGAACTTCACTTCAGTCTAAACAACAGATGGTTGCACTGAAACAATACATCATGAGATCCCACAAGGTTTATTTTTTGTAAGAACACCATGACTGTGTGTTCACAATGTTGTTCCTCACTCACCGTATGCGGTCACTCGTCCCGCTGTAGCCCCAGCGGCTCTCCACCTGACCAAAACGTGTGATGCTGCACTCCTTCCCACGAAGGCAGCAGCGAGGCCTATCTATGAAATCAACTCGAGGCTTTGGATTTACTGTGAAGTGCAGGAAGAGACTCACCACCTCTCTGTCTGTCAGGATACCAGACTGGGCTGGACCTTAAAAGATAGACAAAGAAATCACTAAGTGTAAAATCAAAAGATATGTGTTTATGAAAGGAAACAGTTCATAAAAAGCAGTGTTCTTATTCACCTGCAGCAAACTCCTCAATGGTCATGAGAGGGAAGCGGATGAGTGTGAGAGCTTTTCCCAGGACTTTCCGTTTGTTCTCAGGTGTGGGCTGCAGCTGCTGCCTGTGAGCCTCGGCCTCAGCCCAGCGCACTGCGGCTCCAAACAAACGCACCTCCCTCACTCCAAGAGTGTCCCGCTCCAACACTGCCACCAATGTGTCTAATGGAGGGGAGAAAATGATCCAATTAATCAGCAGGACTGTGTGAAATATATATGTGGCAGGAAAGATTCACACAGGGACACTTTACCCAAATCTATGTCGGTGAAGCCTTCGGCAGCGAGAGCGTCTCCAGTGTTCTTATCGATGTTTTCTAAACAGAGGCTGGCAAGCTGCGGCTCATCAAACAGCCGTGCCTGAAACGTGGAGCACAAAACACATTTATTAATACACAGCAAAGTTAGTGGTGTACTGAAGAGATGTTCTTGTTGATAAGGCAGGAGACCTTGGATTCTTTAGTTAAATTGCACTAGTTTAGTGTTGTAAAAAGTACTGTTATGGGAAGTGAAAGTTCTGCTACAGTCATGCAGTAATACAGTAATAGTTTTCTGTATTTGCTTATGTTGTGTTTCTAAATGTCAAGATGCAACTGTTTTCTTAATTTCCTTGCAGAACACTGTCAGTCAGAGGAGCTGACCTGTGTTAGCAGCATGAAAGCATTGTCTGCTCGGAGGTTCTTCTTCAGGAACTCCACACAGTGAGCCTCCAGGGCTGGAACTGCATACTTCTTGGCTGTATAGAGTGTGGTCATCACCGTCTCAGGCCCGATCTGCACCTCATCAGAGTACAGAAACCTGGAGGAGGTATGGATCAAACAAATCAATGCAATTAATTTACTGCAGGGTATATTTAGGATTATATGCTAATTACGGCACATTCCCCATGCTATGTGTGACCTACATACCATGCCTACTTTAAGGACATGCCATCATGTTAAATGACCTGCGCACGTACTTACTTTAATAAAGCCAGAAAGGCTGCTGGTTCCACATCAGGGAGCTCGATTTCTGTGGATGTAGTCGCCATCCCACCGTTAAACATGGCATCAAACACCGCGCTTCCCACAGCCAGAACAAACCTGACAAAGAGCCGGATGATTGGGGGGTGTCAGTTCTTTCTGCACAGCTGCAAAGTCAGCCAGCATTAATCCTCTTACCTGTGTGCTGGTATCCTCTGAACCCCCATTCCTTTGCCCACTAAAAAATGAACGTCGCTGAGCACCTCGTTGTTGAAGAGGAACGCGAACCTTTCCTTCACGGTGCTCTTGGTTGCCTGCCAGTTGTACACTGGCTCTCGGTACACCAAGACAGACGCAGCAGCCGGGGTGGCCGTCGGTGCTGCTGCCGGGGACGCGTTGGACGCTGCGGTGGCTGCCATGTTAGACGCCGGGGTAGCCATGGCTCCAGCTGCCGCAGCACCTGCCGCAGCGGACTGCTGCAGGGAGTTCTGCGCAATCGGCGGAGCTCCGGTCGAAACACCGTTGCTGTCACCCGCGGCAGGCCCCAGCTGTGGGTTGGGACGCCTCGCTGCTCCCTGCGCTGCGCCGGCAGCACCGACCGCTCCGCCGTTGGATGCTGGCATGGAGAAAACACTGTTGCTGGGCTGGCTGTTTCCCAAAGGACCCGGACCAGAGAAACTGAGGCAAGGAGGCCTGCCGCTGTTGTCTCCAGCAGCCATCTTGAACCTGGCGTAGGCGTAAACAACACACTTCATTGCTTTGAGTATTTCCAGTAGTTTATATCGTCATGTCTGCTCGCTGTTTCCATCTGGCGGTCAATCGTAGAACTACAAGCTGCAGGTACGAACCAGAAACCTAATCACTACACCTACACCACCTGCATTAGACTAATAACCTCTGTAAAATAATAAATGACACGAAAACAATGAACTATGGCCACAAACAACAGAAAAGACTTCAAAAAAGGTAAAGAAAACGTTTTTTCAGACATGTAATCTGAAATCTGGTCACAGTTAGATTGTAGACGGTTTTGTGTAGTAATGAATACAACTCGACAAATCAGTATATTGGTAAAATAGGTCTTTTACATTATTTAATGTGCTAAGACTAATAGTTTGTTACATTAAATAAAGATGCCGTTTGCAATAATCATAACATTAATCCCATAATTCTGACTTTATATAATAATGCGTATTATTATCAGAAATATAAAAACATTTCTAAAATGCTGTGAAACAATGAATGGAAATCCTCGTCGCCATATTGTTCATTGAGTACATTATGACTTCTGCTCCTTCGCATCTTTTTCCTCCGTTCACCCCATTGTGAGGCACGAGCCCCCCACCCCTCTCTGCCTGCTACTCATCAACCGTGACGTCAGAGCGGCGCGGCACGAGGGAGCTGTCCTCGCGGAGGCTGCTGATGCTGCTGCTGCTGCTGCTGAAACAAGATGGCTGTGCGCGCAGGAGGAGCAGCGGAGGAGAGCTGAGGCAATGCAGAGGAGGAAGCAGCAGAGGGGGGCGAGGAATTCACTCCTGTGTGTTTTAACCTGCCAAAAGAGCAACAGCAGCCCAGCAAACACAGAGACGACCGCTTCTGATTTGTTTCCGTTACCATTTAGGGTAACTGTTTTCACGGGTTGAGTTTTTTTTTAGTAGCCCAGAGAGACCACCGGACTGACCAAACAAATTACGGAGTAGAGGACAGCCGGGGACGCTCACGCCGTTATCAGAGATGTCCCTGCTGTGCGTGGGAGGTAAGAGAGGCAGCTGTGTTTGATGCTATTGAAGTATCACTTGCTCAGGGGCTGAACTGCACCAGTTGTGTGTCAGCCTGCGGGCTATCAGCTCCGTGTGTAGTCCGGGGGTTTGTGCTGAATTGTCATTAAATCTCTCAGCAGCTCCAGTGGGGGATGCCTCTGGGATACTTTTAAGCACTGCTGCTGAATGACATGTGGGTTCAGTTTCCCCGCTTGACCTCAGATGAAGACAGAAATATGATCTGGTTTCAGTCGTGACTAAAAACATTGACAGGCTGTCTGAGTTTCCATAAATGTCTAAATGGAGGAGGAGAGCCGCTGTTTCCTCTCCTGACTTGCACTGTTGCGGTTGCTGTGTGTGTGTGTGTGTGTGTGTGTGTATCATCATCCACTCTGTTCATTCATGCGTGGGCAGTCTGAGGAGAAGGAGGAGGAGGAGGAGGGGGACTGAGGAAAAGCCCCTGCCGCTGCCGCTGCCGCACCGCTCGCCGCCTCCTCTTTGCCGCGCCGCTGTGCCGTGAGGGAATACTGGCAGCCGGTTGGAGCTGCGCGTCACATCTCCGCGTTTTCCCTGAAGCGATGCGTCACCTCCTCCCACCAGACTTCCTGAAAGCACCTGATGCTGACACTGTTGCCTCTCCTTGCGATGAATAAGCATCCGCCGTGATTGCTCATAAGCTAACAAAACCTGAAACGGAGTGTTTCCACCTTTGTAGGTGATGTTGGACAGATAGAGGCAGAATGTGTGTGAACTCAAACACAAGCTTGTCAGGATTCTTATTATGGCTGCAAGTAATTTACAGTGTAAGAACTAATTAATCTGCACATTGGTGGTGACAGAAAGGAAGAAACAGACCAATTAGAGCAGGAGTCAGTCCCATTAAAGGCAAGCAATTCAATTATTCAAGTATTTTTCAGGCACATATATCTCTTTCTGCAGACTTTGTTGAACATATTATGATCTTATTTCTTACATCAAACGGCAGACATTTTGATTTATCACAGGGAATGATGGTGCTGTTCTAATGAATGTCTCAGAAGAGCAGGAACTAAATGCAAGCATGGAAATATGTCTTAATTACCTGAAGCTTAAATGGATGTCTTCAAATGTTGTTAGGTTTTTGATTTCATGGATTAGTCTGTAAATGACCCGATTGTCCCAAGGTGAGGACAAAAGCAAAGCTTTAAAGTCGCCTTTTATACATCAAGCCTATTGGGGAGTCTACCCCACCTCATCCTCCTCCTCCAGGTCCACCCACTGACGGTCTCTGCTCTGAGTCAGTCCCTGGTGTCATTAAGACCCCGAGTGTTATTCATTCATAAACACTGGCTGCGGCTGTCAGTGTTGTAGACTACGAGGCTTGGCAGAGAGCCCTCTTTCTGTTCCGGTTACATCATTCATGCTTACCTGACTGGAGCTATTTCTGGCCTCCACAGTACTTTGTGCCTCTTGAATAGGCAGCATTTCTTTGGCGCATCTGCCGACGAAGCAGAATTCAGACACAGATACAGATTAAATGTGAAAAACTTGGCTTATTTTCCTGCAGATATCCCACACGCTTGAAGTGCAGCCTTGATTTGGACACTAAATCAGGGCGTGTATTGTTTCTGTCAGCAAGTACAGCTATCACTGCAGGACTCCATGTACACATGTTTTTTTTTTTTTAGGAATAAGACACCGCCTGTCTGAATTATGTCAGCCCTCATTTTGTCATTGCATGGCTGAACTCCCTGTTTTATATTCCCCGACAGCTCAAGCTGAAGGGTTTACTTGACGCGCTGTCGCCTCTCTGTTTTCTTGGCAATCAGCTTAGTTCCCATAAGTCAGTGTCTGCTGTGTCAGAGGTACTTCCTGAATGAAGTTTCTGGGGCTGCAGAAAAATTTACGGTTCAGTCCTTCAGATTCATCACTGTATCCTCTGATTAGAAAACTGAACTCACTGTGATTTGTTAACATCCTTGTTAGTTATTTAATCGGGTGTTGATAGATGGACATGGCTTTGACCTTGTTTTCTAAATCCAGTCTCCTCACCCATAACCTACATTTCAGCAAATTGATCCAATGTTTACAACCCTTCCCTGGACCATTATTTATGAACCATATAAGCATGTGCTGTACAGCTATGTGTTGTCTTGTCTGCTTACTGTACATGCATGCATCTGTGATAAAACGTTGTTGGTAAGGACTGCTGCAATTTTTCTCATCATAAATCAACCTGTCAAAGATTTATGATTGTGTGCTATCATTAAGCTTCAGCTTCAGCTGCCACTGAAAAAATCCAATTCCTTTTTTTATTGATCCTCCTCATGTGCCGTTATATTCCCAGGGCTGTTTTTTTTTACAGTGTTGACATTAAAACGCAGCAGGAAGCCAGTTCTGATGCTCCTGAAAGCATAGCTTAAATTATTTTTGTCATAATATTGAATTGCTGGGGAATAAATGGAAGCAGAGGTTTTTCCATCAGGTGTGTGTGTGTGTGTGTGCTGATGTAGCTGCATGGCACTTAAGCTGCAGATCTAGCTTGAAAGAAGTAAAAGGAGGAGAAAATGGAAACAAAAGTGCTTTGCTGACTCAGGGCAAATTGCTTTTCAATTGTGCTGGTTACTATGGTGACTAGTTTTGGGGTGCAGAATATTGTGAGATAACTCACAGGATTTCCCAACATTGTGTAAAAGGATTATATAACACTGAGCTTGTGAATGTGCTTTATTTATGTAAACATGTGAATGACGAGTACACAACACACCTGCAGTGTAGTGTGGGGATCTTTTGGATTATGTGTGTGTGCTGTGGATAGTGGAGCATTAAAAATGTATGTGTCAGTTACGTCAAAGCTGGTAAAGAGGTGCTGCAGAGAGAGAGAGAGAGAGAGAGAGCGCGCCTGCACTTTGACTGTACACTAAAAATCCACCACAAGCTGTATTTGATAAAGGTGGAAAAATTAATACTTTTTAATACTGTGCCAAATCTATACCACTCATACACACACTGAATGTGGTAAATCATAATTGTTTTCTAAATGCCTTTTGTATAAAGTGTATTACTTAATAAAAAAAACACCTTTATGCATCATTTATGTTAGAACACTGCAGCGTCTGTTTCTGAACCCCACACTGATGAATCACAGTGGGTCACCTGTGCTCTCTATCCAGCTTATATTTAGCCTTAACACTCAGTGCCAACTTGTCTAAATCGTAAAGGCTAATATAAAGTTCTTGTCTGCTTAGCCGATAGTTGAAAATATGTCTATTTATTAAAATCTACACAGTACTTGCTTAATTTTTGCTTCGTGTTTTATTTGTTGTCCCGTTCTCTGTGTAAAAGCCAAAACAGAGCACGCATAAATGTGAAAACAGATGGTGTTCCTGTGTGTCACTGTGTCCCTCTCTGTGTTTCCACAGTGAAGAAAGCCAAGCTGGATGGACCCCAAGGTAAGACTTGGGATCCTGTAAATAAGAGGAGATACAGGTGGGAGAGACGTGCTGTTATGTGTTATAAATCTTTAATCCGAGTGAGGACACATCACACACTGAAGCCATGAATAGAAGCAGACAGATAGGAAGTTATTTTCTTTGTAGAAATACAGCTTCTATATCTTACAAGAGATTTTTCATTGTTGCCTCATCTCTTTCTTAACAGAGAAGTTCAACACTTATGTGACTCTAAAGGTACAAAATGTGAAGAGCACAACCATCGCTGTCAGGGGCAACTTGCCCAGCTGGGAGCAAGACTTCATGTTGTGAGTCCTTCATCGTTTTCTGACAAAGCCCTGTCTTCTCTGTCTCTCCTCACTCCTTCTTCTGCACTCATCCTCCCATCACACTCTCCTCCCCAGATGCTTGAGTGCTTTTATGTTTTTTTTATCTTTTACTTTCTATCAGCCTTTCTTCCTCCCTCCCTTCTTTCTCACTCCTCCATCCCCAAGTGCCCTGTATCCCTGTACTGTTTCACGTAGCTTTTCTTCTCCACCTCCAACGACTGTCTCATCCTGTTTTTCACCTGCTCTCCCTCAATACCTCGGCCCCGCTCATCCTCATTCTCAACCTTGGCTCCCTCCCAGCCCTCTTTCTTCTCCTCTGTCTCTTCCTCTAAACACAGCTCCTTGAT